>NC_135665.1:5033501-5633501 GCF_964188315.1 Podarcis muralis | reverse complement strand
TCAAGACAAAATGACAATGTTTTACTAAAGGACAAAGAAGCTGCTTTCTTTCTCAGACTTGTTGCTGTAAAACTACAGGAACATTATTTCATATGTAGTGGGGCTACTAGGTGAATCAGCAGCAGGAGAAGTAAATCATCATTGCAAAATTATAAGCATCAGCAGTGCAATGGAAATTGCTTTTATGCTTCTGCATTATATTAATAAGTGTCATATTTTTGAGAGGATGTAATAAGTTCATTTGTTGCTAGTAGTAGGCAGGATGCAGCTAACAATCCTGCAGAACCACAAGAGCCTAAACTTTTTGGAATGGCATGACAGAGTTTGGGATTTACTGGTAGCCGAGGCAATTGCTCACCAATTAGAGTTGCAAGATGTAACATGATTCCAACTTTCTGTGTGCCTGGATACTATTCTCTCTATCATTGGTATCTGCCCCAATACATATATACATACATGCATGATTTTATTTGTATGCCACCATTCAGTGGCGTAGCGTGGGGGTGCAGGGGGGGCCGGCCGCACCGGGCGCAACATGGGGGGGCGCGCTCACACTCGCAGCTCTCTGCCCCTACCTGGCTCACTCTCTCTCTCTCTCTCTCTGCAGTGCTGGCTGTGCGAATCCAATCCGAGCCGCCGGGTCGCCGCCCACTGTGGAGGGGGGGGTGCCAGGCGTGCCGTGCCGTGCGGAGAGAGAGCGAGGGTTAGGGGGCGCAAATTACTTGCCTTGCCCCGGGTGCTGACAACCCATGCTACGCCACTGCCGCCATTCCACAGTTCAAACCACTCAAGATGGCTTACAACATTAAAAAAAACCATAACTACAACATAAAAATAGTTATAAATAATAAATAAAACATTAAGAATACAGAACCAAACTGAGCAATTTCCACATAAATCACAATATCTAAAGAAAGATACAACCCCCCTCCTCAACATCTACTACAAACAACCCCTCACAACAAAACCCAGCAAACAACGCACCCAACTGAAGAGTCCCTTCAGCTTCTGTAGCTGGAGTCAGTCTGGGCCACGCCCCTCAGGCCAGATGGGAAAAGCCAGCAATGCAAGGAGCAGGGTATTCCAGGACGCAGGGCCAAGATGGTCTCCAGTAGTACTGCATGCATGCCTACATATCATTTGAAGCTCTATAACTGGAAGTACACTATAATCTAGGAGTAGCCATAGGTAGTTGGCATAAATACACTTTAATCCATGGTGCACTGAAGATATTGTGGACTTCAACTCCCACCATCTTTGGTCTTCTGTATGAACTTCCACCATGCTAGGTCTTCCATTTGAAGCCCCATGTTGATGCATCACTTCCTCCTTCAGCACTATGCTAGCCCAGAGAGATGTCTTTTAAAAAGTAAAGGTAAAGGTACCTCTGACCATCAGGTCCAGTCGTGGCCAACTCTGGGGTTGTGGCGCTCATCTCGCTTTATTGGCCGAGGGAGCCGGTGTACAGCTTCCGGGACATGTGGCCGGCATGACTAAGCTGCTTCTGGCAAACCAGAGCAGCGCACGGAAACGCCGTTTACCTTCCTGCCGGAGCGGTACTTATTTATCTACTTGCACTTTGATGTGCTTTTAAACTGCTAGGTTGGTAGGAGCAGGGACCAAGCAACGGGAGCTCACCCCGTTGCGGGGATTCGAACCGCCAACCTTCTGATCAGCAAGTCATAGGCTCTGTGGTTTAACCCACAGTGCCACCCGTGTCCCGTCTTTAAAAACACACATACAAAAGAAAGCTACTCACGTCCCCTTCCCTCAATTTTTTGAACCCCTCCAATGCTATTGTTTTCATTATGGAATGTGGAGAGTGACTTTTTTTTAACATGGCTGCCAGAAAGGTCAGCTATCTTCACAGGAAGATGAAGAACAGAGGGCAAAGAATTTTGAAACTGCATATGTATATATTAACGTATGGTTGAGTTAAGCTGTTCTGCTAAAACAAATGTTTTTATTTAAAAAATCAGCATGTCCTGTGAGTCGGTGAAACTATTGAGTGAGGATTGTAATATTAGTACTCACGGGATCTAAGATGGTTAATAACTCTAAAAGGATTACTAGCGTTAGTACTTATTTTTCTTGGCACACTGGAATTCCGACAGTTCACACCATGAAAGTGCTTACACATAAACTGTGGACGGTTTTTAAAAAGAAAGGCTTATGCTAATAATATTTGTGATTTCTGAGCCTATTGCTGGTAGCAACCATTGAAAAAAAATGACATCATCTTTGACCCCAGCAATATGGGTGACAAATGTAAGAGGATTAGTAACTGTTTTCTACTGGGCTTTCATGCAAGTTCTTAGCTTGTCAGAAATGATTGCCTTATAAGCAAAGTGGTAAATATTAAAAAGTCTTAAGACGCTGGCAATTTTAAGAACTGCTGTTAAATGTTGTGCAGCCACGTATCTGGAAGCCAATGCCACAGAAGAACATTCCAGGGTGTTAGGGGACTATAACATTTATATTTTCCAAAACATTTTAAGCAGCTAAAATTCTTGCCGTAATGCCATAGCTTCTTGTTCTGCCCATTTTCACAAGAAATAGAAGCATAATAATACTCCATCATGTTACTCTGCATAATAATACTCTGGCATAGACTGAGTGTGAAAAGTGTATACAAAAGACACATCCTAGATGGCACTTCTATGTCATGTTTTCACTTCTCTCCCCATAATGTGTGATTCCCTGTGGCATTTTGGCATTACCCCCCCCCCCTCTAAGAGCAGCCAAGGATGTGAAAAGGGCATGGGGAAATGCATGACCTGAAATCGTCATAAAGTAAATATAACTGTATCTATTGCAAGAAGAGAAAGGGTCACTTAGCCCATAAGCAGCTGGAAACATCCTTACAATAGGCTATATCCAGCCAAGTCATACTCAGTGAAGACTCATAAAAATCAATGAACATAAGTTACTTAAGTCTGTCCATTTCAGTAGTTCTGATCTGAGACATACTAATGTCTCAGTGTGCTTTCTGGCATATAAAAACATTAAAAACATGCTAAAGAATATGGAGTTACCGTATTTTTCGCTCTATAAGACGCACCAGACCGCAAGACGCACCTAGTTTTTGGAGGAGGAAAACAAGAAAAAAAATATTCTGAATCTCAGAAGCCAGAACAGCAAGAGGGATCGCTGTGCAGTGAAAACAGCAATCCCTCTTGCTGTTGTGGCTTCTGGGATAGCTGCGCAGCCTGCATTCGCTCCATAAGACGCACACACATTTCCCCTTACTTTTTAGGAGAGAAAAAGTGAGTCTTATAGAGCAAAAAATACGGTATATACTTTGGATTTTATTTTTATTTTTATTTAAGAAAACATTTAACAGAGGTGGGGTTTTTAATTCAGGGAAAAAGAAACATGTACTAATAAGTCTATTTGCTTTTAGAAGAAATAAGAAAAAGCTCAAATGATTATTTTGCTTACCACTCTTTTTTTTTGGGGGGGGGAGGTGGGGAATAGGACCTCTCCTGGGAATATAGTTAATATTTTGCTGCATATTCTCTAAGTACAGTGGTACCTCGGGTTAATAACTTAATTCGTTCCGGAGGTCAGTTCTTAACCTGAAACTGTTCTTAACCTGAAGCACCACTTTAGCTAATGGGGCCTCCTGCTGCCGCTGCGCTGCCAGAGCACAATTTCTGTTCTCATCCTGAAGCAAAGTTCTTAACCTGAGGTACTATTTCTGGGTTAGTAGAGTGTGCAACCTGAAGCGTCTGTAACCTGAAGTGTCTGTAACCCGAGGTACCACTGTATTTTTTTTCCATTTTATTTATTATTTATTAAATTAGTATATTGCCTTTCATCCAAAGTTCTCAGGGTCGTTCACAGCATAAAAACACAAGACGTAATAAAAGCCAGAACAAAAACGAAGCGAACTAATAACCCCGCCCCCCTCATGATATGATAATGATTTCTTAAAACATAGAAGGGTCACAGATGAGCCATCAAGGGGGGGGGGTGTTTTTGTTTTTGTTTTGTTTTCTTCTTAAGCCAAAGTGCATTACTGAGAAACTGTCAGATTACATACCTGATTGATTTTCAGTTCTAAAATCACCTCTGATATGACATTGCCATTCAAACAATTGGCAATCAAGTCTGAGTCCAGTTCCCCTTTCCTACTTTTTAAAACAGGTGCAGCCCTGACAGCCTTGTTGGCAATTTGATCCTAAACATCTAACTCTGCTAACTTTCAATCTAGTGAATTAGAAAAATATATATATATTCTAAATATTCTCTAACTAGCAGGGTGCAAGTGACTGGGTTCAAGCAGTACAACAAAAGCTTTCCTGAAAAGCCTTTTAGTTAATCCACATACGTTTCAAATTTAGGGAGCTGTGGTGATGTCCTCCCCACCACATGATGGCTGTATTCTAGTGCGCATTACTTTCAGCAGGTTTAAGTGCATTTAATTTTGTGTTGCATTGCAGACAAGGAGACACGATTTGAAAGTGCTTTCATTTTTGCAGCTACATTCATTCATGAGGTACACAATCTGTAATAAGGTGCCACATCACACATATTTCTACCAGTGTCGGGACCAGGAGTCGGCTTCACCTGCTGAGCAGCAGCTTGAAGAAACAGAAGAAGAAGTGACTCCACCTGCTGCTCATCAATCTTCTTGCTCCTGATGAGAAACAGGAGCTTCCAGCCTCAGCCAGTTTCTGGAAGCAACATTCGTCATTCTTGAAAAGACCTTGGTGCTTCTTGCAACCTTGGACCCTCCACTTTCTTGATCCCTGGAACATCTGATTACGTGAACTGAGATACTCCTGACCTTAGGACTGGACTGGACCTTGTATACGGACTCCGCCTCCAGGCAAGTACCCCCCTGAAACTCGTCTGGTTGGCTGACTTCTCCCTCCCCTGAGCTCTGCCGTGGCTGGCAGCACAGGACTATGACAACCAGAGCCTTTTACAATCTTCTGAAGCACATCCTTTGAAGAACACATTCAAATCTCTTCTCATTCAAAGCTAAGTTTAGACCAGTGAAGAAATGCCGGACCAGTTCCTCAAGTCAAATGGAAGGTTTCGACTTCAAGGTGGAGAGTGGAGTGTTCTCTTTCACCAGTAGAACAAATAAAGTCCTTCACTTTAACTACACTCCCCAGAATTATTAGAGAAAAATAATGTGCTCTGTACGTGCTTTAAAGGTATAGTGTGTATGCACTCCTAGAATTCCTTGCCAATTGCCACCCTCCAACCAGCAATATTTAATTTATGTAATTATAAAAATATTTAAATACCATCATAAAATATCATGATTGTGTACAACAATATAAAAACCATTAAAAGCTGTACAGAACAATAATTTAGATGACTGGTGGCTACAATACTGACAAATGCTGAACTTACTCATATGCAGCTAAGGCTTAGTGTCCATGTTTTGTATGGAGATGGTCCTCAGCAGCACCTCCCGTTTCAAAGGTCTTGGGTAGCAGGGCTCTGGCCAAGATCTTGATGAGCTGCTACCAGCCAGAGTAGACCATGGGCTAATGGTTGGACACAGTGTGAGGAAGCTTCATGAACTGGATGTGTGAGCAACTCATGGACAGTGGGGAAGACTGGACAGCAGAGGCATGCTTTGTCCAAGTCTGTGGCAAGTAAAGGATTGTGTTGGAAAAGTAAATTGTTACAGAGCTAAGAATAATCTCAACACTGGTTCATTTTAAGATGCGGTATAGCCAATTTAATATGATGACAGCTTCAACCTAATTTTCTTGCTCTTCCCATTTGAAAAGGATAAATTGAGACACTTTTTCTTAGAATAGTTTTAAATAATTGATTATTGTTTACCAGTGTCAGGTTTCTTTTTTGATGTTTGTCACATTGTTTTTCAGGCTGAAAGTGTTCAGTTTCATAGGAGGATTGTTTTGTCTTCCCTAAATTGACATCTTTCAGTTATTTATATAAGGCAAATCCTAACCTTACTGCAGTTGATTTGGGGGGGGGGGGGGTTCTGTTGCTATTATAATCATGCACTAGGAGCTCTTAACCGGAAGTTGTCTGTAATCATGGAACTTCATTAACATCTCTGCATGATGTCTTTAATCATGGAGCCTCGTTAACATATTCATTAACAGTGGTGGGGAACCTCTAGCTCATGGACTTAAATAGGCCCACCATGACTTCTATTGGCCTGCAAAGCCACTTGGAACAAGTCACAGCCACCTGGACTATCACCTGATGCACCTCCTACATTCCTCAAATGAAAACCGGGACATTTCTCACTCCCCTCAACTGACCCTCCTTGAGCCCTCACTTTTGACCCCACGACCCACCACAGAGCATTTCCTATCAGAAGAAGGGCAAGTGTCACCACCTTACACCAGTTGGACACAGCACACACACCCTCCACCATCCTCAGATGAGACGGAACAATAGGTCCACTTGGACAGAGACACCATCGAAAATATCCCCACAATAGCATACACATTTCTCCAAAACAAACCAAAGAAAATCCCCACAACACTGAACAGGTTCACACAAAGGAAAAGTAGGCAAACTATCCTCATCCCTATCTCCACTAACCCCCCCTGGCTCATCACCCACTATTACAACACACAGCAAAAAACCTGGCAAACCAAAGGCCTGCACTGTCTAAAAGACTTATACAAAAACAACAAACCCATACCAAGACAAGAAATACAAGACAAACTAAGGGGCATCCAAATACCTTGGCTAACACACCATCAACTACATGCTTTTTTTAAAAATCCAAGAGTAAAATCAGCAGCCACTAGGCCCTTGACCACCTTTGAAAACCTTCTCCTGACAGCAGAGGGACATGGCAAAGGGATGGCATCCACAATACACAAAATACTGCTCCAAAATCTCACAAATCCCCTTGACGCAATCAAAAGAACAATGGGAGCATGACATAGGCTATGAAATTAATCCCACCCAATAAACTAGAATGTGGTCAAAACCTCCCTTTAAGTCTATATCAACCAAAAGAAGGGAACTCACTCTGTAACTCACCTACAGGTAGTACTTTGCACCACAGAAACTGGTGCTGATACACCCAGGAACCTCACCAAGATGTTGGAGAGGCTGCATCTCCACAGGCACATACCTCCACCTGTGGTGGGAATGCCCTAAATCCCACCCTTCTGGAAAGCAGTCCTGCAAGAGATATGCAAAATAACTAAACAGGTATTAGAACTCACCTCAGAACTGGCCCAACTGAACATCTTCCAAGATCATAAAGACACTCACATTATACAGAACTTATAACCCACCAACTCCCAGCAGACAGAAGCCTCATAGTCAGATGCTGGAGAAACCTGTCAGGAGTAAACATGGACCAATGGTCTCAAATTGTATGGGAAATGGCCTTGCTAGAAAAGCTAACTAATAAACTGAAACTGACACGGGGACAAACAGAAGAGGACACCTTCACCCCAGTATGGCTCCCCTTACATACACAGCCCAATGACAAGAAGAATCCACCAACAGCATGCAAATCAATCTGGCTTACCCATCCCAACAAGTCCTACCCCCCTCACAAATGCAAACAAACCCCACTGCAGCCACCCACAAACAAACAAACAAACAAACAACCACACCCTGGGCCCCCAATCCCTCTCACTACCAAGGAAATGTAATAAATGAATAGAAAGAGAACCTACCCAGTTGACGCTGACACAAAACCCCACAGGCACACTATACAAAAGAATATAAGCCATACCACCCCACCCTTCCTCTTCCTCCCCAACCTTATACTGTACTCAACACTAATGTCTCACAACAAATGTAACTGATTTGTAAAAAGGACTGTACAATCTGAAAAAAGAGACAAGGTTTTGTAAACCAATAAAATCTTTAATAATTTTTTTTAAGGGGGAGGAGTGCTGTGCTTTTACATGTCAGCATTGCAGGGGGTGGACTAGATGAGCCTTGTGGTCCCTTCCAGTTCTACAGTTCTAGGATTTCTACATTTGATTTCTTCCTACATGTTCAAATAGAATTGAAGCAGTTTCATATTCTGATGCGGATTTGATTACCTGTGTAAGCAAAGCACCATGGGTCTACATACATTGAGCAGCATCAACTTTGTACACTCTTAATTTGTCACAAAAAGTCCACTGACTACTTAATGTGTGACTATGGTGCTATGTGTTGAATTGTAAATATTTAGGGGGGGAAATATGCATAGTAACCAGAAGTATATCGTCTCACTTTAGGTATGAACTTGGGTTGGTTTGGAAGAGCAGCATGAGATGTGCAGATCAACAGCAGACTTATCCCATGGGATTGCAAAATGTGGACTAATTATACTGATTGTCTTGTGATGATTGGTTCCAAGCAACACGGCTATACTTCAGGTGAAGACCTTGCCCTACCTAAACATTTATAAAAATGAAGTTATTCGCATGATGAACAGGAAGCATGAGCACAGATGAAAAATGGGAAGATGGATGCTTTATTCTCACCAATTCAAAATGGCCCAGCATATAGTCATCACTAAGAGAAAGTAAGTGACTTTCAAGAGATAGGCATCTGAACGGATGGAAGAAAAGCAGCTTGTACTCAATTTGTGTTAATGTCTGCCATCCGCATCTATTGTTTGGTGTCGCCATTGATTAAGTGCTGTGAAGTGGAGAACTTGCAAAGTGCTTCAGAATCAACTGGGATGAAGTACAACAGTTAATGGATCTGAAGCCTGCATATGCCACATCTGGTGAAGAGCTGTAGACTTATAAAAAATGACAGATTGCACAAAAGAAATAAAATATAGTGCAAGGGTAAAGAGCTTGAAAGAGAACGCTGACAACTCAAAGTTAAAGAAAATGTACATTGACAAGAAAAATCTCAGGTTTCTACATAGCCAAAAGGGTAAAAGGGGAGGGGCACCTCTCAACACAACAAAACAAAGACTGCGGGACAAAGAATGAATAAAAAGAGGTATTTTAGCAAGTATGGAAGACCAGGTGCTGCAATAGCATCAACTTAGAAATGAAGATGGCCATGGTCCAAAAGGCTGGGGCTTGCTTAAACTCCCAGGTCTGATATGTGGACACTTATTGACAGATGTCCTTTGTCAATGCTCACATAAGACTATGTTACAAAATGCAAAAGGTAAGACTTTTTTTTTATCCTACTGGTAACCTATCAAGACTCTCTCTCTCTCCCTCTCTCTCTATATATATATATTCTGCAGTTGGGAGAGGAGGGAGGAACAGTTGGTCTTAGAAAGTATTTAAGGCAGACTATTAAAACCACAATACCTTGTTTTTCGAAGGCCTTCCCTACTATGCAAGAAGAAGTGCCCTTGATTACACCCATAAAAGACATAAACAGTCTCAGCAGTCTCTTAACCCAAATTAAACTGAGCTGAAATGCCTGATTGGAGGAGGGAGAATAAGAGATTGTGCAGCTCAGTCCAATTAATGCCCACAATGTGCTAGAAATTGTGCACAACAGAGAAGTGCCATGGTATCAAGCCATGCTGGGACAGTGGGCAGCCCTCCTGACATGGTGCAAATGGCAGATAGAGTGCTAAAATGCAGCAGGCCGTGACTCTGAACCTTTAGTGGGGCAAAGACAAAACAAAGCTCCCCGAATTTATACCAGACTTGGCCAATCCAGAGGTCTGCTATAACCCATCTATCCTAGGCAGTGATGTTAAAACCCTTGCCTGTCTGATTTACTGTAGGAATGTGCATTTGGTTTGGACAAATCCTGAACCAAATCAGACAGATTCAGAGAAATTTGAGGATCTTCTGAGATGACTTGAGTCTTCCTTCAAGGTCTCTCAAACAAAACTGAGTTGTTTCTGAAACCTTGAAACTTTGGATTTTCCAGAGAATTCAAAGCCCTCTCCCTTTCATCATTACATTCTGCCAAGATCTCTGTATAAGTTATGTAATGTGAGCTGTAGGGCAAGTGGGTGTGGCTTGTCCAAAATGGCCCCATGGGTGAAACAGGGAAGTCTACCAGACCTAATTACTATCACAAGCTGGAGGTTCCTCACTGATGGTTTATAGGGTTGCAGCCTAAATCTCCTTTTTAAATAGGGTCTTCTTTGAATTGAATGAGAAGCTGCTGCTATGAGCTCACTTCTCATCCAGGTAGTGAGAAGACATATCAAAGGGGAAGGAATAAGGCTGGGTTTCATGGCTGGGTTGAAGGGCTGTATTGGAGAAGGGATTGTAGGTAGCACACACCAAGGAAGAGAGAATGCTGTGGTGATCCAAAAAAAGAAAAAAGAAGAAGTGGATTGGGGTGGCAAAGTAAAATTGGAGAGAAAGTTGGCTCCCAGCATTCAGGGTAAAAACACTTTCCAGCAAAACGAGATGCATGGAGAAATGAAGAGAACAAAGGAAAGTTGAGGACCATGCAGACACCCCAAAACCTGAATAAAAGAGTAGGAGAAAGCATGTTGCAATCAATTCATCTGAGATGGTTTCTCAAGTAGGTTTTCATCATTAGGTCTTCCTGGAGGTACATCCAAGGGCCTTTCTCACCCTAAGAGTTAAGAAACAGATGGGAGGAGAAAAGTAGTGCATGCCAGTCTGATCCCCAGTTGTACAGGAAGAGATGTCAGGAAGGTCATGGAATGCATGTATAAGCTGTATTTATTAGTCATGTAGAATGCAACTGTTTTCTGCTTTGACTGCTATGCAAACGGATCACTCCACTCACTAATCAGCAGCACATAATCATACCTAATTTGGCTTGCTGATGAAATCCCTTTGGTCTAGGGTCAGTTTTGGTTTCTCTCTGTTTCTCATTTTTCCAATCCAAAATTCAGATCACAATTTTTCATCACTTTGGAATTCATTTATTTTAAATCTTCACAAACATTGTCCAGCATTTTAGTATGTATTTCTCCTACTACAAAATGTTTATGCAATTATACATATTTTTGAATGCAACCTTCCCTACTGCACTGTATTTATGTGTTATTTTCTCCAATATATATGCATTTTTGTACACTTCCCTCTAATATGCACATTTGTATACTTTATCATGTTGTAGAGCTGTACTGCAAAATTCAGAGAACTGCCAATTTAAAAGTATACCTGCATTTCAGTTTGCACATTGTTATAGAAAATTGGAATGAACTTGCAGGAGATCATGGGGTCCTCAATAGGCCCCAATGATGAAGGTGGTTCTGTTAGATTATGAACCACCTGCAAGAGTCTCCTGGTGCTGTTTTCTGTAGATGCAATAGCAGCAGTGAAGAAGGCCCTCTTCACCATTGCTATTGCCACTTGGTAGGCTCGACGTTGAGCTCTAATAAATTTTCAGTCCTATTCAGAATGAGTTTTCCACCACCGGTGCTCCAGCCATCTCAGTGATTGTTTATCGCCCTCAGCTCTATGGAAACCCATGGGGCTGTCTGGGCTCCATGCAATCAGAGAGGGTGCTTCAGAGCCAATCAATAGCCCTGGTTAACTCCGCATTCATGTCAGCTGAGAGGCCATCTTCATGGGTTAAGACATACCCTACCACTCTCTGGAAACCATTTGGATCCATTAAATGGCAGGGGAAGACCACATGACCTGGGCTGCTGTGCGTAACCAGCAGCAGGAACAGGTACATGTCCAACCAAGTCTCTGTTACAAATGCCAGATCAATTCCTCCATTCATTATCAAGTCATGGATGGCAGTGGTCTTGTGAATCTAAATATTATTTACTCTTGGCCAATATAACACTTCATAAAGGGATATGCAGTCAAATTAAAACAATTGGCAGATAGTAAAGGTAAAGGTACCCCTGCCCATACGGGCCAGTCTTGACAGACTCTAGGGTTGTGCGCCCATCTCACTTAAGAGGCCGGGGGCCAGCGCTGTCCGGAGACACTTCCGGGTCACGTGGCCAGCGTGACAAAGCTGCATCTGGCGAGCCAGCGCAGCACACGGAAACGCCGTTTACCTTCCCGCCAGTAAGCGGTCCCTATTTATCTACTTGCACCCGGGGGTGCTTTCGAACTGCTAGGTTGGCAGGCGCTGGGACCGAGCAACGGGAGCGCACCCCGCCGTGGGGATTCGAACCGCCGACCTTTCGATCGGCAAGCCCTAGGCGCTGAGGCTTTTACCCACAGCGCCACCCGCGTCCCAATTGGCAGATAAAGGAACACAAAAAACACGATACACCAAGTTCTGTTTTGTATGTGTGAAGGAATCCTTTGAACATGTACTTCACTTTTGGGTGACCGACATATCAAAATTCAAAAGGCTCATTTCAACACACTTAATGGGACATGGTTTGTTGAGATGCATGAGAAGGGTCACAAAAGAGCTGTGGGTGGAAGCTGTGAGATGGTCAGGCTCGTGAACTGAAAGGAGAAGGTGCTTTACAAATATTATTCAAAGTTCCAAGCCTTTTACATGGAGTGTTATAATTTGTGTGAACTTAGTACTGCAACATCTGTTTCAAAAACTTCCATTAAGTGATGTTTGCTGGCAAGCAGTAGAAGGAAAGAGTTAGCAAAGCTGCAAATATTACTGAGCTAGGAATAGGGATTTGTCTGTTTTGCTCAGGAAAATAAAATTCTGTCATTTCTGCAAATCCATACTGAAATGACATTTTTATTTTGATTGAGTGACAAATAACTTCTTATGACTTTAAAGCAGAAAATTATGTGTATTCTCCTGGGTTATAAAATGCTCTCAGTGAGCATTCAAGAATAACAAATGTGCTGCACAGTTTCATGTCACATCTAAATCTATAGCAAACAAAGAAAAGAAAGCATGGCAGGGAAGGAAATTTGAAGCATTTGATAATTTAAGTGAATATGGGTATTCAGTATAAAGAAGGGCAATCGAAAATGTAGGATTGTGAGCTTCCAGAATCACAGGGTAAAATTAAGAATGTAGGGTTAAGCACACCAAATGTTAGGGTAGAATGCAGACATAACAATACCTTTCAATATACTGTAGTTGGGGAATATTCCATTTTATCTGCACAACCTTGCAAAGTAGGCTAGGCTGAGATACACTGCTTGGGCAAGACCATAGTTCAGTTGCAGAGCATGTGTCAAAAGGTCCCTGGCATCGCCAGATAAAAAGACTATCTACTGAGATACATGGGCACATAGTCTGACCTGGTATAAAGTCACTTCTTGTGTCACTCAGATTGAACACAAGAAGCATGATACTCTGTCCACTGTCACCACACTGGTTCCAAATGCATGCATTTCAACTGCCCATCTTTAAGCATAGGAAAGATATAAATGTGAGTGCCACAATGTGAGTGTCACGGCCTAGGACCCTCATACCTACCCGGTATGCCCCACGGAGGACCTCAAGGTCCATATATAGCAACACCCTAGTGGTCCCGGGCCCTAAGGAAGTTAGATTGGCTTCAACCAGAGCCAGGGCTTTTTCAACACTGACTCCGGCCTGGTGGAACGCTCTGCCTCATGAGACCAGGGCCCTGCAGGATCTGATTTATTTCTGCAGGGACTGTAAGACAGAGTTGTTCCGCCTGGCCTTTGGCTTGGAGCCAATTTGATTCCCTCCCTCCCTCTCTTTCTTTTTTCTTTTCCTTCTCCTCCTGCAATGAGGCTAGATTTTAATATTTTAATGTTCCATTATTTTAATGTTGTATTTTATTTTTGTTTTTAAGTTGTAATCATTCATCTTGTTTTTATTATTGCATGTTAGCAGCCCTGAGCCCGGACTTGGCTGGGGAGGGCGGGGTATAAATAAAAATTATTATTATTATTATTATTATTATTATTATTATTATTATTATTGAAGAAAACTGTGCACACAACTACATCTGGCTTTGGAAAGCAAAGATCTGCAAGTTCAAATTATTCCATAACTAATAATGGTAAAGTCTCGTTGAACTGGCTGCACTCAGGTACTGAATTGTGACCCTTGTGTCTAATCCTTTGTGCCTAGCAGTGCATGCACAGAAAGCTCTAGTGCATGTGGGATTCTTTGTGAACTTCAGAGGGTTAAGCTCCAAACTCACATACCACCATCTCCCTGTGTAACCGTTGCTCTCACAGTCACATCAACTGATACTGCTACACTGACAAAGCAGCCTGGGTTAGCCCACAATTCATGTGCTATTTCATTTGCTTGGACTGACTATGTATTTGTTGTAAATTCTGTAGTTTCTGGGAGCAAGGAAGTTAAGTTTTAATAAATTAATTGCAGTAGGATGTCATGAGCTGTCCCACTACAGTGACTCTTTGTGTCAAATCCACCTGTAAGATACATCAATTCCGTACACTTTTTGGGGGGCGGGGTGGGACACAGCTCTGTCCATAGGAGACAGGCAGATTGTAACAAAAAATGCTCAGTCTGGCAGGAGAAAACAGCATCTGTTTCACATCTCTATTTCTCATTCTTATTTTAACAGTCATAAACACTTCCTAAAGCTGAAAAAGAACAGGGCTGCAATTCAGACAAGGTAAGATTTCTTGCAAAGTGCATTTGGATACACATACCCAATCAAAACAAAACACATTTCACGCTGAACATGGCTTGTTGTTTTTCTCTCTCTTTGAAGCCCACAATGGTGCTGATGGATTTGCTAATTCTTTGGCTGTTCTAGCCCTGGAAAGTCTGATGAGAAAGTAAGTTCCAGGCTCTTCTAATAAATAGCTGTCATCTATGTTATATACCTGGAAGGATCACATTAGTAAGGGAATGTTTCAAGGGAAGAAAAGCAAGTCATAAAAAACAAACATACGGGAACCTCTACGATCAGCAATGGAGGCAACAACTGAGCCCCAAAGGTAAGATATACAGCATGTGTATATGTATGAATACAGTGGTACCTCGCAAGACGAATGCCTCGCAAGACAAAAAACTCGCTAGACGAAAGGGTTTTTTGTTTTTTGAGCTGCTTCGCAAGACGATTTTCCCTATGGGCTTGCTTCGCAAGACGGAAACGTCTTGCAAGTTTGTTTCCTTTTTCTTAACACCGTTAATACAGTTGCGACTTGACTTCGAGGAGCAACTCATAGAACGCGGTGTGGTAGCCTTTTTTGAGGTTTTTAAAGACTTTGGTATTTTTGAAGCTTTTCCAAAACTTTCCCGACACCGTGCTTCGCAAGACGAAAAAAATCGCAAGACGACAAAACTCGCGGAACGAATTAATTTCGTCTTGCGAGGCACACACCAGGGGCTGCTGCTGCCTCTGCTTACATTGCTTGCCAACCACACCTATCCCTCACCCCTTTACCAACCCATTCCCCACCTTTCAAAAACCACAGAAGAACTAGGGGATTTGGAGCAAATTGTGGGTAGTGGCAGCGACAATGATGAGTGGCCCTCGCTTAGCCAGGCCACCCACTCTTTCAGATTCTTGGCTTCCCAGTTTTGCATGCAAGCAAGTGGGGGTGGCAGGTGGCAGCAATGGCAACACCCAGAACATGGAAATGCCCACTCGACCACTCACCTGCCCGCTTTGCCCGCTCATGGCACTGCTTTGCTTGCTCATTCTGCCTGAGGTTGTCATGCTAGTTTTGCGTGGCTGCCTAGCAGCTGCCACACAAACTGCAGAGTGATGACACCTTACATATTTCTGTATGTAGGAAGATATATATCTGATAAGCTTGGTAACTGAAAAGCTAGGTGCAACGAACCCCCTCCGTATACTCTATAATAACCACCATGGGTTATCGTTTGGTTCTTGTGTGAGGATAAACTTAGATACTTGGAGACTCACACAGAAGCTGAACAAATAATATTTATTTTACAGAACCAAGTTGATAAAACAAAAGAGGAGTCAGGAGATTAAGTTCTTTTGTGTAACTGTTAACATTAATAATTATACTAAATATAGTGGATGTTACAGGCTTCTAAACAAGGTAATAAACACAAAACTCCTTTTAAAGTTCAGTTGCTTATTTTAAGTTAATACTCTTCAGTTAGAAGTTACAGGTTTCTATCTAGACTAGATGGTAAATGCTCATGTTATTTCTAGTTTTGTTACTTCCGTTTCTTAAATTTCATTGCATAGATGTTACGGTTCTTTGGTTCTTAAACAACCTTAACACAGAGCTTAATACTTTGGATCCTAACCAAGGTGGTACGTTCTGTCAGTTACCGAACTTTTAACAAACACACTCCTGAGGTACTTCTAGCAGCATAACAGACCCAGGGGATCCCCTCAGCCCTTGTGACTGGCTTGGGAGTCTTCTCTGTCTAGAAGATCTCTCCCCTCCTGACTGAAGTGAGGCCCAAGGAGACCATCTCCTCACAGCTTCTGCCGCTCCTTGCTCAAACTCAGCCCTCCAGTTAACTCCTGTCTGAATACAGTAGAACCTCTACTTACGTCCCACTCTACTTAGGCCCTCTCTAAGTCGCAACCACGGCAAACCCAGAAGTAAATGGCTTGCCGTGATTCGCACATGCGCAGAAGTGGGCTGCCGGCAAATGCACCTGCGCACAACGGCGCTTCTACCAGCAACCGTTTCGCCATAAGGACGGGCCTCCGGAACGGATTGTGGTCATGAGCAGAGGTTCCACTGTAGTTTCACAACCACTAAACACTGTCTTACTATCTAAGCTCAGAGACTTCTTTATCTTGCTGTCTATCATAACAGGCCAAACCACAGTGAACACAAGGTAGACCATAGGGCTACAATAGCATCTAGAGAAGCCTACACTATCCTTGTGTTGCTTAACTGGACTTGGACCAAAAAGCCTTTTTAACTAGAGAGCTGCCTTCTGTAAAGTAGGGCACATGTCTGCCTTGCAATTATGCCAAAGGTTTCTGGCGAACAAGTCTGGGAAAGTCACCTACACTGTTTGCATAAGGAGGAATTGGCTTGTCACTGTAACTTCCCTCATGCCCTCGGCTAAATTTGCATAAAATTGGGAGAGGAGGTTGCTGTTGTCAGGGGCAGGAAGAAGCAGTTCGTAATGACCTGGGAAAGTATCAGGGCAGTAGTTTTGGTGCTGGATTCTTGCCAGGCTTCTAATGAGATACAGGAATGAATGAGGCCTGTAAGGGCTCAGTTCCTGCATCTTTTTATATTTATACCCCATCTTTCTGCAAAGGAGTTTGAGGTGACATGCACACTTTCTTCCTTCCCCATTTTATCATAGAACTATCATCCATGAATCCCTGCCTTCTGTTCCAGGCAATGGCACCACATGTCCCCTCAAGTCACAAAGACAGGCAAAGCATGTAAATGTGTGTGACACACACACAGAGAGAGAGAGAGAGAGAGAGAGAGAGAGAGAGAGAGACTGACCCCTATTCCTTTGTACTCAGAAGTGCTGCCTATATCTTCTTGTCAACAACAGCTTCACCCTGTCCAAAGAGAAAGTGAGTTCTTTCATCCAATGCCTGCTTTTAAGCATGATCTGAGCGGGCTCATTTACCATGTCATTCAGAGAATTCCTTACTAGGCATTCGTATCTCTGTCATTTTCCACTAAATTAACAGTTCCCACTATCATTGGCACATTCTCATTGGAAATGAGTTCAGCATCTGACTTTCCGCATGGCAACAGCACTCCCTCGCTCTTTGCAGTGTAAAGTGCTTTAAAAGCAAATAGTTCAAAGGGGTTTATACTAGAATCACTTTCACCTTACATTGTATACCAAGTTCCCAGTTAGTACAGTCTGACATCTTGCTGTAACTTTACACTTCTCTCCGGTGTGGAGTTGAAGGCTAATGGAAGTTTAAGAGTATCGTTCCAAGGCATTAGTGAGCCCACGTTCTTTTTTAAAACAGAGGGCATCGTGGTTTGCCAGGCTTAGAATGTCACCAGAACAAGCCTTGCTTCCAAAGAGAAATTCTAGGAGTGACATACCATCCGCCTCTAGCTTCGTCACTGCAAGAAATTAAACTAGACCGTGATAGACAAGATTAACTGACTTTGTAACTGAAATTCAATTCAGTTGTGTGGCTCCTGGGGGGGGGGGGGGATGTCCCTCTGCCTGCACATGCATATTTTTATTGGGGGGGTAGCATTTTAATGAACCTGTAAAGACTGAATATGTGCAGTCCAACTCCCCTACTTGCATATTGGGATGCCTGAACAAAGCTTTGATGTCACGGTCACTGAATTGTGAACATGCATGTACAAAGACACTGTTCAATTGCATTTATTTGTCTTTGGGTTGTTGGTTGCTAATCTCATCAGGTATTAACCCTATTCTTGGAACAAGGATCAAACAGAATTATTCAATGACTTAAAATGTGTTTAATTTTCCATTGGATTATGCTCCATACATTGAGGAAAGGATGGACAAACTGTTTTCTGTTGCTGGCCACATTCCATCAGGGTTAATAATAATAATAATTAATTTTTTTTTTATTTATACCCTGCCCATCTGGCTGGGTTTCCCCAGACACTCTGGGCAGCTTACAGCATATATAAAACATAATGAAACATCCAGCATAAAAAACTTCCCAATACAGGACTGCCTTCAGATGTCTTCTAAAAGTTATCTAGTTCTTAATCTCCTTGACATCTGAAGGGAGGGCATTCCACAGGGAGGGTGCCACTACAAAGAAGGCCTTCTGCCTGGTTCACTGTAACTTCAGTTCTTGCAGTGGGTGAACCACCAGAAGACCCTTGGAGCAGAGCCTCATTGTCTGGGCTGGACGATGGGGGCGGAGATGCTCCTTCAGGGTTAATGAGTTTGGGGCAGCTCAAGGGGTGGAATTCAATGTAGCACTGATTGGGGTATGCATGGGGAGGTGAAAGGTCTGCTCACACAACAGAACTTTCTTCCTCTCCTCTGCCCCCTCTAAACTTGTTCTGTGTTTCATCCCCCACAACCTTCCAGAACAGATTTAGGAAGTGTTGGGTGCACAGGCACGGAGAGCGAGGAAGTCCCATTGCACATGCAGGCTTTGTTCTGCACACACCTTTTGCTGAATTTCGCCCAATACATTTTGTTGCCTGAAGCAAAGGACAAGCTGGTGCCCTTTGCCTTTACGTGCACAAAAACGAACTGCAGTTGACTGACAGTTGAAGATTGCTTTTGCACTGTCAACAGGTCAACAATCACCCTAAGGTCCCAGAGGAGGTCCAAGCAATGCATTAAAATCACTTGAAAACAAATTACTATTACAAGAATAGAGAGTCCTAAAACATGCAAGTCAGGTGTCAAAGGCCTAGGTAAAGTGGTATGCCTTCAGCAGAAGATGAAAACTGCATCCTGAAGGTGCCAAAACACCTTGAGGGTGGGGGTGGGAATTCCACAACTTAGAAGCTATTACAGAGAATGTCGTCTTCTGACCTACCCACCCCCAGCAAGCTCTTGAGGGCATGTTGTTGTTGTTTAGTCATTTAGTTGTGTCCGACTCTTCATGACCCCCTGGACCAGAGCACGCCAGACACTTCTGTCTTCCACTGCCTCCTGCAGTTTAGTCAAACTCATGTTGGTAGCTTCAAGAACACTATGTCTTGAGGGCATAGGAACACCCAAGAGAGCCCCCTCTGCGGATCTTAACACCCAAGAGGGTTTGTAGAGATATTTGGGTCTTGAGTCATTAGGGCTTTAAACCCTAACACAAGCACCTGGAATTGTGCCTGGAAAAGAACTATTGCAGCTGTTATACAAGATCTAGATGGAACCCCAGACAGTAACCTGACCATTGCATTTTCTGCCAATTGAAGTTTCCAAGTCATCTTCAACAGCAGCCCCACAAGGAGTGCATTGCAGCAATCCAGTCTGCAAGTTACTAGATCATGGAGCCGGGAAAAGGTACTCCTGGCTCTCAAGGCCACCTGAGCCTCGGGTGACAGTGTTCCTCTAATCATGTACACAGTAAAGTCATACTCTGTTCCCCTAATCATGATAGAAAGAAAGTAACCATAATACTTTTTCTGTATGCACATGGGATAAATTTATTTATGAATGCTCTGTGCCTTGAGATCAAATCAATACAGGTATACCAGTGGACGAAAAAATGGATTTGCTAAATGAGACTAGGAACTGGGTAGCATCAGTTAAGCTGAAAAATGGCCTTGGTGTAACTTTACTATCTGTCACAGTTGGATACTAGTAACCATCTGACACACACTCAGGTAACTCCCGAAAGTCAAAGGAAAGAAGTTGGAATAGATTGCATGAAGTTCATGCCCTCAGACCTGAAGGTATTGTATATCTATGCAATTGAAGGAGAGCAGATCAAAGCAGACATGTTGCCTCCTGAGCACTTCCTCTCAGCATCAGTTTCAGGGGTTTGTTAAGTATCCTCTTTCTCTTTTTAGATTAGCTTGTCTGCACCTCTCCATTCTTCCAGTTCAGAGCATGCACGGCAGCATTCAATAGAAGTGGGAGGAGGTCTGTTCTCCCAGTCCCTTTGGTCTCTGTTCTGTATATATTTGGGCCTCTCTCACAACCCCCAACTTTACCACATTTTGCATCTTTTTGATTACCACAATCTCAGCATTTTTGCTACAGCACTCCGTATTATTATTAATAATGATGATGCCTCTTGCATCAATGGTGTTCCAGGAGATTTAATCAAACTAAAGTAGGATTTATTTTTATTTTTTTAAACAAACCATGCTTACAAAGAGAGCAGCATTAGCCTTTAAGGCACCACAAGACCATTTGTTGATTTTACTTGGCAGTGGGGATGAAATGAGGCATCCATTTCCATCCCATCTTGTGCTCATGGCAATCAGGGCTTTATCTATTCCACTGCAGTTCAGCTTCTGCTGAAAACTGTTATTTGTCTCGCTATCTGCTGGTGCTAAAACTAACACAATTAATGACATAATCTCAATGTAAAGAAAATGTCAAAAACTATGGAGAATGTAACATAATTTCTGTTCCTGACCTCAGAGAGACATGCAAAGTGTGACAATTTCCACGCTCATTTCCATTTCCAACATCCCTAAAAGGAAGAGTAGACTTTATTTGGGGGTGGGAAGACTGTGACTATCAAAAAGAAAGCAAGAGCTAGTTTGATACAGTGGGGGGGGGGTGAGTTTGTGGGATTTGTGTGCCTACGTCCAGGTTATTATCCTTACCTGGTCATGAAAGCAGCTGCCTGTCACTGCTCAATGTTTCAGGGCCACTTTACACAACCAAGATTCCTACATTTTCAACCTGAAGGATGTTATCTTGCATTAATAGGGAATTCCACTCACAATTTCCTTGGACCACCCACAGGAATGATGTTGCACTGTGGAATAGTGAACCCAGAGATAACAGTGCTGCTTTTGTTTACATGAATGCTTATTTCAGGATTAGACAGAGCTAGGTCAGGAACCTCTAACCTTGATAGGAATTATTGCACACTTTGACCTCAGATTCACTCCTAACTATGGAAACCGAACAAAGCTAATCTAATCCAGCTCAGAAAGATGGCACAGGGGAGAACATGAGGGCTGCATCATACATCACATTTTGAGGTGTGAACACACAAAAAACAGTTTTATGTGTACACCTACTAATGGAAGTGGGACGCGGGTAGCGCTGTGGGTTAAATCACAGAGCCAAGGACTTGCCGATCAGAAGGTTGGCGGTTTGAATCCCCGCGATGGGGTGAGCTCCCGTTGCTCAGTCCCTGCTCCTGCCAACCTAGCAGTTCGAAAGCACTTCAAAGTGCAAGTAGATAAATAGGTACCACTCTGGCGGGAAGGTAAACGGCGTTTCCGTGCGCTGCTCTGGTTCACCAGAAGCGGCTTAGTCATGCTGGCCACATGACCCGAAAGCTGTACGCTGGCTCCCTCGGCCGATAAAGCGAGATGAGCGCCGCAACCCCAGAGTCGGTCACGACTGGACCCTTTACCTTTACCTTACTAATGGAAGTATGACTGCAACAAGCGTGTTTGCATTCTTCAGGGAGCCAGGATTGCTTGCCCACCACCATACAATGCTGTTTTGCGGCCCCAAGAAAGGAATAGATTCCCAACCTTGCTGAGTTCCTCTAATGTTAGGTGAAAAGATGTATTAAAAAGTAAGCTAATGAGCAATGATGACAAGACTCTATACGCATGATTTGCCAGCATTTCCCAGACTGGGTGTCAGATGTGAGGAAGTGTAGGCACCCCCTCCAGTTTGAATTCCTAAAATAAATATGGCAGGAACAGTTGTTGACAACTTGCCCAGGAAACTGGAGCCTTCACATGTCATCATATAAATAGGAAAACGGTGATAGCATCATCCATGCTCTGCCTAAGTCACAGAGAACTGCTGATTCCTTGGGTGATTATGGGGACTGACTCAGCCCATATTAAAAGGTCACAGCTAATTTGTGGAAGGAACATGGGTGGCACTGCTGTCTACACCACTGAGCCTCTTGGGCTTGCTGACTGGAAAGTCTGTGGTTTGAATCCCCGTGACGGGGTGAGCTCCCATTGCTCTGTCCCAGCTCCTGCCAACCCAGCAGTTCAAAGCATGCCAGTACAAGTAGACAAACAGATACCACTGTGGTGGGAAGGTATATGGAGTTTCCATGCACTCTGGCACTCATCATGGTCCTCTGTGTGCCAGTGGCGGTTTAGTCATGCTGGCCACATGACCTGTGGACAAACGCCGGCTCCCTTGGCCTAAAAAGCAAGATGAGCATCACACCCCATAGTCGCCTTTGACTGGACTTAACCATCCAGGGGTCCTTTACCTTTACCTTTTTACTAATTTGTGGTGCCCCTGTTGCTATTTTATTTTACCACTTCTGCACTATTATACCAAAGAGCTTACAATCTAAAATCAGACAGAAAGGAGCATACAGACATGAAATCATAAGAGCTCTGCTTGATCAGAACAAAGGGCCATCTACTCCACCATCCTGTTTTCAAACAGCTGTGAGAAGATAGCTGGGATTGGTGTATTGACTGATGGTGTCACAAAAGCATTGAAGAATTTCTGCTCTGTAGTTGTCAGGGATAAAGGGACATTTGGGGAACTTCTACAAACACCGTTTATTTTCTTCTCCTTTCTCAACTATCTCAGTGTCGCCTCTCCTGGGAAAAGAAGCAAGCAAACAAGCAAAACTTCCACATATGGGAAGTTTTCCAAAGGTGTTGGTGAAAGTAAAAGGGGGGGGGGGGACTAGACAAGTTTTAAAAAAAAAAAATCAGAAGAATTATAGAAACAGGCATATTATACAATCCCAGAACATTGGGCCATCTAGCCTAAAGTGGTTCAAAATGAATGGTGGCAGCTGAGTATGGCTGTATTCACATGGCACTTTATTTTTCACAACTTTCCCCTAACTGTTAATTCATATCCTCTAGATGCCTCAAAAATGCCAGTACCATCCTGAAAGCCCTCTAGCCATCACTGATTCCCCAGGTGTCATGGTGCTCCCTTGAGTGGGGAAGGGGTTGCAGCAGCAAGAGGAGGCATCCCATCATCTGAGAAGGGTCAGCCGCTCCCTCCCCCAATGAAATTCACCCACAATTGCATACTGATGTAGATTAAAATGACCCTATTTTCATCTGATGAGTGTTGGAAGGTATGTTAATTTCCACATTATACACGAGCTTTCCCGTGATGTAAAAGTCACTTCTGGTACTATAGTGGAATGTAGTGCAAGTTTAGCCCTCATTTCCTCATATTATTTGCAAATGGATGTTTTTCTGAAGGCGAATACCACAGAAATGAGCACTAAACTTGCTCATTTGGGTGACAGAGACTGGCCCCTGCAAAACTAGATTCTGCTATTGAGCTGTATCTCTTCCCTAGTACACCTGTCTTGAAAATAATATAATAATAGTAATAAGAACACAGCATCCCAAACGCTGCAACACCTGTGCATTCATTTCTCCAATATCCCTTCAGTATTTACAGCATTTGAACATTTCGCGCATGGTGTGTTGTAGAAGAGGATTAGTTCATCCTGGCTACAATTCTTTTTTGTTTTTGTTTTTGCGTTACTCTTAGAAATGTTGCTAATGCAATTAATGCTTAAAAAAAAAAAAGCAGGCGGGATCAGTGATTGTGTTTAATTGGGTTTCCACACAGCAGGATTTATATTTCCCAAGGCTAGTCTTACGTGTCTTGTGGTAACAGACTTTCTTTTGTGGATCTCTTTTTCAGAGCTGCCAAGAAACGTTTGTCCCCTGGCAAGCAGCCAGCACAGATATTAGGCCCATTGTGAGAGGTTGCTCTCTAATGCGGCTGCTTGCTTAGGCGGAGAGGCAAATTGAAAGGTGTTCTCCCAGCACAGCTGCAGCGAATATTACTGCACTTAGCTATTGGAAGTTTGCATAGCATGTTTTGATTAGGGACGGGATGAGCCGTGGAAGGGTCTGAAATCTGGCTCATTTCTCCATAAGCCAGATTTTATGAGGCCTGGAAGTTGATGTCGCCAGAGCTCTTGGTGATACACAAAAGAGGAGATCCTATGCTCACCAGCAGATTGACAGAAGGGCGTAAGGATGGAGGGGAATGTTGCCAAATTCAACATCTCTCTCTAATCCAGCTATAAAGAAAAGGGATCGTGTGGTTTTCAGTTTCTCTCATGAATCATCATAGAAACTGCCTTCTACCAAGGCAGAAAATAGAATACCAAGTCCATAGAATCAGAAAATCTTAGAGTCATCTAGTCCAACCCCCACAATGCAGGAATCTCAGCTAAAGCATCCATGAGAGTACACAACCCCCTGAGAGAGTCCATTCCACTGTCAAATAGATCTTACTCTCAGAAAATTGATTCTGATGTTTAGTCAGAATCTCCTTTCTTGTAACTTGAAGCCATGGTTTGAGACATACCCTCCAGAGCAGGAGAAAACAAGCATGCTCCCTCTTCCATGTGACAACCTTTCAGATATTTGAAGATGGATATCATACCCCCAGGCTAAGCATATTCAGCTCCTTAAAGCATTCCTTGTAAGGCTTAATTCCTAGACTCTTAATGATCTTGGTTGCCCTCCTCTGCACATGTTCCATCTTGTCAATATCCTTCTTAAATCGTGGAGCCCAGAATTGGACACAGTATTCCAGGTCTGACCAAGGCAGAATAGAGTGGTACTCTTACTTCCCTTGATCTGGACACTATACTTCTGTTGATGCAGCCTATACAATGGTACCTCAGGTTGCATATGCTTCAGGTTACAGACTCCGCTAACCCAAAACTAGTACCTCAGGTTAAGAACTTTGCTTCAGGTTGAGAATGAGAACAGAAATCATGCTCCAGCGGCACAGCAGCAGCAGGAGGCCCCATTAGCTAAAGTGGTGCTTCAGTTTAAGAACAGTTTCAGGTTAAGTATGGACCTCCGGAACGAATGAAGTACTTAACCCGAGATACCACTGTAATAGCTGGGGTTTTTTTGCTGCTGCATCACACGATTGACTTATGTTAACCTTGTGGTTCACCAAGACCCCTAGATCCCTTTCACATGTACTGCTAGTAAACCAGGTGTCCCCCATCCTATATTTGTGCATCTGGTTCTTCCTGCCTAACCACAGAACTTTCCATTTGTCTCTATAGAAATTCATTTTGTTAGCCTGCACCTACTGCTCCACCTAGTTCAGTCTTATCTACACTGACTGACAGCAGCTTTCCAGAGTCTTCCCCATCCCTGCCTGGAGATTTGAACCTGGGACTTTCTGCATGGAAAGCAGACTCTCTGCTACTGAGCTATGGCCTTTCCCCAGTCATCTCCAAAACAGAATGGCTGCTCTCCTAACACACATGTACATTCCATTGATTTAACACGCACAGAGGATTTACATGCATGAAATTGGGGGGTACAATGCAAAGGGACAAAACAGATTCGTCTTCAAATATGACAACTGTAGTTATATAGGACTGGCTGTAATTTTCTTCATTTTTCTTTCACATTTAAACACATTCCATTAGAACAGGAAGATTATGAATCACATCCTGTCCAGGCTGTAGAACAAGTAGTGTCAGTAATTAAAACCACCATTTTTCTAGCTCAAACAAGAATGCTTTATAGGAAGCATTAAATGTGATTGAATTATTTTATAAATGCATTCATTACATTATAAGTGTCTGCACAGACGCTTCTGCTGCTGGGATTACAACTTACTTAATTGTGGCTTTGCTGAGAAAGGGGCAATGAAGAAAAGGGGGTTTCAAAATGTGGCGCCCCAAAGTATAGAGAGCAAACACAAGGACAAACACTTTGCAATATAAATTGTAACGGGTTGCCCTTGAATATGGCCTGGCACGGGATATGATGTTAAGATTGCTAATTTGGATCAGGCATTATGAACACATTCGCACTGGGCCACGTCCACTGGGCCTAATTCAAAGTGCTGGCTTTCACCAACCTTGGAGGCCTCTCGTTCTGAATTATGCAAGGTGGCAACAAATGAGGGGCAGCTTTCAATGGTAGCCCCCGATCTGGGATGCTTTGCCTACATTTCCGAACACAATTCAAAGTGTTGGTGCTGACCTTGAAAGCCCTAAATGGCCTCGGTCCAGTATATCTGAAGGAGCGTCTCCACCCCCATCGTTCAGCCCGGACACTGAGGTCCAGCACCGAGGGCCTTCTGGTGGTTCCCTCCTGGCGAGAAGTGAGGTTACAGGGAACCAGGCAGAGGGACTTCTCGGTAGTGGCACCCTCCCTGTGGAATGCCCTCCCACCAGATGTCAAAGAGAACAACAACTACCAGACTTTTAGAAGACATCTGAAGGCAGCCCTGTTTAGGGAAGTTTGTAATGTTTGATATTTATTTTTATTATATTGCCTAAAGAGGCTCACCCAGGGTAATGATCCTTTTCTTTTTCTAGGTCTTTTAACACCGTGTACATATTTTTAACATCAGTTAACCAGTATCTCTTGAAACTGGCGTTAATGGATACTCGCTTGAATAGATGGGCTTTTCCATTTTGATTGGCAGCTAAGAACTGGGCCCATGTCTGATGTGCCTACTTGTTGACCCTGCAGGGTGGCAAAAGGTGAATTGGGGGCAGGCAGCACTGGACTGCTTGAATGTTAACCTTCCCACTGGATTACAGCTGATGCCACAGCCCCTCTCTGGAACTGAAGCTTCTTGTAAATTGTGTTGTTTTCTTTATTAATAAGCTGCATTTGGCTGTTCAAATTCTTGAATCTGTTTTATTGTGTGTCACCTAGAGGCTTCTACATGAGATGACAGACAATTTATCTATGAAAAGAGACAGCTGCAATGCTTATAGGCACCACAGACTATCAGGCCTTCCTAGGGTGGAGATAGCTACATAAAGTTAAACCTGTGTATGTGTGACGAGAAATGATAAACTTTCCTTTTATCTTGGCAAGAGTAAGTGATTTATGGTAAACTTTAATGTACTGACGTGACATACACAATTTGTCACAGATGAAGAGCTTGAACCACTTTCATGTAAACAAATCATAGCTTTTCTTCCTGGTGTCGCTAAAAGGCTGTTTGACACCCTTTGTAAGCAGTAGAGAATCACACTGGATCCCTTATCAAGTTAATCTCACAGCTGGCTTCCCACCGGCAAACCTGCTCCATTATACATTGATTTCAACTTTGAAGCCTTAACTCTCTCATATTTGCATATTTACCTAATTGACACTGTCTGAGACTCAACTCCATACATAAACAAAGCCTGCAATAAACCCTAGCATATTTCAGTGACCCACGTAAAAAACAACCAGGGGCTGGAGCAAGGAGGCTAGCCAAGGGTATGGATTATAATAAGGAAAGCATCATCTGATACCTGTGTCTCCTGTGCCAGAATGTTTTCAGTCAAGTGCTGTTCTTACATGAATTCACTGAGCTGGAATTTTAATGGACTGCAAAAGTCATATGACCAGCAGAAATCCAGAGTTAACAAAACCCATTACTTTAAGTGATGAATGCAGACTGGACTGGAAAAAAGACATGATTATAAATTT
Source organism: Podarcis muralis (assembly GCF_964188315.1). Classification (NCBI taxonomy): domain Eukaryota; kingdom Metazoa; phylum Chordata; class Lepidosauria; order Squamata; family Lacertidae; genus Podarcis; species Podarcis muralis. The sequence continues at coordinate 5,605,770 of NC_135665.1, read as the reverse complement.
GCTTTACACCCACTGCCCTTGTGTTCGTAGCAAGTGTGAACTTCATGAACCAGAGCAGAAATACCTAAAGAGCAAATCCTTGTAATTCACAGTTGTAATGAAATTATTCTAGTGATAGTCCATCTGTGACTAAGGCTGCAATCCGATGCACAATTATGTGGCAGTAAATGTGGCTGATCTCACTGAGACGGACTTAATAATTTTTTAGCATTTCAGTAGCACTTTTGAGTGTCCATAGCTGCACAAACATTCTGCCAGTAGTCCTTACAACAACCACCACCCTATAAGGCATATCAATAGTGAGAAGCCATCCCAACAAATCAGAGAAGCCTCACGGCAAAAAGGGCAGTGTCTGCAACAGACAGCTGAACTCCATCTCCCCTTTAAAGCCGTAGAAGATGGTGAGGAATGCAACCACATGCCCGCTGCAGGAAACACCTCTTTACCTCGGGTGACCTGGCAGTGGGCCCTATCGATCTTATTGAGATGCAAAGTCCCATGGAAAGCTCAGTGCTCCATTATCTTTGACCTATGACCAGGTATGGGGCCTGAACTTTAGATTTGTCTAAGATTGCAATGGATTGTTTGACTCCAAGTCCAAAGCAGACCACTGCGTTCAAATCATTTTTGCCTACATGAAGGATGAGGGCATCAGGAATGGGACTACTGGATGCTAGGGGTTTTTTTGTGGAGGACAGAGGTGCCTGGTGTGATAGGAATTTTATGGTCTTAGATATGTGGCAACGTTCATAACCACATGTACATAGATCAGCACAGGAAAGCCAACCTGGAACCATTTTGATTCCTAAACTGAGCAAATGTTTCTCTGCAAGGTTAAACTGGAAAAGCCTCCCCATTGTCTCTTTCCTCACAGATCCTGTCTCCAGGATATGTCTGTTTGAATAAGGTGACCTGGCCCAGGAAATAAGTATTTTACCACTACAAAAGAATGGCCAGGCTCCCCAGGCAATCCAATCAAGTAACTTGCCAGACAGGAGATAAACTGTGACAGGAGAAAAACAACATTTAAATTTCTGTGATGTAGGTGGGATGTATCTGAGGGGTGGTCTTAGGTTACACCCCTTCTGTGATGAATGCATAATGTTTCTGGGGGTGGTCTTGATCTAGAGGATGGGAATTTCAAAAGTCTTTATAAGCCATTGCACAGCATTTTTGGGGGTCCTCCTCCTCTCCTGCGTGTGAGGGAGTACCCTGTTGCAACAGATCAATAAAGAGCACACTTACTAGCTGCTTTGCTTCTCAATATTCTCTGGTTGGCCTCTGTTATTCTCTCCTACCAATAGGGAACCTATGTAAGGACTCTATATGGGCTCTTGGATACCCCATAAGGGAAAAGGGCATTATTTTATTTACAACACTGGCGTGCTCTGGTCCATGGGGTCACGAAGAGTCGGACATGACTAAACGACTAAACAACAACAACAAAGGGTCTTTTTTTACAGCACTCAGGGTGTTATTATCATTTAAAGGCAGAGCAACTAACAACAAATTACAACAGCAATGTTCTTTTTGGGATTTATTTGGCTGATGCACATATGTGCTCCTGGACACTGGTAAAGCACTTCATGAAAAGGAAGCAATATTGGAATACTTTGTTCGGTTTTTGAACTTTCAAACTCTGTGGTCTTCTCACCAGGCTAGGTGGTTCACAGCTAGCTCTCCCAGCTGCTCCCAAAAAACCATGCAAATGGGCCGCACTGGGCCGTGGCAATGATGGTCTTCTATGTAATTTGTCTATGGCCAGATAGGACCTATAGGTTGCCCCTTAACTAGCTCCCCATGGAAGAGTGGAATGGATGTATATCTAAACCTGCCTCGTTGCAGCAATTACTGACACTAAAATGGGGGCCTTTAAGTAGTTCCGTCATCATTTTTTGTCTTTTGAAGAAAATCCCTATGTTTCATTCTGTTGAAATTTTGTGCTTTTAATATATTATGAGCTGCTCTAGGAGAACTTGCCCTGAAAGGTGACATACAAATGCTGAAATAAATAAAATTAATGGAATGAGGATAATTTTGGAATTAATTTACATGGGGATACCTGAAGAAAACTTCTTATGGACTCATGGCATGAAATCTAAGTTGGCTGACATAATAAAGGAGAAATGTGTAAGATGGGGGTTGAATAAAAGTAAGATGCAAGCATTACAGTCCATAATAATTAGAGCTTAAATGTATGCTAAATAGGCACAGCTATAATCTTTTACAGAAGCTGAATGGTAACAATTGGCCAGCTAATGGTATTTATACCTACAATGGGGCAGGGAACCACTTGCAAGGGACAGTCATAGATGGCACAGATTTCCTGGCATTGGTGAACTAACAGATACTATGATTAAAGAATCTTTTGTTTCAATTTAACCCAACAAGTGACATTAGATTTCTTGAACTGCAATTTAGCTGCTTCACATTGTATTATTCATTTAAGCTGCTTTGCTCCACAGTGACAATTTTCAGGTCAGTTACACAGTGTTGCTTTGTCTCCAAAAGCTTATGCTGTTAGTCTTTAAGGACCACAAGGCTCTGTGATGGTTTTTGCTGCAGAAAACAACATGACCCGGAAGCTGTACGCCAGCTCCCTCGGCCAATAAAGCGAGATGAGCGCCGCAACCCCAGAGTCGGCCACGACTGGACCTAATGGTCAGGGGTCCCTTTACCTTTTAAAGTGAAGTAGCCCCCATGAGATTTTTGTTGAAGGAATGAACAAGACTAGAATTCAGCATTGCAAGTAGGATCAGGCCCAAAATACAGACAGCTTCAATGAGCAGCGCAATATACTTTGGAACTCCCTGTCTATTGACATCAGGAAGATGCCTGCCCCAAACTCTTTTTGATACCTACTTATTCAGGCAAGCCTATCCAGATGTATAGAAGATATATGCATTATTATTATTATTTTAGGTACTGTTTAATCATAATAAATATTTTAAATAGTTGTGTTAACTGTTTATAATCCATAATCTTAAAACTTTGTGTTTTTGTAAACTGCTTAGAGGTGTTGTGTTTCTTTCTTTCTACAATTGATGAACAAATAAATAATCTGGGTAGACAAAATGCTGAGGCAAGAATAGGCAACCATGAAAGGAAACTGAAGGGCCTTCAATTCTTGAATCTCCATGTCCTGCTCCCTTAGAAGTCTTACTGGAGTGGAGAACATGTGGCCCTCCTGGTGTTCTTGGGACTCCCATCAGCCCCACTTGCATAGCCAGTGGTCAGGGATGATGGGAGTTGTAGTCTAGCAACAGCAGAAGACAAGGGACAGGTGAGATTTGGAACAAGGAGTCAGCAACTCAGCAGACACCAATGTTCAACTCTCATAAAGTCTCTTATATTCTGAGTATCTCTGCATGCTGAGCCACACTGATGCTAACATGAGAGCTTGGTCTCCACAACTTTGCATCTTCTCAGAAGCTGAGCTCAAAGAAAGCAGCAACCCAGACCTTTCCTCCATTTTTCACATTCTCTTGCACTTCCAAACAGTGGCGTAGCGTGGGTTGTCAGCAAGGCAAGTAATTTGTGCCCCCTAACCCGTGGATTTGCGCCCCCTAACCCGTGGATTTGCGCCCCCTAACCCTAACCCCCAGATGTTGCGCCCGGTGCGGCCGGCCCCCCCTGCACCCCCCACACTACACCACTGCTTCCAAATAACCCTTTACTTCCGCTCCTAGCATTGGCTGGAGTTCAAACAGAGCAAACATGGAAATATTCCCCTTCCCACCTATTCCCCCCCCCCCCTTGTCAAGGTCTTTGGACAAAATGGGGCTGGATAAATGTCATTTTTTATTGTAGGTGACGTACATGTGTGTGTGTGCGTGTGTGTGTGAGAGAGAGAGAGAGAGAGAGAGAGAGCTGTCATAGTGACATGGTTAGTGGCTTCCTTTCACAAGTCAGGACTGTAAAGTGAAAGAGGGCAAGAGATTATAGTGCTTGTTCTGACCAAATTCATCAAGTCTGTCCAACCCCATCAAATGCGAAAGCACTGGAAGGCCATTGACATGGAGCCCAAGAGCTCTTTGGCAAAAATATAGCAGCTGCCAAACACAAGCTTGCGCCCTCTATGATCTCTACTGTTAAATGCATCTGTCGCGCATAACATGAGCAATATGCATTAAGAATTATTTGCCTGCTTCTCCACTAAGTTAAAAAAAAAAAATCCTTTTACCTGCCTCCACTTTCCACTTGTCCATCAGCTTGGCAAAGAGCTTTCCACTTCAGTTCCAATCACCTAAATGCAATGGCAGCCTACCCAGGAAGTCTATTTAGGATGGAGAATCATATAGTGTGGCTTGATTTTAATTATACAAAACCCTGCTCTCCACGGGAAGGGAAGCTTGATTCTGAAGGAGTCTCTCTCAGCATATTACCCATTAGTAGAATGACTCTACATACTCCTGCACTATTGTTCAATGTATTTTAGGAGTCAAAAGTGCACTACATACCTAATTTTTCAAAAGCAACCCATGATTTGGGGTGCTCAATAGAAGAGAAGCATTAAGGCAGCAGTTTTCCAAAAGTATAGGGATCCATCCTTAGAAAAACAACAACAAGGCTTTCTTTTAGTAGCTGGGTTTAGATGTTCCCCACCCCCAGAGGAGCCAATGTGAGGCAATTGAGCATACTTCAGAAGATTTATTTAGAGACTGTGAAATTACATAGTTACGCAGCACTCTCGAGACGCTGCACAGTTCTCTCAATATGCTTTTAAACAACTACTGATTTTCATCAATGATATATTTTTAAGTCTTATTGCTTACTTTAATTTTCTTTTAAAAAACTTTTTTCTATTCACTGAAAAACCTTAGTTGAGCTTCATCCCCAATGCTGGAGATTCATTTACTTGACAAATTTTTAGCTTCATTTCCCCAGCTAAATACATCTGCATGAAACACCACCACACTGCTGAGAAGGAAAAACATTTTCTAAGATTAGTGTTGTCCAACGGTATACGTTTGAAAATATAGATATATATGGGTGGTGCTGTGGTTTAAACCACTGTGCCGCTTGGACTTGCCGATCAGAAGGCCGGCCGTTTGAGGCCCCGTGATGGAGTGAGCTCCCGTTGTTCGGTCCCAGCTCCTGCCCACCTAGCAGTTCAAAAGCATGTGCAAGTAGATAAATAGGTACTGCTCTGGCGGGAAGGTAAATGGCATTTCCTTGCACTGCTCTGGTTCGCCAGAAGTGGCTTAGTCATGCTGGCCACATGACCTGGAAAAACTATCTGCGGAAACGGACAAACACTGGCTCCTTCGGCCTCTAAAGCGAGATGAGCGCCACAACCCCCGAGTTGTTCGTGACTGGACTTAACTGCCAGGGGTCCCTTTACCAAACATGGGAAACTGTCATATACTGAGTTGGACTGTCTGTTCTGACACCTTAGGACTTCTGCCTTAGTTAAGAAATTCTACTTCTAAAAACACCTCCTCACATTTGCTCTGCAAACCTTGATTTCTGCACTTTAAATTTCGCTTCAAGTTCTGAACACTACTGTATTCAGTTGTCTAGTAGAACAATATGAGGATATTTTAATAATCTCTCTGATCCCACACATTTATAATTCTAAGAGACCAAAAATAAAAAAAATCCTGACTTGACTAACAAGATAACTCTATTGGCCACTACAAAGCATCATAGCTGTATAAGAAATGAAAAACAGAGGCAGTGTTTTTGACTGAATCCACGTGAAGTCAAGTGACCCACAGGCATTCTTCACTGCAGTCAACAGCAGTTTTATGGACACATTGTAAATGTCAGGCTACGCCTTTTTTAATAATAAAAAAAGACACTATAATACTGTTTCCTTGTAACCAGGACAGAAAATCTTTTGGTAAAAGTAAAAACATTTATTGGTTTTGACATTAAAAAAAACTTGCTCTGTTGGGTAGAGATGCTGTACTCCAAATACCGGAAGAAACGTGAAGTCTCGAGGGTTATGTTCAGTAACTCTTGGTTCAAAAGCAGATGCGGCAGGTGCATTATTTAAGAGCTTGTCAAATATGATCTTCTACAGCACATTTCTTCAAGCTTCATCTCTCCCACTGATTGTGAAGGGGGCACACGGTGGAAAATGTGGGACTTAGGACTTCGCCTCTACTCTCTTTTCAGTACTACCACCCACTGGCCCAAACCATATTACATACATTACATAAATGAGCAACCCATTGGAATCTTAGTTCACATGACCTTGTCACATGACAACTAATCCACAACCTTCAAAGGTATGGCTCTGATCTGACCCTCCGCATCCTGTGATGTGTTGCAGACTTAATGTAACATAGGGAGTGCAATCAAGGTAATATACCGTGTGCTATCCTTGCAGAAGGCTATCAGTCACTGTTTGCTACTTGTGATTCAGAGGCCTGGATTTAACTGGATTTTGCTTTTCAAAGCATCCCAGTTAACAGAATATAAGAAATTAAGTACACCTCAAACAAGGACGTATGTGAGCTGATACAGCAATAATCAGATCCAGCATCTGAACAATGGCAAAGGATATTCACAAGGGAAGGCCATACAAAGCAGAGCGGCCTCATCGATGTTCGGAATAAAGCAGTTTGAAGGATTGCTTTACGGTCAAGGCTTTAAATTCAATGGCAGCAACAGGGCAAGATGGGACAACTATCACACAACTATCATTGAGAGCTGATTAGCACAACCCTTAAATGTGCAGTAGGCTGCTTTCTGTTCATTCTGATCACAAGTCAGCCTTGAAGAGTGCAAATGCACAGAGATGGTAAGAGTATGCTACCAAGATCATCTTGCCATTGAATGTGCCACCTTAAACAGCCCTAGAACAGTCTGACCAGTTGCAAAGTGAATTAGAGCACTCATACAAATCACTTTGCCCCAAGCAAGCTTCAATCTAGGCTGCCAACCCAGATTTTTTTTTTTAAAGTTCCCCACCCATGTGATCATGTCAATTACACATAATGCCATAGAACCAAAGGAAAATGGATTGCATTCTTCTCAATACAAAATTATATCAGAGTTCCTGAGGAGAGAAGGGGGAGGATTGTTCTTTGGGTGTGGAACATTACCTGCTTCCACACCCAATCGACAAAATTACAAGAAATAGATAGAAAGGAAGGGTGGATTTACACCACAAACCTCTATCCATTTTATACAACTGGTTTTACTGTTGTGCCTTCCCGCAAATGATAACAAATGTAAAGAACTGTTAATTTGGTGAGAATGCTGAGAATTTTCTAACAGACACTTCTAACTCTCTCTTACAAAATTGCATTTCCTAATTTTCCCCAGGAAATGACTACCAAACACTTTACGTTTGCAGTATACAAACTCCCTGAAGAAGGGCACATAAATGGGAGCTGAATCCTGCAATGCTCATGAAGTTGGCAAAAACTGCATTTCATATCTCTCTTCTGTTCATAAATGGGAAAACAGACGCACATGGGTGAGAAGTTCTTTCTAACACACACACTGTTCATCGTGTGGGCTTAAAAAGGTTTTATGCCTGTCGGTTGGGCTCATTTTTGTCACACACAGAAGGAGGGAAATTAGAAAAACCACATCTTACAAGTTACTTATGTTTAATGCTTAAAAGTTTGAATGCACAAACGATAATCTACCATTATAGAAGTACTTGTGGTCAATACAATGCATTAGAACTATGTACAATGACACAGTTTAGTATCAAAATCTTTCTACACTGTAGAGTATTACGAAACTGTTAATGACATCAAACACTGAGCACTTAACACAATTATTATCTTTTTTTTGCTACCACATTTGGAACTTCAATGAACAGTCCATTTCAACTTGCAGCATTAACCCATTTCTAGTATGAAATTAAGTAAATTTCTACTTACACAATAAAGATTTATCTACACAGTTCTTTTGATTTTGATCCATAGCAGCAAAGGCACTGTACATCAGCAGATCCACAGACTTAAAAGATTTTTTTTAAGCATTCAAAAAAAAAAAAAATGAGTCACAGGTCATAGTTTAACAGCAACAACAACAACATAAAAAGATAACACAATGTTTCTGGCACAATGGCTCAGCCTGCGTCCATTTCAGGGACGTTCAACTAAGACTTGGGTAAAACTGGCGGTAAATAACACAAGTCCTTCTCCCGAGTGAAAATCCATTCTGTTCTGCACTTCAGAATGAGTGCTCTTCTAAATCCTACCTCTGAGGTCCTCGCTTTTATAGTTTGTACACTTGTAGAATCCGTTCCCTTCTCAGTGCCATTTCCAATGAATATATCAAATATTTTTCTGTAATCTTTGTAACTGCAGAATTGCCCAAAGACTCACATCTCCCCTTTCAAAGAAATGTGGCAAAAATGTCCAGAAGGGATGAAGGTCATTCTTGGAGACACATTATTGTACTTCTCTCTGAAATATACAAAAGAGAAGTGATATTCATCATTTTGGGCAACACATTGCACTTGTTTCAAAAGAACAACAACATACACAGCACTGTTTACAAAACACTGTAAAAAGGCAGATTAATATAGCAATTCTATTTTGGGCGTATTTTTTTGAAACCCTCGTCATATGTCACTTGAACTTGCCATTGATAAATCAGTTACTGAATGAGCCCCAAAATACAGTAGGTGAAGCAGGCAAGACCCCACTGTGTGTAGCCTCCTGAGATTAAACCAACACCCATTTGAGAGCAGAAGTGGCAATAATATAACCCAGTTTTGATATAGAACTACCAATTTTTTCCCCTTTCAAATTTCCAGTCAGCATGTTTGTCCGTATAAAATTTCAAGACAGCCAGAAAAACTTATGCTTGACTATGTCTGGATTGGCCTGGGTCTGGAGAAGCAGGGGAAGAGCATTGGCCATTTTGTGTCTAGCTCTGACTTGCCTCTGGACCTGCTATGCCCCCCCCCCCCCCAGGCGCAAGGTTTGCATAAGGCCTATGCATATAAAATCAAAGGAGCACAGCACCAACATATAGGGAAATAAGCCCGGATCATGCACCGTGCTTTGAAGTTGGCTTTCTTCCCTAATCCATAGTCAACATTGATCAGTTTATCTGGATTTGGACTGGGAGGGACAACTGCAATTTGTTAAAAACAGAAGTGAAAGTTTCCACCAGAGGTGGAGAGTGAGGGAGAACAAACAAGCCCTCAGGGCCGCAATGATAAATCCTAGTTTAGTTATAGTGCAAATTGGACCATTGTCTGTTTTAACATGTAGCGGACCTTTCAAATTTCAAGGCCATCCATGGCTGTCTGGCAAGGCCAAAGGCGAGGCAAGTCAGGCGAGATCTTCTGCAGTCCCTGTTTTCCTAGACTTTCATCTGAACAAGTTTATCACCTCTCATAATAAATTATGCATTATTTATTAAACAATAGAGTTTAATGAAGCACTCGTTTGAGATCAGAATTGGTGCAGATGTGTACACTAGGTAATAAATGGTAAATTCCCATTCTTTCCCAAATAGCCTCATCCCACACAAACAATACGAACATTGAGAATGCAACATACCTTTAAATCCAAGGCAGAAGCAGACTACTTTATTTAGTCAGTTCCTTGTTAAAAAGATTTTCTTTAAACAAAATAAATACATTACAGCTATGATACACAATTGAAAGAGTCAGTTCCCTGTTAGGTATGCTTATTCCATCTTCTTCCAAGTAGATAGCTGGAGATTTGGTATTACAAGTCCTTAATGGGTGTCTGATATTAAATAGCAAGTCTGGTGGGGAAAGTCCACTATTGTGATGAACAGTTTCCGTCCTCACTTTGGGAAGGAAAGAGAGAAAGAGAGAGAGAGAGAAGAAAAATATACAGCAAAGTGCTACAAGGAGGAGTACAGTTCTCATTCAGATTTGTCTCTAATAAATAACTTCATAGACTGTAGCCTTCTTGTCCCCAGAACCGGTAACAATGTATTTGTCATCCACAGAGATATCACAGCTAAGCACAGAAGATGACTCTTTGGACTGAAAAAAGAAAAGAGAGAGAGAAAGAGAGTTAACCATCCTTTGCACAAAAAATTGCAATATTAAACTCTTCCCTTCAAACAAGACTTTTTCAGAATGGTCTAGCCATTTTTGCTTCCTTCCTAACGTCATTCTGTTTCTGCACCCTTAGTAAACTCTGCAGACCTGAGACATTGATCATGTTATTGTTTACATCAACTGTCCTCCAGAGATTAAAACCAAGATAAGTTAAGAACCTACTTTGTTACACAGCACCCAATTAATTCCTTCAGTAGTTAATGGGGAAACAGAAACAGCTAATGTGATGTCATCAAGTTAACCAACAGGCTAAAAATTAGCCCCAAAGCAGGCAATTTGGGAAGGAACGTGCAGAACTTCATGAATTGTATTTAACATATACCCCCACAGCACAAAAATTAGCCATAGACTTGAACAATGTGCAAGCTTGTCTTACATGTATCAATCATGTTACAATCATGTTACCCAATCACTATTTTTCTGACCGGTTGTGAAAAATAGCCTTTGTGGCAAATGAAGGAATGCCGTGCCAAAATGGCAAAGAAAGAAAAACTGTGTATCTAAGGAGAACACTGAAGGAAACATTGAGAACTGCCAAAGTCTGCAGCAGAAAGAAAGAATAAGGTGGAGTTATGGAAAAAGGGTGGTAAAATGTCGCTTTGCAAAGGGAGGTTGCTGAATGTTCGCTGACAGAAACTCTACAAGGTCCTATGACAAACCATTGGTATAAGGCTGCTTCGTTTGTGGTTAACATCCCACCTCTATGATTTTTACCTGGAATATGCTGGCTCCATAAGGTGTTCTCCAAGCATTCAGAAGGTTGTCTTTTCCAGTGCTTACAAACCATTTGCCTGAAATCAGATTTAAAAATAATTAGAAGCAGTTTTCCAATTGATTAATCTGCACATCAACAAAATCTATTCTCTTCTCCCCTTCCCATCCATTCTTTGTCCCTGGTTGAAACAATGATCTGCAGCTGAACGGCTCACCAAAACAAAAGTCAACCATACATGTACAATTAAATATCTGCCATTTGATTCTCCCTTCTTGGTTTTTACGGGAAGCAGGTTCGGAAGATGGCGCGACTGTATACTGAACTGCTTACCGCAGTGAGCGAACTTCAGGGATAACACACAACTCTCATGAAGATGAAGTTGATACTTGTCTGGTTTTGTGACATGCAGCACTTCAACATTGCTGTTCTCCATTCCTACTGCCAACCATTCTCCAGTTGGGCAATAACCCAGTGAGAAGATCTGCAATTAAAATAGTACACAGGTTGATGCTTAATGAAAGCTTTACACACCTGTCTCGGTGACGGAATTTACTGCTGTTGGGAAGATAATTTGGTCTAACACAGTTTTTTATTTTTCAAAGAGATGCTAATGAAGCGACAGCACTAGTTCAAGAGACAGCAGCTCAGATAAACAAAACTCAATTAACTGTGTAACTTACGGCACTGATCGAGACCTACATCTTAATTCTGAGATGGGCTGAAGTAGCATTTTCATACAGGTTATCTTGGAATAGGACCTATAGATAGCCGATCATCTACAGGAGCCCTACACACACCAGTTAAAGGATGCAAAAGCCAAAGGAAAAGATTCTTCTGTGGCTGTTCTTCAAGCCTGCTTTAAGAACCTTGATTTTTAAAATATAAAAACATCACAGACTGCTTTTAACTTGTCGTGAATTCTTCACCTGTGATGTGAAGTCGTGTTGCTGTAGCTGCCTGCCTTCTCTTAGGTCCCAGGATCTCACTGTGTTGTCCAGGCCTCCTGTCCAGAGCTTAGTGCCGTCATTTGAAATATCAATACAACTGGCTCCGTCTGTGTGGCCCTGGAATTGCCTGGAAATGTCAAAACAAGGCAAAAGTGCCATCACTTTCAAAAGAAGTATGAATTGAGGCAGGAATTTCACACACACACACACACACACACACACACACACACACACACACAATTTTAAATTTTGGATGTATCCTGAAAACAAATTACATGATCCATGTTTTTGCATCAAGGTAGTGCGAGAAAGCACCAGATCCACAATTTGTGCTCTTTAGTCAGTAGAGATAGATGTGATCTGCGGTATGATGGTGGTTGGTGAGGAACCCATTAAAAAAACTATGCAGTTTCAAGAAAATCCGTTTTAAAAGATCCAACATATGTACACCTCTCTCTCTCTGGCAACCCAATCACTGCATTTCCTGTACCCCCCCCCCCCCCGGTAGAGTGGCTTTAACACAGAACATGATTATTAGCTGAGGACAACCCATGTTTTCCATGTATTATTACCCTTCAGATTTTGCATAGGCTATTAGTTTTTGTTTAGCCTTCTTTTCCACTGGAGGTAACAGCAAACCAATGCATCTCAAAGAATTCCCAGCTTGGAGGTACTTAAACTCTCATCTGTATTTAATTAGGTTTACTGCCTGTCCTGCCCTCAGATCTCAGGAGCAAAATGAATTCATTTTTTTTTTAAAAAAATCAATTTTTCCACCCAAGCCCCAAAGGACTCATAATGAGCCAATGAAGAAGAAACAAAGGAAAAAAGAAAGTATAGGAATTCACATGACTGGTTCTTTCTGACAGCCACTCAAAATCAAGTATACATGTTCACACAATCTAATTTCAGAGACTACAAACACCAGGGTCTTTTATTCAGCCATTAATGCATATACATAATTTTGGCAGGAAGCTGTTTTAAACAGAATCAGACAATTTACCCATCTAGCTCAGTATGGTCTGACTGGAAGTAGTTTTCCAGGATTTCAAGACAGGTCTCTTCCCCAGCCCTGAGCTACAGCCCTTGTTTCCACTATGTCTGCACAAAAATAACAAATTAGTAGGCCACTTGAGCCATACTGTGCATTTTAATACTAATACTCTTATTCGTTCCAGCACCAATCAAAAATCTAATTCTAACCTTTGGACTACACACACACACACCGTCTGCAATGGCTGCTGCTTCACAGGTAGCAACTGCCTAGAAATGTCTCCTTTGACAGAATGGGGAAACACTGGCAGAATGGGTAGTGGAAGGCTGAAATAGGCCCTAGGACTCTTCCCACCCAAATAATCCAGCATTAAAGGTAATAATTCATGATTCTGGAAGCCTAATGCGCAAACAACTATTGACCTTTCAAGTTTATGGCTGCTTCATTTGCTATAGCTCCAACCACATGACACCCCCAGTGCAAACACAGAGTATGGTGAACACATTTACAGTGCAAACACAGAGTATGGTGAACACATTTAGAGTTGGCTTGACAATCCGTCTTAAGCTGACCTACCTGACCAGAGTCTGATTGTGCAGATCCCAGACTGCAATGTTCCCATCGCTACAGCAGGAGAAGCAGACCTTGGAATCGGGGCTGATTGCCAGAGCATAGCAGGCAGGAGCCGAGGACGTCAACTCTGCTTTTATACGCGGAGTTGGAGCTGCCAGGTCCCAAATGGATAACGTGCTGGCTTCCCCGCCAACAATCAGGGTGCGGCCGTCGGGGAGCAATCTGCAGGAGCGGATGTAGTTATCTCTGTTCTGTAGAGACAGAAGCCATCAAGAGATTACTCATGAGGAAAGGAAAACAGCATTAACACGAGAGCAGGAATCCATAAAAGTATTGTATTCCCTCTTGGTTTTAATGAGCCATTTATACTTATGACAATGATAAAGTGGATTAATGCCAGAAAATTACACGACATTAGGGAAGTACTTAAACTTGATCTACAAAATTCAGCAGTGAGAGATATTTAATCTTAATTAGTATCAAAACGCACATGCAGGCCTGTGCCCAGCCCCAAACAGTTCAGAGCTTGCGAGTCTTTTGAGTGCTTACGGAAGCCTACAATTTTTTTGAGGAAGTTTGTGTTTCTGTTATTTTAACCCCTTGAAGGAGACTAACGTCACTCTCAGCAGACAGTGACTTTATAAAATCTACCACCGCTGCCAAGAAATAAGAAAAATCAAGAAACAAAGATCTGGCAAGTATTTTCAGCATTATAATAGTAGCAATACAGGGGAAGAAAGTATCAGGTCAAAAATGGGGAAAAGATAATGAACCAAAAGCTAGAACAACAATGCTTCTCAAATCTGACAATTTTTCTCTTATTTATTAAAATCTTGTATAATTATAGGTGTTATTGTGTGCATCATCTTAAAAAAACAAAATATGTTTCTTGCGTCACAATTATTGCTTTTACTCAGATGCAAATTCATGTTAACCTAATAAAATGATGAACTAGGTAATCTCCTAACATCATGATTAGCCAGTTAAAATTTCTTTAACTGGATTGCAACCACAATAAATGTCACTTTTAACAAATGCAGGTAATAATTTGAAAAATATCTAATGTTGATGTTTTTTCTTGGTTAAGCACCCAAAACTGAAGAATCATCCTCTATAGAAAATGTATAGCCTAAATTTAGAGATACACAAACAGAAACCTGTATTAAAAGTTGACAGGTTCCTTTGAAATTCAATTAAATCCCAGAGTTTAAAATATGTGATGGATGAATTAAGCAGCTGGCAAAATTACTGGGTTTTAATACTACTTAAACTATATGCAGAAACATCAAATTGGATGACTAATTTACAGATGCCCCAACCACCCAACAATGGTCTCTATGCCTCCATGGCCACCTCACCACTGCCAGCACCAACTCTCTAAAGACCTTTTGACTGCCATTACTCACCAGGCAATCCAGCTGAGAGACAGGGCTCTTGTTGCCTGGATGACTGATATCCCAGACCTTGACACATCCTTTCCCACCAGTGTACACATGCCTTGTGGGGTTGCTGATTGTAACTGCACAGACCACTTCCCCGTGGTTCAGGGTGTTAATCTGCCGAGCGTGACGTGGGATTCCTGGCCCAATGAGGGCATCAGGAGGGAAAGGTACAGGCTGCATTTGGCCATCTGCACTTACATGAAATGAGTATGCCCTAGGGAAAGAAGAAGAGAGAAAAACAGGTTTCAATGAGCCACACGTGTGGTATGCACAAGACAAAGGGTTTACATAGATGCAGAACGTCTCTCCTAACTTAGAAAAAATATCCAGGCTAAGGCGCAATTTGTGAAACATAGTTTAACATAGTTGGGCTTAACTCATTCTAGCCCCTTGCAATATTTTTTCTTGGACACAAATACCAAGGAGTTTATATATATTTTTCTTCAGAAAGAATTGCCAAAATGGCAGACCAATAAATGCTGAGCCAACATGGCAAACAGTACATCTCACCAGGAACAACATGTTATATGACTGCCAGTTACACCACCTGTGAATAACCTATCAACAACTTCATCTCAAAAGCTCTGCTAGGGAGAGCGCTCCACTGCTCAAAACAGCTTTGTTCTAAGATGCAACGTGTCGGAGCGCTTCTGTCATTGCTCACAACTTTATTGAAGGCTCAGCTGGAGTACATTATATGGAAATATATGGCTAATGGAAGGGATGGGGGAGGCTAGCAGATTCATGGAGGTAGTGCGCAAATGGAAAACTCACACAGGCCACTGAAAATGGATCACAAATCTTTCCTGAAGAAGAAATTCTGCTGCCTTATTTGCTGTAGCTTTATTATAAGACATACTGGCATGTGAAGAAGCATAAGCCTTTTAAATGTTTTTCTTACATGTAATATTTATGCCTTAGAAAGTGCAAAAAATAAACTGATTGGGGTTTTTTAAAAAACCAAAACCAAATAAACATGTGAAGAATGACTACTTATCGTCAAGAGCTCTGCCACTTTTCGCTTTTTTTGTTTTTTTGCTTGCAAAAGGGGATTGCAATGCCGTAAATATATGCACAAATGAATGCCCTGGGACCACTGTGTCTATTTTCACTTCATTGAAGAGGAATGTGAGTGAAAACTCAGTATTAATTATATAATTCTTTCATGCCCAGCTCCCAGTGAACCAAGCTTGTTAGAGTAGGTCACCTTTTCTGGTCAGTTCCATCAAGGATGCATTTGTACATTACAATACCATAATTCTTTTTAGTATTTTCAATCAAACAGAACATTTTGCTGTTTCTTTCTCTGCAAAGTGCTGTTTATGGAATCCAGTAAGTCTGCAATTGATTGCAGGGCTTCTTTTGTGCACAAAGGAATTATTTTTAAAACGGAGAGGCAGAACACTGAAGACATGCACACTAGAGAGCCCTTTTGCAATTTGCATTTCTGTGCCAAGTTGAGCTACTGTGGTCCAGCACGTCCCATTGCAGAAGGATAACCCCTACCCCATGGCCTCTTTTATCCACAGCATCCGATACCCTTGGCGCATATTCACCTATGGGAAAAACTGCCAAATAGGCTTTTAAGATTAAAAGGAGGATTAACCACCCTCTGCCACGCATCGAATTCAGTATCACAGAGGAAGCAAAAGGAACAAAAGCTTAATAATATGATTGAGTTTGTACGTTTAACACTCACGGTTTTCCTCCTGGGATGCCTGTCAGATTGGGAGGGATGCCTGGGACTCGCATATGATGATGTGGATCAAAACCAACCTGAAGTTTTCCCACAAACAGAACAAAGAAAGTTCAAAGCGTTAATGGGGAATGATAGAATTCTAGCCATTAGTTTTGAATCTCAGGGGCTCACAAACATTTCTTTAAAAGAGTCCTCCCTAAGGTTTAAGAACATAAGAAGAATCCCTGCTGGATTAAGCAGAGGACCCTTATTCCCAAACCCTGTTTCCAGCCATGGCCAGACACCTGTCATTCCCACCAGGTGATATTCAGAGGTATACTGCCTCTCCTGGTTTATTTTGCTTCTCTAGGGCAGTCTACCTCCCTTTTTGTGCCTCGGTTGAAAACAAACCCCTTCCACTCAGGAACACAATGAGCACAATGAGCATGGGATACAAACCAGGAAGAAAGAAACTCACCACTGGAGATCTCCCATATGCTGCGGCGGCGGCGGCGGCAGCTGCTGCTGCACTCATTTGAGGAGAGATGTTATGGAGACCTGCATAGGCCGCACCAGGGCTGGTCAGCTCCCCATTCATCCCAGCGTGGGGCACTATTCCAAACGGGGCAGGGTAAGGACAAGGTACTGCCATGGGCGTTCTTAGGCCTGAAGCTACAAAACATAGAAGGGGGGGGGGGGAGAACAGGCGACATCATTGTTTAAACAGCCGCACCGGCTGCCTATCTGCTACTGAGCCTGAAAGTTCTTGTACTGCTTTCCAAAGCCCTGAAGAACTTGGGTCCAAGATACCTGAACCCTTATATCCCAGCATCTCTGGTTATTCCCAGAGTTGGTGAGGCTGATGGCATCAGAGAACTGGAGAGCTGGAAGGGACCCTGAGGGTCATCTAGCCCAATGCCCTGCAATCTTTTTGCCCAATGTGGGGCTCGAACCCATTAACCTGAGATTAAGAGTCTCCTGCTCCACCGACTGAGATACAATGAGAAATCAATACTTTAGTGTCATTGGCCCAGTCCTGTGGAACACTGCCCATAAATTCAGTGGGAGCCTTCTGTGCCCACTATTAAACACCCGCTGAAAACCTTTCCATTGTGCCAGGCCTATGTAGGCAAATGAGAGTATACCCCACAGTGGTCTATTGATGTTTGTTTATTATTTGCTTGCTTTTAACTTGGCTTTTTAAAAAAAGACTTTTATAATGTCATTTCTTGGTTTTATATTGTTGTAAACTGCTGTGATAGGTTTTTATGCTACAGTGTTACATAAATGTTTTTATAAACAAACAAACAAACATCATTTCTGCAGAGGTGAATAATCTCAGACATAAAACGGAAGGCAAATGTTGACTGATCACTTGTAAAGGCCAAAGTGCTTCCTTGTCTTGACCTTTGCTGCTGTACCATGAAATGAGTTGCTTACAATCATCTAGCAAACCCAGGGCAGGTGTGGAATCTGAACCCAGATCTGAGCTCAACCACTTTATGGGCGAGAGAGTGCAAAGTAGCAATGTGATCTTTAAAAAAAGGAGGGCAGCCCCTCCTTCAAGTGGTCTACGAACCTAATGGGTCGACTCCTGGTGGCTTCCCAGGCACAGGCCTCAATCCTGGTGTAGAATTACTGCCGGGAGTTGGAGCGTCAGTCCGTGGAGTGGGGGTACTCGATTTAGACACAGGGGTGGTGGACTTCTCATTCTAATGTGGAAAGAGACAGGTAGTTTATTTACATTTTCAGCAAAAGGCAATCGACAAAAGCGCAATCTAGAACGGGTTGACTTGTGTGGTTTCTCTTTCAGTTTTTATCTGCTCTTACTGGCATCTAAGGGTGCAATCATCCAGCTACAGCTTGTGCAAAAACAACAACGAATGCAACTTGCAGAAGTTCATTTCAGTGGGATCTACATAGGCAGACTTCCCAGCAGTCTGTATTACAAAAAATCAAGTACTTGCTTGCTGTAATTAGCATTAAAAGCCAGTCTCGTTTGGATCATTAAGGTGTTTCCAGGAAAGGTAAAGGGCAGACATTAAGTGGTGTTATTTTTAGGCCCTCCTACTTATATAATCATTTATTTAGTTACAGTACATATCGCTTTGGAAGCACTAAGTCATCGCCCCACAGACAGAAATACGAAGCTGAGGAACCGTAACTTCTAAGATAGGTGCCCAGTGATGGGATGGGAAAGGATTTTAACTCGGCTATTATATTTCCGGTCTCCACATTCATAGGATAGATCAGGCAATGGTATGTTCCTTCTCTATCCCAAAATGTGCATAACTGAATGAAGGGATTTGACATTTAATGGATCCCACTGCCAACACTCCTTCAACAAAGTGCAAAAACTCCTATGATCAAATTAAAATAGTGGTTACCAATGGGGTTCCTGCACATTCAGGTATGCCCATAGGAGCCCTCCTTGGTGCCCACGGGGTCCTGTGGGTCACCCCAATGAAAGTAGCATTATATTGTAGTCAACAGACTTGGCTGCCGTGTGTCTGGTGCCCAAGACAGTTCCTCTGCTTTGCCAATGTGCCAATGAACCCAAAAGGGATGGCGACCAAACTGCAAAACCTAGTTCAGTCTGTCTGAATTATTTATTTAAGAAATTTCTATCTTGCTTTTTGCCACGTGTCTTAAAACAGCTTACAGAAAAAGAAAAATATGAAGTACAAAATTTACGACATTGGCTAAAACATCAGAGAGTAAAACATCAGAACAGCATTTCTGCAGCACTCAGACAAAAGAAGTCAAGGAGTACGGGTGGAGGAGTCTGAATCTGGTTGTCTGAATCTACCTTTCTGCAAGGCACCAGTGACATATGCAATGTTCAATGGTAATTCAGCCCAGAACTTAATGTAATATATGGTAATGTCTCATGGAGGAGGTGAGGATGAGACGTGGGGCTTGCTTAAGTCCTTCCTCCCCTACTTTTGCACTGCAACATAGGAACAGGGGTGCAAAAATGCATATACCCTGTTTCAGGTCACTAGTCACATGCCAACTCCTTATTCTGCCTGGGATTTTGCAGAACCAATTTTGCACTAAGGGCTACTACTAAATTTGCCTCCAATTCTCTGCACCTTCTAGACAATAGTGTGAGAAGAGCAAGAACAGTCTTTCTGAGAAAAATGTGAGCAAGGCATGGCATTTTCTACTCTCTCTCTCTCTCTTTTACACACAGTGCACATATGTGCATATGTATGTACGAACACAGAAACACATTATTCTGGCTTTGCAAGCAGCCCTTTTCTGAATTATGACTTGTTATGCAAGTCAAGAAAGGCTCTTGTAAATGACAGATTACTTTTTAGATAGAAAATGATTGTAGTTGAACATAGCCCAGTAATACAAATAATGCCAAGAAGCAAATCACGTCCAAGTAGAAAGCTGAATTTACTGTAAACTGCCATAGAAAAAAAATATTCAAAGAACCCCTGTGTGCTCTTATTTATCCACAGAATGGCAAGCTTCCTGGCATGAAAAAAATATATCACAATAAAGGCATATACATCATTTTCAGACACTGCTAGCAGAACAAACCCTCTCTATCACCTAAAAAGAGCCTGGGTTTCAATGTGCTTTTTCTTTTTTTAAAGTAGAAATGCACTGAAGGCAGTTTTGTATCAAGATGTGCAACTGGGGCACATCTCATTATTTCCCCCTCTCTACTTAGGCACCCAGCAGTGCACACAGGGATACGAGCACGGGCACAGATTGTATAGTCACTTACAAGGCTAAGTTCTTTGGATTTGGAGGAAGGAGTGCTGCTGGAAGATGCTATTGAGGCTGGGCTAATTGGTGCATCTTTCTTGAGTAGACGGGTCTTGTCCAAGCCATTTTCCCTTGGAGAATGTGCTGGGCTTCCTCGTGGTGATGAAGGATCCTGAAAACAAACTGTAATTATAATCAGGGCATCCTATTTGCTGTAGGTTGGATGAGCGACATATGTCTCCTCTGACTATTGCCTTTGGCAGAAATGGCCAAAGAAACATACTTCCAGCCCAGAGGACATGACAGTGATGATGCTTTCCCATTGGGTCTGATGAAGAGAAGAAATTTATCCTTTCCTTCTCAAAACAGAAGCAGAGCAAAACAAAAACAAATGCCTAAGTATTCAAGAAGCAAGCCCAATAAATGATGGTAGCAAAAGTGATACTGCACATACCTCATTGGAAACATCAACCACTAAGTTGTCGTCACTCTTTTCACCATCACTGTCCTGCAGTGAAGAAGAATGAGTAAGTATTCTATAGGTCTGTAACTTCTTGCACAACCAATATATATTTTAATCAAATACGAAGACTGGTAGTGCTGCACAGCCAAAACGATTATGACAACAAAAATGTAAGGGCCAACGATGAATGAATGACATGCTAGGTGGGCCATATACAAGTTCCCGTGGGTCACAGCAGAAAAAATAGCTCTTGGCCTCTTTTAGAAGGTGACTATTTACTAAAGCTATGCAAATTATGTATTAATATATATATATATCCTGTTTTTTCACCATAGGTCTCAAAGCAGCTTACAACAAAGATACAAAATTTAAAACATTAAACCTCCAAAATTTAAAATCCAAAGAACACAAAATCTCATTATTTTTAAATGTAGAAATCTGAGAAACATTCAGCGTGCAAAAACCTCCTGAGATAAAACAATTTTGACCAGTTGTCTGAAATTCAGTATTTAAATTAGGGGCTCACAATTAGGGGTGTTGTCAGAATTCCATAAAGGCAAGTTTGTAAAAGCACAGCCCTTTACGAGGAAGTGCCTGTACGGCTCTCCTCATAGTCTACTGCCTATGACACCATCTGCCACCTCTGTAACTGCAACCCATCTCCCTTCCCTGGTTCCTGAAGGGTCCTTACAGGTGATCTAGAACAGAAGATATGGCACAGCTGCCTTCACTGGGAACACATGCCCAAGCACGCCCCAGCACATTCCTTCACTGAAGAGCTGGAGCCATCTCTGCCCTATCCCCCTTCTTGGGGTATGAGAAGGAGGCAGCAGTAGATGCAGAAGCCTTGGTGCATTGGGGAATGTTCAAAATACAGATGGTTTCACTCACGTAGCGAGTTGCTATTTCTTTTTCTTCTGTTTTCTGTTTTTTGCTTTCAGAGGAGTAGTCTGTTGAGTTTCTGTGCTTCTCAGAGGCTCTGAAACTGGCTGATGGAGACACAGATGAGCTCTGAAATCAGAGAAAAGAGGAGGAAAGGTGACTGAAAGTGTTTATATCTCATCCTGGAGAAGATCACCAACAACTAATGCTCTATCTCCACAAACAGGGTCTCATATTTCCTTCCGCAACAAATAGATGCAAACAGTTCTGCTCCTGGCACAGTATTAGAGCAGCACATGAACTACTTGGAAATAATCTAGGCATCAGGCTTTGTGGAACTTAGTCATAAGCAGATCTCTGCCCGTCTTCCACTGTAAGCAGTGGGCTGGAGGGCTCACTTGCAAAACAACCCCATATCTACTTCATGAGACAGCAGGCTGCAACAGACGTTGTGAAAAGGGTCTTGTGAATTGGGAACAGTGCCAGGCGACCTTTCCAAACACCAGGTCTCTCCCAGAGGACCTAATCTTTGATGAGCACTTTACTATCCTGATGGAGGGAAGCGGAAAACAGGGGTGATTACTCTCAAGTTGGTAAGTTTGTGGGTGGCTGCACCAGTGTGCCACTTGAAAGAGCAGGCTGGGTGGGTTAGCACTGCATGAGCAGGTCTTCTTGCTAGTTACGTCTGCTGTCATTTCACATTGAAAACACGGGGGAATAAGCCTTCTTGCCGTCTCAATGGTGCAGGAAAGTTAGTACCTCATAATGAAAGGTAGAAGTGGAGTCCTGATAAAGGGAACACAGCCTGTAATCCCAGTGTTTGCTATGACTTCAAGCAAGCAAGCAGCCCTCTAGTCAGAATTTTATTTTGTTAAGTCACACAAAATCCAGATCAGACAAAAAAAAGGGGGGGGGCACGACTCTGAACTATTTTATTTAAAAAGAAAACTACACCTCCAACGTTAATGCTTCTTTTAATGTGCAAGAATGCTGGTTGTTCTTTCCTATGACACTGTAATCTCAAATGATCGTCTTGGTGATGCTTAACACACTTGCAGAAAGCCCCACAGAAATCACTACAACTTGTTTAGCAGTCAAAAACAGACAGGATTTTATACATGTTTTATACATGTTTTACCTAAACAGCCTCAGGGAGTTATTCATTTATATGTTTACACACCAACTGCTTGATTTTATTTCCCAGAGTCAAGAAGAATATCATGTGTGAACACCTATTGCATATTAAAAACAGAAGGCTAATGTTGCACTGTTTTGCCCAAGGAAAACATAAGCTGTATACAGAAGCTATGGTTCTGTTCACAAGCATTATATAGTCATTTGTGTGTTACTGCTATGCTACAGGAGCAGTTTCTTAACTGCCCGGTCCCATGCTGCACCAGCAATGTATGCAAATAGAAAATATGTGGGTAGGGGGGCAGGGAAAGTAACCACACCAGAAAGAAACACACAAATCTGGTCTAATCTTGCAAATCAGGATCTATGCATCCCATTCTCACACTAGGTTTCTTTGCTCCACCAAAAATGCCCCTAGTTACCTTATGATGCAATACACAGGGATGTGGTGAAGGATCTAATGAAAGATTCCTGGTGTGTTGGGAAGTGGGCTGGGATCAGTATAAAGAAGTTGTTAACTACCTCTCATCTCTTAAGTAGCAATATTTAGGGTTCAGGAGCAGATCCTTTCCCCTTTGTCCTAATACTACTAGAAACCTAGAGCTTTCCCCGCAACTTTATGCAAATACCCTTATGCATGTCTTAAAAATACCCCTGCTCCATTTATTTTCATTCCACAAATGGAGAGAAGGCAGATTATAATTTGAATTCAATTTACTATGACTCATCTCTCTCTCTCTAAGTAATTGGCTGCAATAAGGAGAAAACTAATTGCTGAATGACAATTAGAATGATGGCTAAAGAGGGAGGAGTAAACCATGGTACTGATTTAAACGAAAGTATTTATTTTCATAAATTTGAAACCACATGGTTTCAATTTTTCTCAATCTAGTTAGCCTCAGTGCTACAAATACCCTTTTAATCTTTGATTCTGGTGCTTAATAACGTTATAATTTAGAGCACCCTAGAAGCATGATAAAGCAGCTAAATTATGGCTAACTCTTTAAAGGGTGATCCACACACTGGGGCAATGTATACTGCCTAGCATCTGTCTGCACATGACCTAAAAAATGGTCCATACACACACTTGCAAATATTGTTCTATATGACCCCATTTTATGGAAGTCCAAACCTAATCCCAATTTTAGAGTGTAATATAAATACAGGGATTTAGGGAAAATGAACCCACCACAAACCTACAGCATAAACTACTTTAGTACAGTGGTGCCTCGCAAGACGAAATTAATCCGTTCTGCGAGTCTCTTCGTCTTGCGGTTTTTTCGTCTTGCGAAGCACGGCTATTAGCGGCTTAGCGGCTATTAACGGCTTAGCGGCTTTAAGAAAAAGGAAACAAACTCGCAAGAACTCGCAAAACATTTCGTCTTACGAAGCAAGCCCATAGGGAAATTCGTCTTGCGGAACGACTCAAAAAACGGAAAACCCTTTCGTCTAGCGAGTTTTTCGTCTTGCGAGGCATTCGTCTTGCGGGGCACCACTGTAGTCACTCTGTCTCCCCAGGAAAGTGCTAGTCTTAGATGGAATTGGCGGCTGGAGATCTCTTAATCATCACCACCGACACAAAACCAGTGGCAGGTGGCATGGTGGGACACTGTCACTCACTTGGTGTCCAGTTGGTCACGTTGCTGTTGCTTATCAGGAGGCAGAGGAAGAGGCAGGAATGAGGCTGCTGTGGTGCAAACACATCTGTGAAGCCAATCCAGAGCTTCATGTCAACCTCCGCACTACCTTGCCTGCATCCCGGTAAACAGAAGCAATGTGACTGACCAGAGGTAACACGGGTGGTGATGATCCACCACATCAATTACTGCAAAAGACTAATTCTCAGTGGGGGTGAGGGCAACAACAGTGTTATCAAACTGATTTTTTACACACACACACACACACACACACACACACAAACACACGGTTGATTCACATAAACAAGTATTATTCAATGCAGTTGGGTAGAGAAGTGTAAGGAGAAAGTTTAGTGTGACCAAGTGGATGAAGTAGAAAGGGTATGATTAAGGGAAAATACTAAGTCTGATAATAAATCCTTGTCAGTGGACAATAGAAATTTTGCCTTAGAACTATACAGAATGTTGCTTGCTTCCAATTTCAAGGATAAAGGTTTTTTGTTTTGTTTTTTAAAAAGACAAGCTTGGGACAAGACCTTGAAATGTCAGTACCATTTGACATCTGGCTGTACACATGAACAGTTGTGCATATTTTTTGGTTGTGCCCTAGTTGATGTTTTTAAAAGGTGTGGCTGCTGTTGGAAAGGCAGTTCATTTGCACGCCTTTAAAAAAATGGAGTGGGGGACAGTGCAATGGAGCTGCCCTCCCAAACGGGAATCACTGCCCTAAACAGGATGGTAGAAGGGTGAGGCAGAGCAGTAGTGAGGTTGGGGCCGCTTGTAAAATTTAAGCATCAGAAGATGAAAATGTAAATCTAATACTCAAGGTGTCCGTCCCCGCCATTTATAGTGGAAATGCAAGAAAGCAAAGAAACTTCCAACACAAATTAAAAGTAAATAGAAGCAAAACAAAATTTATAAAAACAGATAAATCTGGATTAATATTTGGAATACTAGACTATGTTATTTAAAACCTAAGATATTTGAAATATTGTAAAATATATACCGACTAAATATGTGATTGTACTTATTATGACCTTGCATTTATGGAATCCAGAGTAGCTATTAAGAAAAAAGATGTTTAACTTTGTTATTTGTAATTATAATCTAAGGAAAATCAAATAAAATTTGAAACTAAATATAAATATCAAATCAGGAGGATCTTTAGAACAAAATATGGACACTGGAAGCTAGATCAGTCTCTATATACTGATTTAGAGGTTTTTCTAATTGATTTGACATGACTAAGACCTCTTTGCCAGGGACATGGGTGGCGCTGTGGGTAAAACCTCAGCGCCTAGGACTTGCCGATCGCATGGTCGGCGGTTCGAATCCCCGCGGCGGGGTGTGCTCCCGTCGTTCGGTCCCAGCGCTTGCCAACCTAGCAGTTCGAAAGCACCTCCGGGTGCAAGTAGATAAATAGGGACCGCTTACCAGCGGGAAGCGGGACGCGGGTGGCGCTGTGGGTAAAAGCCTCAGCGCCTAGGGCTTGCTGATCGAAAGGTCGGTGGTTCGAATCCCCGCGGCGGGGTGCGCTCCCGTTGCTCGGTCCCAGCGCCTGCCAACCTAGCAGTTCGAAAGCACTCCCGGGTGCAAGTAGATAAATAGGGACCGCTTACTAGCGGGAAGGTAAACGGCGTTTCCGTGTGCGGCTCTGGCTCACCAGAGCAGCGATGTCACGCTGGCCACGTGACCCGGAAGTGTCTCCGGACAGCGCTGGCCCCTGGCCTCTTGAGTGAGATGGGCGCACAACCCTAGAGTCTGTCAAGACTGGCCCGTACGGGCAGGGGTACCTTTACCTTTACCTTACCAGCGGGAAGGTAAACGGCGTTCCGTGTGCTGCGCTGGCTCGCCAGATGCAGCTTTGTCACGTTGGCCATGTGACCTGGAAGTGTCTGCGGACAGCGCTGGCCCCCGGCCTCTTAAGTGAGATGAGCGCACAACCCTAAAGTCTGGCAAGACTGGCCCGTAGTGGCAGGGGTACCTTTACCTTTTTAAGACCTCTTTAACACATAACTTCACAGCACAGCTCCCCAACCCACCCCTCTATGCTGCTATGCCTGCCTGCATCCATATAACAAGGCATCTCAACCACATCCTTTGAATATCATTCAGGTGACACTAGGCCCCCAGGCCTGAGTTGGGTGGTATGCTAAGCACACTCTTAGGAGAATCATATGGATGGAAGCTTTTCCACACAGCCCCCAGCTGGAATGGAAGTGGTGCAGAGGTGAAGTGGGGTGCGTGCCGGAAAAAACAGTAGCAACCAGATGACACACTGCAGGGAGTTGGCACCATGTCCCTTAATGCAATTGTGGGGTGTCAGTCACTGTTGGAAGCAGAGGCTAACTATGGCCTGCCTATCCTAAAATTTACTGATCACAAAGGGTGAAACCCTCCTAGAAAGCCATAAATATCTCACCAGCAACAGGGCAAGCATCAGCCTGCTGCCTGCCTGCAGTAATTAGTACTTCAAATTACTGCAAACCAAGAATTATTATTAACCTTCCACTCGCCAATGTCCACTGAATATTACTTATATTAGCATATGTGGGTCAAAGTGCAACAAGGGAGGAGAAGGCAATACAGTGGTACCTCGGGTTACATATGCTTCAGGGTTACATACGCTTCAGGTTACAGACTCGGTTAACCCAGAACTATTGCTTCAGGTTAAGAACTTTGCTTCAGGATGAGAACAGAAATTGTGCTCCAGCGGCGCAGCAGCAGCAGCAGGAGGCCCCATTAGCTAAAGTGGTCTTCAGGTTAAGAACAGTTTCAGGTTAAGTACGGGCCTCTGGAACGAATTAAGTATTTAACCCGAGGTACCACTGTACAGCAAAATAAAGCTCCAGTTAAAGCTAGCTTTCCATACTGTTCAACCATTTGGCAAAGCGTCTTAGAGAGTTAACCTCAGGCAGACCAAGGGGGGGGGGGGAGGAATTCAGGAAAATTAGAGATGGAAATAATGACTAAGGACAACTGAGAGCCCTCCCACGCAATAAGGCTGAGGACTCAAAATGTGATCATTCCCTTGTGAAACTTTACAACACCGGGACAATGATGTATTTTGCGTGCAATAATTAAAACATCAATTCCCAACAAAGTGGGGATTATGAGATAATTGACCATCCCGGGGTATTAAACAAACCATAGTAAAAGCCAAGGATGCTCATCGCGATGGTCAATTATAATATAATTATCTGAATGACATTATTGGTGTTATAAAGTCTGCTCAAAGTACAAATGCAACAATAAAAAATTGATAAAGTATGCATGGCAGGAAAATGACCTCAGAAGAAAAGGCTACTTGGCTGAATATGCACTTGTGCCGAGTCTAGTTTGCTGCCTCTCATTTCCACTCTGAAGATATTCTAGGAACTGCCGCACAAGAGGATTCTGGGCCATTTGGGTATAATCATTCAGCATATGCAAAGCCACATGCTTACGAGTCTAAATAGCAACAAAGAAAGAGTGCGAACTCATAATATATACAGTAAAGAAGTTCAAACTGAATGTCCCTTTTATGCTTGCAGTGTGTCATCACAGAATCAGAGTTGGAAGGGATCCCAAAGGTTCTCTAGTAGTCCAACCCCCCAAACACTGCAGGACTCTCCGCTGGCTCATCCAGGACAGATCACCATCCAACCTCTGTTTAAAAACCTCCAAGGAAGGGGACAGTCAAACAGCTCATTGTCAGAAAGTTCTTCCTGGTGTTTAGTCGAAATCTCCTTTCTTGTAACTTGAATTGGTTTGGGTCCTAGTCTCCAGAGCACAATCTTCCACAAGACTTCCAGAACAAGCCTAGAAATACTCAAAAGTAAATCTCACTTTCTCCAATGGAACAGACCTCCTAGTGTGCCAGTGTGGTGTAGTGGTTAAGAGCGGTAGTCTCATAATCTGGGGAACCGGGTTCGCGTCTCCGCTCCTCCACTTGCAGCTGCTGGGTGACCTTGGGCCAGTCACACTTCCTTGAAGTCTCTCAGCCCCACTCACCTCACAGAGTGTTTGTTGTGGGGGAGGAAGGGAAAGGAGAATGTTAGCCGCTTTGAGACTCCTTAAAGGGAGTGAAAGGCGGGATATCAAATCCAAACTCTTCTTCTTCTTCTTCTTAAGAGTGCAGCTTTTGGGTTCTCTCCAGAGAAGGTAGACACATTTAAGCCTCGGTTAATTCAATCAGACTTGTATGAAAGTTCTATGCATGTTTACTTTGAAGTAACTCATACTACATTCAATTGTGCTTAATCTCCGGAAAGTGTTGCAGGACTGTAGCTTTACATATTACTTGTGTAGAAATCTCATTGATTTCAATGAGGCTTTAAGACTGCCCGTTTCTGGATTGCAGCCTTAGAGTTGTGCATTTTATAAAATTCAAGTACAAATCACTTTGTCTCACATTGGCTCTTTAAGATAATTGGTTTGATATTAGTAATGCAAGGGTTCAATCATTACTTTTAATGAAAATTATGATTTAAACAGGCAGTGTTTGATGTTTATATGCCATTTTACCCGCTAATTAATTTCACTAATTGCTGATTAAATGAAGTTAATTAACAGAAAACAGTGTCCTATATAATATAGCAGAATACAAATGTTTAGTTCTGGTAGTTAACAATAGAAGTAAAATAATTTTGCAAAAAAATTATAAAGTTCCTTTTTCTTTTGATTGGAAGTCTACATAAAGCAAATCACTGACAAAATGGCAATATTACACAATGGGAGGGGAATTCCAAGGATCCATGGTATTTCTGCTATATCAAGAAAGGATGCTCTATGCCTAGATTAGCCCATATAATCTGGATGATTAATTGCTGGATTAAATGTACACCCTGCACCCTCATCCACTGGGATCCCCATGGCTGTCCCTGTTCTGTGGAACAGCCTCCTTGATGAGGCACAACAGGAACCCACCAACTCTACTTCCATTAGCATCTACTTCAATTAGTAATTGAATAGTTAAAACATAGAGGGTGGAAGCATGGAGGGTCAAATTCAATACTGTGCTGCGTTGAACGTTCCATCTGCACAAGCATATCAACTTGCCAGATGGATCAGTTCCTCCCTTGCGTCTGGGGGTTCACACGACCCCTTGAGGGCCAATTGTGGGAGAGCATGGGATGCAGGGAGGGAGGAAAGCCCTACTGCACAAGCAGAAGCCCTCACACAGGTCTTCTAACAATGGGTTTTTTTAGGCCCCAGGAAAAGAGGGGAAAGAGGTGGGACGAATCAGTAGAAGCAGAATGCAATTTAGGAGACATTCAATAGTAGGAGGGAACCTGTGGCCCTCCAGATCTGTCCGGACTCAGATTCCAGCTCCATCAGCTGCAGCCAGCATGGCTGATAGTCAGGGGTGATGGGAGTTGGAGTCCAACACCATGTGAAGAACTGCAGGTTCTGTATTGCTGCCTTAAATTTAATAGAAGTATATAGTCTTATTGACTCAGTCACCCTTGGAACAACTTGCCCTCAGAATCACATCCGCAGCTCTCACTTAAAAAACAAAACCCCTGGCTATCAATTTATCGCCAGACATGAGGCACCAGGCTACGCAGGCCATTTTGTTTACCCATAAACAGCAAACTGAACTAATTAGACTATTCTTACCTAAAACAAAGCAAAGTGCTGTGAAAAGGAAAACCGAAAGCGTAAATGCTTAATCATAGTTGTAAGGCTGGCGATATATAAACATTTAACTAATTTGGAGGGTCTTGCTAAGCTGTCTGCAGGTTCGCTTCAATGTGTGCAGTTAAACACGCACACAAACACACACAGCATTTGCACAGACAGATCAGGTTACACAATGGAAGTCAAAAAATACCAGCCAATTTTGCGGCATAATTCTGTCAGCATGGGCTGCTGGTTCTCTGGCCCCTCCTGATTCACAAGTGCACAAAGGCGAGCTTAACAGGTGTTTAAAGCAAGAGAAAGGGCAGCTACCTTGCGCTACACAGGTGGAAGTTTAAAATTAATCCTTTAACATACAGCTTCCTCTGCAATCATTGACTAAGGGGATCTAACACAGGTGAGGCCTAGCTGCTACTGAACCTACAAGGGTCAATGGAGGGTGAAAGTAACCAACCATGCTGAAGTACAGGCAGTGAAAGAAAATGAAGAGCACAGCTGCAGCAATGCTTAGGGGAAAGATCACTGGAATAGCATCATGGGAAGGTTGATAAAAATAAAGGCACAGGGTATGATAAAAGGCATTTCTTAGCAGGAAGATGAATACAGGCAGAGAAAATAAATGTATAGACTCTTTTGTTTCTTGGCAATGAAGGAAGTTTTCGTTCCAGACAGACAATACCAAAAATTGCTTAGAATTAACAATACAGTACACTATTGCACACACGGGTCTCCATGCAAGCATGAAAGCAGCTGTATTGCAGCAAGAGAAGTTTAGAATAAATATGCAGCCCATAAACCATGAGGCTGAAATTTTCTATCTAGTCTTGGTTTTGGTGACCAATTTTGAACTAGCTATGGGCATCTTCTTTATTTTCTGATGGATATTGCCCCACAACTACTGAGAGAGAAAAGTTAATATTCAAGACTCACAGATGATAAACTGAGTTTGACAGAGACTGAAAGCTCACGACTGAGCTGGAATGCATCTTTATGTTTTCAGATAAACACTGAACATTTGGGCGCAAGAGACACACTGGATAAACAACAACAAAGAGTTATAACATTTATGTTGGGATGGAATCAGAATTTATATTAGCATTGAAAGGGAAAAACCAGGCAGAGTAGCTAGTTTAATTTAATTATTCCAGAAAAAAAGGACTTGGACTGGGAAGGGGATGGTAGCAATGGCACAGAAGGGAGGAGGGAGTGAAGTGTTGTATCAGCAAGATCAAACAGGGACAACTACAGAACAACTTTCCTTTTTTAAAAAACCTAATTGCCGAGAAGCTTGGAAACTCTTTCAGTAGTCATTTTGCAAGGTGTTTTGCAAATGGCACCTATTTTGATGTAATGGAGGTACAGAACATCTTTCAGGAGAAAAAAACACAAGGTCTAAAGGTTGTGACCACCTTGAGTTTTCAAGTGATGGCTTTGTTCATTGCAACATGTATCATGTGGTTTTTTGGGGGTGTTGAGTCTCCTGTTCTCCACCTCAGTGATTCAACAATAGCTTGGTGCGTATCCTACTCATGACATAAGAGTAACACTTATATGAAGTTTACATGGCACATAGCGCAGGAAGGCGTGAACTGTCCACCAGAGCAATTTGTACAGAAGTCAGAATGGCTGTTTTTGTGGGACCAATCCAGCCCCTCTTCCCTCTATGGTTTTAAAGTACTAGCATGGAGGCAGTCAGTCAGTCTACATTGACATAATTGTAAAGGGCAGACACCACACTGCTAATAATGCTAGACAAGAAATGAATCCCTGGCACAGTTGTTTTTTAACAGCAACTATAGTTGGCAATAGAATTATTTTTTATGACACATCTCACAAGACTGTCTAGAGCAAGCATGGCCAAACTTGGCCCTCCATATGTTTTCGGACTACAACTCCCATCATCCCTAGCTAACAGGACCAGTGGTCAGGGATGATGGGAATTGTAGTCCCAAAACATCTGGAGGGCCAAGTTTGGCCTGCCTGGTCTAGAGCAACCTTACAACTCACTACTCAAGGCCAGTAGTTATGTGTGGGTGTAACACAACTGAAAGCAAGACTTTAAGTCTCTCCCTCCCCACCAAAAAACAATAGTCAAGTTCCCAAGAATGTGAGAAGCATAACATTTTGATTAGGTTTACCATCAGGGTGCTTTCATAGGATGCCAAACCAATCCCTATAAATTGTAACAGTGTAAACTTTTGTTTGTTTACTTGGAAATAAGTGCCTTTGTATTCAGTGGAACTTACTCCTCAATACAGTAAGTGTGTTTGGATTGCAGCTTAAAGGAAGTAAAGGACAATAATACTAAAAAAAAAAAAGTGAATACACAAAACCAAAGCTACAGTAAATCTTTGCTACATATTTTAGTAGCCCCCTAGTGGGCCTGACAGTGAGCTGCTTAGAAGCTGCAGGGGGGGGGGGGAATCAGTGGAAGCAGAAATTAAGAAAGGCTGCCGTGTCTTACTAAAACATTTACTAAAGCTGCAATCTTATCTACTATGAAGTGGGTGTAAGTCTCATGGAACTCCATGGAACTTCCTTCACAGTCCCCATGCACAGGATTAGGCTGTAAAAATCCCTATTCAGAATCAACTGTATTCATGCAAAGGACAATATAAACAACCATTATCTACTTCCTTGTTTCTAATTTCTGCTAATGCGGCATGAGGTCATGCCCTGTCTGTAGATCCCCAGAACACAGTGAGAGAGAAGGTCACTAGGGCTGCAGTGCAGAGGATAATGCAGCAAAACGAAGCCAAGGGAAATTCTCTTCCAGGTCAGTAATTTAAAAGGATGGGCTCAGTCATGAGACCAAATATGTGTTATGTAACAAGGATCACCAAACCACACCTGAGCATATCTGAACCCTACATATAATGCTTTTAAACTGGCAGTTGTTATCATGCGTCTCGCTGGGATGGAGAATGGTTCTGTTTACATCAATGGTGTCCAAACTTTTTTCAAAGAGGGCCAGATTTGATGAAGTGAAGGGCCGTGAGGGCCAACCAAAGGGCCAACCAAAGTTGTTGACCTTATTTAGGGGCCAGATTACACCAACCAAAATCTACTTTGGGCATGCCTGGTTTACATGGATAGACATGCAAATGACCCTCAAAACCCCCCTCAAGTATTCACAGAAACGCCACAGAGCTGTGGGTGGGTGGAACACTACTGCTCTCGGGTCTTGCTAAGTCAAATGCTGTCTCCCAAATGCCCCTGAACCAGTTGTAGAGCCATGTTGGCTTCCTGAGATTCCAGGAAGTAATGAAGTAAGGGTAATGAAGTGGCAGGGCCAATGACTGGAATGTAAATGGGAGAAGATTCATAATGAATATGACACAGCACAGGTAAGAACACACTGCTGGTCTTTCCTGTGGCAGCAACAAAGAAATCTTCGCCATCATTTTATCCGCTCAATTTCATCCAACGGAGCAATTTCATGTGGTGAAAGGCATAGACTAGAGAAGGCAAGATCTGAAGACCTGCTGTGATGAGTTGGCTATACATCCTCAGAGAAGGGAGCTTTGCAGAGGGTGCAGAACAAGCATATCCTTTCCCTTGTTGGGCAGGGATACAAGCCAACAAAAGCTAAGAAGAATGGTGAATTTACCTCTGGCTGGGAGGTTACAGGCCAAGGCAGAGAGAAAGACTACC
This sequence comes from Podarcis muralis, assembly GCF_964188315.1. NCBI lineage: Eukaryota > Metazoa > Chordata > Lepidosauria > Squamata > Lacertidae > Podarcis > Podarcis muralis. Next base: position 5,572,282 of record NC_135665.1, on the reverse strand, counting down.
AGTGTGAGGCTGCTGCACTTCCAGAACCAGTTCTGGAAGCCACACTGGGCCTGCCCAGAGGAAGAGAAAGACAACTCCCAGCTTTTGTTTGTATTTCTTTTGACTCACTCCTTATTAAAGCAGAGGAGCTACTCTGTGAATGGGGCTTAAAAGCACCTCTATCAGATTCTGAGGACCCAGTAAGGGCCTTGTATGATTCAGTCCCTACACATCATCAATGCAGGAGAAGCTTCTGGCAATAGGGTCCATTTTGACTGGCCTGTAGTACATTGGTTCCCCCTCTCCCCATTGTTGTGTCTGTTCTAACCACTTTTAGCACATTCAGATATACATTTTAATGCTTTATTTTTCAATGTCACCTTGTATTTAAGCTAACAGTTAGTTGATATCCTGTACTTTTTAACTCTAATACCTGTTTTCAGTAATATTTTTTTTACAATTCCACCAAATGTACAAGTAACTGGTGCTTAAAACCTGACATCTCCTAACAATTATATTACAGATATTTTCTTTGAATTATGTGCAGTTGACAGAAATTTACTTGTATAGCTTAGCTTGCTGTTGATACTACTGATCTTCTTTGAGGATAGTTTTCAAATCTTTCACAGGGAAGGGAAAGCTTACTTTCAAAGGGTGCCAGGACTCATACCTACTTCAAAATATGCTAGAGATTTGCAACACAAGCCTCCTTATTTGTAAATACTGGTAATGGTGGCGCTTTTAACGTAGCTTTAGAAATGTTGATTGAAAGAAAAAATGAAGCTTATCACTTGGCATTGCCCATATGTGGAGTGTGGCAGTGGCAATGAAATCTATTGGACCAGTTCCACCTGAAAACCACAGGTGGGGAATATATATAATTTATAACCCTGCATATCCCATTTGCAAATGAACTCAATATTAAAATATCCATTTTGCCTTTTTTTTTTTAAGTCATGATTTCCTACACCTAATTTTTTTGCAGCTCTGTGAACAGCTCTTGCCTCTTTCTCTTTCTATTCTTGGTAGGAGAAAGAGTGCTCAGTTAAATTTTTAGATGTTAAAAGCATGATCAAGCCTGTCTGGCTAGAAATGTTTTAATGTCAGCAACGAGTGGCCAATAAATTTTTAATTCAAACTAGAGCAGCTGAAAAACAGGTTTCGTTGTCTAGTGCTCTCCCACATTCTGCCAACGTGTTAAGCGTGATAACTGTTATTCAAACATGCAACCTTCTGTTTTGTTCTTTAGATGCATTGAGAAGTCTCTATTTTGGGGGGGCGGGGTAAGTACTTCATAATGGAATCCATATTTCATTTTTGTTAAAAACAGACTACAGTAATCCCTCTAAAACAGTGTTCTGGCATGCACTCCTAAATTCACCAGACTCAACTCAGCTGTTAGAATCACTTTCAGGGAAAGGGGATATAATATATTATCATTATAGCTGTATGGAATGAGCCAAGCTTTTTTTCTCTCCTTGGCTCCATTCCTAACATTTTCATGCTGAAATTTATCTATTTTAAAAAATACCATTTGAAAGGTTTCCGAACACTATACATGCTCAAGCTCTTCATTTTAAATGGTTCAGAAATGAAATGATATAAACAGAAGGGGGGGAAGATGCTTCTGTTCTCTAATCTAACATTAAGTACCATTTTAAGGAACAACAGGCATGTTTCCAAACAAACTATTGCAGTGTACAAATTACCCAGCAGGGACGGAGATAACAATGTCTCTGGTGTGGGTTTAGATCTTTGCAAAAGCTAACATTTCATCAAGGTTGTCTAGGAAACCACATCCTTAGATATCTATCTTCAAATGTGAGCAGTATGCATCCTAGTTTGGGATGCTTCTTGAGATGCTGCTACAATGGCAATTCAAGGGTGATTACTATTTACGAGGCAAGGCCCAACCCCCAACCCCCTTTTTAAATACCAGGAGACAGTGGCCTTGATCAGGAGTTATGCTTCTTAAGGACTCACTGCTAAGACTGCCCTTGACTGTACGTCAAGGAAGAAACAAACTTGAACGCGAGTCCATGTGACCCTCTGCAGATAAAAAAACTATTGCAACTTGCCATTCAAATGTACCAAATTCTAGGAGTCTGAGTCCAACAACTTCCCAACCCTTTCTATACATTAGCAAGAGCACAGATAAAACCCTTGCATCTGTCTTGGGCCCATTGTTGTTCAACACCTTTATAAATAACTTGGATGAAGGAATTGAGGGGTTACTCATCCAATCTGCAGATGACACCAAACTTGGAGGGGTAACTAACGCTGCAGAAGTCAGAGTTGGGATTCAAGATGACCTTAACAGACTGGAGAACTGGGCAAAAAGTAACAAAATGAATTTCAACAAGGACAAGTGTATGGTTCTGCACTTAGGTGTGAGGAACCAGCTGCACAAATATAAGATGGGAAACACCTGGTTTGCTAGTAGTACATGTGAAAAGGATCTAGGGGTCTTGGTGGACCACAAGTTTAACATGAGTCAACAGTTTGATGCAGCAGCAAAAAAGCTAATGCTATTCTAGGCTGCATCAACAGAAGTATAGTGTCCTGATCAAGGGAAGTCATGGCACCACTCTAGTCTGCCTTAGTCAGACCACACCTGGAGTACTGTGTCCAGTTCTGGGCACCACAATTTAAGAAGGATATTGACAAGTTGAGGGTGATGAAGTGACAGGGGCAATCAGGATAATCAAGTATCTGGAAACTAAGCTTTATGAGGAACATTTGAGGGAGTTGGGTATGTTTAGCTTGGTAACGAGGAGACTGAGAGGAGATATGATAGTCATTTTCCACTATGTTAAGGGCTGTCACATGGAAGATGGAACAAGCTTGCTTTCTCTGGCTCCGGAAGGACTCAAACCAACAGATTCAAATTACAAGTAAGGAGATTCCAATTAAACATCAGAAAGAATGTTCTGACAGTCAGAGCTGTTCAAGGGTGGAACAGTTTCCCTTAGAAGGTGGTGGACTCTCCTTCACTGGATGTTTTCAGTTAAGATTCCTGCATTGCAGGGGGTTGGACTAGATGACCCTTGGGGTCCCTTTGAGCTCTACAATTCTATGGTGCTTTGATCTCAGAGAAAGACCCCCTTTACTGGAAATAAGTCTCCCTAAGTGCATTTGATCCTTTGTCACACCATTCACACCAGCCAGTGCCTACTGATTTTCCTAAGAAATTGCCACTCTGAGCTTTTCCCATAACTCCCAGAAGGAAAACCCAACTAATCCTGCAGGGGGGGTTGTACCAGTCCCCTCTGACTTTGCAAAGCATAGGAGGAAAGGAAGAGGGAGAATTAAAATCCCATCCTCCTTTCGGAAGGCTAAATGAAACTGTCTTTGCAGGAGGACAGCCGCTTCCTCATGCTCAGTCATTCGCAGTCACACTATGCTGTCCAGTAACCTGCATTGATAATTCCTCATGAATAAAAATTCCAGCATTATCATCCACAGCTATGTTGTTGACATGGTTTTCTGCTATTTCACTAAAAAATACCATTAATTTTCTGGCTCCACAACAGCTGAGCTACTCCCTATTTGAATATACAAAAGAGCATTTTGTTTAAACCAAATTAAAAGCGTTCCAGTAAATGACTTCAATTTTGCTGGCTATACCATTCTGGTGGATACTAGTCTAATCCTGCACCTCCCATTTCTCTCCAATCCTCCATCTCCTGCACTTTCCCAGCTCCCCCGCCTCTCTCTTAAATGCTTAACCCTTGCCTGCCACAAACCGGATTCTCTAAGAAGGGAAACCAGAGTCAGAGCAGGAACTCCATCAAAGTAAAACACAAGCGGTTCTTCTTTGCTTTGTTGCCACCTTTGTTTGCAAACAGCAATTGAAGGGGGGAGAGACAGAGAGAGGGAGCAGGGGAAAGAGAAGTCAAACATCCTAGGCACCTTCTAGACACTTTCCCATCCAGATTAAGTGCCGACAGCCCTCATTTCAGTCAGCCTGTAAACCTCCATGTCTGCCAAGCCCTCCTGGCACCTCACCACTTTATTTGTTCCCATTTGTATCTAATGCTTTTGTCAACAGTTCAACACAAGGCAAAGCAAACAACCCACTACAAACAGTGAGGGTAACAGCAACAAGCAGCGAATCCTTCACAATTATCCAACCCCAGCTGCTCAAGGCCTGTCCAGGCCGCTTTCATTTACAACAATGTCAACAAAAGGCTGAAACCCAATAACTAGGGGTGGGTCAATACTACCACTGTAAAACCCTCTGGAGGAGGAAATGCTCTTCTCCCGCTTTACTGCTTCAGCAAACATGCAGAATAATTCAGCCAGATAGACGAGGGCTTGTCTAATCATTTGTCGTGCATGAATTATTCAAGGCTCGTCACATAAACTGCTTAAAGGAAGGCTCCTCAAATATTTCAGAGGAAGTGCCAGCTGTCCAATTTGTTAAACGGAAGGCGCATTAGGCAAATCCTGACACAGAGGACAGAAGTAAACTTAGGCCCTTACTTCTCTTTTTAAAAAACCACAACCTAATGCCATAGCTTATAATTGATTCTATACCCCCCCTGCAAAAAAAAAAAAAAAAAAAAGGCTTCTTGCACCATTAGAAGAGAAAGGGGAGGAGGGACTGGTATGCACTACTGTGATAAAGAACGTTTATGCCTCTGAGGTTACATTTGCACACCACAGTTTGATGAGAACACACACAGTGAAGTCTTTCATATCCATGTTAACCTGCAGGGCTGGATGGTTAGCAAGAGCCAATGTGACGAAGGGGTAAAAGTTTGGATGGTCTGGATGTAGGAAAGGCAAGTTCAAACCTCCACGCTGCCTGGAAGCTCACAAGACAGCCCATCAATATTAACATAAGGGATTCTAATCAACTAAGTTCTACTCAGAGTAAAGCTAATAAAACTAATGAACCACCTATTCACATTAACTAATTTCAGTGGGTTTATTCTTAATAAAACTTAGTTGAATACGGCCCAAGGTGAGGCAACGAGGAGATTACGACAGAGCCTAATCAGATTGTTTCAACAAACCAGCTTTATAACTCATTGTTTGAATGTGGCATGCTTTGAAACTGATAACAGTTAATGTTAAACCACAATTCCCAGTTTTCAGGAAACAACCAAGCAAAATATTCCAAAGTCTTCCTTTAAGCCAAGTGGTGGTGAGAGGAGGAGGAGGAGGAAGATCACATGAGCCTGGGAGGTGTTTAGGCTCATTCACGAAGTGCTAAATCATGACTCTGCATTACATGTGAATGCGAAGGAATTTTTTTGTTTTGACTATCTTTTGGCACTTTCATAAGGTAATTTTTAGGCCAAGCAGCTCCAAGGACTAAAAATTGGGTCTCTAAACCTAAGCACATTTGTTATGAGAGTAGCCAAAGGCAGGAAAAGTGGACTTGGTATTGGTTCACCATCTACCAACTGATCACGTATCACCATCACAGGTCCCCCCACACCTGTGAATAGGTCATTCCCCTCCCCTGTATAATTTAACATGTAGGTATAATATTACAATACCTTTTCATTTTGTTGCAGGGAAAATAAACAATTGTGAATTGCAAAATAGCTTGATGTTGGGCATCACAATTTGGGTGTGAACACAGGAATGAAGATGCTTTTTAAGAGTTCATGTCATAAAATCAGTAATGGAACTCCAACAAAGAAGCACTGGTAACAAAGGCATTATCGATAGATGCAATTTATTTCATATTCTTCCAGTGTCCAAATGCTAATTGTGGGCAAGGACTGAGGACTGGCATGGTGCACCCTACCCCCCCTTCAAACAACCACAGATTTCAGAAAAAATGGAAGTGGGAAATATTATGCAATCACTCAGAACATTTCCTTGTTAGTGCAGGCAGCTTCAAACTGATGGATTATCCGGAATGTAAACTTCTATACATGCACTAATTGTAGTCTACCTTTGGAAAGAGGTTGTCTGGTATGCTACGGAAAAAAATATTATTGATTGCTTTCACTCACGTGCAAACATAATCAAATACTTCTGAAGTAAAAAACACAGCATTTTGGTTTTTTTAGTACATAAAATTAAAATTGTATATTCTAAAAACCTTCTGCCACTTTTTAAAAGGTCAGAACAACTTTTTAGTCAATTAATAGGTTTTAGATCAATTAATCCAATCAATTGATTAAATGATATATTCCTATTTCATTGTGTTTGTATTGTGCACACTGAACACACCATAACTGCCTTTCAATTAATTTGATCCCTAGTGACTCTGGAAAAGAAAATATGCAAATAAAATTTTCTGTTTAAGTTTGAAATGAGTGCTTGATATAACCATGGTCAATGTTGGCATCCATCTTTCTTGAGAGACTGAAGTGACGTCCCTGGTGTACAAGCCTGGGCAATGTGTATGGAGGTCCTGGGTTGCCCGGACAACAAGATCTGCCTCTCAGCCTCCTTGATGTTGTCCAAAGCAAAGCAGAGAAATACATTTGGCACCAGCTTGGCTGTGGAAATTGCTGGAAGGAGGCACACAAGGGACTCCACTCCAGATTTGTGTAGGGTTTATTCCCTAGCTTTTTCTTCTCCCAAAGATATCCCACAAGGAATCAGATATTTAGGATCAGAGTTATCCTTCTCCTAGATGGGCTACCCTCCCCAGTTAATGAACCCCATCTGCCCCTCACTTCCCTCTATAGCAGTGTTTCCCAACCAGGGGCTATATGGGGCCCCCCAGGATATTTTAAGGGGGTACAGGTGAAAAATGCATAAATGGGGGCCACAGCATGGTTTGTTTCTGGAGGGAGAGGGCAATTGCCAAGCCTCCCATTTTGACCAGTAGAGTCCACGGTCCAGAACCCCCAGGTCAGGTAAGGGCAGTGGTGGGGTGGCAATGGGTAGGGTTGGGCGAGCCAGAGCTGCTTGTTGCCAGTGCTGGACCTGGTGGAAGCCTGGGCCTGACTCTGCAATCTGAAATCCACCCAGCACCTAGCCAAGCAGGGTCGTCTGGTGCTGCTGCTGACTTGCATCTAGTATATAATTGTCTACTCAGAAGAAAGCCGCACTGAGTTCAGTGGGCCTTACTCCCAGGTAGGGTGGGGGCCCACAGTGTTTTATCTAGGCAGCCAGGGCTCCTCCAAATGACAAGATCTTTTTGCACCAGGTCAGTGAAGACCACTTGCTTTTAAAAATTCTCCCATATAAACAGAACTCCCTGTGTGTGTTTTGGACTATATGTGTAGGTTTCCCGCTCTGCGTCAAATAACTGGGGTCAAATAAGTGTTGTTTACTTTTTATAATACATGGAAGATGGATCTCCCTCAGGAGGTTCTGGACTCTCCTTCCTTGGAGGTTTCTAAGCAGAGCTTGGATGGTCGTCTGTCATGGATACTTTAGCTGAGATTCCTACATTGCATGGGGTTGCACTAGAAAGATGGTCCTCGGGTCCCTTCCAGATCTATGATTCTGTGTTTTTCAGCTTCAACAATATTTCATTATGTTCCTATCACTTTATGTAATTGTATTTTGTATAAATTATAAAAATTATAAATAAAATATGTTCTTTTTACAAACAAAGCATTTAAATAGCTATCTTTCTACCGTATGTTGGTGGGGGTGGGCACATTGGCTAGGATTTTTGTTAGGGGGGCAGGCTTTTGTTAAGGGGGGGCAGAACCTCAGATCTTCTGGAAGCTATCTTAACTCTGTATAAGGCTCTATAAACATTCAAATGGTGGTCTTTAATAGTTGTACATAGCCAAAGTCTGTAGGGGACAGATTTAACATCTTGAATAAATATTCAACAAGATGATGACTAAGTGGTAAAAAGGTGTGGTACTCATTTAGGCACAGAAAAATCACACTATTTACCAATCAGCTTATAGTTATCTTACTGCTGCTTGTGGAATAGACCTAGCTAATTTTAATATATCATTTAAGAGTTACTCAGTTGTGGTTAAAAGTTTTGAAGCAGAATACATAGCAAAAGTTTATATCCCATGTCTCGGGCATTTTTAGGAAGATTTTTTTGAATATATTTTTTAATTCACTGTAAATTACTTCCCAGAATTCCCTGATTACTTTACAGGATCACCACATGTGGAAAAAAGATCCCTCTACTTCACTGCATTTCCAACATTTGCCTTTTTCTTTTTTAAACATTTTTGCTAGTTTGGCTGGTGTTAAATACAATCTATGGGTCATTTTCATCATATTTTCTTTTAATGCATAACACACTGTAAAATTCATATTTACTGCCCATAAATTCTCCCATAGTTCAAAATTAATATTTATGACCCACATCCTGTGCCCACTTAATCATACTTGATTTCACAAATTCCACTTTTGTTTACCACTCTAGAAGCAGTTTGTACAATTTTGATAATACTTTAACTTTTGTATCTAATAAAACTCTTGTAAACTGGGATTTTTGTTCTGCAAATCCGATTTTTAATCTATTGTAAACAGTTTGTTAATCTGAAGTATCTCTAACCAATTTGTTAATATATTTTTTAATTCCTCAAGATTTTCCCACCTTGGTTTCTGTCCTGTGAGATCTAGGGTTTCTTTATATGTTAACCATTTTTTATCCATATTGGTTCTTTTCCTTCCAGCGGCTTCACATTGATGTTTTCTTTTTAAATAGATTTTTGTACTTTTCCTTATTCTGTATAATTTTTTTCTGTTGACATGGTTTGTAAAGGTTTTATAATATTTTTGCCTTCCGGTACCATAGGCAGACATGCCCCCCAAATTGTACATTATGCCCTTCCAAATTCAACATTCTGATATTTTCTAACAATATCCAGTCTCTTATCCACCATAAACATGATGCCTCAAAGTAGATTTGGAAGTCCAGTAGAGTGTTGCCTCCTTTTTCTTTTATACCAATCATGACTTTATGTTTTATTCTGGGCTTCCTTCCCTGCCAGATAAACCTTGATATATTTTTCTGCCACTGTTTGAAGCATTGAGTGTTGTTAATTAGTGGGATATTTTGAAATAAGAATAACATTTTTGGAAGGATATTCATTTTAACAGCCGAAATCCTACCCAGTTAACATCTTATCTGAAGCGATAAATTATTCTCCATTTATGTGAAACATTTCCATTTTGGATTTCTTTTGAAAATCTTAAGGTGGCTAATTTTAGGTTAAAAACAAATAAAACTATAAATAATAATAATAATAATAATAATAATAATAATAATAATAATAGTACACATTCTCTAGTAATTATAAAAACAATTCAGCGCAGAGGGTTAAGACACAAATCAGTGTAGGCGCTTCAAAGCATTATGCCCAAAGCCCTCCTAAATAAGACACACCAATCACTTGTCTCCATGGTTTAAACTGTGAGGGCAGCTGAATTAAAAGCTGCAACTACCAACTTGTGTTTGTTAACTCCTCTTCCTCTGTGCACAATGTAATTCCACCCTGCATCGCCATGGCAGAATCACTCCCTGGTCTACAATATGGGGTTCTTTCCTCCATCTACTATAAGTGACTTATATTACCTTAGGCAGTGGTGTCCAAACTTTTTTCAAAGAGGGCCAGATTTGATGATTATTATTTTTTTAGGATTTTGCCACAAAGTTGTTGAGCTTTTTAGGATTTTTACCTTTTTACCCCAGGGGCCGAATTCAAATTAGGCCCCTGAATCGGATTGTTGGACCGGATTAGGCCTCTGAAACGGACTTTGGACATGCCTGCGTTAGAGTTAGGGATCGGCCAAATTTTTCAACCCCTGGCCCCCAAATATTTATTCCTTAAATGTAGCCCCTGTAGTCTTTGAACTTTAGTTTTCAGACGTGAAAACTAACAATGCCTGAAATCCTAACTAGACTCCATAGGGAGCAAGCCCCATGGAACGCAATGCGATGGACGTCTAAGTAAATTTGCCTGAGATTTCACTGCATGGGCACAAATCCTAGCGTAGCTGCAACCCCTCCCCCTCCATTTATTAAGCAAATAAAAAGAATATTTGCGCAAATATGCTGCTAACCTCTCAAGAGATACAGAAAAGCCAGGAGGTACGGCTTCAATCAGCCCGTATTTGAAAACAAATGGTTCTGGGCTGACTGGATATAATATGCTTCACTTAAAAGCACCTCGGTATTCTTTGATAAGCTCATAGCTCAAAAAGAAGTAGAAATATGGAGCAATCTGTTGCCCTCTTAATGCAATTAGCAGATTAAAGCAGTATTTCACTTCATTAAGATACTGACTGCACGCAGCATTAACTGATTATATGACGTACACAGTGTTCCCCCTACAGTCCTCTCAGAGACACAGTGGAAAACAACAAGGGTAAGCCAAGCAGTTTACAAGTGAGCATCTGGTATTGACATTAGGAGCTGAACACAAAATCTACGCTGTAGTGTGCCCAAGGGGTCCAGGGAAAGGAGCACTACATATCAACACTCAGGCTCATCAGAGAAGCTAACTGCTGGTTCGGGTGCTTTGCAATAATTAAGTGTCACACTTCAAATTTCAGCAGCCCCAGAATTATACCCATCTCCACTACTTTGGCTCCCAAATTAAAAAAAAAACAAACCAAAAAAAACGATGCCTGAAAATTATACTGGTACTATAGAACTGGATCACCCCTCTTCCGTGTTTACATCCGGATTTGCTCTAAACCATTTTCCTTCTCTCTCCCTAACCCAATAAGAGCCAGGCAGGGGAGTGGTAAGGTCCAGTAAACTGCAGTATAAACACAAGCGATTATTTCAATTTTCTCCTCAGATTATGCTTTCGTGGCAGACCAATAAACCCAATAATGCCTAGATTTACTAGAAAATTTTTTATTCATTTCCCCAATGCAGCAGAAAGTAAGCTAATAACGTCCCACCGAGAGGGCTGTCAGACTAAATCCCTCAACTCCTGAAAGCACTGCCTGGATAAATCTCACTTCACTCTCTCCATTCTGCCAACCACTTAGGGCAGGGCCCAGGGGAACTCTTCAGCTTATCCCTCCTCACGCAATGTCACAAGCGCAAGCCAGAGTGGCCCAATCAGTGCCAAGAAAAGAACAAACTTAAAAAAGATTAATTCACAGATGTTCATGCATTTCACATACACTGTGCCCTATGGCCCGTTGCTAGGGCAACAGGAGACCACCAGTGTGCGCTTTATTGGCTTTATGAAGTGTGTCTCGGGGACTATAGTCCGAGAAATGCTGCATGATAATAGCAAGGCTTTTCAGGAGGCTTGTTTTGTGTTTATCCACATTTAACCCTCAGAGTATTATTAAGCACATTGCTATGCACAGCCATGGCACCCCCACCGCACACAGATAGCAACAGGGTGGGAAAGATGCTCAGCTTCCAGATCTGAGATGTGCATTTCCTGAGGTTAGCCTCAGATAGGCCTGTGGTAAAATTCGGCTGCAAGCTATTTTTTAAAAACCTATTCGGCATGTTTACGGAATCGCAAAGCAACATACTTTCCCTACCAGTTGGATATTTATATATAGCACTGGGCACTTGCCTCCTAATTCTCTAGGAGAAAAAGAATGCCTCCAATCTAAACCAGGTAATAATTAGTCCAAAATAAGGCGACTTTTCGCCAAGCTTCTTCAGCCTTTGCCGTCCTATAGCAGGGGGGAAATTTTGGTTCCTGCGACACTGAACCATTTAACGGAGGCTTAGAGAACAAATCTACTCAACAGTCACACAAATAACCTGGCTCAATGCTTTTATTCAGAAGCTTTCTACTCTTCCTCCATCACACTTTGAGTTCAACACCTCGGCGTTTGTTCACGCTCAACAGGCCAGCCCATGCTTAAGATAAAGAGGTTTTGTCTCTTCCCTTCTTCTTTGAGGGGCTGAGGGTTAAAATCACAAATGTCACAAATCGTAGAGTAGCAGCACATATCAAGTGTTAATCCAGGAAAAAGAGGGGGGCAGAGAAAAAGAGAGGGCAAGCAGAATAGATCAATAGAAGTAACGGCTTACATTCAGATTCACAGGAGAAATAACATGCAGAGACAATCATTTCCTGGGAAAGCTAAAGCCTAATGAGAATTTACTCTGTCTCTTTTCTTCAGACAACCAGCCCTTTTGTGGCAGGGGCTTCCTGACTGACAGGAACCCAGGGCCCCTTAATAGGATTTCCATATTATTTCTAACACCTGCCTAGAAGTTATTTGTTTACATTGAAGGAGGCAAGATTCTCAAATCAGACATCTGCTTCTAGTTCAGGCATATCTTGGGAAGCCATCTAGAAAGCAGCTTTGTTACCATGGTGACATTTTTATTTTCTTCCCTTAGTTGGCCGAAAAAAACATTAGCATTTCCTATTTTATTTTGTTCTTCAAAGGCCAAATGTAGCTTAAGAAAACATAGAACTTCAAACATTGCTATATGCAATGGGTCATCCAAGATGTATTTGTTTTATCTAATTAAATGAATCATGTATGAAAAGGTGAAAAGGAAGTAGCTTAAATTTATTGTCAGATTTTTCCATTTCCCACTACTTCTTTTCTTTTTAAAAAACATATTTATGATTAATATATCAATTTTCCAAAACAATACCAATATTAAAATTAAACCTTCTTACATTAATCAAAGCCACTATTCTACCTGGCATTATCTTAACATACACTTGGCATTTATTTACAGTGAGCACACATGAACACCAACTTTTCTGAAAACTTAAAAGTATGGGGCATCTGCAGTATGAAATTTGACAGCATCATAAAAACATTTTTGGAATAGTGTTTGCCATAGGACTAGAAATATGCAGAAGGCTATCAAATCCTCTCTCTTAGACACACAGATCCATCAACTCATTATCTACTTTAATGAAGTGTTAAATATTGAAAAGTCTTAAGACACTCGCAATTTTAAGAAGTGCTGTTAAATGTTGTGCAGCCATGTATCTGGAAGCCAATGCCACAGAAGAACATTCCAGGGTGTTAGGGGACTGTAACATTTATATTTTCCAAAACATTTTAAGCAGCTAAAATTGTTGCCCTAGTGCCGTAGCTTCTTGTTCTGCCCATTTTCACAAGGAATAGAAGCATAATTGGCAATTAGCTAAATATTGCGGACCCCCGTTTTTCAAAAGCCAAGTCATAGGCCCCCTACTTTTCAGAATTTTGTTATCTCTATGGTGGTTTTTGTTATGTGAATGGTGCCATGGACACCCTGGGTAGGTTGCCCTCCACCCCTGCAGATCATCAATTGGGAACCACTGGTACTGTACTTTAGTTGATCTCTGCAACACAGATCTCCTGAATAGACTATGGAAGTGTTACATTAGCAACCAGAGTTTAGTGATGGAACACATCTCCAGGCAGTGCAGGGAAACACCCTAAGAAACACTGCCAGTGCAAGCAACTCCCCATTTATGCAGCGGTTGTGTTCCAAGTCAGCTGATAGTATTGAGATGGACCAATTAGTATGTTTCAGTGTAATAATAATAATAATAATAATAAATTTTATTTATATCCCGCCCTCCCCAGCCGAAGCCGGGCTCAGGGCGGCTAACAACACTAAAACAATGCAACATTATAAAAACATTATAAAAATTAATTAAAATACAAATTGATGGCAACCATAAACTAAAGTTTTGTAAAGATTGCCAAAGGAGGGAGCCAGGCTGCGCCCTGACCAAAGGCCTGGTGCCAAGGGACAAATTGATGATATCCCCCAGGGGGGCCCGCACCTCGTCTGGACACGCTCTAATCAGCCAGGACGGGCACGGGTCGAGAGGACAAGTGGTGGGCTTTCCAGCTCGGAGGAGTCTGTCCACATCGGCTGGGGATATCCGGTCAAAGTGGTCCAATACTGGACCCGAGGACAGTCGAGGGGCCTCCAGTTCCTTTATTGTATCCAAATTGGCAGGGAGGTCATGGCGGAGCAACAGGACCTTCTCCGCAAAAAAGCTCGCAAATGCCTCACAGCTGTGTGTCAAATTGTTATTTAAATTTGGCTGTCCTTCGAGGGACGTTAAAGACCGAATTATACTAAATAATTGCGCCGGGCGAGAGCTGGCGGATGCAATGGAGGCCGAGAAGTAAGACTTCTTAGCGGCCTTCACTGCCATCTCGTAGGTTTTCATAAAAACCCTATAAGATGTTCTTGAAGCTCCGTCACGGGCACCCCGCCATACTCGCTCTAGCTGTCTGAGGTCCCGCTTCATTTTCCGGAGCTCCTCGGTAAACCAGGGAGCCCGGTTTCTGCGGGGTCGCAGAGGGCGCTTAGGTGCGATCTCATTGATGGCTGCCAGGAGCTGGGTATTCCAGCCCTCAACAAGCTCAGTCAATGAGTCGCCAGGGGGAGCAAGGTCCCGCAAGGCTTGACGGAATCTATCAGGGTCCATCAGCCTCCGCGGGCGAGCCCAAATCGGCTCGCCACCTAAGCAGGGTGGGGGTGGAACGTCAATCCTGGCTTTCAGAGCGTAGTGATCAGACCATGGCACCTTCATCGAAGGAAACATGATCACATCTATACCGACGCCAAAGATCAAATCCAGCGTGTGGCCTGCTTGATGTGTGGGGCCCGAAACAAACTGGGAGAGCCCTAGTGTCGCCATGGAAGACACCAGGTCCAGAGCCTGTGAGGAGGGAGTGGCATCAGCATGGATGTTGAAGTCCCCAATACCAATAGGTTAGGGAACTCCAAGGCCCAGCCGGCCACCGCCTCCAGCAGGCCTGACAGGGTGGCTGCTGGTGCGCTAGGTGGCCGGTACACCAGCCAGACAGCCAAGCTCACCTCGGAGCCCCACACTAGGCCAACACATTCAATGCCGGGGATCGATGGCGATGGTAGAGCCCTGAAAGAACAATCTTCCCGGATTAACAATGCCACCCCCCCCCCCGGCCCACAGTCCGCGACTGGTGGAGGACGGAGAAACCCGGGGGCGCCATCTCTCGTAAGGTAACAGTATCCCCTTCGCGCACCCAGGTCTCCGTCACACAAGCCAGGTCGACCCCCTGCGAGATGAAGAAATCTCGCAGGGTGGCGGTTTTGTTGCCTATAGACCTGGCGTTGCACAACACCAGTGACGGAGGTGAGTAATCCTTGCTCACCCTACCCTCGTCTCTCGGGATGGGGCGCAGATTGGAAGGGGTACGAGCATATCCGTATCTCGATCCCCTTCGCCTATGACATCTGCCCCCACCACCATACCTCCCTCGCCCCTCCACAGTAGGAATCCTAAGCCTCATACTCGCCTCCATTTACAAAATATAAAAGCAAACAAACAAAAAACAATTACACCAAAACAAAACCAATCCCAACCCCACCCAACAACCATCCCACCCCAACCCAAAATAAAACAAAACAAAATAAAAATACATGGATAAAACCACCGTTTATGGTGGTACAACAAAATAAAAAGTAAAAACACCTTTAAAACACTTTAAAATATATAAAAAAAATTTAAAAATTTGCTGCAGCAGCCCCAGTGTCCTTAAAGTTGTGGCGGTGGTGAGTGTGGGCCCCGCCCCCCGGGCCCAAGGTGGAGAATGGGCTTGCAGGGGGAAGAGCCCTCCCCACAAACTCACGGCAGAGCGGCTTCCTACATTCTTCCTAGAATATTAACAGTTTCCGGACTCATTGGGAAGATGGATGACCAAGCCTATTTTCAGCTACTCCAGCACCATTTACAAGAGTAGAGTGATAGTTGCAGCAGGGACCAGGAAGACAGTTTAAATATATATTCAGGCACGAAGCAAGCCAGGTTTGCTTGAGCAAGTCACAATACCTCATCTAACCTATCTCACATGATAGTTGTGCTTTCTTAAAGAAAATTAAAAAATAAACTTGTATATGTCATTTTGAACTCCTTAGTTAGGCAGTTATACAACTGTGATAAATACATGCATAAATTAGTAGCATAAGGCCCTTTGTTTAAATATGTTATCATAGAGTTCCTTAAATATGTAGGTTTCAGACTGCACAAATGTATTACAGATTACAAAACTATTTATAATTAAATTCAAGCATTTACCAGAAAAAGCATGCAAGATGGTGAGGCTTTTTTTGAGGTTCAGCTTTGATGATGTTTGATTAGCACCCATTTCCGCTTGTGATAATACTATAATTTATTTGAAATTTAAATACAAGTCTGCTATTTTCGAGCCATTTCTGTTAACTATGAATAAAGTGTAGAACTTCTTAATACCATCATATAAAAGCTAATTGTGATAGTAAAACTATATGACAGCTTGGGAAATCTCAAAGTACATAATTCAGTAATTTATTATTCACCATTTTCTCTGAACTGTATTAGGGATTGATAAGACTGAACTGCAGGATAAGTGGACTGGACAAGACCTTGTCCATTTTTACAAACACCACCACCACCTGGACTTTATTCAACAAATTACATAGTTTTCACTAATTTGGTAAACTTATGTCTGGGCCATATTACTTCAAAATGCAGATAAGGGCTCACATGACTGAATGCTTCTCAATACAAAAAATAAACATTTTTATGCCCATAGAAAGCTAGCATGTTAGGGAGTCGATTAGACTAGATCTCTGTTACATCCAACATCCAGCTGTTGAGTCACAGGTTTACTCTACATCAAACATCACATTCTGTTTCCAGTAACTCATTAAACATTGGAACCTATAACCCATGTTGCTGATTTTACCTTGATTTTATTCTGCTTTGGATTTTTTTGTTTTTGCCTCATCTTATATTTTAGACTTTAAAGGTGGTATCAACCTACTTAAGTCCACTGCTTTCAGTGGGTCCACTCTGAGTATCACTTAGTTTTAATTGATTGATTGATTGATTGATTGATTTAATTGATTAGAATTTAATCATTTTATTTATAAACCACCTAGATAACTTCCTATTATTGGGTGGTATAAAAATAGTTAAAAATAAGTAAGTCCATAGGATTTTTGCCTTCTGGGAGACTAGAACATC
The DNA here is from genome assembly GCF_964188315.1 of Podarcis muralis. Lineage (NCBI taxonomy): Eukaryota > Metazoa > Chordata > Lepidosauria > Squamata > Lacertidae > Podarcis > Podarcis muralis. The sequence goes on along the minus strand of NC_135665.1, from coordinate 5,555,453 downwards.
TGGAGAAAGAAAATTCACGTTTCTCTAAATCATTAATCAGTCAGAGATTTAGTAAAGTAGGCATCAGAGGATTTTGTCTGAAGTGACTTTATAGGAGCTCTCCTCACAAGCATAAAGCAATTCTTCAGCAGGCAAAGCTGGGAGAAGATACTAGATAAGACTGCTTCCAGCACTGAAATATGGACACACATGTCTATATCTATAGCCACACACACAGGACACTGAGAGATGGAAAATCTAATTTTTGCAACAAGAATACATGCTGTTATTCTCAAATGACTGTTCTATGCTGAATTAAAAAGCGCAAGATGACTTCATTAGAAAGGGAACACTGAGTGTGGGAGAAAAACGTAGAAATCTAAGAAGAGTTTAGGCAGGGAGAAGTCCCCATCTGAAGGCATTTACCAGAACATCAGGTTAATGATGCAATTTAAATACGTATATGTATAGTTGCAAAATGTTCATGACCCAACAACAATATAGGGTATTATAAAGAACAATGCAAAATCAGCCACTTAAGACAGACCAAGACAACAAACAGGGCCTTGCTAATTAATATTTGCTTTGCTTCAGCAGTCACTGGATGAGATTGCAAACAAGCAAGCCTGTCTCACCCAATCACATCATCAATCCACTCATGTTTCACCACCTGAGGACTGGCTCTGCCCCACAGATATTTATTCATCTGCTCCACAATTGCAACACATTTTCTGGAATTACAGCACGTTACATTCCCCACAGCTTACACGTCCAAAGCCAGGTATCAATTAATACTGCACAAATTGCTGTACTGCCAGACCAACAAATTTTTCTCGTCATGCTACAATGCGGCGACCTTCCTCCCTTCTCCAAAAAATAATAGGGAATAAAATAAAATGCCAAGCGTCTCCAGGGAATACACCCTTGTGAAACAAAGGAAAACTCACGCTGCATCTCTTTATAAATGTTATCCTGGAAAAGCTAATCGAAACTCATGTCAACCTCTTGGAGTGGAAATAGGTAGTTGCTGCTTTCAAAGTCCTGCTGTTGAGATTCAGAAGATTAGCCCTGCCTCAGTCCCGCCTGAGTCTTGGTAGCAAGGAAGATGGGGTGACTCCCAACTCACCATGCGAACCGAGTCTACAGATCCAGAGAGTGGAGAGAGGGAAGAGTGGTGAAGCGCTGGCCTTGTAATAAATCGTCAGTCTCAAGGCTTGTTCACACATTCAGTAAGTCAGAGGTTGGCATGAGCTGATAGTTTTTTTAAAAAATCCTGATAAAGATGAGTGGCATTCAATGTACATCTCCTTCAGCAACGTGTTGTGCTTTTTTATGAAAGCAAAATGGGTGCTCTATCAATACAAAAGTGCTACAACGCTATACAGCCGTACCTCTACTTATGAAAGCAATCCATTCCAGAGTGCCGTTTGCACCCCGGAAAGTCCGTAAGTAGAGTGCCACTTCTGCGTGTGTGCGGGATGCAATAGAGTGCTCCTGCGCATGCGCAAAGCACGCAGAATGCTTCTTTGCATGCGGCGAAACCCGGAAGTATACACTTCCACATTTGCGGTGTTTGCAACCCGAAAATCCACAACATGAACCTAAAGCAACTGGAGGTATGACTATAAATGACTATAGCAATTGAAAAAATCAACACACATAAACAAAAGAACAAAATGTGTACATGTATATACCTTTCAAGTGTTTACATAATAACTAACAAGGTTCTCTGCTACAGGTGTCTCTCCTTATTCTTTTGTATCTACAGTGGCCTTAAAAATGCTGCTTTCAAAAGTATTTTTTCTATTACAACTTAATATTACATTGCAAAATAAGTCCACCGACACTTTACTAAAACCGCTGAATTTGCTACAATTTATTCCCTCGCCACAAAGCTACCACAACCCACAGTGCAGGGAGAAGTCTTAAGAGGAGGTGTATTCCCACCTCACTATGAGACTTGCCAGTAAGCAAGCGAAAGGCATTATAAGCAAAGTTCCCCAATTTCACTGGCTTAATAAGTCAATATTACAGGAAACTAAAGACAGACTGCCTGCACCTCTCAGTCTTGTAAATTCTTCCTTATTTTGATCATCAGCACTACAAATGGTTTCTATCATTTAAAAAACAAGAACAGAACAGAACTATTCCCTGTGTTGGAAAATGCAACTCAGAACTACCCATTGTTAGCAAAGTCACTTAAATAACGCAGACGGAGTTGAGGAAAGAGGAAAGGAATCCTGATAGCACTTTAGTGAGCAAGATGAACCAGTGTATAGTTTGAGGAGAAAGATAAAGAGAGCTTTTGTCTTTCTTCCTTCAGGCCTTGTACATCGTTTGTAAACATTCAACCAAACATACAGAGGAAAAAGTTACTGAAAACTACACAGCCAATCAGCGCATGTGTTACTTCAGCAAAGATCATGCTATTCTGCCCAGCTGCTAAGCAATATCTCCACCTATCCCCCTCTTTATTAGTAGACTTTAATACTAACAGAATTAACGGTTAAGCTATACACAGAATGATTTCTGGTGTTTCACGTCAAACATTTGGCCCAGCATACCTGAAGGAGCATCTCTGCTGCTGCATTTCAAACAGCCTTGGCCCTGTGGAACACCCGCCCATCAGATGTCAAGGAGATAAAAAACTACACAACTTTTAGAAGACATCTGAAGACAGCCCGGTATTGGGAAGTTTTTAATGTTTGGCATTTTATTATGTTTTTATATTCTGCTGGAAGGCCCCCAGAGTAGCTGGGGAAACCCAGCCAGGCGAGCAGGGGATAAATAATAACATTATTATTATTATTATTCGTGACATTAAAGGTCTGGGAAGCACAGCAAAACAATCGCTACTTATGGCATGTCAGTATAGAAGTGGCAAACTGCACATTTGCTAGCAACAACAATGGTGCGAACGGTACCATATTATCTACACTAAACTTTAAAAAGTATAAAGAATACAGAAAAATAAAGATTTTCCATAGTTGCACTCATGTTCACATGAAAGGGGCTCTAGGCATTGAAAGGCTAGTGGGACCAACGAAGGCCACACAGCTTCTTTGCTTTCCAACCATGTGTTAGTTTTTGCATTTGAAAAAACAAACCAAAATCATTATGCTCAGCTCTCTATAAGTAATAATTCATGGGGTTCAAAAACACATAGGTTTCAAGGCCTACACATAATGCATGGATACAGGTTGTTGAGTTGAGAAAGTTGGAGTCTGAGTGATATATGCCTGAAGGAGGCTGTTCCAACAGTGAATTCTGTGCATATTTATTCAGAATTAGGGTTCCCATATTTTGAAGGGCAAAAAAGAGGACACATTTGCCAACTTCTGCTTTTAACTATAGATCACCATGACGGCTCTTATTTTACATATTCATGAAAAAGAGGACATACGGGGGGCCACTAGGGGCGCATCGGAAGATGGCTGACAATAACATCTCTCCGACCCACACGAGGTAATTAGGAGGCTGTGATGGGAGTAAACAGCCTCCCGGCCCCCCCAAGCATGTGGGGGGGACTGCCCTTGCCTGCTGTGCCCTATACCACCCCCGAATTTGTGGGGGTGGGGGCACTAGGCAGAAAGCCCTTGTGCGGACTTCGGCTCTCCTGGACGCTGTCTCTGATTCGCGCCCCTAGCTGCAGCAACTTCAAAAGAAACAATTAGGAGGATGCTAATGCACATATTTCAAGGAAGAAGGGGGAGTAAAGACTGCCAACTGAAGAGATTTCTGATAAACAAGACGGGTTGGAGGAACAAGAATAAATCATGAGAAGACACACTAAGGCTCGGTATGTTCGGCAATGGGACTGGATGGGGGAGGGGGAAAAACTTTCCTTTCTTTTCTCTCTGTGATTAACCAAGAATCCCCCCCCCCACAAGTCACAAGTCAGAAATGCCGTTTAAATGACTTAAGCTGAGGATTTAAGACTGTGTGGAGATAATTTTCTAACCAAAGCATGTTTTAAGGAGACCGTGGAATATATAAGAGCTTTGGAATGACGCAGTAAAAAATACCGTCGCCATTTTGGCAAGTTCTGTCGAAAGACTTATGTCTGGGAGGAGGAGTAGATTTGTTTTCATATTGTGAGTGAGCCTCCTCAGAGGGACTAAAGAAGGCGACAGTTTTACGAGACTGATGATGGAAAGAGAGCTTTTATTTACGAAAGTGATGATATATGGAAACCATCTCGACATGATGATTGGACGAAGGGAAAATTCACACAGGATTATAACTGGTGTTTACCTGCTTAAGGAGATTATCAGAAGAGATCATAAAGAAAAAAAGAAAAATATACGAACAAGATGAGATGTGAGAACAGCAAGAGAGGACTGGTTAGAATTATGAACATTATTTGGACAGATTTGTGGATATAAACGCAGCAGCAAGAAGATGATTGGAATCCCCTTCGGAAATTGAAATATGGGTCCCCCCAACAAAAAATTTAAAATTCGGCTTTGTAATTCGGAATTTATGTGATGTGATTTGATTTGATTTGATTTGATTGGTCGGTTAATAAAAATTATTTTAAAAAAAGAAAAAGAGGACATACGGCAACCTCCTGTTCGCCGTGTCCAATGGGCTTACAACCCTAGTTCAGTGTGCTTAGGATTCCAGCCTAAATTACTATTACTCATTTGGTTAGCTAGCACTTTAAAAGAAACATGTAATTTCACCGAGCAACATACAGCAGATTACTCAAGGGCTATTTAAGTTCATTTGTTGTGGTCTGCAGTTGCATCCTCATCATTTCAAAGGATCTGAACCTGTGTAAATTATTTTTCTTCTACACATCTGTGCAAAAAAATGCTGTACCCCTTTCTCACTGATGCTCTTTACTTCTGGCCTGTGGATCCCCCTTTATGCATTGATCTAGTCCTCTACATTTTGTGAGCCCATTACGGAATGGTGGTCACATCTTTTCAAAAAATATGGGAATAAAAATACAATTGGACATATTTCTTTCCTGTTCACACCAGCAAGTAGGCTACCTTAATTATCTCATTCTTACAGCAACACCTAAATTTACATTTTATGAGCTATTCTAAAATCTGCCCTGCTTAATAATCTGTATCTTCAAGAAAACACTTGAAAGCGTCTCTCACAATTAAACCCAGCCACAACCTTGTATAAATCAAACTTTTGCTACCATATCAAAACGTTACACTGGGGCTGCATAACATTGCCCACATCCTCATTACATGCTACACTAATTACTACCAGCAGATTCAGAATTTTCTGCACATTAGAGGCTTTTAGAGGAGCTATAAAAAATTTCAGGCACCATTAATTTAAATTTGTATTGAAATTTCCTTTTGACAGATGGCCAAAAATTACTTATTATTTAGAGCACCAGAGCTGCCTGTTTGCACATTAGAAGAGGAAAGGGAAAAATTAAAAGCAAGGAGGAAATTTATGTCACGTTCATTACCTGTTAAATGTTAAGGAGCATTATCTTGCATGAATAAATTATTTCATACAAGCACACAGTCTCCAGCTGCTGGCAACTGGCACGTTCTGGCTGATAAAAACCATCTCAAGTCACACAGTAGACAATCATAAAAAGCCTCTCTTAACCAGGAGCCACTTAAGAGAGGGAAGATCAATAGAACAAGCAACTAACTGCTACTCTGGGCATCACGGATCACATTAAGGAAATTAGCAAACTATTTCACCTTGCAAAGCTGGCAACAAGCCCTAGATGCTGACACAATCCAACTTGCAATTTGATGGCTGTACAAGACAAACATTTATTTATAGCTATCGCTGTCTAATAAATCAGTGCAAAAGGAGTTGCACCCTTGCATGCTGTCATTCCAGATGTCTACCTAATGGCTTAGAAAAAAAGTAACCCCAAATTAATTGCAGGTGAATTAGTCGCATCTACTGAACAATGACACACCTCATTGGTTAATCTCTATTGCCCTTTCTTCAGTTTTGAGCGACGCTGGCCATCCTGCAATATCGTTTACATGCATTCATAGTTCACACAGGATTTGTTAACATGCCATTCATCAGTTTACGATTCAGATCCAAACCCCTGTCTAACCATAAATTCTCCATGTTAAATTGCTGGAAGACTTTGTTATAAAGAGATGAATAAGTTAAAAAGCATAAAAGCAACCAACAAACAAGTAAGTGTTCATATGAAGGGGTAAAGTAAAAGAAGTAACATTTTTTTAAAAAAATTACTTAAAAGCTTTGGGTAATGATGCAATCTTTCACAAATTATGGAAAAACTCATGGAGATAGCCATGACTATTTACACTCCAAACCACTAGTAAAGGTAAAGGGACCCCTGACCGTTAGGTCCAGTCGCAGACGACTCTGGGGTTGCGGCGCTCATCTCGCTTTATTGGCCGAGGGAGCCGGTGTACAGCTTCTGGGTCATGTGGCCAGCATGACTAAGCCGCTTCTGGTGAACCAGAGCAGCGCACGGAAAGGCTGTTTACCTTCTCACTGGAGCGGTACCTATTTATCTACTTGCACTTTGACATGCTTTGGAACTGCTAGGTGGGCAGGAGCTGGGACCGAGCAACGGGAGCTCACCCCGTCGCGGGGATTCAAACCGCCGACCTTCTGATCAGCAAGCCCTAGGCTCTGTGGTTTAGACCACAGCACCACCAGCGTCCTAAACCACTAGTATACAGGCCCAATTTATTTTTATTTTCCTAAATCACATGCAGCCTTCCAGCCATAAGCTGTATCATAAACTGCCTTATATTTGCTTGGGCAACCCTTTTGGTTTTGCAGTCCCAAGAAATGGGAGGCTTGCCCCTGCAAGGCCACCATACATGGCTGAAGACTGCACCTCTTCGAAAGATCACAAGTTGCTCCCATGCATTCTGTTTAGGTTCATGCAGAGAGAAAAACTAGCAGAGCCATACTGCTAGTTGAATGAAAACTGGCTGCAAATACAGGAGAAACACATATAGTCTTTATTGTATATTTCTGTTTTTCATCTTATGCCTCGCCTTTCCTCCCACTGAAGCAGATCTGAAAATCAGTGTACAATCATATTAAAACCAACTTAAAAACATAAGGAACACACACACACACACGAGGATCACAACAGAAATATGCAAAGCAGGAACACTAATGCAAGCATAGAAAGCCTTCAGCCATGACACCTCACCACTACATCTCTGGAGTGGAGCTGATCCCTGCTTGCATTCTTCCTTTGCATCCCCTGTTTGAGTCCAAGCCACGCCTTCAAAGGAAGAAGGGGAAGCATCAGGAGGGCACTCTCAGTGTGTGCTCCTGATTTGCTCCTTTGACGTTAAGTCCATCTGGCATCATATAGGGATGTCAGGAGGGTGACTGGCTGGGGGCTGACCTTGCCTACCTGCAAGAATGGCATGCAGCTGAGGGTGGGGGCAGCTTAGGATGCAGCCCACCAGTTCGATCTTATTCCCAACCCATGATTTACAGAGACTCTGTTGGAGTCTGGAAATGCAATTAAAGGGAACCCAGGGTTTTATGAGAAAGGGCAAAATCAAATTCATTATGGACCAACTGTTCTGGATTACATTTTTTTATTGTACTGTTATAGTTCAAATAAGAAAAACAGCAAAATGGATTGTTTTGTTGGGGACTGGGTTTTTTGGATGAACTTATTTTAACAGTTAACAAGTAAATTGGTTGGGTATTTTAGGCCAGAAAGGTGGGGTACATATATCATACATACACATGGCTTCCTTCCTTTCTTTTTGAGGGGTAAGTTTTTAGGACTTATTATTTGGGAAACTGAACCATGTGTAAACTGATTTAATGCTGGCTTCTTCAGTCTGCAGAAAGGCAGTTATCCTGCCACTGCTGCACACACTGAAAATTATTGCAGATGGAAAACTGACAGTTCTTGTCAGTTTGCAGCTGTTAAGAACCCTGAGGGTAACTGTGAAAGTGACAAGAACAAGGTCAAATTCACTCTGTTGCAACATGACAAAGCTGTGAACAGCACCAGCAGAGGACTGGGATAGGGTTCAGACTGCAGACCTCTCCCATTTCAGGAAAGAGAGAAAAATAGTTGTTAACATGAAGCCATTGCCTTCACTCTCCAAGGTGGACTTCATACATGCAGGTTTATGCTTTCCTGTTATTTTAATGCTAAATTGCATCTACACCAATGATGCATATCTGGAAATCACATCTAAGAACACATCAAGATCAACTCTGTTTTAGTAGTAGCGTCTTATGCATGTATTGTTAGGAACATTGCACTTGGGAGTGTGTCTCTGTACACATCAGAAAAAAAACTTACTATGAAATGTACATAGGAAAAAGCTTTAGATGTCATTAACTGCAAACCTGAAGTCACTCTGGCACTTCACTGTCATCACTGGAGACAAAAGGCTTTGAGTATGGAACACTTCCAATTGCTCAAGATTGTTTTTGCATAAAACCTTAAGTCCTATATACTTTAGATCAGAGGTGAGGAACCTGTGGTCCTCAAAATGCTGTTGGATTACAACGTCTGCTGTCTCTCGCCACTGACTATGTTGGCTGGAGCTGATGGATATAGGAGTCCAACTACGTTTGGAGGGCCATAGGTTTCCCACCCCTGCTCTAGAAAGTGCCTTCTTGCTTACATGCTTCATGGTTATCTGAAAGTATGCATCAACTACAAATGTGCAAAAAAGCAAACAATTGCTTTCAGGTTTAAGCCACCTTTTCTCTTGAACAGGGTAGATGGGTGGGAATTTAATGAAGCCTGAGCATCTTCAGAAAGCCCTGTGAGATCTTTTTTGGAGAATGAACACAGCAAAACTTTAGTGTTGTGCTGATGTTCCTGATCTTACTTCCATCTGAGGTGAGTGGGAACAGAGAGCATGGTGAAGGCTATTTTTTCCTCTCTGTGGTAGTGCTGTCCCTGTGGAACTCCTCTCCACAGTAGGGATGGAGAAAAGTAGCACTTCAGCCTGGAACCACAGCCTTCTGTTTGGGGTGTGAAAACATTCCTGGAGCATGCCCAGGTATGGTTTCTTTTTAGCAGGTTCTCAGTCAGGAGTCAACTAATTTTGGATAGCTAGCCAAAAACTTATGGTTGCTAGGACATACACCTACCCCATGCAATCTCCGTCCAGCTTGAAGCCATTGAGAAGTGGTGTGGTATTCTGGCTTTCCCTATAAGCACCTGCCAAGCTGTTGGAGCATCAACTGATATGCCTCCACCTTGAATATGGAGTGTTTTGGTACTCTGCTTGAGCACAGGCTTCCAGTCATATTTGGGGTAGGAAAGAGGCAAGGGATCATCTGCCACCGCCACTCCTGCAACTCTATAGTGTTGAGAGAAATCCTCAGGCTAGTCGTATTCAGCAGACACCCTTCAGCTGTTGCTGGCCTACAACTCCCATCATCCATGACCGACTGCCATGCTGGTTGAGGCTGATGGGAACTAGAGTCCAACAGCACCTGTATGGCACAGCCATTGGCTACTCCTGCACCAGAGGATGGCAGAGTAGTTTCTATGGTGAAGATGCCAGCCTTGTTCCAACCCCCTTCTAGAAATACATGAGAAGCTCATGGATAGCAAAAAATCCATTCAGGATGTGTGTCTATTCCAGAGTTTTGGCAGCAGGGAATAAATGCATTTCATACGCGTCCAGAAATGTTCTGGAGTGCCCAGGTACTGACCAACCTTATGCTGTGGGAGTTGGCTGGTTCACTGATGACTTTTAGAGAATTAATTTATACACTTTTTTTGTTTAGAATAGCTTTTAATTTACTTTCTGGCTGAAATTATTTTATCGTGTTATAGACAAGACTATTGTTTATTTTAATTTGGTTTTTCTACTATCATCAATTGAATCTGTTTCGTACAGTGTCATACAAGCAGCCATTAAACTGTTTTCGGCTAGTTGGCATAATTTTTGTTATACAAAAAAATACAAAGCATATTCTATTCTGGGCTATTACATCAGCTCTAATATTCCATTTTACATAGCATACCAGCTTGGAACCTGGGTTGGAGAATGCTATTAGAAAGACATCTGTCTTAGTTTCTGCTTGACAACAGATTAGCGCTCACATTTAGGATGCTTTTCATACCCAAAGATCTGAAAGGCCATGCTTCGGTACAGCTAATTTGTGTTAAAATATCAAAAAGCCTCTAGGCACCAACACTAATTCCAGTGAAAATATTCATTACTAGGCTCAAAATTATGGGAGTCACTCCAGACAACCATTTAACAGATGGGAGACAAGCCCATAGTGAATTCTCTCTCTCTGCTATAGAGCTGCACATTGGAAGGAAGGTCCTCTTGGGATTTAGGAGTTGGGGAAGCAGGAAGGATCCCTTGTGTGCTGTCTCCCCTGCAACCCAAAACCTCTCAAAAGAGCCAGCATGCATCAGTTCATTCATCCTGAAAACTTCCTGATAAGAAGAGTAGGATGTATTTCTCAGGAATCAGCCAACAAGCAAAGCACAGATAAATAGTTCTCACAGCAGCTACTGATCATTATCGTGTGGCCGTTTGAAGTTGTCTTTATATGTAGCACCTTTGGAATAGCTGACCCAAGACTCTGATAATCAATATAGATTATATCTAGCGACAATCACAACACCTCCTATGCTTTACTTCAACTACAATGAAAAGTACTGCGTTTCTTCTAAGCTAATCCTTCCAATTGTGAAATGGAGTCTTACCTTTATGGAGTCTCTATCTTCATGCACAACAGCAGCACCAACATGGCCGAGAAAGACAAGGGGGAGGGAGAGAGAGAGAAAAATGTTAGCTTACATCAAATTATGCATTTCTTTACCCTCCCCACAAACCTAATCCCTGCTAAAATAAATAAATAACACACATATAATCTAATATGTGCAGTTTCTTATTGACACCTGTATTGTACAACTAATTTTATAAACTGAATTTATCATCTGAATATAGTATTGGCTTACCGACACTTTCTAGCAATAAATATTATAGCAATAATGTAGGAATCTACGCTACAAGGTATAGCTAAATATTTGCTTTTCAAAGAGAAGAGATAGGAGCAAAGCACACTGTATTCAATCCTTATCTCTTAACATTATGGCCCACAGCAAATTTCTTAAGTCCAACAAGAGTACACTTCCAACATTGCCATCCATACATCATCCAAATCAAGGGTTATACACAGAATATTATTTTTATTTACCCAAATATAATGCTTAACCTCTGGCTTTATAGCCCTCCCTCTCGATCCTACTATGAACACACAATGAGACTGAATATTTCCACTTTAGAACTAACCACTATTCTCTGTGATATTCAAACTCATGGAGCTGTGGCTTGTTGTTTTATTAGTTAACACCAAAGAGAATCAAGTTAACTCTTCTAACAAGAATCAGAACTAATAGTTGATTTAGACCGTTCTAAATCAAAGGCTGAAGCCTTTAACCTCCTTGTGCAAAGGAGATGTGTGCCGCCCAAGGCTGATACACGCTTGTTCTTGCAATGCTATACCATGGTTTGGCAATATAACTGAACCAGGCCAGTGCTGTCAGCAGATCACAGAATCAAAGTGTTGGAAGGGAGCTTGGAGGTCATGTGCTCTAAACCCCTGCTCAGATGCAGGATTTGTGGTGCAGGATGCAACTACAGCATCCTGGACAATGACAGTGCATCCTCTCCTTAAATACACCCTGCAAACGCAAACCTTCCACTACCTCCTGAGGGAATCCCTTCCACTGCTGAACAGCTCTTATTAGGAGGTTTCACCTAATATTGATCAGAAATCTGCTTCCCTGCAACTTCCATCCACTGGTTCTAGTTGCTCCCTGTTTTTCCAGAGGGCAGAATTCTGCTCCATCGTCTGTAGGAAATTTGAAAGCCACCTGACTCATGGCGCCTTACAGATTTATTGGCATCCACCTGTCTTGAGAAGCAATGGAATGCACCTCCGGGGGTGAAGTCAAACTGCTATGTTAGCAGCACTGAAGTGACCTCCCTGGGGTGCAAAAGAAATAGATCTCTGCCCCCAAGAAGCTGAGAGTATGAAAATAATAGAGAGATGGGCAAAAGAAGGGCAGGGAGGGAATAATGTGGGCAAATGCAGTTACATGTGCTTCGGGACTGGTTACAGTAGGGAATAAATTTTAGGAGGCAAGCCAAAGGGCCTATGGAAAATGTGGATTCTAAAAAAGGCTTTCAAAGAAAGGAGATGTATGCCACCATGCCAACCATGTACATGTTCCACCGAGGGGATTCTATGAATAGGTGACAGGAAAACAGAATGAGTTCAATTCTTTAAGGCTGCCGAACCTTCCGTGAGTTCCAAGATGACTCTTGCCCTTGCATGCTCACCAAATCTTTTGTCACCCACTCCTCCCTCTCCACGAAGAGGCAGGCTGTATATTTTTAAAAGGCAAACTTCTTTTGAAGCATCTCCTACCTCTTTGGTGGTCGTTATCATGATGCTTCTTTTCATCTTTGATGGGGAGATGGGACTGGCCCCCAAGGGCACTCGACAAGGCCAAGAGGCCAGCGCTGCTGCCAATGGGTGGGATGGCTGGTGGTTGCAGTCCTGAAGGGTGTGGAGTGAGAGGCACTGGGAGACCGTGTCCATGTGACAAATGCTGGGCCTGGAGTTGCTGCTGCTGTGAAAAATTAAACACAGATATTGAATTTGTTCCAGGAAAGGGAGATTTAAATGCAGTTAACTGTGCACTGGACTGCGCTCGTGTATCTTCAAGGGCTGTCAACCAGTCAATGGCCTTGCTTCACAAAAAATAATTAAAGACAGTACAGCATCTTGTGCAGGTGGAGACATTTGATAAATGAAATTGGCTGAAATACACAATTGTTTGCTGCAAGAGTAGCCAAAGCACCGCCCTCCGATATGCTGTTGGGACTCCCAATTCCTATCATCTCCAGCCAGCACAGCCAATGGCCAGGGATGATGGGAAATGTGGTCCATTAAACATCTAGAGTGGCACTATGTCCTATAATGTCGGGAAAATTAGGGGGTAGGACAGTGATGAAGGCTGCACATCATGAACTTTATTAAGCTATTTTTAAACTGAACAAAACCAAAATGATAAGCCTGGCCTTTCAAGAGCAGCTCTTCCGGGAGCAGTAACACACATATATACACATGTCTAATCAAAACACACAAGTTAACAATGAAAGCAGCAATAAAGTTTTGCGCACGCACCAAAAAAAAGGGAGAAAATTGAGAAAATTAGTGTTAAACAGTTCTCCTAGAGCTGCTGCGCAGCGTGCAGTGAGAGTTAATTTGAAAGAGGAAACCTGAATTAACAATCCAGAAAAGGAAACTGGTTGCAGCCACCGTTTTAAGTCCTTTAAGTGTCCTCAGCGGTACTTGAGCAAATTACTAAAGAAAATCTAATGTAGCAAAGCTTGGGTCCTCCTGTAGGCTTGCTCAATAATGCTGAAATAATTGGGCACTCTGTGCACGTTTAGTGATGCTCGAATGAAAAGCTAGAGGCCTGCCCTTGTACTCTTCTCTAGCTGCTGACTCTGTGTTGTGACAGGTTTATTTGAGTGGGACTGTGATGCATGCACCAGTAACTGCGCTGACAAGAGTTTAAAGTCATTTTTACCAGTACACTGGCAACACATAGAGAAAGCCCTTGAGAGGTTAGAATTGGAGTGCTTGACCTCAGCCAAGGCTGCATCAAGCTTTCTACTATACCAACCATTGTGGGGTAGATGGTTTGTTGATGCTGCTGAGTGAGAATCGTGGGGGGGGGGGGGATACAGTGGTAAAGGGAAGAAATGTGTCATGCTCAATCTATCCTAACAGGGAACTGCTTCAGTTCACACTTGCCCAGACAATAGCCCACTCCCCCTGCCCCCCACCCCTTTACTTGAGATTCACAAAATGACTCTGAAATCAGCTTTCACTTTCACAAACTATGCTCTTTAAACAATCTCTCTCTCTCTCTCTCTCTCTCTCTCTCTCTCTCTCTCTGTGTGTGTGTGTGTGTGTGTGTGTGTGTTTTCAAGCCTGTAATAATGTTTGCAAAGGGGCAGGAACAACTTGCATTACCACCACTATGTGTAAATCTTATTACCTTTCAATCAAATTTATCATTTGAAAAAAGTATATATTAACCTACCGTCCCCCCAGCTGTTTCACCCTAGATTTAAATCAGATGTACAACCGGCTACATCAGTTATTTTATTGTAATTTTTACTTCTAAACCTTTGGAAAGATTATCCTAGTTTGACTTCTGCTCAGATTAAAACTAGAACTTTAGCTACAGAAGGAGTGCTGTGAGAAAGGTGCAAACCTAAGCCAACAGTTCCTGCTCAAGTTGAAATTAATACTGAGGCCACATCAGTGTTACAGGGTGAACATTTCAAAATAAAGATGTTTCTTTGAGAGATGTGATCCAATCAACTGTCCTACAAGAAATATGCAAAATAACTAAGCAAGTATTAGAACTCACCCAGAACTGCTGCTTTTGAACATTTTCCAAGATGATAATGCCCACTCACATTATAAAGAGCTTACAACCCACCTACTCTCAGCAGCCAGAAGCATCATAGCCAGACTTGGCAGGAGTGAACATGGACCAGTGGTACCAAATCATATGGGAAACAGCCATACTAGAAAAGCTAGCCAATAAACTGAAACTGACACTGGGATAAAGAGAAGAGGACGACTTCACCCCAGTATGGCTCCCCTTTATCACGTACAAAGCCCATCAAGACAAGAAGAATCCACCAACAGCATACAAATCAATATGGCTAACTTGACCCAACAATCACCCCCCTCACAAATGCGAACAAACCTCACTGCAGCCAAACACAGACAACCAACCACATCCTGGGCCCCCCAATCCCTCTCAATACCAAGGAAATATAATAAGCGAATAGAAAGAGAACCTACCCAGTTGATGCTGACACAAAACCCCACATGTACACTATAGAAAAGAATATAAGTTCCACCACCCCACCTCTTCTCTCTCCCCTTCTTCAGCAACCTCATACTGTATACAACACTAATGTCTCATATCAAATGTAACTGATCTGTAGAAAAGACTCCACAACCTGAAAAAGAGACAATGCACAGCTTTTCTAAACCAAGAAAATATTTAATAAAAATGTGATCCAATAATTCTGCCCCATCCTGCTGTCCGCTGTGCCTCCCCCTTGACATTGGCAACAAGGGAAGCACAAGGCTCTTGATCACACCCTTCCAATGCAAACACGATTTCCAATGTGTGCAGTTTAAAACACGGCAGGACAAAGATCTATTCTTTCTGGCTTTATTATTTGTCTTCTCAATCTACCAAGGATATCTCAGATAATCTAAGAACTGCATTTCCCATAATGCCCAGATGCCTTGGATTCATCACATACAGAAGGAGGATCGCTGCATCCTGCACCCAGGCTCTCAACCTGCGTGTCACGGTATCCTCTCCTCCTGCCCCACACAGTAGTAGGTTGAGATGCAGAGGCTCTAGATAGGCATCTATTCTGAAAAGGGACCCAATGGGTTCTAGAGGCCTCTTTCTTTCTTAGAAAAATCTGGGGAAAGAACCAGATTCATTTATGATTGGATCATTAGCAATAACCAACTTTTTCAAGGAAATGCAACATTGACTTGAATATAATCAATGCTATCCTACCTTCCAACTATCTGGCTAGCTAATACAAATTAAGTAAAAAGTGTCACCAAGGCAAATATATTCTGTAATATGTTCTGTAATGGAATGTGGCATCATAAATTGGGCAGAGTCCTTTGGGCACTACTATTTCTCTACAAACTTATACCAACCCTGTTATCTTAAAGGTATTCAAATAATATCCAGTCAACAAGCATATGTGAACTCTTGAGCATGGGATAGCAATATATCACCTTTATTATTTAATTGTAATTTAGACGGCAAGTGTAATTAAGGGAGTCATTTTTTAATTGTTTTTCTGGAATCAAATAATCAGGATTTCTGAGCTGAGGACCAGCTCTCACTTCATATTTTGTAACCTGAAAGGAACGCCCAAGCTTTTCCTTAAAACAAATAATATGAATGTAGGAGGTTTTAAAAACCTCCGAAACATGAGGCCAATCTTTCAAAATGTTTTTTAAAAGCATGTAGAGTTGCTCTCTCACACACACATCACTTGACCAGAAACTCAGGTAATTCGTCTATTAATAAAGATCTATGGCATTTTATGTAATTGGTACATAATACAAAATGAGAATTAACCTGACTTGGTGTGTTTTAAAGGGGAAGTGGGAAAACATGGAGGGAGTCAAAAAAAGTTTACCATTGATTTCATTACCATTTCCTAACTAAGATATGAAATATTGATGGCAGGCTTAAATCTCCCAACTACATATCTAAAAAGGATCAAATTAAAAGCACAATGTGCTTATAAACCATGGACAAATTAGCTTCTAATGTTCTCTTGTTAGAGTCAGCACATTCAGAAGCCTATTTTCCTGGAAAGGATTCAGGTTTCTACTGGATATCATCCAAGCAGTGCCATGCCAGAGTAATCTAGTGCTTTTCCCCTTACAGACCCTGAAAGCTCATTGCCATTATCCAAACAGCCCTAACATCCTCCTCCAACCCAGAGACATTTCTAATGTTAACTGACAAATTAATCTCTCAAAGACCTCACTTTATATCTCAGCCCACATGCATGCTGTATGTATATCCTTTCAACGCTGCCTGGAAAATAGAGGCAACATCCAATTAAAATATTCTCATTAGTATTACTATTCAAGTCACACTGCATACAAAAACAGCTACCAAGTGGAGGAAATAGAATTAGAGGAGAAAGAGAAATAAGCAACCTAGAAAGTTACAAAACCTAGAAAGGGAAAAAATAAATTATAAAATATCAAGACATAGAAATCCTTAATATTAAATTAACAGTAAATCAGCAGCCAAGATCCATTTCACTCACCCCAAATCCTGCTTCCCAATCTCTCTCTCTCTCTCTCTCTCTCTCTCTCTCTCACACACACACACACACACACACACACACACACACACACACACACTTCAAAAATCCTATTCCTTATAACATGAGCTGGTATGTTAAATATGCAGGGTTAAAACACATAGACTAACCACTACTCCTGCCTCCCATACTAGTATTGACCTCTTGGACTTTATCACTGAGTAAGAAATGTACGAGGAAAAGTCAGTAGCATGTCTTCTTTCAGGAAAACAAGTATGATGAACATTAGCAAGAGAGGGAAATCACAGGTTTAGAAGGCAGCCATTGACGTTGAACAAGACATAATAGGTTTCATATGATGCTGGCTATTACCTCCCCTCCCCCAATACAGACTGGATTTTACTTGTTATCCATTAAGATTTTGTCTTCTTTAAACATATAACACACTTTTGGAGCCAGCAGGACAAATCCATCACTCATGTGAGGACTTGCCATGGCTTGGATTCCAGTGGACATGTGTCCTGTATAGGAAAGTCCTAAATATGTCCATCAACTGTTAACAACTGGACAGCAGAGTAAGCAGGCACACCAGTCACCTGGCCACAGTCTTCCCCACTGTGGTGAGATGTATTATACTTCTATTTAAACATGGTAATTCTAATTTTACATCTTTGTGTCTAAATTAGCATGGTGCAAAGGACAACTGGCCAAAGATATGAGAACAACACATCTATAGTCACTTTAATTGCCAATGGCCCTCAATATGTGGGTTAATTAATTAATTAATTAATTAATTAATTATTATTAATATCCCGCCCTCCCCAGCCGAAGCTGGGCCCAGAGCAGCTAACAACATTAAAATGATAATTAAGAGCTTCTGCAATGCCTACACTCACCCGAGTAACTAGGGTGTGCCCATATGTATTGAGTAGGAAAGGAAATTAACTTATTGGATGCATCTTCCCACTTGTAACAACGAACCAACTAAGCAGTCTGCCATTTTCCCCAGAGAGTTTTGCTTCCCTTCACACATCCATTGCAAACCTTCAAAATGGCCAAGGGATTGAATAATCCTGTGCCCACTGCATTTCTGCATTTTAAACGTTAGGCTTTGCAATATTCGTCAGACCAAAACCATGCACCCTACTGGTTCATTGCAGGATTACTTTGCCCTCCTATAACCAAGTTTAGCTTACAACAAGAATAAAAATGAATAAAACTAATGTATACAACAAAACAAACAAACAAACAAACAAACGGTAAAATGTACAAAAGCAGAACAAGAGCAGTGGCAAAAACAAAGGCAACAAGTGAGAAAGGCCTGGAAAAATAATAAAGATCTTTCCCGGTGGGTGAAATTTCATCAAAGCAGGTATTATATTGTTCATTTAGACTACCTTTGAAATGCAGCAAAACACGCCCCAATATGAGAAGACCTGGAACTGTCTTGCCTGGGAAAATGGCTGATAACCAGAATTCTTCTGAATTAGCATCACTATGTGCAGAGCCTATTCAGAAGTCTTATTCCCAGTAATTTTGGCAAGACTGAAGCAGGGGATGAAGGGGGGAAACCCTTCATGACAAGTACTATGATCCACCAAGAATTCATTAAGCCTATTTAGGCAGTGTACTAAGCTACTGCACCAAGTGAAATTTTCATACTTTAATTTAAAATCTCCAAATAGGACAGTATAATATCCAACTGCAGACGCTTTGAGCCATGCCACTGCACCTGTTTCACACTGTGATTAAATAAGATATGGCATATTTCAGCGTTTCCTAAAACATGAAACAAAAGACAACATGAAACAGACACACCATTATGTCAGCCCCTCTTCTGCCTTCCCGCCATAGCAATCTGTATACAGTATACAGCAGGTGGCCAATTTGTTTTACAGCCTTTAAGCTCCAAGCACAGCTTAATATAGGCAGAGCCTTTGATCAAACAATAAAAAGCCAGAAAAATAAGTGATTGCTGCACAGAGGTCACAGTCTATTACTAATTTATACAACACCCTCCCCGGCTCTCAGAGGTTGGCAGCTCTGAACACGCACACATTCGGTGGGAATGACTTTACTAAACAAACTGAAATTGTAACCATCCATAATTTACAGAGAAAATGCGACTTTCCCCTCCCTGAGCATTAAATCAAAACGTTCAGAATCAACGGGGACAGTCAAATCCTCTTCCCTGTGTAGATTCAGGAGGAGGCACTCTTAGCTGGCATAAATCAAGGTACTCAGTGGAGCTGCGCCAAATTATGCCATCCCAAAGCCTAGCCCTTATTTCTTAACCTTTGTTTCAGATCAAAGACCCAAAGAGTAAACTCATTTGAAAGGCAAAAAGCAGCCCCTTCACCCAGTCAGAAATTCCTCCTTGCGTTCAGCACCAGTGCAAAAATGCATTAGCATTTAGCAGCATGAGCCATGGACCAGTGGCGCCACGGGGATAATAGCATGCACCGATGCTAAGTTTTTATTAGAACTTGTATGCACTTATCTGTACCACATGGCTATCCAGAGATTTCCACTTCCCTCTCAAACCCCAAATATCTCAGAAAACATAGAAAAGAGGTGGCACGTTAAGTACTAATCAAAAGAATAAACATTATATTCCAAAAAGCTTTAACCAATGTGCTGCCCACTCTTTAAAAATAATAAAGAAAAATACTGGAAAATGAGGAACGCAGAGACATTTCAATCTCAAACACAGAATGGATTGTTTTTACATCAAGAGCATTAATGAGAAAAAATTTAAATCTACTAATTATATGCAATCTAAAAGGTTTATTATTCAAAAGCTTGCCATTCACTTTTAACACATTTTTAATTTTCCAAAGCAATTAATATAATTTTATTAATAATAAAAAATGCTTAAAGGTTAAACCAGACTGTTTTAAAAATTATACACATATATGTATACTATTTATATATGTATGAGAGAAACAGTACAGGCAAAATCATTTAAATCATTTCCTTAGTAATACAAGTAATATTTAAATAGATTTAATAGTACTGCTCCAAACCAGTGAATTATGAGTTTAAAACCTATTAAAATGTAATGTTTTTTTTCCCTGAGCTGAGGGGAGAGAGATTTAAATCCACTGAATTTTAATATTTCAGCTTGAGCTGCAGGAGGTAGAGAAAGTCCAAATGAACTATTCCATCAGCACCATTCAAGCATGAACATTTTAATCAGTTTTACTTCCTTGGAGTTCTCTAACACAGTTTACGCTGTCATTCTGAAAGCACTTAACACAGAGAGTGTGAAAAACCACCAAGGCTTGTTATTGCCTTCACAATTGATAGCAAATAATTTTGCAGGCTTCCTATCATTAAAGTGTCACTGCTAAAAATTGAGGTTCAGCACTTCTTGTGCTAAATTGTATTTTTTGGAACATCGCTGCATACCTGCTTCTTACATTTTTGCTACATTTCCCTCTGTGATAAACAAGCACAAGTGCACGGCTCCACTTGTATGCAACATAAATAGGGGTATGTGGCAACGGTGTGCAGTATGCACACACATAAATGTATGTGTGTATGTATATGAGGATACACAAACACATTTAAAGACAAATGATCACTACCTCCAGAACTGAGGGAAGGGGAGCACTGAACAGTCAACAATTTACTACCAAGTTACTACTCCCCTTTTAAAAAGTGTGTCAAGTGGATTTCTGCTAGCCCTGCCCGCCCCCCAAAGCGTTCTGTCTACATAATAAGTAAAAATGAAATCCTTATGTTAAAACGGAAATTATTTATTACAAAATTTTGTTTGTACCTTTGATTGCTGACATCACAATCTATTCTACATGTCTTGATGGAGCCAACATCAGATTTATTTCCTGCTTTACATACATTTCAGCATAAGACTGTAATTAATGGTCAGCCGCTGTCGCTCACATGCAGCAAATTAAACCTTGTATGTTAAACCTCTATCCATCTGCCATGCATGCTTTTGCTGAGATTCCTGCATTGCAGTGGGTTGGACTAGATGACCGTTGGGACCCTTCCAATTCTATGATTCTAAGTAAGCTACAGCCATTCAGTTTCAGCTGTGGTCACCTATACTAACTGCTTATCACAGTGGCTGTGATCCAGAGAGATATTTTATTTTGCAACACTTTCCCGCTTTCAGCAACAGATCCCAATGTCCTCTCACAAACTGCTTTTGAAACACCCCAACATCAAAAGCAGTTTACAATGTGAAACAGGCAGCTGATGGACAGCTGACATTTTTGAAATACAGTTTGGTAGTTCTTTGATCCAGGTCAATGTGTACAAATAGTTTTTAAATTGTTTCCCTCTTACTTCCACACTTGCTTCCATATTCTTCTCTGTCCATCTCTATTACTCTAAATCAGGGGTCAGCAAACTTTTTCCGCACGGGGCCGGTCCACTGTCCCTCAGACCTTGTGGAGGGCCAGACTATATACAGTGGTACCTCTGGATATGAACGGGATCCGTTCTGGATCCCCGTTCGCATCCTGAAGCGAATGCAACCTGTGCCTGTGCGTGGCGCGATTTGCTGCTTCCTCGCATGCACGTGACATCATTCTGACTGACTGCGCATGCACAAGCAGCGAAACCCGGAAGTAACGTGTTCTGTTACTTCCAAGTCACCGCGGAGCGCAACCTGAAAGTGCTCAACCTGAAGCACATCTAACCCAAGGTATGACTATCTAGCTAGCTAGCTAGCTAGCTAGCTAGCTAGCTAGCTAGCTAGCTATCATCTATCTATCTATCTATCTATCTATCTATCTATCTATCTATCTATATCTATCTATCTATCATCTATCTATCATCTGATTCCTATGCACACTGGAAGGGGGGCAAGTAGTGCTCCTCCCCAGCCCCAGCTGCCTCATTCGCCGAAGGGCTGGCGGTGGTGGCGCAAAACAGGCTCCCTCCTGCCTAGAGAAAGAGCGAGTTCGTCCGCTCTGCTCTCTGGCCCACAGGAGCACCAGGGCGGCAACGGGAGGAAGAGGCTGAGTGGCGGCAGCTCTGCCAATCCAACGCCACACCTAGTTTACCCCAGCGCGGAACGGGGACGTCTCTGCCAATCAAACGCCACTGATTGGCGTTTGTTTGGCAGAGCTGCCACCGCTTGGCCTCTTCTTCCCTTTGCCATCGCTGGCGGGTTCCAGCTTCACGGCGCGGGCCAGATTTAGGACCAGGTGGGCCTGATCCGGCCCGGGAGCTGTAGTTTGCTGACCCCTACTCTAAATCCCTTTCTTCACCTATCCGTCTCTCATTCTAATGATACATTAATTAGAGTTTACATCGTGTTTTTTTAAGATGCCTCCTTGAGAGCGGGTACAGCAAACAACTTCTTCTCGTTTCTATTCCCAGTTTATATTATTATAATCACCATTAAGGTCAGTACTATCAATACTACTGATGATGACAGATACCAACCTTTTATCTCACCTTTTCATTTTCTTCAACAACTTCCCTCTGGTCCTTTGCCCTCAGAGAAGACAGACCCCTTCCTTCTCTCCCCCTGCCAAACTTCTCTGCCTCCTGTCTACCTTTACTCAGGAGTTGGTGGCCCTGGCTCTGATCCACTGAAGAAGCCCCAGCCCCAGGCTGGAGAAGCAGGGCACAAACAGAAGGAGAAGGGGATCTCGGGATACTCAAGGTAGACTCTAACCCATTTTATGTAAAAGTATACCAGAAAAAAGGAAAGAGTCCTAGACCAATGGCATTTAGCTGCACAGAGAACTCCAGCCAAAACATTTCAGTGAAGGGCAGTATTTCTGGAGGGGGCATTAAATGTTTCTATATGTGTAGCTTGGAATGAAAACTCTGGAATGTGAACAGTGACCAAGTAGTTTCATCTCAAATGGGTTCTGTTATAATTATAATAGTGAAGTTTCCCCCAGAAATCCTTCTCCCCACCCCCTTTCATTTCCCCTGAAAAACAAATTTTAAGAAGGATGGCTAATATTTAACTTGTGACAATCTGTCAGTAATTTTCAATGGAACATGACCTGTGAAAGAAGTCATTATAAGTGTTTCATTCCATTAAACACAACTAGTTTACTGTCAAGAGAACAACCCGTCTCTCCGTGTTTCAAGTTCACTTCAGCATTCCACATTTAAATGGCACGGATCAGTGGTTTGGTTCATTTACCAATGAAGGAAGAATATTGCAAAGTTAACAAGGTGTTTCATTAGGTTTCACAAAATCCTAGCATCAAGGTATGAAGGATCTACAACGTACTACAAATACATGCTCACAAAATACTGAACTACACCACAGAATTCCTTTAGATCAATCCCTGATGACCCCATATATCTCCCATGTATATTTTATTCTACAAAGAACTGCACTTTCTTTCCTAACATTTCTATGTACGTATGTGTATCATCCTATTGAGATATACTCAAGATAGCGCACCTCTTGAGGAACCCCAAAATATGGATATTAATGAAGCACTATTATTTTGTATGCAGAGATTTATTTTTTTAAAAAAAGTGATGAAAATGACTGAGGGTGGGCACATGGGAGAAGAACGAGTTTCCCCGCAACCCTGTGAATGTCCAAATTCAGTTAAAACAGCCACCTAGCGAGGACAAACTCTCCTACCTGCTCAGTGAAATTAAATGCCTTTTGCAAGACAATGTTATTCTCATATTTCTTCATTTAAATACTTATAACCATGTAGGGTATCTAAATTAGTTTGAAAGGCTGTAGCTCCAGCTGGTAAGCAAGCAGGCAGGGGGAGGGAAGAATTCATTTGGTGCAGTTTGAAGTTCACAGTAAAATTAAAGGGAAGATTTTCACTGAAACGCCACACAACAGTTAAAAAATGAAATAAAACAAAAACTACCCACACTGGACTACAAGATGCATGTCCATCAACTAAAACAATGTTGAGTGGTTTTTAAAAAATGTCTAACAATCCGAGTAAAGCAAGGCTCACACTCTCATAACTTTACATAAAAAGCACTTACATTTTAAAAAAAATCAGACCTTTTGCAATTTGTTTTATTCAAAGAATATTTAGATAGCAGTAGTTTTATTAGGTAATGAAAACTAATTGGGAAATTATTCATCTTCTAGTCTCCCCACTGGAGCGTAAAAGACATATAACAAATGTTATTCATGATTCGACACAACCTACTCTGTCTGATTCATCTCCTCCTTTCTAAGGGGCACTTCAGAGGAAATAAAGGTTACTCTTTCCCATTTATATTTTTTAATTGACTGCTGGTATTTTCTTGTGGTCAGAGGGATAGGAAAGAACACTCAAAATAGCCTATTAAGAAAAACAAGCTACAATCAGACCACGCTCTACACTCCTGTCAGCCAGGATGAGAGTGCCCCTACTTCCTTGTTAAAAGATAGAAGCATAAATGAAGGAATATCTTCACTACAGATTGATTATTCCGCAACCCTTATCCACATCTTCACTCAGCAATTTGAATTTTAATGAAAGTAAATGGAATAATTAGCATTTCAAAGCGTGTTTGATACAGTGCATTTTTTAAAGGGAGACTTTTATGTATATTCTATACACAAAAGGGAAAAAAAGCATTTGCGAGTGGGCAGAGAAAGGAGAGGCACACGGGTAAGGTCTTCATTAGAATAACTTAAACAATTGCTTGAACTAACTGAATAATTACAGATGTGAATCATGGGGCTATTAGTGATTTTTCCTCACCTTTATTTTATATGGTACTTCTGAATAACCAACTGTTTTATCAGTCTTTAGAAGTGAATCATAAAAAGTTTTCTCCTCCTCCTCCTTTGTTTAAAGGGAGCCCATTAAATGTTGTTACTGTGTGCCCAATGTTTGAAATTCAGGAGGCAGCATTTAACATTTCATATTAAATTTACTGGGACAAAATCTTGTCCCAGTTAATGCCAATGAGGAGCCCACCAGTTCTCAAGAAAATAAAAAGCCAACTGAAATGTAGTGATAGATGGCCACTACGAGTCATATTACCCAATCCCTTATTCCTAGATAATTCTGCAAAAAAACCCAACAACCCACCTTTGCCTTGGAATATGACTTATGGCTTTCCATAAAACTATGTTATGTATTTGGGATGGCAGAGACTTGGAATTAGCTACAAACAAAGGCACCAGGGCAAGTGGAAAGCGATTCCATATGAGCAGATTTTGCTTCTTGTGCCACACTGAATTTGATCTAAAATATCAACCTCGAGCTCTTTGGAGTTCTGTGTGGACACAGAACCCCGTGTGTGGCACTTTGAGTCCGTGCTACAAAATACAATTATCTCGGGTCAAAACAACCCGAATGATATTTGCAAAGAGGCCCCAAAGGAATGCTGGAATTGTTAAGAGGAATAAAGGCAACATGAGAAAACAAGGTGCTCTACCCTGGTATAATGGCTGACCAGCCAAAGTAGCCCTTTTAGTTGTATTAACTAAAATAGGGCACATGGGGGGGGGGGGCTTTGTTTCCAGGATTCAATCGCACCATTTCTTCTAGAGGTGTTTTAAAAAGAGGTGCACAAAACAACAAGGAAAAAAAAGTCAAAGGGTGTACTCTATGCAAAGTCAAGACACAATCAGTGTGCAGTTTACTGATCATATTTGGATAGCTTTGAAATGCATCTTGAGGTTTGCACAGATGTTCCTTTTGCTTCCTTCTTCATTCACAGAAGGCACTCTCCACCCTAAGCAATGAGAGGTGCATTCAGAAAACAATCAGATCTGATGGTCAATTTTGAAAATACCTATTACCTGTGGCTGATGGCTTCTTGTTGTTTTCATATATTTTGTTTAATGTTTAATGAATGTTTACTAATATTTTAGATATTAATTTTTAATTTGTAAATGATGTGACTTAAAAACACACACAACCTTTCCCCCCTATTTCTTTACAACCACCTTGAGAACACTGGCTTGAGAGGTGGGTTGCAATTTCGAAAAATAAGTAAAACCAAATGCATGCTTTGCAGGAGCACATGAGATAAAAACTACAGTCGTACCTTGGATCCCGAATGCCTTGCGAGTCAAACGTTTTGGCTCCTGAATGCCGCAAACCCAGAAGTGAGTGTTCCGGTTTGCAAACGTTCTTTGGAACCCAAACGTCCAACGTGGCTTCCAATTGGCTGCAGGAGCTTCCTGCAGCCAATCAGAAGCCGTGCCTTGGTTTCCTAATGTTTTGGAAGTCGAACGAACTTCTAGGACAGATTCTGTACGACTTCCGAGGTACCACTGCACTGCAAATCCTACACCTTCTGCATTATCCTACTTGTTCTTCTACAATGGCAGCTTCCACATCCTCAAAAGAAGTACATTTCAGATTGTGGAACTTGCTACAGCAGATGTCTCAGTTCACACATTACATCTTGATGCCCGTAGATACTTCCAGTGAGTAAATGAGGGGCTGAAAGATCTTAAAATATAAGGCTGGCAAAGCGCTTCACCAGATAGGAGCGTCTTCTGTCAATTTGGTTGTCAGTCTTTTGAGCTTCTGCACATTTAAAAAGAAATGAGTTGGAAAAATGAAAATGAGAAATAGCTGCATGGTCAGTAGAATTCTTTTGTTTACCAGCTGGCTTGTTACGAAGTTTCAAAAGCACAGCGTATATGTATATATTGTTAGGTGGGCTGCAACAAAGGGACAGCTTGACCAATTTGTAGAAGCACAGATTAACCAGTGCTTGGATCCACTGCTGTCCAATTTATTTCTGACCAGCTGAGAGAACTAAACTTCACAACAAAAAGCAGAGTTTGGAGGAAAAAAGAAAGAAAGTGAACTAATTTTAAAAAAGACTATGAAAGCTAAAATGGAAAGACGACATACCCCAATGATTGCGTTCAGTTCTGCCATGGTCACTTGTTTGGCACGTTCCACAGCCTGCACCACTTGTTGCTGGTGCTATAAATGAAGATCAGAAACAGAATAAAATTATTTGCTTTCTAGTGAATTAAGCACAGAATTTCCTTCTCTCCTTTAAAAATAAGCTTTAAAAAAAACCCTCTTTTAGATTGCATGCAGGCCTGAAATAATATGTGCCTTACAGAGCAAGAATTCTGGGTGGATTTGTAAGATAGCTCGAGGTGAGGGTTTATTTCATCCAGACCAAGTAATTAACTGGAATTCAGCTTTCATCTCTCTGCCCAGAGAGAACTCTCTGCTCCAAATGGGCAACAGCAGCATACCAATCTATGACTTAAGAGGACAGTGCTGTCCTCAACTGCAAGAATCATTCTCTAGGAATAAGACAGCAAAACGTAGTGAACAAAGTGATGCATTTGAAAAACAAGGCACCCACCCACTAGCCATGCTATTTCCTTGTCAGAAAAGCAAACGTTAGTTCTAATTCTCTCTGACTTGTGCACTTGACTGCTTACTTTGATATAAATATATCCCTTAACTTGCTTCAGCTTTAAATTTATTTATTCCAATAAAGGGGTTAATCCAGACTTGAAGCAATTAAATGAGAGAGAGAGAGGATAGGGAAAGAGAGGAGGAGAGCAAGAGAGTAAGCTGAAACACCCTGGCCTTTCATCTGTATGTAAACAAGGCAAAGACAAGCTTGCTAATGTAGGATTACAAGTCTGGAGACAGAAGACACAGGCGTTGGCACATTTTAAAGAAGCTTTGCTATAGGGAAAAATACATGTTGAATCTTTGTTCATATTTCAATCAAAATGTGAAAGCCTTTGGCTGTTTCGATCACCAGAGCCATGATTAAGGCTAAGGCTGAGATTCTAAACATGCTTACACTAGGAGAAAAAGCCATCATGAAACTCCCAGATAAATGTCTGAGGCTTGAACTGAGGTGGGCTGGCTTACCTGTGCTATATCACCACACGGCTTTAACTATCATGACTCCCCTGAGCCTCCAAGAAGTAAAAAATGGGTAGTTTGGGGTGAGGGTGCTGAAATGTTTTTGGTTTTTTTTAAAGATATCTCTGGCCCCTCCCAAAGAACCATAATTCTCAGCAGCCCTTGGCTTAGAGCCATGGTAGTTTCAATGCAATTTGTTTCATAAAGATCAGGTAGACTGAACATATTGTTAAAGTCTCAATGCTGTTCAGCTCAGCAGGTGTGAAATTTGCTGGCCCTCTAGAAAAGCAGAGTGGTGCACAAAATGGAATCAAAAATGTTCTAGACTGGAGCCACAACGTTTTTCCGTTTGAGGAAATGACATTCCAATAAGTAAGATGGAGCTCTAAGGAAAGACAGGATACTCTAACTGTAGGAACACTGGGCAATGAATTGCCAAATAGACTGTGGGTGAACTGATGCAAGAATCAAGATTTTCCTTACTCTAGACCAGAGGTTTTCAACCTTCTTGAGTCCACGGCTCCCTTGACCAACTACATTCTTTCTGTGGCTCCCCTGTGGGGAAACGCACTCCCGAGTCTCAGGAGCTCAGTTATGTCATCCCTTCCCTGCCAAGCTCTGGAGGAACCTCTGGAGACAGAGACGTGGGAGGACATCAGAGGAGGGAGGGAAGGAAGGAAGGAAGGAATGAAGGAAGGAAGGAAGGAAGGAAGGAAGGAAGGAAGGAGGGAGGGATGGAGGCTGGTGCTGCCCGTGGCATCCCTGACCACCATTCAAGGCACCCCAGCTGAAAACCACAGCTCTAGACGTAATGATGGAGGACACCAGCATCATACTACCACCACCAAAGAAGTATAAACATACTCAAAACTCCCACGCACAGGGCTGTCCTGTTGCTTCTGTGCACAGAGAGAATTCTTACTAGGTTTGCTGAGCATTCAGCTGCTTTAAAAGAAAAGGGGAAACCAACCACAACATGAAGAGCTTTGTGCAATGAGTGCAAAACAGGAAAACAGAGGGCTGCAAAAATCCAAATCAGCAGTAGTTTTAAAGCTGGACCTGGTGACTGGCACCAGGTTTGCTGGCAATGCTTCTTGTGTGCTGCTGTTTGCAGGTGCTATGAGAAAAAACTGCTCCTTTTCCCTTATGGGGTACCCAAGAGCCCATATAGAGTCCTTTTGTAGGTTGTAGGAGAAAATAACAGAGACCAACCAGAGAATATTGAGAAGCAAAGCAGCTAGTAAGCCCGATCTTTATTAAAGCTGTGGCAAAAGGGTGCTCCCCCTCACACACAGGAGGGGGGGAGGGACCTAGAACAAAGGTGTGCCCACCCTTATATAGACATTTTAAATTGCCCACCCTCAAACTCCAGACCACCCCCAGAAACATCATGCATACATCACAAAAGGGGTGTAGCCCATGACCACCCCCCAGATACATCACACCTACATCACAGAAAAGGCGGTCTACAACAGAAATCTGAGTGCGTTGTTTATCTCCTGTCCGCCATTTACCTGAATGCATTATCTGGGTTTTGGCCACTCTTTTGTTATTATAACTATTTAATTCCTGAATCCAGGTCACAGGCTCACCCTATTCACACCTTAAATGTGCCGTTAAGGCAGGATTTGTGAGCACAAAGACAATGGGGAGCCTTCCCATTTCCTTAGACCTTGCAGCGAAATATTTGAAGTCATTTTCGGAGAGAGAAAATGGTTTCAGGACTTTTCTGTGGGTTTCAGACATGTGGTTTACATATCTGCATGTGTTTGGTACATTTATGAACATCTATTTTATATATACAAGACCTTAAACTTCTTCTAACACAGGACTTGGCTATTGCCTCCCCTTGTTCTCTGTTTTGTTCCTTTCCCGCCCCCGCCCCCCGACTCTCGCAGCCACTTGGCTTACTCTATTCCCTAAGGTGAAGGTGGATTAGCAGGAGAAGCAGAGGGGCTGGTCACTGTTTCCTCCCTTCCCTCCTCAAGTCACTCATAAACCAGCTGAGTCCCGTGAACGGCAGCTGCTAAGTTTGGCTCCAACAACTTGATGATGATGATCCAAGTGGTGACCTAGGGCATCTAAGAATATGGTGGTGCCTCAAAAGGAGAATGCTGGTGGGCTGGGAATGGTCAAAATTAACCCTCCTCCTCTTCTTTTGTTCTTCCATCTTTAGCCTTCCTTCATTTCATAATTTATTCCTGCTCCCTTCCTTTCTCATCAGTTCGCCTCTTCACATTCCCCATCCCTTTCTAATCCTGGAATCCTTCTTTTCCCCTCTGCCATTTTCTTCTTCGTCCTTTTCTTTCTTCACAACTATTAGAATTCTTCCCCACGTCCTTCTTAGACCCTGATCATTCCCCACCCCAATCCTCTTCCCCACTCAACTACTTTCCCCCCAGGTATGCAGTGGGGCCTTAATTTCTTTCTTCACTGAGTTTCATCTTTTCCAACTTTGCCTTTTTACCTGAATGAAGTATAATGGAACCAACTGCTGGCACCCAAGATCACAAAGGCTGTATGTAGAGCATCTAAACCAACTTCTGGGGAAGGTAGACCAGGATTACCGGGCCTGATTACCAATGCCTGATCTTACTCACATTCACCAGGGGACCAAGGGTTTCACAGAGGATAATGAATGAACCCCGCCTTCTCCCCAGTCCAAAATGTTGGTTAAACCTGGGATTGGCTTTGACTTTTCACTTTCCTCCCTGCTCCCAACTCCATGCTCTGAGCTGCAAACGAAGGGCACTCAGAAAGCTGCCTAAAGTCATTGGCACCATCTAACTCACTACTGCCTACCGTGGTGGCGGCAGCTCTCCAGGGTGATCTATGTGTGTGCTCATGCGCGCCTTCAGCTATTTGAGTGCATGCCCTGTGCGTACTTAATTGGCACAATAGAATCAACAAAACAGAAGGAGGCGACAAACACAACAGGGATCACTTGCCGGGATGAACATGAAAGACCAAAGTTGCTCCTCAAGTACAGATTCAAATACATGTGGTTGTGGACTTTTCCAGTCTAATTTGAAGTGGTGGTGGTGGAAATGGATTAACAGCTAAGTAATTATCAAATGTGGACAAGCCGGAGGGGGTGGGGAGGGAATAGAATCAAAGTGTAGAAGAGCAGGGGGAAAAATCAACAGGATACTGTTATCCCTGGATACAAAATCTGTGGGTCATATTGAAGTACCGCTATGTCAAAGGAAGCACACAGTCCCAGCTCTTGCAGGAAACAAGTTTATTCACAGAATCACTACGGGTAGAAGTTCAAGCCCAAAAAAGCAATACAGTATTAGGGACATATTATGCTACCTGACCAAAATTCTGATGGTGATCTGCGAGGAGGCATCAGGAAGGTGGAAGAAGGTAGAAGCTATAATAATGAATGCCATAAATATATGGAGGTAAAATGTAATTTCGGGCCTTACAGAACTAGACAAATTTCCCTGATGTAGTTATTTATAAGTCTACAAGGAAAGAGGCGACTGTTGATTTAATCACCAGTGGTGCCAAGGAACTGATTCAAGACAAACAATGTTGAGCTACTTAGAAACTGTGACCATAACATTGAAAATGAAATATGTTTAAGTGGGAAATTACTCCAACCCCTCCCCCCACAAAAAATAAACCCCAAATATGATTTTCCAGGATCACATTTTGCAAAAGAGTGAAAAGGGAAGTTGAAGAATGAAGCTAGAGGGTTAAATACCTTCAACAAGCATGAAGCCTAATTTTCAAAACATACACATACATTTGTAATAGAGGCTTAAATACAGTGTCTATCACAGACTGTATGTGAGTCAAGGAGGCTACAAAATGCAAGACATATAACTTTAAGAAATGGAAGTTTTGTCCCTAAGAACAAAGAGCATAAACACGGATAAATCAAACCCAAATTCACCAGAAGGAAAGACAGGAAGTCTGAAAAGCAAAATAATTAATAAGAAGGTGTCTGTCCAAGGAACACCAAAACAGACAAAGAGGCTGAAAGAAGTATTTGCATCAATCTCTGCTTGGAAGATCTTGTTGAGAAAGCAACTTGCTGCAGGTGGTTTCTTTCTAGCAGTTTGCAGCTGACAAATAAAGGCCACAACCGATGAAGTTTGGATTTGATCAGCTTAAAAGTTGCTAATATGGAAGTCCGCAGACAAACCCGATGCCTTCCAGTTGTTGCTAGACTGCAACTCCCATCAGCCCTGACCACTGGCGGTCTGGAGGTCACCAGGCAAGGAAGGTTCTTGATTGAACACAAACCAGAAGGATTGAACACAAACCAGAAGGATGCCACCACTTCATCAAAGGTGCCTCCTGTGAAGGCCCTCAGATGCTTTCGATTCCTTGTTGTAAGTGCTATAGCAGGATTACACATGAATGAGCTCAAGAGAATACATTTTTAAAACTTCCTTCTTAATAAAATCTCTCTCACACACACGACTAAAGTTTCTGAAGCCAGCTAATACCTTTAAATGCAGACTAACATAAGAGTATGGCAATTCACTCCATCATTCAGAATGAAGTACAAAGTGAAGGGATTCTGTCTGGTTCTACAAAAAGTATTTTTTTTTGGGGGGGGGGTGACAATATATTAGTCTAATATGATCATGCTTATCAGTAATCAGTGCATCAGACAATAGGAAGCTCCATGTGACGCCATTATCAACACCATCCAAATTGTTTTTTGCTAATGTAGGTCAGGCCTATTTTATTTCCCAACATCTGAGAAGAGCCGCGAAGCCTTTAAAAATCCTCTTTTCAAATAATTTCCATTTGCTATTCTGCCCAGAAAGCATAAGAAAGGAATGGAGTGCTTCAATATTAAACATTTACTCCAAGGCATTAATACATGTTTCTGTGCACACTCCTTCCTAGTAAAAAAAAAGAGAGAGAGAAAGGGGGGGGGGGGCATCCAGATATTCTTTTGCTGTTAAATGTATCTTTATTTCACTTAATCCTCTTTAGGATGGGCACAGAATCTGAATTTGCAAATGCTCTGGAGATAACATTTACTTTTAAAAGATTTAGAAAAGTAGGTTTAACCAAAAAAAAATAAAGTCAGTGCCACCCCACAGAGCACTAGCAGAGCATTAAAAACTCTCTTAGTAGTACACACTAACTGAAAAGAGATTTAAGAACTGGAGGATTTTCTTTATATTGATGGGAATTGGGAAGGAGGGGTGGGTGGGAAGAGCAGGTCTTAACTACAGTAAGAGGCTTTTTAGCCATTATAAAGGACCGGACAAAGAAACCAAAGACATTGTATTCAAAACTCTGGGTGGAAGCCAGAGTTTTCTTGAAGCATCTCCTTACTCTACTGCTACATAAAATACCCACAGCTTCTTCCATGGTATAATGTACTATCACAGCACCATTTCCTTGGAGGGAAACACATTCACACACAAACACACACACGTTCAGTGGAGGAAAAACAACTTGCTTTTGAATGTCTCAAGATAAGCAAGTTCTAAATAGATTCAGGCAAATACTACAAGCTCAAGTAATTCAGGTTGGGTAGTAAAAGAGAGAGCAGAGTTAATACTGGTGCAGATGACCGGTGGGGGATAGCGGAGGCAATTTCTGTATGAGTGTGTAGAACAGGCAGCATAAATAAAATTTGTGTAGATATTACTTCCTATAATCCACTTTGTTAACCCAAGTTTACTGGGAATATATTTCATTCTATTGCATTATAGCAGGAGTGGCCAGTGTGGAGTCCAGCTTCCATCAGTCCAGCCAACCTGAACAATGGTAAGAAATAATGGATGTTGTAGTCTAACAACAACTGAAGGGCACCACATTAGTGACATAGGCTTTGGAACAGGGTGGGTTCTGTAACTGGCTATACACCATCTGAAAATCCTAAACTGGAAGAAGGGTGGTATATAGTTGTTTTTAGTGCACATTAGGGTTGCCATATTTCAAAGAGTAGAATTGCTTTTCTTAAAGAAACCCACCCAAATTGTTGAGCTTTTTTAAAGCTTTTGGAGCTGTTTCCACGCCTTTTACCATTGCGTTGCCATACATCCAGGTTTCCCCCGACATTTTGCTGATTCGGCAAAATTCCCCCAATGCCATTTTTACACCCGAAAACCAGAATTTTCATGACGTATGGTAAGCCTAATACACATAAACAGCCCATTGTTCAGATCATTCTTTTGAGAGATATCTAGTATATCTTACTAATGGTTCAGTAAGAAATTGCTGAATCGCCCATTTTCTTTACCATAAAATTGTAGAGTTGGAAGGGATCCAAGGGTCATCTAGTCCAACCCCCTGAAATGCAGGAATCTCGGCTAAAGCATCCATGGCATATAGCCATCCAACCTCTGCTTAAATGCCTTCAAGGAAGGAGAGTCCACAACCTCCAGAGGGAGACTGTTCCAGCGTCAAACAGCTCTTGCAGAAAAACTTTCTGACAGTATGTTTAGTTGAAATCTCCTTTCTTGTAACTTGAAGCCACTGGTTCAGGTCCTACCCTCCAGAGCAGGAGAAAACAAGCTTATTCCCTCTCCGTGTGACAGCCCTTTAGATATTTGAAGATGGCTATCATATTTCCTCCCAGTCTCCGCTTTTCCAGGCTTGTTGTTGTTGTTGTTGTTTAGTCGTTTAGTCGTGTCCGACTCTTCATGACCCCATGGACCAGAGCACGCCAGGCACTCCTGTCTTCCACTGCCTCCCGCAGTTTGGTCAGGCTCATGTTTGTAGCTTCGAGAACACTATCCAACCATCTCATCCTCTGTCATCCCCTTCTCCTTGTGC
The DNA here is from genome assembly GCF_964188315.1 of Podarcis muralis. Classification (NCBI taxonomy): domain Eukaryota; kingdom Metazoa; phylum Chordata; class Lepidosauria; order Squamata; family Lacertidae; genus Podarcis; species Podarcis muralis. Next base: position 5,521,060 of record NC_135665.1, on the reverse strand, counting down.
CCTCCGTCTTTCCCAACATCAGGGTCTTTTCCAGGGAGTCTTCTCTTCTCATGAGGTGGCCAAAGTATTGGAGCCTCAACTTCACGATCTGTCCTTCCAGTGAGCACTCAGGTCTGATTTCCTTAAGAATGGATGCGTTTGATCTTCTTGCAGTCCATGGGACTCTCAAGAGTCTCCTCCAGCACCATAATTCAAAAGCATCAATTCTTCGGCGATCAGCCTTCTTTGTGGTCCAGCTCTCACTTCCATACATCACTACTGGGAAAACCATGGCTTTAACTATACGGACCTTTGTTGGTAAGGTGATGTCTCTACTTTTTAAGATGTTGTCTAGATTTGCCATTGCCTTTCTCCCAAGGAGCAGGCGTCTTTTAATTTCGTGACTGCTGTCACCATCTGCAGTGATCATGGAGCCCAAGAAAATAAAATCTCTCACTGCCTCCATTTCTTCCCCTTCTATTTGCCAGGAGGTGATGGGACCAGTGGCCATGATCTTCGTTTTTTTGATGTTGAGCTTCAGACCATATTTTGTGCTCTCCTCTTTCACCCTCATTAAAAGGTTCTTTAATTCCTCCTCACTTTCTGCCATCAAGGTTGTGTCATCTGCATATCTGAGGTTGTTGATATTTCTTCCGGCGATCTTAATTCCGGCTTGGGATTCATCCAGCCCAGCCTTTCGCATGATGAATTCTGCATATAAGTTAAATAAGCAGGGGGACAATATACAGCCTTGCCGTACTCCTTTCCCAATTTTAAACCAATCAGTTGTTCCATATCCAGTTCTAACTGTAGCTTCTTGTCCCACATAGAGATTTCTCAGGAGACAGATGAGGTGATCAGGCACTCCCATTTCTTTAAGAACTTGCCATAGTTTGCTGTGGTCGACACAGTCAAAGGCTTTTGCATAGTCAATGAAGCAGAAGTAGATGTCTTTCTGGAACTCTCTAGCTTTCTCCATAATCCAGCGCATGTTTGCAATTTGGTCTCTGGTTCCTCTGCCTCTTCTAAATCCAGCTTGCACTTCTGGGAGTTCTCGGTCCACATACTGCTTAAGCCTGCCTTGTAGAATTTTAAGCATAACCTTGCTAGCGTGTGAAATAAGTGCAATTGTGCGGTAGTTTTCCAGGCTAAACATACCCAAATCCTTCACGCCCTCCTAGGGTCTAGTTTCTGACGCTTGATCATCTTGGATGCCCTCCTCTGCACACCTTCCAGCTTGTCAACATCCTTCGTAAATTGTGATGCCCAGAACTGGACCCAGTATTCCATGTGTGGCATGACCAAGGCAGAATAGAGTGGTACTCTTACTTCCCTTTATCTGGACACTATACTTCTGTTGATGCAGCCTAGAATAGCATTAGCTATTTTTTTGCTGCTGCATCCCACTGTTGACTCATGTTAAGCTTGTGGCCCACCAAAACCCCTAGATCCTTTTCACTTGTACTCCTAGTGAGCCAGGTGTCCCTCACCCTATATTTGTACATCTGGTTCTTCCTGCCTAAGTGCAGAACCTTACATTTGTCCCTATTGAAATTCATTTTGTTAGCTTGGCCCCAGTTCTCCAATCTGTTAAGGTCATTTTGAATTCTGATTCTGTCTTCTACAGCATTAGTAACCCCTCCAAGTTTGGTGTCATCCGCAAATTTGATGAGCATCCCTTCAATTCCTTCATCCAAGTCATTTATAAATATGTTGAACAACACTGGGCCCAGGACAGAATCCTGCAGCACCCCACTTGTCACTTTTCCCCAGGATGACGAGGAACCATTAATGAGTACTCTTTGGGTTCTGTCAGTCAACCAGCTACAAAGCCACATAAGTTACCTTGTTCAACCCACATTTTACCAGCTTCCTTGCAAGAATATAATGGAGGACTTTGTCAAAAGCCTTACTGAAATCAAGATACACTATTTCCACAGCATTCCCCTGATCCACCAAGCTTGTACTCCATCAAAAAAGAAAGAAATTAGTGTCATCTGACATAACTTATTTTTTAAAAAACCTATGCTGTCTTAGTAATCACAGCATCCTTTTCTAAGAGCTCACAGACTTACCATTGAATTGTCTGTTCTACGACATATTATATGTGCTGCAAGCTAAACAAGTAGTTTTACCCTATTTGCATCATAGGTCAACTAATTGCAATAACATTACCATTAGGACACAATTTTCAGAAAATATTTTTCTGCTGAGATTATTGATGAAAAGAAAAATCACTGGTGCAGAATCACTGTGGAACAGAATTGTGCACATAGGGAGTGCAACATGAAACAGAGACCTTCTGGCATCAACAAATTAATGTACAAGTCAAATACTAGCCGTTGCTCATCAGTGCTTATGATGCTCATTCACCTCTATGAGTGTCTCAAAGACAATAAGGATGACCATTTCCCAGACAGAAGATGCTAGTCCCATGGAAATTGACAGTAAGTCACATTTGAAGGTTACGGTTGGCAAAGGAACACAGCACAAATGTTCTGAATGCAAAGTCTCCAGGATTTCCATATGCCTCAAAAAAAGCAGCAGCATGCATTTCCTTTATCAGGAGGGAAATGGATAGTTCACGTATCATATTGTTCTCCTATTGATAAGAAAACATGAGCAGAGGTGGAAAGTAAAGGCAAAAAGAAAGTGGGGGAAAACAGGAAGACTGAGGGTCCTCCCAGATAAATCAGTTTGCAGAGTACTAATGTACAATGTACTAATGTATGGAGTAACAAATGTAAATTTGTTGTTCCTCATGGTAGAACTTCTATAAAGTGGATATCACATTTTTGAAGCACTCAAACAGTGTTTAGTGACTGGGAAACTTACTCCTCACCCCCAGAGCTGCATGGTTACTGCTAGAGTTGCATTTTAATAGCTGAACAAGATTCACTAACGTCTACTGAAGAATGCCTGTAACACCTCAAATGTGGAGCAATACCAATCTCCCCGCACCAAGTCCTTGAGTCATCTTGTAAAAATGTTTTACCGTCTTCTAAAACTCAGCACTTTTTAAAATTTAAAGTCAAAATGTGTAGAATAGCACGGTCACCCTCCTCCTGATCGAGGAAAGCAATAGAGCAAAGTTATATTGCTCCATCTGTCATATGCCAATGGAGTGCCATGCCATTAGCACTGGACGATGCTAGAATGAGCATACATTATGAGGAAACTTAGTTCATTTGTCTAAGCCTTTGGGAAACATACTCAGAAAATAAAATGGGTCAACCAGTAAACGAAAGAACTAAGTCTTTCAGTATTGGGGCCATTTCACACGTTGCACAAGAAGCAAGCAAGGAGTTATTATGTCACAGCTTCCTGCAAACACACAATTGCTTTTTTCATACATTTTAGCTGCAAAGTTATAACTACTTAAGTAATCTTCCGCCTGTCCGTTGAGGACTTTTTGGGTCATTCTTTGTCTAGCTCCTCCCCTTTGACCTTACCGCCTTGGGTGACCCTGCTTGGAGTATGAGACTCCCGACAGCTTCACTCACAAGGGTCACCCCACCTTATTTTCATGTCAGCCCACTCACCACGGCAAGGTGATGATCCAGCGAGTGCAGATATAATCAACACAGTGGCCTGCATGTTGTGGCCAAGGATACTGGGAATAGGAGTCCAATAACAACTGGAAGGTCATCTCAGAAGAGGCTCTTGCCACAATACTGACAGATGGGTTAGGTAGGGAAAAGAGAACAAGACTTGGATGAAAATACCCAGAATGCTTTGTAGCAGAGCAGGAATTAGGCAACCCACATCCTAACCCAACCCCTGGCATCTGTCAAGGGCTGGCATGGGCACTGCCCCCAGACCCACTGCCACCCTGGACCTGCCGCTGCTTTTCTCCACTGTTGCCCACCCAACTACTGGCCCGCTCAGAAGAGATGAAGATGAGAGTGGTGGTAGTCCTGAGGAAACGAGCAACGGTTGCTACCATCTGCTTGCTGACCAGTTCTCTCCTTGACAAGCGAGCCCCAGCAGTGAAGAGCAAAGGCCTCATGGGGGCCGGGGGTGGCATGGAGAATGTCTAGTTTAAGCCCCACCCCAAACCTGCCCCCATTCCCTCTATGGCTACACCACTCCCACAACTCACTCCCATGTGAGAAGCTGGGGTTTTACTTCTGCATCAGGGATGGTTTTTGCCTCATGATATCCTAGGGCAGGCACAGGCAAACTCGGCCCTCCAGACGTTTTGGGACTCCCATCATCCCTAGCTAGCAGGACCAGTGGTCAGGGATGATGGGAGTTGTAGTCCCAAAACATCTGGAGGGCCGAGTTTGCCCATGCCTGTCCTAGGGCTCTAAATCGTGTGGGGATCCTACATAATTGCTGCGTAAGTCCAGCCCCCAATGCAAAGGAGTGCAGGAGCAGTAACGTTAATGCAATAGAAAGAAAGAACGGGGCCACAGAGCACACCCTGCTCTGACACTCACACCACCATGATTACACTGGGGGAAGAATGCCTAAACAGGGTTAAACTGGGTTTCTTTATGTGGCTGCCATTTTCAGAGACATTACATCTAGTCTGACCCTACGCTGCATAAATATACAAACTGATTATCCCACTTAATAGCCATGATTACTGGAAATATGCAACACACCATATTAAGTATTATAAGGAAGCAAGAGTTTCCACGGTCTTTAGATGGTTTGCTGCTGAGATCATTTATTCGGCAAGGTCAGAATGTTCTTAGGCATGCTGATTAAAGTGCCCTGCATATAGTTCAGACAATGGTGGCACACCACAATGATAATCTTAGTAAGAAATCTCTGGTGACTTAGACGATGATCTCTTCCATCGAACCATGTTAGCGCACGCCATTGATTTCTTACGAAGTTAACAAGCAATCAGATGAGTTAACCTAGCACGATTATCAGGCTCTAACACTGCCATCAGTGCACGCAGCCACTGCATTTTGTTCATTTTCCCCACAGGCACAATAAATAAATGACTGATGACATTCTCCAGCCTCCCCTTTTCTTTCTTTTTTACATATGCGCATAAAAGGAAGGATACAGATTGGAGCATTTACAAGCCGTCAATGCCTTCACATGGCTGAAAGAAAAGACAACTTCTTTAGGTGTTTCTGTTTTACACTGAGAAGTAAAGTGGCACAGGATATGAAAAAGCAGCGCTTACTTGTTGCTTCTGAGAGAACACCAGGATCTATAGGGCATCCTGTTCACAGATACTGTTACTATATGATTATAGGCAGTTGCAACAATCGTTCCCTAGGCAAAGGTCAGAAATCAGGTAGATTGTTGCAGGTACTCGAAGACTACTCCAAATCTACCATCTTTTGCCAAGGTTCAGATCTGTACAGCACCGTTATGCTACACCCCCCCCCCCAAAAAAGCTTAACAAAAGAAAACAGGCGGGGATGTAGATTGGTTTGGACCACAGAGAGGGAGTGCCATGCTCTTTCAAATTAGTTCCTAGTTTTGACTCTTCTGCTTATCAACATCATCTCCTACAATGAGCATTGATGTATGTGCTATATTTCCGGATTCTGATATTTGTGTTCCAGTCAGGGTGTACTCTTTGCTACATGGTCTCAGAGTATAAAGTAATACCACAACTAGATACAAGTTGTAGAGTCTAAAGCAGGCTTCCTCAACCTCGGCCTTCCAGATGTTTTGAGACTACAATTCCCATCATCCCTGACCACTGGTCCTGCTAGCTAGGGATCGTGGGAGTTGTAGGCCAAAAACATCTGGAAGGCCAAGGTTGAGGAAGCCTGCTCTAATGGATTTATTTCTCAATAAAATTGAAAATGGAAAAAATCTGATGAATTATTCCTCTACAACTCAAGATGACTGATCACCATAACTAGAGTCAGAAAGGATTCTTTCCCCGGGTTATATTGGCTAGTGACTAGGTTGCCTTTTTCACCAGCTTTTAGTGGGTCTTATTCACAGAAGTTACAAGGGAGCTTTACATTCACTAAAAACAAGATGTGTGGCAGCTTAAAGAGTAACAAATGTATTATGGCATCAGCTTTCATGGACCACAATGCACTCCATTTAGTAGGCACGATTTCATTCATTTCCTCTGCTGGCATATTATGGTCTGGATAATGTTAGAAGATCTGCTCGGGTTCTGATGTGCAGGGAGGTTTCCTGCATTGATTTATAAGGAAGAGTGCACTTGATGGCATCCAAAATATGTATTTTTTTCTTGGAGACATAAGGACAAAGAAAGTCATAAGTACATATACACCAAGTTACTTTTTTTAAGAAGTATATCCCCTGCCCACCTGCCCCGCCAAAATATCAAACAACATAGGAGAAAGCATACTAGAATCATACTAGTGGCCCACATAACATAGCAGTTATTTCATATCACATTTTGTGTGTGTGCTAAAGGATTTGATTTTTCAAAACTTTAGCATGTACTGAGTTTTCTCCAATTTCCCCAACCACAAAACTCCACAAAGGTGAAGGAATTGTACATGTAACTCCACTCTTTATTGCTACACAGAAAGAAACCCAAACATTTTTTTAAAAAATCCTTTACCGTGTAAAAGAGGACCATAAGCACAACTTAGATTGCTCTAGTCAAGTATGATGCCTACTTCATCCCCAAGATAAATGTAGTTTATGAGATGGGTTCCTTCTATCAAAGAGCTCATAAACCTGGACAAACGTTTGAATAATCTGCTCAGTCTTGTATGAACTGGCTGAATAAAATGAATGGCTTAATTTTTATTTTTAAAAGAGGAGCCATATATAAGTTGGTGTTTGGAATTCCAAACAAATGGCTTTCAAGAAGAATGAAGCTAAAAGAAGACCTAATGCTTCACAAAGTTATAGAAATGGAATGGCAAGCCAGTAAACTTGGTTGATCTAAATCCAGATCAGACAACCTGGGAATGTGATATTAATAAGTTTATCAGGTTTATAGAAAAATATGTACTTCCAGGACAAGAGGACCTTCACCAGAAAGTGGATGTCTCAGTCCCTGTTGAATTTGGTTTGCAAGGAGCAGAGAAGGGAAGAATCTTGCCCATAAGCCAGATCAGCTTCCCCACCCAATCCATGACATATCAGAATGCAAAACAGACTACATTTATCACAACTTTTGCAAGATTCTCTTTTAAGTCAATGCCATTTGGAAACACCAGGGGCAAAGTTAGGCATTATTTAGCCAGGATCAAAGACCCAGTTTGGCACCCTCCATGCACATTTGTGTACGTACACACACACACACACACACACACACACACACACAGGCTGGAAGCCTCAATGGCGCCACTCTGGAAGCTTCACCCAGGGCAAAAAAACTAGCTACCCTCTCCTCCCCCTAGCTATGGCACTGGGAATCACAAGTATTCCTCCAGATATCTCAAGGAAGATGACAGAGCTCCTTACATCACAAGAGCGCCACCACCTTTGGGCCATATTTGGCCTTTCTCTGGTGCCATCTGCACCTTGATGCTACCACCACCACTGCAGAAGGAACAGCAGACAACCAGGCAAACTCATCCCTCGTTGTGGGCTCTATGTTGCCTGGACACCCATGCTGCCACTACCAGAAAAAAGGAATAGCTCTCAGATGTGACTACAGAGAAAAATGGCTAGAATGATAGAATGTCCCTCAAATGCAACCTCTAGGCACCATATTCCATGGTTTGACCTCCAAGTTTACATGTGTACCTGACTACCTACTGACATATTAGGGTATGAGGAATCAGACTTTTATACTGTACTACCAAAGAGCAAACGGAGACAGCCTAATATTACCGAGCAGCTGACATAGGAGCAGGAGGGGGAAGCAGAATCCTGGGGACATCAAGGACAACACGGATAACTGAACTAAGGGGAGCAGGGTCAAAGTGACTGGAACTGAAAGAATTGGACAGGCTACTAATGGAAGATATCCAAGCCCTTATTTACCTAGACAAATGCTGCAAGTGAGCCAAGCAGAGAGCAATGAGGCTTAGTACTGGAAATGACAAAGCATAAACTCTTATCCTTTGACTACTGCAAAAGAAATAGTTCAGCACAGTAAAAGGAACTGCTAGTCACTACATGCCAATGTTGTGCCCTTCGGATCTTGCTGGGATCCTTGACCATTGGCCATGCTGGATGGACCTTGATGGGGGCTGGAGTCCAATAAATGCTGAAAGGCGCCATGCTACTGACCTATGCAATACATATTGGGGGGGAAATTAGTAGATGGCCTGTGAACTGGGAAGTCAACAGACTTTTGTTGTTTTGGACTACCATTTTAAGTATATCAATATCCTTCCCTTTCCTATAACCCATCAAAGCTTTGTTGCTAACTGAATACCATTGTTTGCTTTGGCATTCCAGATGGGACTCACAGTGATACAACAATGTTTTACTGAGAGGAAACCTATTGACATTAATAAACCTAACTGAGTCTTGTTCATTAATTTCAGTGGGTCTACTCTGAAAAAAACTTACGGTAGTTGAATAACACCCATAACCAATAATGCAACCAAACTGCAGAATCCTACTTGTTCTCAACAACTTACCACTTTTACCATATTATCAACAGATCTCATTGTCTTCAAGTAAATAGCGAGGCAGTGAGAGCAGTACAGACTGCAAAGAAAATATTGAGACAGAATGACTGACATATTGCTCTTTTAAAGCTACAGGTCAACATCACTGATAGCTACCGGATATAGCTCAGCAGAATTGCTAATGGAAAGACAAATCAGAGTATCCATTCTAACTCCAGAGAAGAATCTCATTCCAAAGTGGCCTGACCTGAAAGAAACTGCCTCTTCAGATTACAAAGCTAAAAGAAGTTATACACTTTTTATAACTAGTGCAACTCAGTGCAAAAACAATGACATTGAGAACCAAGGAGAGTGAGCTTATATCAAACTTGATGGAGAAAAGACATGGCAGACACTAACTATGGTACATGGAAAAATGGAACACCCAAATCATATTGTTGAGGGAACATGAGATATTTAGTAGAAACAGACATCTTTCTATTCTTGTACCTCCAAACCCAACTTTATCTACTATAGGGATGGGGAACCTGTAGCCCTATAGATGCCATTTGGTCTACAGCTCCCATCATCTTGCTAGCTGAGGCTGATGGGAGCGGGGAGTCCAACAACTCCCAGGTTAGCCACCCATGATTCACTGAGACTTCGCCAAAGGCATCTTATAAGACTGACTGTGACGTTACTGCTCAGACCACCACTCACTTCAGTCAAGTTATTTGGAAATCTTTGAGGTCTAGAAGTAAGAGTCTGATGACCTAAGCTATTAATTTTTTTAATGGTGGTGACTGATTAAACTGTTGTGAGCTGAGGTTGTAAATAGTGTAAATAGTGCCATTTCATACCATATAAGCTCCCAAGACATATTTTATGGCCATCCAAAATTTGCATTTTGAAAAATTATTTAGATATTTTTAAAGGTTGTTCCTGTAGATCTCCTGCTATAATGCCATGGTGCTAAAGACTTTTTGTGCCACCCCCAATCCCCCCCTATTTAAGAATAGCACCCAGTCACTGTTATTATTTATTGCATTTATATCCCACCTAACATAGCCAGAAGTTGCCTGTTTTTGTAAATGTTCTCAAGTAATGTCACACTTCTTTTAAAAACCCTCTTTTTATAATCAATCCCCCAATCTCCCTCCTCACTCTAATTTTAAAAAAATCATTTTTCTCAGCCCTGAAAAAATACCATATAAATTGAATGCCAATTTGACCTGTAACTGAATCAACTACTAAAGCTTTAATAGATTAATCTACAGAGGCCAGTTTTCAGTTTTTGAATTAAAAAATGTGGCATTCCATATCAATACAAAAACTGAAATAGATTATGTAAAATAGGAGATATTCAGACTTTAGCAAAATAGGAGAATGCTTGGAAATATACCATATTTATGTACTTTTACAGGTGCAAACTTCAAGTTGCCTTGGTGTAGATAGAATTTGGAGTTGTGGAGTACTCTCACACCACCAACTAAATGATTGTGCTGAGAACTCATACATTGAGTGTGGCACCACATTTAACCAATTCTTCCTCTCTCCGTTACCAGTTTATTCCTCCTTCTGCCGCTCTTTTATAACTATTTGGCACTCCATTGTAAGACACACATACAATGCTGGCCCACAACATTTTGCTATCTGGAGCAGAGCGCAAATAGTCCCTCATCACCACCTCAATGAATGGCAACACTTTTTAAGGGGTTGGGGCTTTCAGACAGAAATTTCTGCCTATCATGCTTTCAGTGGGTTATTCTGTCACATGGCAGTGCCAGTTCTATTTAGTGGTTCATTATTTTTGATGCCAAGTTTATAGTCATGGGCCAGAGAACTTCATTCTTGTCTCTTAATTCATGAAGGTCCACTTTTTAAAAACTGTAATCTACCATACAACAGGCCCAATGTGGTGTAATAAAAATAATATCTCATATGGACAGGGCAGACCTAAGCTCACTAGCACAATCCACCACTCACTCACTGGGTGGCCCTAGATGAAACGTTTACTGCCAGGGGCAGTAAATAGCTAAAATAATTAACATTACAGATACAAATGATCTGTGCTCCTCACCAAACACTGCACATCTCAGCTGACTGCTGCACAAAATAGTGTAATCCTACCTGTGATTTCAAAATATTGATAAAGAGAAATGACCTACTTAGAATCTGATACACTTCAACATTATTGTCCAATACAGTGGTACCTCAGGTTACATACGCTTCAGGTTACAGACTCGGCTAACCCAGAAATATTACCTCGTGTTAAGAATTTCAGGATAAGAACAGAAATCATGTTCCAGTGGCGCAGTGGCAGCAGGAGGCCCCATTAGCTAAAGTGGTGCTTCAGGTTAAGAACAGTTTCAGGTTAAGAACGGATCTCCGGAACAAATTAAGTACTTAACCCGAGGTACCACTGTAATGAGCACAATTCTGGGAAGGCATTGCTTAAAAGAAAGTATGTGGTTACTGGCCTTTAAATCTTGCTTCCTGTGGCCAAGCAGATGGTAAGGTGGTGAGAAGAGAAGACAGGGTAAGTGGAATTAAAGAGGAAACGTCTGCCTCAACACCTGGCATATGTGCTGCTTTGTGCATGGCAAGAGTGGGCAGACTTCAGGCCACTAGGATCCACTTTGGTGTTTCTTTACTAGAACTCCAATATTTACAAGCCAGGGCCAAGTGAAGAAGACATGTGCTAGTTACAAGGTGCCACTGAATACGTTCAGAGCCCAGGAAATTGTTTTCAGTACCAAAACTGAACTGAATTTGCAATCCTCAACCAATAATTCCACTCCTAGTTACTTTCTTCATATGGGAAGCCTAGTTTTGGTGGGAATGTTGTACTGTTCACGAACAGCTGTGAGTTAGAAACCCTTGCTGATCTGACAATAGATCCTAATCCATCTTCTGTCCACCCCGATGTAAGATACAGAGGAATGGAACTAATTGAGGTGTTTTTTTTGGGGGGGGGGGGAGATAAATCTCCTCTGAGCACCCCTTTCTTCTAGCATTCTACTTAAACTCTATATGGAAATTCTGACAACTATTTTTCATTTGGAATCCTGTTGCTCCCTAGTCAGATACAAATGGCAAGAGGAGATGTAAGACTAGAAGCAGAACAAACCAGTTTGTAAAATTACAACCCAACAGGATAATCACAAGGGTTTAGGGTACCAGGGATTTGTCTTTACACATCTGCTTATGTAACCAATGAGATGATAAAACAAGCAGCAGGATAACTCGTTCCATACTGCTGATCATCTGCCCCAACCACATTTGTAATTTCAATGGGCGGCTCCATTTTAAAAAAAGACATTTTCATATATGCACTGCCAGTGAATAAAGAGAGAAACTATTTTTGTGAACTCGAATGCTATATGGAAAATGGAAGAAGGAAATATTGTGACCGTGTTTCAAAGGAAAACATCTAAGCTACAATCACAAAGAAAGGTAAGTATCATAGCACACCTGAAAGCAGGTACTAGGCCTGCTACTGGCATTTGCACTATAAATGTCAAATACTTTCCAATTTTAGGAGCCAAGATTTCCTATAATAAACCCTGGGAATTTAAATTCCCGGACAGTTCTAAAAATTATCTCCAGATTCCTGAGATGGAAGTCGTGACCAGATTAGGTTTGCTACATGCTGTGTAACAGAGCATACACTGTCTTCAGAATCCAAAAAAGCTGATATTATTTTGCTAGTGTACATTGGAGCAACCCATCTTCTAACAGGGTTGGAGGAACTTACCCCAGTGCAGTACTTGTTCCAATCTCTGGGGTCCCCAAGAACACTCTTAACAATGCCATCTTGCATCAGATTTAGACGTCAGTAGAATAGAAAGGGTGGTATTTTCAGAGGCTACTCCACTCCAGTTACAGAATTTCCTCCCACTATAGCACATGTGGATACCTTTGGCCTTCCAGATGTTGCTGAACTGTAACTCCCATTATTCCAGGCCAATGGTGGTGCTTGCTGAGCTGATAGGAGTTGTAATTCATCAACATCTGGAAGGGCCAAAGTTTCTCACCTCAGCGCTATAGACTCAAAACCCAAACCCCATGAAAGAACACTGTAAGGCCTACTCAGTCGGGCTGGCCTTAAGAGTGGGGAAATCACTGCACAATGCTATTTCATTTCATTCTGCTCTATGTGGGGCAGTGCTTTCTTTTTAGGGGCTACTCAAGTGTATGCAGTACTGGCACCTCTCTTTTTTGGGGAGGGGTAAAAGGGTGTGACACTTACTATAACCATGGTGAATATCAGCACCTATTTTCTAGGGGAAAAGCACTGATGTGGGGGTTGTTGTTCTTGGTGGGAAGGAGGGCTTTCTGCCTTTGAAAAAGTAGCTTTCATTTCTAGGTCACACTCCATTTCTATCCCTGGCCATACTCAAAATACGTATAAAGAGGTTTAGACCCAAAGGCGTCAAGCCTAGCTATGATAAGATGCACGGAACCGTCACACAATATGAATCATAAGCACATCCTGATTATGCTGTAAACAGAAGTCCCCCAGATCCAGATTGCCTTTCTTAGGATTACCAAGAAGAAGTGAGAGAGAAGTAACCATGCAAAAATAAGGAATGGATGGAATGTGAAAGGTTCCATTATTCCAGGACAAACTGAGTCTACTCTCTCCTCCCCAGTCCCAATGAACATTAATCTACGATTAAGCCATATGATATTTTTCATGGCCTAAGAGTCCTATTTATTTCCCCACTAGCCAAAGGTAAAAAGTTACCAGCAGCCTATTAGGAAAGCATAATTTTTCATTTCAAGGAAAGCGTGAGATTTGGAAAAGTAGCTCACCAAGTCTATACGAATTTTCTCTCTCCAAGCCTAGATAGATTTTTTTTAATCCTTGGTTAATAATCAGGTTGAAGAAAGAGGAACCAAGGCCAGATGGTGGAGAGGGAGAGACCTGCATTAGCCTGTTTACTGTTTACTCTCTAGTACATCAGCAGTTGATGGCTCTTCTTATTTTTCTGCCAAGTTTAACACCAATTGTCAAGAATGCTGCACAAATCATGCCTTTCCAGCAATTTTTCAATATATCCTATTAGATGCCAGCTTGACAGAGTCATTTTTTTTAGCACCAATGTATCAGAATGACAGGCAAACATTTTTATATAACTAGCGGCCCGATCCTAATGCTTACACTGCAGCAGGACGAAAGCAGAATAGGATGCAGGCTTTCCAGCTGCTGATGCCGCAAACCACAAATACGGAATTTCACTATTCCAAAACCATGGCGATGGAATATATAGAGACTAGGTTTATTCATGGACTATTAATACCTTTTATCATGACCTCTAACTAGAACCTACATGTTCAGAGACAATATGCCTCCAATTACTACATTTGGGGGAGTGTGGAGGTGGGCAGCAAAGCAAAGTTTGATGGCTATAATTCTCTTTCCTCTTTATAAATGTCCAGAGGCAGCTGGCTGAAAGAAACAGGATGTCAGATTAACCTTAAGGTCCTTCCAATTTCACATTGGCACCGGGGCAGAGATGCTGTAGGCACCAATATTTGGGATCATTGTTTTAAAACTGTCTCTTGCATGCATATTAAACCCAAGTGATGATGGACAAGGAATGAAATGGCAGAAAAGTGAAATATAAACACTGAAAGCATTGCACTGCCAGAGAGACACCTCGTCTCCTCTTTAGTTAAAGCAATTATCCTGCAATTTGAGGCCAGCATGTATAAACAGCCCCCCTTACCTCCTGGGATAAGAAAGGAATGACCTGGGCACATATGGCATTCAGCCTCTTGACAATTTCTGCCTGTGGATGAGAAAGGGAAAGTTAGTGAGCAACATATTGCAAACATACCATCGTGATCACAAATAAAGAGCAAAACACATTTTAAAACAGCCGTTTGGACAGATGGGCAGCTCAGACCTCTGGACTGGCTTCAGGTGCTGCACCATAAGGAGGAAAACAGGAACCTCTGGTGGGTTGAGACATAGAGCTGCCCTTTTTCTAACAAAAATAGCCTTACTACAGGAGGACAGCAGCATGCAGTTGTGCATATCCTCGAGACCAATAAGCAACTCTTAAAACATGGGGTGAAAGGTAATTGCAGCTTCTATCCCCTCACCTTCACAGCCTAACACTGATGGAAGTGGATAGGAAGAAGCTTTTTTCCTTCCCATACAATAACAGAACCTTAGGTGATGCTGCAAGACAGGAGAGTCAGGATAGACAAAAGTACTTTTTCATGCAGTGCATAAGATGATTAAATTCACAACCACAAGACGCAGTGACGGCTACCAACTTGGACAGCTTTAATCGAGATTAGACAAATTAATGAGCAAGGCTTTCAGCAGCCTCTAGCCATGATTGCTGAATACCCCCTCCAGAATCAAAACAACAGTGCTGTAATACTACTACAGTGGAGGGGGGCTGTTGCACTCATGTCCTGCTTGTGGGGTTTCCACAGTCACCTGGCTGATCATGGTGGAACAGAATACTGGCCCGGATGGGCCTTTTGGTCTGATGCACCAGACCTCTTCTTGTGCTTTCTGCTGCCTCAGTGGACCTCACTGCCAACCCAAGCATAGAGATGTACTGGTTTAGCTAACTCTGTGCAATTCCAGCATCTGGATAGTACTAGATGGTCCAACAGGGCCTGTTAGGTATGGAGGATCTTGCATCACTCATGTGCATGTTTTAGACCTAGGTGAACTCTGGATTCCTTGGAACTCTACAATTACCCGGTTGTATTAATCCTTCCAAAAGGAAATCAAACGTAAGGAACAACAGTGGCAGACCCAGTTCAGCAATTAGGAAGCGAATAACGGTCAACAATAACCACTTGCTGCTCTGAGAGCTCCTCATAATAGCAAGCGCTTGAGCTTCAATGCAGAACAGAGAATTGAATTTCCATTGGTGAATCGGAGTTTCTTGAAAGATTTCGGGAGCCTTTTGTAGCACAATAAGCAGGTTTTTTAAATATAAAAAACAACCTCTGAGATTGGCACACACTTTTCCCTTCTTAAATAAGATTCCTCACAACCCCTGCAACCCCCCCCCCCAAAAAAGCGAAAAGCAAAACTCTTATCTTTCAACTGCATATGGGATCAAGGGTATGTTTTGCTTTGTGTTTTTTTAAAAAAGTGAAGTTTCACACTGAAGTGAGCACTTTATTTACAAACAACTACTGGACGATTAAAACTTTTTATCTGATTGATCAACTAACATCAGAACAATCCATTAAAAGCAAAACGTTTGCACACCCCACAGATAACACCTCCATATTTAAAAACACCCCCTTACATGGGCACAGCTCCAGTTAAAAATGAAGGAAGGCAGGAATTGGTATCTGAATGCCTCAGGAAGACTTTAATAAAAGTGTTGTTCCTGGTGGGGGGGGGGGGCGCCACCTGGGCTCCACTTCAGGGCACAAGATGCACACATGATGATGTGTGGGTGCTTGCTTTTTGATAAACTCTAGCCTCAAGCACAGGGTGAACATTAGCCCCACCACACCCTGGACCACCCTGCTTGCAAAAACAACAACAAGGTTGCTAAAGCCCCCAATCCAATGCCTCTGAAAGGAGCCCTGTTATCAGGGCCACTCCACACAACTGCTGTGACACTTGCTTGACATTCCTGCATACATGTCCTTTCACACAGGACTATAACTTCGACATAATTACAAAGAGAGAGAGAGAGAGATGTTGTGTTTGTAGCGGTGCGCAAAAGACCTAAACCCTGCACATGGTAGTGACCACATCCAAGCAACTGGCCATGGCAAGAAACCAAAATGCACAGGAATTTCAAGCAGTTAAAATCAGCTCGAGGGTCATGTGAACTGGCATCCCTTAGGGATCTGTAAATAGTGTGGGTTTGAGCAAGGGCTTGTTCCCGCAGACTTCCAACTTCACCATTAATAAAAGCAGACCCATGAACCTTGGTCCACATACCAGCATCCCTAGCTGAACAGGATTCACACCCCCTAGCTCGGCAGCCCATCAAAGGATAGAGCAGTCATCCTCTTGACTTCAGCTGCCCAAACCAACTGAAGACAGAAAACCTTTGGTCCTACTAACATATTGTCCTGAAATAAGAGTCCCTTCAGCTTGCTTTTTGTTCAGAGGCAGCTGCGTTAGTCCATTGTAGCTTAAAGAATAATACTGTACATTGTTGCATGAACTTCTCCAGGCACTTCACCAGATAACAACACATTCTGATGATAGGCATTTGTGTCTACAAGGGCTCATCCCATAGAAGAGGTGCAGGGAACTCCAGATGTTGCTGAACAACTCCCCTCATTCCTAGTCATTGGCCAATGAGGCTGATGAGAGTCAGTAACATCTGGAGGGCCAAAGACACCTGCCACAGCAAATGAAGAAGAAGAGGAAGAGGAGGAGGAGGAGGAGGAGTTTTGATTTGATATCCCGCTTTATCACTACCCGAAGGAGTCTCAAAGCGGCTAACGTTCTCCTTTCCCTTCTTCCTCCACTACAAACGCTCTGTGAGGTGAGTGAGGCTGAGAGACTTCAGAGAAGTGTGACTGGCCCAAGGTCACCCAGCAGCTGCATGTGAAGGAGCGGAGACGCGAACCCCGTTCCCCAGATTACGAGTCTACCGCTCTTAACCACTACACCACACTGGCTCTCACCTGGATACAAAGAAGTTCAAACAGAACTTTTCCACCCTCTACTCCTTGATGCAGCCCTCCCAAAAGCTGCTCCTGAGGGTCAAGGGACCCTCCAGAATGAAATGGGATGTGCCAAAGAGAGATGCAGTGAGAAGGGAAGGTGGGGGTTGGAGGGGGGAGCATTGTTCATAAGTGGGAACACTGTCCACTCATGAAACGGTGGGTTGAGATTCAATCCTTCTGACTTGGGACTGTGCCACAAGTCTCAGAGGTACTGAGCAACTGGGACATGGCTTCAACACCCCCGCCCTGACTTTTTGAAAACAAAGACTGGTTATTCAAGAGTAAGAGTTTTCTTAACCAAGAGCGTCAACACTGCTGCATATCTCCAACTGCATAAATACTGTAAATCCCTTAAAGGGGGGATGTGGTGAAGGGTGCTGGACCCTTCTCTCCCATTGAGTTCTTGCATTTGTTACTGTACTTTGGAAGCATCAACAGGTTTTTGCTGAGCATAAAGTGTCACCTAAACACCACATTTTATACCAGCAGATCTGTGAACAAAACGTTTTAGCTAGTTAACACAGAATAAAAACAGAGCAACTCAACATAACTGAGTGCTTTCTGTTCTCAAAATATGATCCAATAGCTCGCATGGCGCACATTCAGCCCCTTCTGTTCTGTAATCTACTCTATGTGCTTTGCTTTAATAGAAGGAAGACAGGCCACGACTAAAGGGAGATTTTAAAATTGCATTCTACTTTGGGTCAGTTTGTCATTACATTCAGTGACAAAATGCTCTTTCATGCAAAGTCATTAGCCGAAGGACAGATACACTCATACTTGTCTAATTTAGGTTTCCTTCTTTCATCAGCAACCCTTTCGACCTTCTCACTATGCAATCTTTTAAAAGGCAAATACTTCAAAAACCTGTCTAACACAGAAAAGAATACAGAGTGACCAAGAAGAAGCCGTTCTTCCTGAAAGATCCTTACTAAGGAAACCCCAACGACGTTGCCGAAAACCAGGAAAGGCAAAGTTGCTTTTTTCATTACGAAACTGCAGGATCAGACTATTTTTCCCTTTAGAGCAGCGTTGACTACTCTGAACAGGAGCTCAAGACAAAGATTCTTTCATATTTCTTGCAACCTGAACCTTTTAACTGTAGATGCCAAAAATGGAACCCGGGATCTTTGGCATCACAATATGTCCTCCTCCACTGAGCTATGATACCCTCCCTATTTAGCCCTTGGTACATGGAAAATTTGAATTTGCTTGGAAGGGAGCACCAATAGTTCTATTTGCAAGCACAATTCACATTCTTGCACACTCCAATATGCACATGTGTGCAAAGTTACATACACAGAATTATACAAGTGAAGCTAGAATTTTGATCACACCAGTGGCAGCGGTCTCGCTTGACAATAATGCTTAAACTGAGCAGTCTACACATCTGCTCGAGAACACCAGATTGTTAAGCTCTACCCTACAGCACAATTTCAAAGGGTCCTTGTGTAATAGGCCTGCCCTCACTGGATGAGCAGTAACTGTAACTGTAGAGACTACAATAACATAAGGTTACCAGATTTTTTTCAATGAATCCGGGGAAGCTTTTCAACTTCAATGGATTTTGTATGGGGACTGATTTGTAAATCTGGGAACTGTCCCAGGGAAACAGGGACGTCTGGTAACCTTACAATAACCCCCACGTTGCTGTGTCCTCCTGTTGCCCAACCTCCATGATCTTCAGGTTTACCTGTGTGGTTCTATCATGGTACAATAATTATTGAAATCCAAATGCAGCAATCTCCAAATATCAAAAGTAAGGTCCATTTCGGAAATGTATCAGGCCGGTGACATGTTTCATATTAAGACTGGCATTTGAATGGCAAAATAAAACACCACCAAACAAATTGACTAGTCAAGACACTGGTCTCTAGTAGTCAAGCATTCAAAGCACAATTTAAACCAGCATACATCAATAAAGAGAGGAAAATGTTTTTTTAAAAAAGAGAGTGGTCCTATTGAGCCATGTTGGCTGGGGCTGACGGGACTTTTGGTCCAACACCACCTAGGGACCCACGGTAGGGTCCACATGACTCCCGCACGAAGTTGATGACAGGCCACATGAAACTGCAGTGGACTTTGACCAACCCTACTTCTGGTGAGATATACCTATAGCACGGAGGTTACTACCTTTGTTTGCATCTTATTTCTTCCTGAACTTTGTTTTCCTGTTTAGAGATGGTGTTATATATATACAGTCATACCTCGCGTTAAATATGCTTCAGGTTGAGCGTTTTCAGGTTATGCTCCGCGGCGACCCGGAAGTAACAGAACGTGTTACTTCTGGGTTTCGCTGCTCGCGCATGCGCAGACGCTCAAAATGACGTCATGCACATGCGCGGAAGCGGAGAAACGTGACCCGCAGACGCATGTTACATTCTACTCAGGATGCAAACGGGGCTCTGGAATGGATCCCATTCGCATCCAGAGGTACCACTGTGTGTATCTATATCTATATATCTGTATACCACCCCTTCAACCCAAGTTCTCAGGATTGTATGGAAAGGATACAGTAAAGTATAACATAAAACCATCACTAAAATCATAAAATTATCCAACTCACAGTTGAATTACAAAATAGCAGTAGTACAGAAGTGTACTTCTGTATACAATACAAACTGGTCAATCATCTCTTTGGTCCCCAGATAAAACATATATGACTTCAGCAGATGTCGAAAACTTCTCAATGATGGGGAAAGCATTCTCTCTCATCCAGCAGTCCCGGCTGGTGAACTATTTTCTTGAATAACTACTGAAATATTTTATTTTAAAAAACAGATTCCTTCTAACTCTGCTTCCCATTGCTTTCATTCTACTATTGGCTGTACAACCTGGCCCAAATAACTTATCAGATTTTCATTATATGCTCCTTTGTTTTGCTCCTCTACTTTTGTTATTATGTTTTTAGATATGTCGTAAGAGAGGCTGGGGAAACCCAGCCAGGTGGGTGGGGTACAAATAATAAAATTGTTGTTGTTGTTGTTTGCACTTCTTTCCAGATTTTCTGTGCTGCCATCACCTACAAGGATTTCGCCTGAAATCAACATCCTGAAAAAAGTGAAAACTTTCATAATATTCTGCTTGATGACAAGCAGGAGTAATGGAAACGCTTTGCGGCTTTAATTACAGTTGTCTATGCCACTCCCAAACTACCAGCTCTTTCATGATCCTAGGCTGGAAAATCCGGTTTCATGCACTTGTCAAGACAGTACCTTCCGCAAGGATAAAAGATCAGATGAAAACATACAGAAGAAAACAAGGATTTAAGGCCATCTTCCTGGAAAACATTGAGATATGGTTTCCCTTGAGCTAAAAGAAGATGTGTGAAAGGAACAGAAGTTGGCCAAGGTCAAGAAGAAGAAAAATTAAGAAAACAAACAGAGCATGTTGAGATAATAACATGTTTAGAGTCACTAAATGAATGTTCTTAATTTATGCTGCAACTCCACAAACACCCTTTTTAAATGCCGCCTACCAGCCGAACTGTAGGTCTCATAATGCTCACCATTATTCCATTGTGTAGAAGTTGCAGCATCTTTAAGATCTATAACCACTAGGAGAAGATGACCACAGTAATAGCAAGTTATAATAGATAGTAGGCGTTATGTAAAGAAAACATTGTTTGACTGACCCATTTTTTAAAGTGCACCTTTAATTGCAAATCATTATCAACTTATTAGGGACGCGGGTGGCGCTGTGGGTAAAACCTCAGCGCCTAGGACTTGCCGATCATCAGGTCGGCGGTTCGAATCCCCGCGGCGGGGTGCGCTCCCATCGTTCGGTCCCAGCGCCTGCCAACCTAGCAGTTCGAAAGCACCCCCGGGTGCAAGTAGATAAATAGGGACCGCTTACTAGCGGGAAGGTAAACGGCGTTCCGTGTGCTGCGCTGGCTCGCCAGATGCAGCTTGTCACGCTGGCCACGTGACCCGGAAGTGTCTTCGGACAGCGCTGGCCCCCTGGCCTCTTAAGTGAGATGGGCGCACAACCCTAGAGTCGGACACGACTGGCCCGTACGGGCAGGGGTACCTTTACCTTTACCTTTATCAACTTATTGGACCAGCTGGGATAAAAGAAAATAGAGGTACAGTTCTCAATAAAGTTACTACTGACATTTCATCACAATCTAAATTCAAAGCTAATTTGATGTTCCCCTTTAGGCTAGACTAGCTATGTTTTCCCCACTAAAGGTTCCAATATAAAATTTAAATCCAGTATGGGTGTAGAGAATGGCTATCATGAAGATAATTTTGTGTAGGCCTGGTCAGTACCTTCAGGGAAGTCTACCTGAGGAGTACCACGGGCACATGATTCTGAGCACCTTTACAGCTACAGTCAAATAAAACCAATTAAAAAAAAGAATACACACACTTCAAGATACTGAGCACAATAAACTTGGTACATTCATTTGTACAAAAGTCTACTTCTGCTTCCACGATGCCAGGGCATCTTGGGGCTTGCACTGTGTATTTTGAAGGCCTCACATTTTGGCTAAGCAAAATTTTGTTCCTATAAGTGACCATACAAGAAATGATGTTGGTGACAAACCTTCAAAAGAGACTAAGGAACCCTCCAAAAAAACCAGAAGGGATTCAGGGGAGGATGAAGTTGCTATCCACAATTTGCACTGGGCAAAGTGTTTATTTATTTAATTCACAATGCTAATAGGGAGGCCAACAGCATTAGGTTCTGTGGGTGGCTTACACTACAAGCTAGATCTACCAAACAAGCAAATAAAATAATAAAGCTAGACAGTCCAGCATAGGCTAAAGGAAGTTTTATTGTGGAGAGGGGGAATTCCACAGCTGGAGTGCCACTGCTAAAAAAACCCCACCTCTCTCCCTATTAGCCATCCAGCACACTGGGGGGGGGGGGAGGCTATAGCATAATTTAGTGTCAGAACAGGTGTGATTCTTCAGGTAACTTGGCCCCAAGCCACTTCAAGTTTTTAATGTTAATGCCGGCACATTGAATAGGGTCAAAAAATGAAGTTGAGGTCAGAACAGATGACAGAGCACTGGCATAATATGGTCAAATCATCCAGTCGCCATTTACAGTCTTGATGCCCTATTTGGAGCCAACTGAAGTTCCTGGTAGCTCCAAGCAAAATGCGTTTTTCCAGTAAGGCATAAATAAAATTTAAAAATGCCATTTTCTCATGATGGTAATAACCAAGATTATGGCTTGTTGCTGTTCACCTTGTGACACCGGAAGCTGGTTTTGTTATTCTGTGCAAAGATATAAAATATCATAAAAGTAGAGACTCCCAAGTCCAGCGATCGAGGATCTTCAACCTTCCAGGTGTTGTTGTACTCCAACTCCCATCATCAGCATGGCCAATGTTAAGGGAAGATGAGAGCTGTAATCCAACATCATCTGAAGGGCCACAGGCTTCCCAACCCTGCTGTAGATTTTAGATCACCTACAAACATGACAGCTAAGGAGTTTGAAGTAAAAGATAATGTGGTTCTTAGGTAGGCCTTAGGAAAAACCTACGTGTCTCCTAGGTGAGTGGGAGACAGAATGCAGACAGAAGCACTACAGAACACTGAAAGTTAGATAATGAAAACGGCAACTAAGCTTTATTTTATTCTCAAAATTCTCGTGATTATGCAGGGTGGCTGAGTCATTGTTTTTACAATACTTAGGGCTGGCCACCCAGAAGCCTGTGTAAATCTTTCCCTCAAAGCCAAAGATTTATCTTAAGCATCAAATAAAAGTTTATTGCAAATAAGCGGGTTGCTCTATGTGTTCACCCAAAACCTGCTGTAACCTGCCACCTGCTAAACCAGATAATTATGAGGAGGAGGAGGAGGATCATACAAAGGGAGAACGCAAGGTAATTTCCCCTCCCTGAAAATATGAGCCTCACCCCAGGAACAAAACAAAAAACCCCTGAAACCCAGATGCTCTGGCATCGTTATACTATAAAAGTGTAGCAAAAGGATTATACAACTCTCCGGGCACAGCAGAAACCTTCATTTTGTTCTGTGTGTACTATCCGTGCAAAGGTATTATTAGTGGTATACAAATTATTCTTGGTCACAGGCTTGTTGAAACCATTCTTCAATCGTTTCTTCACATCCCATTAAAGCAGATGACAGAATCGCCGCACACATCTACGGCTTTCTGGTAAGCGATGTTTGGTTGTACTGTAATCACACATAAAGGCAATTCTGAGTTGCAACATGCCTTCAGCTCTCGGGCGAAAATCCCAAACAAGTCCTTTTAAATGCCAAGCGTTTGCCTACACGTTCCCCTTTGCAGCCAGTGGCAGATTCTACGGACTCGGGACTGAATTTTTACATCTGTTTGTATTTTAAGACAGGAAGGACAATATATCCAGAGGCAGTGAGCGGTGGGTGGAGATGCACACCCCCTGGAGCTGCCAGCTCTTGAAAGAAAAGAGTCGTCTTCTTTTTAACGTGAAAAAAAAACAGCATTTAATAAAATACTGGGACATGGGCACAAAGCCAGCCGGGACAGGTGGCAGCCCCAGGGGTACAGCCAAAGGGCAGAGCCCACAGTGGGCACAAGGATGGAGCACCAGTGGTGTTTGGCAGCACAAGCCATCTATTCATCCATGATACACACAGACACAAAAGTGGCAGGGAGCAGGGCGCAGAGAAAAGGGCCTTGCTCCGCGCTGTCCTGGCAACTGGCCAGAAAGCAAGCAAGCAAAGCCAAGCCAATCATGGGGGTTTCCTTTAGTTGGTTGGCAACCTCTCCTGGGCCTCACTGTAATTTTTTCAATAACTCTGCCTACCACTAGCAACAAGCTCCCATGTACAGTGTGTGTCTTGGGTGTGGGAAGTTAGTATACAGTACAGGTTTTCAAGCCACAAGCGAGACAATGATGAAGTGAGCCGCATGTAGTTTTCATGGCTCTCAAGTATCTGTCCAGTGCACAGGGACTTGCCCATGATTAAAAGCCTATTTATGGGTTCCGCCTCCTTTGTGCCAGAAATTAAATTTTGTGCTACACTTGCACCCAGTAACACTTACTGGGAATGTTCCTGCATCAACTGCATGAGTTGCTTTCAAGCCACCATTACAGTAAATACCATAGTATAGAGCTTTAAGACCTAGAATATGTTTTTATTGTAATTATCTGTATTTAATAGTTCTTATATATCTATATATAGACAGATATAGATGTATAGTTTTAATTCTGTTAATGTTTAATGGTATTTCAATTCATTTTGCTGCTCCTATTTTATCTGTAAGCTACCTTGAGTCTCCATCAGGGAAAAAGGTGGTATATTTATAAAATAAAATAAAATAAATAAATGGTTATAATGGGGGATTCTTTTCATGCTATTCCTGTGAAGGTATAAATAAGTATAAATGACAGAAAAGGGTCATTATTATTTTTCATAGAATCGGCATTTAAAAGGTCTGGCTCTGACTTAGAAACTGAAAGCATGCAAGTTTAAGAAGTTTAAAATAAATTTAATTTTGTACAAATTATTCTGGGTGAAGAATTAGCGCATGGACGCCCCATGTTGCACCTTCCAGGTATCATTAGTCTGTCACTCATTAGGCCCAGCCAGGATGGTCTGGGACAGGAACACCGGCAGCTGCCTTTATAGCAAGTCAGATCAAGTGCATACTGCCAACACTGACTGGCAGCGGTTCTCCAGGGTTTCAGAAAAGAGCTTTCCCAGCCCTACCAGGAGACACCAGGGATTGAACCTGCGACCTTCAGCAGGCAAGTCAGATGCTCTACCACTGAGCTACAATCTTTCCCTCGGATGATGGGGTGTGTTGTCTATCATATTGTGGCACATTGGCTACACCAGATTTGGAATATTTCTCCCTGGCTCCCAGCTAGGTTAATATGAATGACATAATTTCTTGCCAGCATTTGCTCAACTCTGTATACAAAGTAGTTGCATTGATTTATTCATTTATTTATTTTTTAAAAAAATCCATATTGCAAAACATTTAAGGAAGCTACTTTCGCTTAAGATGCTCTTTTCCTTCATTCAGATGCTTTTGCCAATAGAGTTTTTATGATCCCCCTAATTGGCAAGAGGAAGCAGAGAAAGAGACCAAGCGAGGGGGAGAAGCAGGATTTCACAAAATTAAGTAGCCAATTCTTCACTTTGAAAGCTAAAGTTGCCTCGGAAACACCGCTGCTTCCATGGTCCTCTAATTTTGCTTCTTTTGTCCCATGGGGCCATGCTTTAGAGAGGCATTTATTTACAAGGCTTTCCAGTGGGCTTCAGTTATCGGCCAATAATACTGTGGACACACACTTCTAATGGCCTCTGTTTTGAAACCGAGTCTAATCTAATGGCACAGAGCCCAAACTCCTTTTCCAGCACAGCCATTAAAGGATGTAGGTTATTGCTGTTGTCACCATTGATATTTGTCATTGTAATGTAATTAGGGCCCTAAAATGATGCATTACAGCCCTTGGCACAGCTTCTATTAAAATCTTTTCTTCTGCTCACTGAACTGCGACCTGCTTTCTGATGAACAACAGTCAGACAGCTTTAGGGTGAGGAGCAAATTCATCAAAGAAGTATTTTTCAGCACTGGAAATGAGGGGGGGGGGTGCGCAAGAGAAAGAAGGCAACCTACGAAGAAAAGCACAAAGCGGGGGGGGGGGGGGGGGCGGGCGGAGAAACCACACGGCACATTTGAATTTCATCTGACCACTTGAAATTCTGATTGCATCTGATGAATCTTGCTTAGACAATATATTCCCAGCCTGCGAATCACATGGTTAATCAGGGTTCTAATCTGCTATCCATCAGCCTATGCCAGCAATGTAACTTCCAATCAAATTTATAGGTTATGTGGGTCACGCATCCCTGAGCAACCACATTCACAGATCTCCCATTTAAAAGCAGGCATGGATTCTAAAACGCTGATGTTAGGGTGACTGAATGTTAGAAGACTATTCAGGGCTTTATGAAAGCCTCTGATAAACAGCTGCTAAATTATTGCCTGCGGATGCAGCACGATGTTCCGAAAGAGCATTAATGGCCCAATAAAAGGGCGATTGTTCATGCCAAAACCTAAAAAGGATAGCCTGTGCTGCCATACTTTGTCAAAAATGTTAATAAATACTGACGTGTCTACCGCTTCCTTCCTTAACACGAAAAAGCATTCCCCTTGCATAAAAACACACCAGCGATGACCCAGAGAAGACAGGCTATTTCCATTTCTTAAAATGATACAGCCTAATACAGAGTCCAAGTATAATTCATTTTTTCGTATTTTTAAACAAAGCACATTATTGTACATTTGCGTTGCTTTTTTAAAAAACATGAAACATCCTCCCCCAATCAGCTACATAACAGTGTACTCGTTCACTAGAAAAATAATTATTATTTATGCATTTACAGCATTTCCTTGCTTATTGATTATGGAGCCAGACTACCCATGAGCAGAACTGTGTCCAGTGCAAGCTGATCAGGAGGGGCTGGGCGACAGCAAGGGAGGTTGCTCTGGGGGTGTCAGGAGGAACTGGAGAAAAGTGCCCCCATCCCTTCCTTCAGTGGGAGCCTCTGCTGGATTTCATCAAAAAGAGCCATTCCATTTGTGAAAGGCAAAGCTGGTTCCAGCTCAACATATATACATATACCAAATATAAACCACTTTTGCTCCAAAGAGAACAAGATAGAAGGAAGAAGAACCATGTTCACTATTTCATCTTCACTATAACCCTGGGAGGCAGTCAATACTGGGAAATATGACGTCATCCACAGTAACCCAGTGATCTACATAACTGAGTAAGGATATAAACCAGAGTTTCCCCAGCAGTAGCATAACATGAGGAGGGGGGTCCGGGGCAGTTGCCTCAGGTGAAAAATTCTTAGGGGTGCATAATTTCAACACCAGGTGCTGCCTCTATACAACTGTGTGCACCCAACGCTGGGCTCCGTTAAAAATGGCTTCTCCATGCGAACCAGGAAGCCACCTCTTCAGAGACGGAGTGACTCTTCTTTTCTTATCCCAGCAGCTGCAATCTTCTGGGTGATGCAGAAACCGTCAGGCAGTTGAGTGTATATGCGTACTCCATCTGTTGCCCTCCCTGCACCTTGCCCCGGGTGCTGGCAACCCACAATACGCCACTGCTTCCCCAGTCCTTGTCTGAAACCTGAACCACTATAGCAGTTCTAGCCACCCCAAAGACATAAATCTCCTCTTTATCCAGGAAATTATTATTCTCATGGTTTTTAATCCTACCCCACCAGCACTGGGATAAGAGAAGCTAGGCCACAGGACAAAAAGGTGATGAACTGGTGGCTGAAGAATGGTTGTTCCTCAGCAAATGCAAACACTCTTCAGTCACATGAAGTTATGTAGCAACCCCATCCCAAAACCTTGTTATCCAAGACTCTATTACAGTGGTACCTCAGGTTAAGTACTTAATTTGTTCGTGAGGTCCGTACTTAAACTGAAACTGTTCTTAACCTGAAGCACCACTTTAGCTAATGGGGCCTCCTGCTGCCGCCACGCCACCGGAGCACGATTTCTGTTCTCATCCTGAAGCAAAGTTCTTAACCTGAAGCACTATTTCTGGGTTAGCGGAGTCTGTAACCTGAAGCATATGTAACCTGAAGCGTAAGTAACCTGAGGTACCATTGTATTTGCTATGCTTTTCTTTCTCTTCAGTCCCAGATGGCAGCAAGCAATCATAAACAAAATTAATAATCTGAAAACTAGATTTAGTTAGCAAAGTTTACGTCATTCTAGGATCTTGGTGCAACAGCACTAAAAATTAGCACACTTTGAAAGTGAACAAGGCATGAGTGCATCTGAACTATCTAATCTGGTTCCATCATTACAAAGAGCCAATGGTCTCTTGCAAGGTCTCTTTGGAACATATGCTGAAGAATTGTGACCAGCTATGGGCAGGCAGGCAGGAAGTCTCTAGATCTAGTTAATAGGTTTTGGAAACAGTCTGCATGTTTTCGTTTATTCGTGTAATTTTGGGCTATTTTCTATCTATTTGGGCTTTTACCAAACCCTGACAAGTTTGGCTGCATAAGCCTTTTGGAGGCCAAGCAGTCTGTCTTGAGCAGTTGAAAACCCAAAACCCCCACGCCAAATATGCAGCTCAATAAATGAGCTGGCAGTTCACAACAGGGTGGTATTTATATTCCAAGTACATTTGATCTCAGGATGCGGGTGGCGCTGTGGGTTAAACCACAGAGCCTAGGACTTGCCGATCAGAAGGTTGGTGGTTCAAATCCCCACGACGGGGTGAGCTCCCGTTGCTCGGTCCCTGCTCCTGCCAACCTAGCAGTTCGAAAGCACGTCAAAGTGCAAGTAGATAAATAGGTACCACTCCAGCGGGAAGGTAAACGGTGTTTCCGTGCGCTGCTCTGGTTCGCCAGAAGCGGCTTAGTCATGCTGGCGACATGACCCGGAAGCTGTACCCTTGGCTCCCTCGGCCAGTAAAGTGAGATGAGCGCCGCAACCCCAGAGTTGGTCACGACTGGACCTAATGGTCAGGGGTCCCTTTACCTTTACCTTACATTTGATCTCACTTTTTAGAATGCTTTCCTTTGTGTGTGTCTTTAAAAGGGTCCTTCCCACCCAACATCAAATACTTATGTATATAATAAATTTATTTCAAAACGTATGCCTGCATTTTGCAGCATTATAGAGGCAATGGACAAAATGTGTAAAATCTGGCGAAAACAATCATCTTAAGAAGTTTGAAATCACAACGATCGCCTTAGTATTCCAAAAGCTCAGGTTCCACAATTACAACATTATACAGTCATACCTCGGGTTGAAGTAGCTTCGGGATGAATATTTTCGGGTTGTGCTCCGCGGCGACCCGGAAGTAACGGAGCGAGTTACTTCCGGATTTTGCTGCTCGCGCATGCACAGACACTCAAAATGACGTCACGCGCATGCGCGGAAGCGGCAAAACGCGACCAGCGCACGCGCAGACGCGTCTTACGGTTACTTCAGGATGCGAACGGAGCTCCGGAACGGATCCCGTTCGTATCCAGAGGTACCACTGTAATTTGAAAAAACAGATCTCTCTCCAAAGGACAAATGATGTTTATTAGGGTTTTCTTTATTGGTTGGGCTGCTATTCAAACTTGGTTCTTAGCCTTCTTATACGATTATATCACCTGTGCCACACACAATTTCCACCTCAACAAGCAGCTTCTGTACAATGCAGCCTACATTACACAGCAATCTCTGAAGAATACTACAGAAAGTTAGGGTTTACACTGAAATTCGGCAGAAGACATGACAGCACACACTGACCAGGACATCATTTCACATACTGCTTGGAAGTTATCTGCATCTGTGACAGGGTGTGCAGGCATTGCTCCAGTTTGTTAGTATATACTCTGGTCTATGGCCATTCAAATGCATCTCACAAAGATGAAATCTACCATGCTTAGATTCAGAAAAAAGGGCTGAAATTTCATCTGTGGCTACTAGCCATTATGTCTATGTTCTACCTCCACTGTTGGAGGCAGGATACGACTTCTTTTTTATGTGAAAGCTCACCTTCTTTTTATTTTTATATATTTTTATTTGTTTTTACAAGAACAAATTCAAATTAATAAGAAGAAAAAACTTTTGCCATATCCATATATGAGATTCCCTGAATCTTGTGACTTCCCCCCGTTCCCTGCATGGGTCTTTAACATAATTTTTCTAAAACTACATTTCATTACATTCTCCACAGTTTTCATCTCTATAAATTATCCATATTTTTTGTTTCTTTACAAGTTGTTTTTAAAGTCCAGCTAATGTTTTTATTTGTTTACAATGATCTCCTAAGTAAGTTATAAATTTCCCCCATTATTTTTATTCCGGAGTCTCCCAATCAAGCCAGTTTTGCCATTTCAGCATAGTCTAGCAATTTGGCTTGCCATTCTTCCTTGGTCGGAACTGTTGGTTCTTTCCATCTTTGGGCTAGTAGCATCCTTGCAGCTGTTGTCACATACATAAATAGTCTTTTCTGGTCTTTTGGGATATTGGAACCTATAATTCCTAATGGAAATGCTTCTGGGGTTTTTTAACAAATGATATTTTAAACATTTTTTTTCAATTCATTATATATCAGTTCCCAAAAAGACTTTGTTATCTTACATGACCACCACATATAATAAAAGGTACCCTCCTTTTCTTTACACTTTCAACAAATATTGGTGCTTGTTCTATACATTTTGGATAACTTGGTAGGAGAGGCAGGATACTTCTTAATGTCAATTGCTGGGGATCACAAACGCAGATAATACTCTGGCTTTTGGTACTAGGAAGCTGCCTCATGCGCAGGAGCCGGTTGTGGGGGCGCCTGGTTGCGCCCCCTCCCAAAAATGTGCCTGGGGATGGGGCCACGGCCCCTTCAGCCAGAGCATGTGTACCCTAAACCTCTCTACAAACTTGGGTCGACATTATAGGATCAACGAATACCCAACACTGTTATCCTGAACAAAGCAACCGAGAGTACGATAGCTCTAACTATCCTTTTTTATTACTCATTTTCAATTGGAGCAGAGGCAAACTAAGGCTGTAACAGTCATCAATAGAAGAGGGGGGTCATGCACATACCTTCAAGCACACAGGGATTCCTTAAACATGTGAGATGGGCTACACAGACCATGTCCTGCCTCTGCTAAGAGTGTACAGCTTTTATGTATTTTAGAACTAACTAAAAAACAGCAGGCTTGCTGACAGGTGTGAGAGGGAAGAGCCCATTCTATCAGTATTAGCCATGGATCCTATTACTGCCATCTACTCATAAGGTGCTGTTTCTTACCCTTTAAGATAGCAAGGGATTGACATCAATATATCTGTTATGATGACCAGATGCCAACCACACAAAGAAATGAGGAGGGCTTAAGGAGTACATGCTCCTAGAAAGTGGTCACATTCATGCACAGGTGAGAAACTTACTCAACAGTTCACGTAAGAAATACTTAAGACAGAGGCCCATTGCATAATTTGCTTGCATAAGATGTCCATAAACATGAATATGACCGGGTATAGTTAGCAATATACCGTAAGGCTTTCCGGCGGTGATAGAGTTACTGGCAGTGACTGGCTGAACTGCCTTAGGTCACAAAGGGATGAAGGAAGCAGAGGGCGTTTTGGTCAACGTTGGCCCAGTTCACCTGCCACAGCAAACCGCAGCTAAATGGGGAGAATACATTCTCAAACAATTTCTCAGGTGGTACTCATTTATTACCCCAGTCCTATCGTAATTTGGGCCACTGGAGGGGATGGGGAGAGCGATGCCTCTCCAGTCCCCTGCAAAAGGACACATTTTGGCTCAGCTCTAGTTTATTCAAGGAATATCTGGCAGGTGTCACAGTCATCCACATTAAAAAAAAATGCCCTCCTGCCTGCACACTAGTGGTTAAAGGGCTCTTCTCCCCACTCAGCTATGATGCTCACCTTGGGCCAGTTACTGCCTCTTGAGCTAACCTGCTTCACAATGTTGTCATGGGGACTAAATGGGGGGGGGGAATACTTTTTTTCCTGGAAAAAAGGTGCCAGTACTTACCATGATCCTCTTCCCCAGGCGTGGCCAAACTTGGCCCTCCAGCTGTTTTGGGACTACAACTCCCATCATCCCTAGCTAACAGGCCCAGTGGTCAGGGATGATGGGAACTGTAGTCCCAAAACAGCTGGCAGGCCAAGTTTGGCCATGCCTACTCTTCCCCCTCATTTCTCTCTCACTCTCTCCTGCCCCACTTTGTGTGCCCCTTTCCCTGGAGTGGAGGGCGGTGGTGCTAGCAGCAGAGGCCCCTGCCTTCTCCCCCTTCTCTCTCTCTCTCTCCCCTCCGCGCAGACATGGAAACAGCAAGTAGAGATGAAAGGGAAGCCAGCTCTTGCACTTGCCCAGCTGCTCACAGAGCAGTGAGGAAAGTGAGGCAGCGCCATAGCAACTTGTCGAGGGGGGGAGAGTGCATTGCGAGGCAGACGAGGGGGAGACGGAGAGTGGAAACCGCAGCCCCAAACAAGGACCTCCATTTCCTCGCCACAGCCACCACTCCTGCTTTTCACAATCCTCCTTTCAGCCACTGTTGCTTGCATGCTCTCCCAACCCTCCATTACCTTATCACAAGATCTGATGGGGGGGGGAGTACCAGTTCTATGTACTGATTAGTACTACCAGAAAGACAGCACTGGGGAGAACCAGGTTCACCACCTTGAGTTCCTTGGAGAAGGTGGGATAGGAATGCAATCAGTTCCACTCAAGGCCATCCAGGGAACTTCCTGCTTGAACCCTGCTTTAACCATGAACTTTCCAGCTCCAAATACTCTCACCACTGGAGCACACCAGTTCCCTTGTGGCAGTGGATCACATCACTCACTTACTCAGGGAGAGCGTAGATATGCAGAGAAGCGGTGACAGGATAGGCGAACTGCTCTGTTTCCAGCCTGACACAGAAAGGAGGAAAACTAGCATCTCTGCTCCACCTGCAGCAGAGACATGTGAATTCCTCCTTTGCAAGTTAAAGGACACATCACTCACAGATCCTCTGCTACCGCCTTGTTGAAAAAATTGTTGCCTGTTCTTAGAATGGGGAAGACTTCCTTCCTGTCCTAACCACTGCGGCCCCAAGAGCAGCTGCAAGTATAACACCGAAATCTCTTTACATGTCAACGAGGCAGACAGAAAAGAAGCTCTGATTATGCACAGGTCTCCTTCTGCTGATCCTCCCAAAAGTCAAAAACAAATTTATCTTTTTGACTTAAAAACAGATAAAAGGGAGGGGCATGTGGGGGTGAAGCATTATAATTCACCATAACATCAAAATGGATGGAGGTATGCGAGGGGAAGAAAGAAAGAACCACTTTCATCAGACTTTGGTCACACTAACCATGAGGTATCCAGAAATGAGAAGACAGACAATCAGAAAACCACATTATTGTTGTGTAATGTTTTTAACTGCCGCTGTGATTTCTGCTACTGTGCAAACTGAGACTTACTGCAGGCCTTCCTGTGAGGCCTGCTACCTTCAGATTACCTTCAGGTGTAATGCTCTCGGTTTCTCAGTTCCTTCCCACGTTACCTGGTGGACAGAGGATGGGTAATAATAATTCTTCCCTTACCAGTTTGGTCCCCAAGAGCTCGATGTGGCAAGTCACATTATTATCCCCAACTACTAGTGTTTATTCTTAATTATATGTGCACACCGCCCATCCAACCAAGTTCACAGGGCAGCTCACACAAACAATGAAGTTAAGAAATGATTCAGAAAAAAATATGATTCAGAACCAAAATAAAATACCACTTAAAATAAGCATAAAACCCAGCCATGAAAAGGATCTAAACCACGTGAAACCACAAAAGCCAGCAAAGGGGAACTTGGTGCAAGAAATGAGGCACCTGGTGGGTTGTTATCCAAAGGCCTGGGAGGACAGGGAGGTGCTCATCCAGCAGCAAAAAGGACAATATTGTGGGTGCCCAGAGAGTCACACCAGGGAGTCTCTCTCCCTTTGGGTGCTGTGACTGGAACAGGAAGGACTTCCTGAAGCCCACACACATGGCCAAGACCTATACGTTGAACCCAACTTGCAGAGGGCCAAAGCTGACATTTCCCACAAGACAAGCCTGGGAATGCTGTGGAGTCATTGCCAAGTTCCCTGGAGAGACTCTTAATCATTTATTTCAAAAACATGTGAATAAGCCACAAAATTGGAAGTCAACCACGCATACGACGCCTCTCTTAATAAACATGACAAAGATGCAGACTTAAACTTTAGACGCACACAGTCATTTTAAACTCTGCATGTGGTAGATTTGAAATAGATATATATGTGCTTGAACCGTTTTTGCCTGCCACCGCGGCCTTGTCCAGCTCCGAGCTTTTATCTTCACAGTAGCTGTCTTACTTTGTGCCGCGTCATATGTGATCTAGATCTAGTATATATATATGTAGATATACCCCCTCTCTCTCTAAAAAAAAAAGAAGAAGAAGAATGCAGACAGTGCCACTGCTGTGGTGAACTCTCTCCCCCTTGCACTCAGTTGTCTCACATGCTAATACACTGCCATCTTTCAAAGGGAGTACTGTGAAATGGGAAGGCTGTCATACAGAGTGAATGGTACTGCGGGGAAATCGGAGACGTGTAGAGAAAACTAATTAAGTAATTTCTCCCCATTGTTCCTTGTTCTCTGCAAGCCTCCCTCAGACCACGACTCCAGTGTAGACTTTGATTGACTTACGCCTGATGCGCACTGCCATTTGTGCCTGCATAACTATGGGGGCTAGTTTGCCAAAACTGCTTATAGTGGCGCAAGGAAGCGCACAGGCCCCAAATCAATAAATAGAAGGTTTTGTTTCTCTCTTGACCCCCCCACCCACCATGCTGCTTATCTCCATGGCATTCTCATGAACACAGAATGGGGTGGGGAAAGAGCGCTTTCAGGTACAGAGAAAGGGGTGGGCCTTCTTCCGCATCCGTCCAATCACTCTCCTACTTTCTCCTGTTCTTCTAGGTTCCCTCATTCCCTGTACAATGCATGTGGCTTTCTCTCCTGCACCCACTATCTATCCCCCTTTTCTCTTTCCCTCCCCCTCCTCTCCATTTACTCTATCCTTAAAGGTAAAGGTAAAGGTACCCCTGCCTGTACGGGCCAGTCGTGTCCGACTCTAGGGTTGTGCGCCCATCTCACTTAAGAGGCCGAGAGCCAGCGCTGTCCGGAGACACTTTCGGGTCACGTGGCCAGTGTGAGATAATAATAATAATAATAATAATAATTTATTATTTATACCCCGCCCATCTGGCTGAGTTTCCCCAGCCACTCTGGGCGGCTCCCAAACAGTGTTAAAAACAGTACAGCATTACATATTAAAAACTTCCCTGAACAGGGCTGCCTTAAGATGTCTTCTGAATGTCAGGTAATTATTTATCTCTTTGACATCTGATGGGAGGGCGTTCCACAGACCTTCCCGCTATAAAGCGGTACCTATTTATCTACTTGCACTTTAAGGGTGCTTTCGAACTGCTAGGTGGGCAGGAGCTGGGACCGAAAGACGGGAGCTCACCCCGCTGCGGGGATTCGAACCGCCGACCATACAATCGGCAAGTCCTAGGCACTGTGGTTTTACCCACAGCGCCATCCGCGTCCCTAAGGATAGACCAACTCTATCCTTACCCACAACTTATTTCACCAGCAGTAGCACAATGCAACATCGGGAAGGTGCAAATCGCAGTGTAAGAGTAACGAAAGGTACAAGGCCACAGCATCCCTGCTACAGCGACACTGTAGGCCCCATGCCTCAAATGGCTCTGATACATTGAATGGGAGCATGTAAGCGCAGCTGCATCTTTCTCCCTGGATCTCAGTGGGCGATGAGACTCGTCAGCTGCCAGATCTTGCACCGCTGATTACAAATACTTGAGGAGCAAGTCGTCCTCCATCAGTTCACCAGAAACTGGGGTTGGGATAGGCAGGGAGGTAATGCATCTTAAGCACATTGTCTCTCCCCCCTCACAGAAATCCAGAAGTGCTTTGGTCACTCCTGTGAGATTAGGATCCTCCCATTTGTCTGAGACTCCCCCCCCCCCATTTCCCCCTGTTTGGTGTCTGCATCCATTTCAACATTCACAATTTCCTAACTTTGGGCTCTGCTTTTTTCCTGCTAGGCCAGTTCCTAGCCAAGCTTCTTGCGACTGGCCGGTTCTGGCATGGCTGTTAAGTACAGAGGAAAAACCACTTGGCCCTAATACCGGCTCACAGAAGCCTTTGGGGGCATTTAGAAGTAGCGTGTTAAATTGCTACCTATGTGCCAATCATGTAGAGCTTGTGTGCAACAAAAAAGTAACATTTGAGAAACAGGTTGAAAATTATTACTATTTGCCAACCCATAAATTGCTGCCTTGGGCCACAGATTTCTCACTTGTGCTATTCAGTGTCCATTCTGACAGTGTCTTCTGGTCTGCATTTCACACTTGTAGACTGGCTTGTGACAGAAAACCTGCCATGGCTTAGAGAACCACCAGGGATTAGCAATTCCCCACTGGCCCCCACCCCTGCAGTCACATCCCATGCTAGCCTCCTCCCCAGTTGCCATCCACAAGTTGGGTGTGCGTCTGTAGTAAGGAAGCACAAAGCCCCCACCCCCGCAGCAATTGTTAATTACAAGACAGCTGTGTCAGGTAAAGGCTGATGGCGCAAGGACCAAATCACCACCCCAGTGAGCTAACAAGGCCCATTTTGTCTTTTATCATGACTAATAAGGCATAAATATATAATTACATTGCACTAAACATAATTCACATGTGCAAACACACAAAGAGACAATGCACTTAAGTACCTGGGAACACTGTGATCTGCACAGAATCACTTATTGCAGAAAAGTCCTACACATGCTACTTTAATTGTAGAGATAAAGCAAACACTGCTTTTCACTCATAGTCAAAATATTCATTTACTTGAATAAAAACTCCTAATTTATCAAAGATCTCTGCCAATATTTGTTTCAGATCTTGTTTTAAGCTTGAATAGTATCACTTAACACTCCTACTCCTCACATCAACCTCCATCCTTGTTATTTCAACTGATGGGTTATTTTTATCTTTTCATTCACAACCGTCAAACTACAATATTCTTCCCTGATCAGATTCTCCTTTCTTGCCAAACCATTCCCTCAAGTGCTTTTCTCCACACTTTCTAAATCCAGTTGCAATTTCTATGTTTTTTTGAACTAGAATACAGTAAAAACAAGAATACCCCATGATTGTGTTCTCAGGTATTTTGCTGGCTACAGAAGTAGTTCCTCAAAGGATTAATACATGAGATGGGGAACAATCACTTGGAACTAGAATTCTACTATGCATGTTAAAGTATTTTTTCTGTGGCCAACAAGAAACTACATTAAAAACAAACAAACACAGAAGCAGAAAAGTCTCAAGCCAGTACTCAAAAGTAGCATTGACTTACAATATTTAATGTACTCAATGCATTTCAACATATAGGGTTGGGTTCAAAAGATCCTATCTCAATTTAATAAACCAAGATATGCTAGAGTCTTTTGCCAACACACACAATATGTTCTCTCCTCATCTATATGAAATGAGAAGTCTCCACCGAACCATTTCAAGCAAACTTGGAAACTATGGTTACTAGCTATGAAACAAGCCAGGATCTTAAATCATAGTTTGAAGGGTTTTTTAAGACAGTGGACCTCCAGATGTTGTTGGACTACAACTCTCATCAACCCCAGCCAGTGTGGCCAATGGCAAGTGGCGATGGGAGACCAGCAACATCTTTGGGATCAAGATTCCCCTTCGTTTATGACCCTAACTGGAGACTTATTTCATTCAAGTACACATGAAGGAAGAAGAGAAGGGGCAAAGCAAAATGACTTGTGCCCAAGTTGAAATATGGTAATCTGAACATAGTCGTTGTCTTTCACCGGAGGCAAAGAAATTGCAACTTGTTTTATGCTTCAATGGGGCTTGTTTCTGAGCAAACTGCTGTGGTTACTGACTGGCCTACGTCTACAGGGAATGCAAGATGCTTCTGGTGAAGATTTCATGTTTGAACATTAAGCCATGCAAATAAATTCCACTGTTGAGCTTTGCCTTTTTTTATTTTTTGGTGTTGCTCCTCTCTTCTTCTGTGCTGAAACTACACCTTCAGTCACTTCTTAGCTAAACTCTCCTTTCCTACAGTGTTAAGACACCATCTCCTCACCAGTATAAAAAAGATCCTTCCAATGAAGAAAAGCAATTAAGCCAAACAAACTGGGCTTCAGAAAGCTGCATTAAGTGGGGCTCATTTAAGTTCCAAAAGGTTGCTAATTCATAGGAACACAGGAACCTGCCTTGTGCCAAATCAGGCTCCAAGGCCCAGCACAGAACTCACCCACTAGGAATGGCTTTCCAGGATTTCAGACGGGAGCATCCCCCCGCCCTACCTGGACATGCCAAGGAATGAACCTGGCACCTTCTGCATGCAAAGCACATCATGATCTACCACTACGCCATGGCCCTTCCCTAATAGAGGCAAGCCGTGACAAGTCTGGCCACTAAATAAATATTTTTACAGACTTCCTTTCATCTGGCATCAGGATTTCACACAACAGTACCGTGACGGGAGAAACTGCACTCGCTGAACTTCTCACCTAAAAAAAGGAAGAAGAGGAGGAAGAACTGAAGCACTGCTGAAGGCCGAGTGTCATCAAACTG
This sequence comes from Podarcis muralis, assembly GCF_964188315.1. Classification (NCBI taxonomy): domain Eukaryota; kingdom Metazoa; phylum Chordata; class Lepidosauria; order Squamata; family Lacertidae; genus Podarcis; species Podarcis muralis. Next base: position 5,482,772 of record NC_135665.1, on the reverse strand, counting down.
AGTGGCTCAGACTCTCGTTGATGACATTAATCTTCTGTAGCCCATTTTATCTGTGCAACACAAAAACACTGACAAGGCCCAGTGGCCTTCAGCTCTATCTGCTCTCCCCTCAATAGGTAGCAATCACAACTCATAACACCCCCCCAACTGCACTTCTATCGTCAACACAGCCTCAACCTAGAGCTGGTGGATATTTTTTTTTATTACTCTTTTTTTCATTCTATTTCACCATCCCTCTGCAGTATTAAATTTCCACACAGCTTTTTTCTGTCAGTGCCTACAAGTACCAAAATGTTTTATTAAGTCTTTGCAGAGAGCATATGCTGCTCTTGTTGTATTTTGATTTGTTGATTCTGGGTCCAAACTCTGAAAAGGCAAGGGGAAACGGGTCCCTCAGCTTTCAGAAATGCTTTTCTAAGACAGTAAATCTGCATCCCTGGCCTGAGGATGCAATTGAAAGCACAGTTGATGGATTAACCACAGCATTACCATATGCCTTGTTTACTGCTTCTATACTGGTGATGCTAGAGGCCAGTAGTGGGTTAGTGGCTTCTCATCATCTAGTTAGCCTTTCAGTTTTGTTCAATACCTTCCTAAATAAAGTGGCGAGGGGAACTGCAAGCTAAAATGAATATGGGGATTTGGAGACTCAGGCATACAAGTTGAAAAGAGAAACATACCACCAAGGAGAACATTTCTCTAGAAGGTTGCAGTAAAGCTTATGGCACACAGGGATGGATTGCACACAGTAATATGTGGGGGGTCGGTGGGGTGGAGGCTGTGGCCTCACAGCCACAAAGAGAACTAGGGTGTGTGATATTTTACACTGCACACCCCAAGAGGAAACAGAACAGTCATGGTAAAAAGCCAAGGAGAATGTATGTTGGCCCATCATGCTACCCCAACAAGGCAAGTGTGGAAACAGTATAGAGTTAAGACCCAGAAAGTAATAGGAATGCAGTCATGCAGTTGAAGAAATTGTCTAGTTTGATTGAGTTAAGGTGCCAAGCTTTTGCACACTTACCTGTGAGTAAGTTCCATTTAAACATACATGCATAAATCTGTATGAGGAGCAAGCCTATGCACTGATTCTTGCAGTGCTATTTTTGTAGAAAAAGAGGTGCTGGAACTCACCATGAATGTCTCCCTCATTCTCTTAGAATGGCATTGGCGCCTACCTGACAGGTGCCAGAACCCACCTGAGAGGTGGTGGAACTGAGTTCCTGTGAGTTCCAGCTGAAAAAAGCCCTGCATAGTTGTATAATATAGTGGCAGTCTTTTATCATCCTTCTAAGAAGGGCTCAATTCTTGAATGCAGAAGCAGGCATTGAAAGCATTTTGAGATGGTTATTATCAAGTGTATTCACTGGAGAGGAAATACTTCTTACCCTTGTTCCTATTTATTTATTTAAAACCATTCAGGCACCACCCATTATTTGAAAACAGTAAGGCAGTTTACAGCCAACTAAAATAGAAGTTCATTAACAACAGTGCATTGAAAACAAGAGCAATAAATACAGTCACATACATAATTAACTAAAATGCAACAAGGCATACTAATGAGCTCCAAGGCCTGAGTCAAGAAGTTGGTTTGCAACAAGTGCTGCAAACACATCACTGCCCTAAACCTGGCCCAGTAGCCAGCTGGCAGCCAATGCAATTCTTTTAAAAGCAGTGTTTCATGCTTGTTGTAAATGGCTGCACTTAGCAACCCAGCCATGGCATCCTGCTCTAGTTGCAGCCTCCAGACTGGCCTCAAGGGCTTTATAAAGTACTAATGCATGAGTTGCAAGGCTATTGCAGATCAGGCATGGTGAGAGCTACCACATCTAAAGCTGGTGAAAGGTGTTCCAAGTCACTTCAGTCCCCAGTGGTGACTTTGAAATGAAAAGCACCCCTAGATTAAGTACTTGTTCCTTCAACCCTGTCTAGAACAAGCAAATTACCCAATTCTGAGACCCAGGAACCCACCACCACCCACAAGGTCTTTGTCTTAACAGGATCCAACCTCATTCAGTTCACCACTGCGTCAAACCTAAGAACAGTTTGGCCCAGAATTTACATGACCACTCCTGACACAGACGACACCAAACTGCATTTTTGGTTATATCAGCATATTTCCAAATTTTCATGTATGAAGAAAACCTGATTGCAACAAGTCAAAGAACCCAAAATGAAACACTCTCTCTCTCTCTCTCTCTCTCTCTATATATATATATATATACACCTTCTGACCTTGACAATCAAGTTCAGTGATTACTACAGCCCAGGATGCGGGCAGCCAAGCCCAGCTGACCAGGTCAAACTCAACCTTGCCTTTGATATAAAGCAGGAAGGGAGAACACAGGTTCAGGAAATGTGGCCTCAAAAGGAGAAGCATCACCAAAATCAGAACTAGTATCTCTACGGGTTTTTTTAACCTGCAATAAAATCCCTATTTAGAAAAAAAAAGCTTACATGAGAACTTCTTTTGTGGTATGTAAGCATGGGGTGTTTTCACACATCAGGTAACCACAGACAAGGAGAGGCTTTTGAGCGAATATAGATACACAAAACACACTCAGAGTATTCACGCCTTCAGTGCTAAAGCAACTACTGAAAACAAGAATGAAATGAAGGAAGGAAGGCTCCATTTTGTTCATCATCAGAGCCCTTCAGACTAACACACAATCACCGTAGGGGACCTTGAAACGAATCAAGTATTTCCAAACACATGTCAGAAATCATTTTAGAACCTGAAAATACTTCAGGCAGCACTTTCATGATTTTGAGTTATTTATTTCATCTATTTTTATCCATCCTAGGATCTCAGGGCGGCCTACAAATTAATAAAAATGCAAGAAACCTAACAGACAAACAAGAACAAATAAGAAACATGCCTAAAATAAATTAAAGAACCACCATAGAAACCATCTTCTGGGACCAACTTAATGCTTTCCAAACAACAAACACTAATGCCAGAGACAACTTGGAAAGGCCTGGTAGGTGCCAAAATGTCCTGGGGTTGTGGGTGGCACTGTGGTCCAAACCACTGAACCTCTTGGACTTGCCAGTTGGAAAGAGCTCCCGTTGCTCTGTCCCAGCTCCAACCTAGCAGTTCAAAAGCATACCAATGCGAGTAGATAAGTAGGTACAGTGGCACCTCAGGTTACATACGCTTCAGGTTACAGACTCCGCTAACCCAGAAATAGTACCTCAGGTTAAGAACGTTGCTTCAGGATGAGAACAGAAATTGTGCTCCTGCAGCGTGGCAGCAGCATGAGGCCCCATTAGCTAAGATGGCACCTCAAGTTAAGAACAGACCTCCGGAACGAATTAAGTACTTAACCCGAGGTACCAATGTACTGCTGAGGCAGGAAGATAAACGGTGTTTCCATGGACTCTGGCGCTCGTTACGGTGTCCCGTTGCACCACAAGTGGTTTGGTCATGCTGGCCACATGACCCGGAAAGCTCTCTGCAGACAAACGCCAGCTTTCTTGGCCTGAAGCAAGATGAGCACTGCAACCCCATAATCACCTTTGACTGGACTTAACCGAGGTACCAATGTACCTTATCTCCTAGGGGAGATTCCTTATCTCCTAGGGGAGATTCCACAACTGAGGCACCACAAACCAATCAGATAATGACCAAAGACGCACAACTTGGGAACACAAGAGCAGCCAAATGGAAGCCTGAGAAAGTGCCTGGTTAACCTCCCCAGATTTTATCTACCACAGTCTACAATTCAGATCACATCTGGCTACTTTTGCATTATCAAGATGAGTATTGTTAGTCATATTCTACCTACTTCCTAAAATCTCTCAAAATGTCAACACAGAAATGTAACTTTAGATATGGCTATGAGGAACAATCATGTAATCAGAGTTGGACAGGACTCCAAGGGTCATCTAGTCCAAACCCCTGCAATGCAGGAATCTCAGCTAAAGCATCCATGACAGGTGGCCACCCAACCTCTGCTTAAGAACCTCCAAGGAAGGAGAGTCCACCATCTCTATTGAGAGTCTGTTCCACTGTTGAGCAGCTCTTACTGCCAGAAGCTTTTTCTGAATGTTTAGTCAGAATCTCCTTTCTTATAACTTGAAGCTACTGGTCTGAGTCCTACCCTCCAGAGCAGAAGAAAACAAGTATGATCCCTCTTCCATGTGACAGTCCTTAAGATATTTGAAGATGGCTATCATATCTCCACTCAATCTCCTCTTTTCCAGGCAAAACATACCCAATCTCCTTCAAGCGCTCCTCATAAGGCTTAATTTCCAATCTTTTACCATTAACAGTCAGAGCCAAAAACTGAAAGCAGTCCATGCTATAAATATTTGAATTATCAAGTGAATTGTAAGCTGAAGATGTTCCAAAATAGTTTAAGTTAGTAGGAACAAATGTGTAAATATTTGGAGTCCATAAAGGAAAATAAAGTAAACTTCCTACATTTATTTTTAGTGATACATCAAACCCCACACAAAAGGAATATGAAAGGACAACTTGAGTTTGGGTTGAAGGCAAGCACATTCTAATTTGGACCAGACTAATTGAAATGAATGACCATGACATTACATTACCCCTAGTGGTGCAGCAATAAAACTGTTAGCACATTTGCAAAGCTAAGCAGGGTCCAGTATGGTTTCCTGTTGGATGGGAGACTACTGTGTGCATTGAAGCTGGTTGGATTAAATGACCCTCAGAGTTCCTTCCAGTTCCAGAATTCTATGGTTCTATAAGCTAAAAGAGGGAAATGTACACATGCATACTTTCCAAAAACAAAAATGTCCTGCTCACTGAGTTAAATAGCATGCAGTATGTTTTCTCCATCAACAATTTCACTGCTGAAGGGCAGATAAAACTGTATTGTGATCCACAAATCCCTAATTGGCCACCCTGCTCTGGAATATGACCAGCTGCTTTGGCAAAACCACTCTGGATATTAACCTGGAGGACTCCAGCCCACATGTCTGCAAAGGAAATCAGAGAAAGAAAAAAAGTAGGGGGAGGGCCTTAACTGTTCAGAAATATTAGTAGAGAATCTATTTTCTTTTTCTCGGTTAAAAATCACAACATAGGACACCAGCTAAACAAAAGACAAAATGTTCCCTTAATATGGCTTTTCTAGCTGTTGATTTTAAATGTAGCATCCAAATCCAAAGACTTGCTACACAGTAGAATAAATGTTTAGAAGAATGGTGGTCACCAATTGTTGCAACAGTGCAATATAGTAATATGATGTTATGCCAGCCTCATGGGCTGTTGCTCGCAGGCTGCAACACTGGCATAAATATTTAGGTCTTAACTTCAATGGACTGACAATTGGTCCAGTGTTTACACTCTTCAATTAAGAGGAATATTAGAGGCTTTGTTGATTAGAGGCTCACCATTACAAGCTGACCTATGTTTGCCAATTAGCATCAGACCTGCTGAGATCAGTTCTGCTTTGTAGTGCAAAAAAAAAAGCATGGAATAAATGGCATTCACTACACGTCACAGACATCAATTTTTTCAGAGAGCCAATAGCATGACTTTCTCCCAACATGTAGCCAAACACTTTCTGAAGCAAATGGTGCGCTCAGAACTATCAAGTTCCAAATGGGCACTGAGCTCATATAGTCACACAAACTCGTCTCTCTTACTTTTCAAGTATGGAGTTTAATTGCACCAGAATGATTAGAACAAATCAGCCCTAATATTTCTATTTATGAATATGCAGCAATTAATATGAACATGGATAAACATGATGGAAAACTCACTTGTGTCATCAAGAACATCCCAGACTGTACATAGCAATCACGTTAGAGGTAAGCATCATATTGCTGTTTCAAGGTGTGCCTCTATTCACTCTCTGTGTGTTTACTATGGAAAATGCCTTGCGTGCAAAAGTAGCATGAGCCAGCTTTTTACCAAATGGGCCCAACTGCTACTGGTGCGCTGCTGCTGCCACATCAGTTTTTCTCCCTCACGGTATGTGAAGTGCAAATAAAAGAGCTAAATCTTTAGACATCTGGATTGTGGATGTTTAAGGATGTGGCCATGTTAACCCATGTCGTATGTTTTTGCTTTGCAAAATGTCAGTGTAACTGCATCAAGGCAAAATAGGTATCCCATTCGCCATGCATACCTGTGGGGCAATGGAACGTTATAGAAGCAATCTTTTTTTAATATTATTTATTTATTATTTCTCAAATATATGAAAATCTAATTATACAAATGATTCTGTTCTTTCCAGGCAGTGCAGGTAAATGAGGCTTATGCTAAACTGAGTGATACAGCGCGAAAATTAGTTCCTTTCAAAAAAATGGGGTTGGGGGGAGAACAAATTGGTATTTAGAGCATATCAGCCTCAATCCAGCTATCCCAAGAGTAACTGATCGCTTTCCTGCTACAGCAATGAAAGATACTATGGAACTACTAAAGCCCCTGCAACTGAGGTCCTGCAACAGCAAACCTCATTTTATTAAAAACATACATTTAATCTTAAATTTGGAACAATACAACTTCATAAAAAAAACCAAATAAGAATATCCTATTCTCAAATTCTCTGCTCCTGTTCCCAAGTGTATGGCTCTGTTTACAAGAATCTCCTCCTGCTGACAAACCCTTGCTTCCCCCGTCCTCCCGTGTCCAAAGAGCTGTGGCCAGAGGAGGCTCTGTGATCCAAATGTCACAGATAAGAAGGTGTGGTCCAAAATGAGCTATTTTGGCTTAATCAGTTTCACAATACATGCTTAATAATCTTAAACTAGGACACATGAAGTCTGGCCTTCATACTGATTTGTCAACCCATTTTATATTTTAAAACTTGATGGAAAATCTCAAGGTTAGAACTCAAGGTTAGAAAATCACACGGTTAGAACCTTAACACTGTGAGACACCACAATCTTTTACATTTTCACTTCTAGTGTATCTGATGTTAAACCTCCCAGTTCTTCTGCCAGCTCCTACTACATTGCTGGTATCTCAATTAAATCTTTCCTACTGTCTATAAATGGAGAGAAAACTCAAGAGGTGCAATTCTAGTGGGTTCCTCAGCTTTCCTTCAGAATAGCGGGCAACATCTCTCCAGCTACGGATCAATATAGTACACATACATTGTGCAACCTTATGCAATCCAAAAACATCTCAGGTAATCAGAAAGATAAACAGAGAGAAATGTCATTTAAACAATTACACTCCTTTTTCTTAATTTCCACAGATCACAGAGTTGTGTGTTCAGAATGTAGAGAGAGATACGCTCGTCCCAACAGAGAGGATCCTTGATCACGTGCGAGTTCTGTCCCAATCTGAACACCGAGCTGTTCTCAAGACTTGAGTGAATAAGGAAGCCTTTACAGAGTATAAGTGGAGGCAGCTACTACTTGCAAGAAGAGGCTGCAAACCAAGAAACAGCAGCTGCTTCTGTTTGCTTGCTGCTCACCTGCTCAGGTAGACACACTCTGCCACTCAGGACAACAGGCCACCAAGAGTGGCTGGCAACAGCTCCAGTTTGCTTGTCAGACAGACACACAGAATGTGGTGGCAGATCTCTCTTTTGTCCCCTCTAGGAAAAAGAGGGAAACGTGCGTACCTGAGGATGGGGTGGTGAGCAGCCCTGATCTGGTACCAGGACAATGGCATCTGGCACTGGCTTTCCACTACGGGTGGGTCAGGGGTTGACGTGAGCCCTCCTTTCAGTCAGAGACCTCAGCAACCCACTGACCCTTCATTACATTAGAGAATATACCAGTAGTTCTCAACAATATGAGCATTCTGTGGCCCCAGAGATGAAAAACAGTCAAAATCCAGCTCTAAATTAAACAAATGGATTTCCATCTTTGGTCTTTTACCAAAGTAATTTACTGAAGCTCCAGCAGTAAGCAGACTCAAGGCTAGGATGTCATACGAACCATATATCAACCCAGTCGGCAATAAATCTGCTCCTCCCCTCCAAGCTCTATGCTACTTTCTTAAATAGCTCACTATAAAGCCCCAACCTAATTAAAAACAGCTTCCTCTGCAAGAGCTGCCTTGATTTCACTTATTTACACATTAACTGCAGCCTCTGTTTGGCCAATCCAGCCTTATTCCCTGTACTATGCGGGGCCTTTTATCTGCCCTGGACAGCATTTTCTCCAGCAGATGAAGTAGATGCCGATTGATTTGCTGTCGAGCATGGTAAATTAATAGCAACAAATTGCTGAGGGCCCCATCTCACTGCACCACCATGCTTCGGCAGTTTTGCTTTATTTGCTCCATGATGGGCAGCAGTCAGGCCTCTTCAAGTCAATTTCTTCTTAACAACCTGCAATACTTTTCAATGGTGAAAATAGAGCTGTTCCTTGTAAGTCAGAAATCAATATCCTATTGCCCTTAGAAAATGCTAAACAAGCAGTATTGGCAATCCACTTGGTACCAGAGGGTATCAGATATAATGCAAATCCATACCGCTTCCCTCCTTGTAGTTATTACAGTTTGCTAAAAGGTTCCTAATGCCATTTATCATCATTTACCATCGACTACTGCAGCTACGATTATGATATCCTATCAGCTGGCCAGAGCCCTTTCATTTCTACTCAATTAATATTTTAGAAGCACTCAAATGGTTGTTGCCTAAGACTTGTAATAAAATTTACATGGATTGCAATGAAAGGGAGGAAGGAAAGAGGGGAGTACAGTGATGGTTCTGAAAACGCACGCACGAAAACAAATCATGCCATTCATGTCCCTGTGTCCAGCTCCAAGGTCTGATCTCCTGAAAATATCCATAGGAAAAGGAGTCAGTTTATCTGAGAATGCTTTCAACTAGGAAGAGCTTTGCTGAAAGACAAAAGGGCCACTGTAATCTCAACTCAGAAAAAACACACACGCAGAGAATGATATTTGCCTCCTATTTCACTTCCCACTGGTACTATTCATAACTGTCTTATCTGCAGCCAAGGGCTAATTCTTATTTTAATAGTGAATATTGGAGTAAAAGCACTTCAATTCCCGATTGACTAAAACGATGAGATTATTATACCCTATCATTATCAACTAATTAAAATAACAAAAATACAATCCAAAGAGTCAGAGAAATAGCACATCCATATGTTTTTGTATTTATGTAGAAGTGCTAGTGTGTGCATGTGCTTTTAAGAAGGTTTGGCCCATTAAAAAATATTTCAGGACACTAATGCTGTTAACAACACAATTGCATGCATGCTTGATTGGAAATAAATCCTACTGAATACAAGGCACTTTATTCTGAGTAATATTCAGGACCACAGCTTTATCAATAGCATCTTGCCATAGAGAGCAATGCTTACATTTTTTTCCACATCCCAAGGCAAAAACAAGGGGGGGGGGGGGCGAACACCACATTTTAATCTGACATCTCCCAACACACTTAGCCTACACTATTGATTTTAGCAGAGATTGCAAAACAACAAACAACAATTCTGTGCCACACGCCAGGGTTGTTGGTGTTGGGTGTCTGTTTTTTAATAAACCTAAATAATTCAGAAAACTAATTCTATCAGTCTAATGCTATTTACTCAGTTACCAAAATCTAAATTAATTATGTTCTCAAACATAATTGTTAAAAATTGGCAACATTATGCAGGCTTAATTAAGATTAAATCCAATTTGCTAAATGTACTTTAATTGGTACTAATTACATTAGCTTTCCTTTCAGAATGACAAATTCCCCATAGGTTTCACTTTAATAGTCTTCTATCAAAATCAACACAGGATGACTGATGATCAGCCTTGCGAAAGGGGAGGAGAAAGAAGGGGGGGGGACCTTGCCACATCCTCTTCGCCCCCACCCTCAAGGCACACACACAGCGCCAGCCAGCTATGTGCATTTATCCTTTTATCAATTTGCTAAATCACAGTCATGACTCCATCACAGCCATCATTTTCTGTTCCAATGAAAAAATTCTCTAAAAATAAATACTTGGTGGCTGGGAGCAGCCAAGAAGAACAGACGTTTTAACAGAAAAATACACAAAGGTTTCAAATACCAGGGCCACCAATTACTAGGGTACTTCCAGGACTCCAGGGAGCCCTACTTTTGAACCCGCCGAGACACAAATCTAATAAGCGAATAAGCCTAACCTGATCTTGAGAACTACGCCCAATTATGCCGCAGGGCAACTTCGCTCCATTATTGCCTGCTTTCCATTACAAGGGCATCCAGCAACTACATCTGGAAAAGGAGCTACGAGAAACCAAGGCTGTCTGCCTAGGAAAACAAATAAAGATAGATAGGCCTCTGTGCTTTTTTCTTGGGGGGGGGGGGAGAAATGGAGGAGGGGCAGGAATAAAGGAAATATAATAAGTAGGTGGCTTGCAGAGCTGTCTGTATTCCATAATGTGATAAACTGCCCTCAGGATTTTTGTGTGATTGAATATAAGAGCAAAACCCACAAATAATCCCCAAAGCAGATCACTCTGCCTCAATTGGGTAAAATTTGGGTGGTGGGGGGAGGGCAGGACAAAGAGGCGGAGGTCCGAAGTCTTTGTCCCCTTTGAAGAAGGTGGCTTTAAGCAAGGGAGGCTTTCAATATTTCCATGGTGTCAGATGGGGAACTTTACTGGACGGGGTTGCAGTCGGGTGGGGAAATGCTACGATCCACATTACCAAGCCCACATATTACACTGCAGAGGAATAGAGATAAGACAATAAGATTCTTCAGAATGATAATTCTGCGAAGAACTTTCTTTGTTGCATTTCATTAGAGTCAGCAGCATGTGATAAAAAGTATTAAAAGAAGTGTTTTCTGCAAAGGTGGAGTGTTGACACTACTAATCTGAACAGAAATGACAGGGATGGAAAAACGATACTCTAATTAAACTCAATCCTTCAAAATCAGCACATTTTCAAATTAAATATAAAATTTACTCAGAGCACCCTGATGCATGCAGTTTTCAATGTGAAATATTTGAAATAAAATTAAAGCCCACTTTTCTTTGTTTTAAACTGAGGCAGTGCAATTACAGACTTTATATCTAGACTTTTCCACCTTCTAGGTTCCCCATGCCCAGAAGAAGAAGGGGAAAAAATATATATACATATATTAAATTATTCTCAATGTGTTCCTGAACAAACGGCTAATGGATCTTTCTGTACACATACCAGAAACCGCATAAACTAATCCATGAGGATTTTGGTTACCAATTTTGTACAAAAATACTCTATTGTCCTTAAAAAAGGTAGATGGATGAGTTTTTACATCAAATTCAAGACATAACAAAGTTTTCCTGACTTCAAAAGGTTTTGAACAATTCCTTGCGATGGACGCTAACAATTCTTCCCAATAGCTCACAGCACTAATTAATTTTAATATTAACCATTAACCCTATGGATACTTGCACATGTCCTCAACATCTGAATTGGCGCAATTAAAATGAACTGAATTGCAGGCAAAACCTGTTATGTTACAGAATAGGAAATTTAAGCTAGTAGACACTAGACAGTGTGTTACTATTATGCCCAGTTTAGCAGGTTAACTATTGCGACAGACCCGTAGAAGTGTAAATACAGGAACAAACTACGAAGCAGTTACCAAAATTCTGAAGTCAAATTTTCTCACATACTGTACAGAATTCAACACTTGATCAGAATTATGCTGCAGTGCTATAGGACTTCCATTACCACCTTCCCATAACTTTCAGCAATACACAATTCTAAAAAACTTTGTTTAATCACACTTCTTCACCAGGAAAGGTTAGCCTCATTCAGTGAGTTACCTAAAAACAAAAATTAACCTACCAGTCGTGGCCTAACTGCTGGTGTCTACAACCAGGGCGGCACATCAGTATAAGCTCACCTGCCGTGAAGAGTGTTTGGCACTGAAGCGCAGGATTTCCTGAGGTGGTCCACATAAAAGGACCCAGAGGCAGGCTTTCTCATTCCGCATCAACTTCCTTTTTTCACTCTACAGATCTCAAGAAGTTCACCAACTTACACATTCAACAACTTTAGAAGACAACTGGCCCCTTCACCATACACAGACTGGTCTCAGGTCCACTGCCCACCAGCTCATCTACAAGGCAGGAGGCTTCAACTCAGAAAGCTCGTACCTAAAATTCTGATTTTGTTATCAACAGGCGACAACTGGACTACTTGCAGGCAGAGATTGTTCACACAACTGTTACCAAATCCAACAGCATTTATCCAACACAAATCCAACACAGGCATTTTAGGGAATGTTCGCAAAATATTAAGACCACCTACACCTGCCTGCATAGGCTCTTATGGCACGTTCAAAGAATCAGAGTTTGTCCCAGTGAGCAAAAAAAATATCAAAATCTTGTCTACAATTTGAGTGAAAGAAGTGCTGTAGTTTAAGTGGATTAAAAATTGAAGAAAACAGTAACTTTACAAAAAGAAGGAATGTGTTGCCTACCTGTTTATGCATCTCTATGTTCAACCCGTAGGACATTTCATAATACTAAGAAGAAAGAAGAAAATGAACTCATTTTAGAATATGTAATCATACAAACACACACAATTTGCAATCTTCTGAAAGCATATGCAGCATAATGTAACTAAGCTGAATCTCCTCAAATCATACACATTCCTAATTTGTGTTAGTCTGCTTTTAATTCTACATTTGTTTAAACTACCACTCAAAAAAGGAGGGGGTGAAGGAAATCACACACATGCATACCAGAAAGGAAAAAATGACAAATACAATTATTAAAGATCAGACAGAGCCCAAGTATACATTTTGTTCCACAGCACCAATTTAAGATGGTAAAATGTTGGAAATGCTAGAAAGCAGACAGGGTCATAAATCAGCAATGTAGAGGAGACTTTTCTTTCGATATTTTAAATTAAAAACATGAAATGACTACAAGCAAATATGGGCTTTGCAAAGAAAGAAAACAGCAGAGCGTTTCAGATTCAAAGCAGACACACAATTGTGTGTGTAGTTAAAAAAAGAAAAGGAAAACCCTGCGTTCCTGTATTGCAGGATAGCTCGGCTTCGCCAGTTAGTACCATATGCACAAGGAACATCAGAACATGTGAAGGCCAGAATAGAAGCTTTGATGGATAGCTTTTGCTCTGGCTAGAAGGCGGCATATCTCAAGGTTACTGTCCTCCTTAAAACAGTCACTCCATCACATAAAGAAAGCAATTATTTCCTCATATAAACAGATGAGCAGATAGAAAACAGCTCTTTGGGTGTCATCACAATCCATCAGAAAATTAGGCATTTAGAGACTTCATCATATGCCAATCATTGCTGCAGGGAGTCCACAAATAGCTACTGGGGAAGGGAGAGGTCCTTTCTACAAAAACTCTGGTCACCAACATCCTCAATTAACCATGAAGCCTTTAATTGGCAGCTCTTAAGCAACAGGTTTAAGAACTAAGACTTTTTATTAGAGTGCTGGTTCTCTTTGTCTTGCCTCTTAAAATGTAAATATCTTTCTCTGAAAGGACAAATTTATTCTGCAGATCAATGGCAGGTAGAAGCATAGATTGGAAGCTTTTGTCTTGAAGACTACATGCAAACTCGGATACGCCTCTGACCAGCTAATCATATTTTCATCAATATGTCAAAGGGTAAGGAATTCTTTATACTTAAAGCACCAAGAGTCTTCAAGGACCTTCTGCCATGCAGGACCCATTGGGTGCTGGAGTGAACACACTCATTTCATACAAGAAAGTCCAAGTGGATTGTTCCACTGAGCAGAAAAAATTATGTCAAAGCGCCTAATAACAAGCAGGCGCAAAACCTTCAGGGCCAAGGTTTCCTAACGCAACCTTCATCACAACAGTGCCTCTTATCACTAGCTAGCTGACTGCCTCCAGCAACCTTCGCGTTCCTCTCTGTTCGTATACCACCCTAATAGACATTTTGAATTCGTTATGCCGCTTGCTTACCATGACATAATGCCGCTGCATCTCTGTCTTTTCACTGGCCAGTTTTTCACATTCTAGCTTTAAACTGTTCAAGAAAAAGAAACAGGCACACACACATCCATGAGTATTTAATAATGCCCCTTTGCATAGCCTCTCGATATATGAAAAGTCCCTGCAGGTTATCCTCTGTAATATTAATAAGAAGCCAAATTCAAGTAGTTAGAGCGAATCTATGATTTCCCTTGTCGATAAGATCCACTTGTCCTTTGCTCAAACCAAAATGCAGGAAAGTTTTCAGGCAAATGCATCTTGCGTGGGTGAGGTGGTGGTAGGGAAAACAGGTCAGAAAATGGAATTCTCAGGCAGGCGGCTTGACTGTCTTCGAAGGATAAATATCACCTGCTATTGTAGAATTCTTTCAAAAAGACCACTACTTAAGCTCCCTTTACGTGTGATCTCGCTTGCCCTTAAACGGGCAATATAACTTTGAGTAACCACTCAAGATAGAAAGGGTTGAAAGGCTTTAGGCTTTTAAAGGAAGCAGCACAACAGCATCTGCAAGTGACATCTTCTGAGCAATAAAGCCGCCTTTGCAGTCCCCCACCCCCAGCACACACACACTTAAGGTTGCAACAATCTTGAGAGTTGTTTGTCAAGAAGAGTATAAAAGTACTTCTACCCTAAGGATAATGAGAGAACACTCCAGCTCCAATTCCATTCTATCAGCACCTGACACGGCACATTGTCACGCAAGATATGAAGGAGTGGGGTCAAAACATTTAATTTAAGCAAAGATGTGCATGGGTGGGCGGGGGCGAGATTTCAAATCCTGTTGGCTTACACCCCTAGAACTGGGGCCGGGAGGGGGAGAAATCCTTGCCCAGCAGCTTCCAAACCTCCTGATGCTTTGCCCAATCCATAAGAGCACTTTTATTTGCCTTTTGCTTTTAGATTTGCCAAGACTAACCTTTTAAAGGTGTGTTTCCTCCACCTGGATTAATTCAGAAGAACTTAAAAAAAATAATAAGTACCTTTGATGAAGTGTTTATGAACATATTCAGGGCTATGTTTAAAAGCACACTCCTAGCATCTGAAAGCTCCCTCCGTCAAGTGGGCACAGCTCCTTGCCAAGATAAAGGAGATGCAATGACACCCTTCTATCAGGGCTGTGACCCGGGAAGGCTGCGCTTTGTTTTGTTTGGCAGAGTGGCGGGGAAGGTGCCGTCTCTTTGTAATGAAGACAAGAAGAGTATGATTTTTTAAAAGGAGAAGAGAGACACATGCCCATGCCTGGAGGGGTAGCAGGGGGAGTGACAAGAGATAAGCAAACACAAGGATCAGGGAAAGTAAACATCATTACCTGTGGTACTGAGCCTGTAAAAACTGAAACTCCTCCTTAATCCGATCACAGGATTCGGAAATGGTGAATTTGAAGGGTTGAGCAGGCTGATGCGGTGCCTAGAAGCGGTCATCAGAAGGAAATGTTTTAATTACTCCTCAGCCCAGCCTCGCCATTGGAGCGCACAAGACATACAAACATGCCTGCCGAGGTCACCCAGACATCAATCAGGAAAAGAGCAATTAAAACTCACTCGGGGCGCGGGGGGGGGGGGCGCGCGCGCGGACACGCCGAGTGTTTTTGTCTTTCAATCACGCCCGTCCGGCTCGCCTCCCGCGCCCACCCAGCGGAGCCTCGTCCGCCCCTCCAGAAGCCGCCCAGGGAGGCGGCGGCGGCTCTTCGGCTCCTCTTCCCGCTCCAGCATGATAGCCAACCAACAGCACCACCGAGGGCTCAAGGAAGGGGGGGTGTCTTGTGTTGCCCCGCGGAGGGAGATGAAAGGGAACCGCAAGGTACAAATGGGCAGCAGCAGCAACGCGCTGGGCAGCTAAACCGAATTAAGAGGACGGCTCCTCCGCTTGATTCGCCTGTGACTCTTTGAAAGGCTAAGCAAGCCGGAAAGTACTCGGAAACCAGCCCCTGACACCGTCAAGCCTCGAAAGCCAAAGACAACAATAAGAAAATGGCTACAACTCAATTGTTTCACCCAACTCTCCCTCCCACCTCTTCACCCTCCTCCTCCTCCTCCTCCCTCGCTCATTTGCCTTCTCCAAGCGGGAGGCAAAGCGGAGGGGGGGGGAAGAGATCGGTCTTTATTCTCGTCCACCGTCCCCCCCCCCTCCCCGGACCGACCGCACAGTTCCGCCCCTCCCATTTGGTAAACAAGACTTTCGGGGGGGGGGGGAGATGCTGCTGGACCCCCAGCCTCGCCCTCCCGCCCCGGGGCTGGCCGCTACTCACCGGGTGTCTGCTTTGAGGGTACATCTTGCTCAGATCGCGAATCATCCAAACCGATTTAGTGGGTGCTCTGGGCCAGGAAGAAAACTCGGTTCATTGATTTGAATTGCAGCGATGCAAAGGAGGGGATGGAGGCGGAGGGAGGACGGGGCTGCCCGGCGCTGCGAGGAGCGTCTCCGGCTCTGCCCGCACCTTCCCACCCCGGGGGGGACACGCGAGAGGCGGCGGCGGCAGAAGGGGACCCGTGCCACATTCCCCGGGGGCGTCCCTGGCCAAGGACCAGCCGCGCCGGCGAGGCTGCGGCCACTGCCCGCCGCTCCCACGCCCAGGGCCCTAGGCGCAGTCCGAAGGTCCAGGCGCCGCGGCGCTCCCGGCAAGTCCCGCTGGCGATGTCCCGGCGGCCGGCGGGAGGCTGCTCATTCGCGGCTCGGCGGCTCCCTCCTCGCTGGCTCTCTCTCCGGCGGTCCGAGGGTCGACGCTGCTCTGCCTTCACCGCGGCTGACCCGCCTCCGCCTCCGCCTGTCCCCCTCGGTGGCGAGCGAAGCAAAGGGAGAGGAAAACTCCGCTCATACCAAGCGCGATCCTCCCCGCAGCAGATGCCTCTCGCAGCCGCCTCTTCCGTTTGAAAACTTTTATTGATCTTAGTTGTTGGCCCTTCGCGACGAGGCAGATGAGAGAGAGAGAGAAAGAGAGAGGAGGCGGGGGGAGGAAGAGAAGGGATCCTTTTTTCTTGAAAGCCACCAGGAACTCCCGAGATGAAAAGAATGTGTTGTTTTCACTCCCGTCTCTTTTCTCCCCACCGAGTAAATGACACGCGTCTTCCAAGGTCTAAGTGCAATAACCCTTTTGTTGTGGTTTGGTTTTTCTTCTTCCCCTTTAAATGGCTCTTGTTCTCCCTCCCCTTCAATGAAAAAAAAAATTAAAAATTAAAAAAGAAGAAATGCGATCTCGGTTGATTGAGTTGTTTATTTCCCTCTTTTTTTATCCTCTCCTTTGCCTTCCAAACTCTTGCAGAGAGCAAGACGGAACAATCTCGCACGAAACCGCAGCGGCAACCCAAACCCACCGCTCCGAGCAGCTCTAACAACACGCTCTGGCGAGGTGACTCCTTTGACCAAATTTAGCAGCAGCAAATCATTAACATTCTGATACATATTCACAACAATCGGAAGACAAGGTGGCTGCAAAGCACCCTGGGAAATGCAGTCCTTGGCGGAGCCATCCCCCCCGCCTTTACGCGCGCGATGTCGGAAAAATAAACTACCACTCCCGTCGGCCGGCGCGCAGCCTCTTTAGCCGCCTGTCTATTTCCCCCGCCTCGACAGCTCCTCCTACGGAGGGCGTCGCCAACGACCAATCAGCGACGGCCACTCATTAATCGCCGTTCTGTATTAATGCCCATCATTTCGCCGCTGACAAATGGGCTCACGGCTCTGAGGTGGGGGGGGCGGCTCCGCTCCGTCTCCCCCACGTGGGGACCCGACGTGGCTCGGCGCGGCGGCCAACCAGGAGGCCCCGTCTCAAAGGCCACGCCCCCGCCCCTCCCTCCCCCGCTCTGCCCGAGGTGGAGCTTTGAGATTGCTGACGTTCGATTGCGCCGGCGTTCGAACAGGGGAAACATTTGTTCAGCTGTCAATCAAAGTAACGTGGGGTGGTTGCTGCTGCCGCCGCCGCCGCCGCCGCCGCCGGCTCTTGTGCGCTGGGTGGTGGCACAACAAGGGAGGTGCGCGGCTGGAGGAGCGGGGGATCCGCGGAACCTCCCCGCCCCCCCCGCGCCCGGTGCCACTCAGCGCCGCCGGATCGCCCACCCCGGGAGGAATGCGGACTAATTAGGGGCCAATGTCTCCTTAAAGAGACAAGCTCGGCCTTGTGCAACGCGCCGAAACCCCTGTTGAGACGAGAGAGGGGAGCGCACGCTGATCCCACTTCTTTCAGTTCACATCAATTTTACGCGCCACTGGAGCTGGCATAATTTTCATGTGAACGGGGCTGAAACGCTGCAGAGAGAGAGAGAGAGAGATGGGGACACAGACGCCCAGGGAAGGGAGGAGGGGGGGGGGCGGGAGAGATTGCGATCTTTTCATTTTCTTCCATTTAGGGATATGTCAGGATTTCCCTCGGTATAAAAAGGCTGGCTGCTAATTGGGCACCAAGACGCCTGGCACGGAGAGGGAGAGACGGCAGAAGGAAATGAAGGCTGTTCAAACGGATAATTTATCCGGAGATGATTTACTCAGCGCCCCTGACCTCTGTCCAGAGCGGCGGCGGCGGCAGGCAAGCAGTAATTTCGGGGCGGGTGGGGGGGGAGAGAAATACCTAGGCTGGGCAAAGCGGGCCGGGACTCCCCCCCCCCCCCGGTGCCAGAGAGGCTTTGCGCGAGGTTAATTGGGAAATCATCGCACATTGCATCGCTTTTCCTTCGCCGCCATCACCCCGCACGCGGATGCTCCTTTCGAAATCCGAGGGCGTTGCGACGGAGTCGGGTCGCCCTCCCTTTCTGATAAGCGGGTGAAGTGAGGGTGGTTCGCCTTGACTCCAACAGCAACCAAGCAACGCCCCCCCCCCCCCCGGAGAAAGAAAAACCTGGTAGTTTTGCTTATATGCACAGAAAACCCAGATGGAACACGACTGCATTGTGCAGGCTACGGTGAAAAACAAACTGTTTGGAGACTGCGGGGTAAGGGGAATATTGGCAAACGCTGTAGTTTTAATGCTAGAGCATGGACGAGACGCCGTGGCTGAGCCGAGTGTACATCTGCAATGGACCCTGAGCTGTACTGCCGGCAAACGCATTGCTCTGAGAGCCTTAGGGTTGCAATTCGACGGGCAGCTATGGAAGTAAGCAGAAGAGCACATAATTCGGCTTCTTAAGGAAGTGCAATGGAGCAGGGAATTAGTGCGGCTTCAAACTTTACACAGCACATAGGATTGCTGCATGCATGCAGCTGTTAACACCAGGGCTTCCCACAACACATGTACATGCCAAGTGATTCCTAAATGCATGTAGTGTTTATGACGATGCAATTACTCCCATGTGTATTACGCACAATGTCTCCATTTTAAGTAACGGCACATACAGTACCAGCAAATTCAGGTCATGCAGTTAAAGCAGATTTGGCACACTTGTGCCACATTCATATTCTGCTGTTCTTCTGTCGTTACAACTACTTTACAAGCCGTCCCCCTACCAGACCCAGATCTGCCTGACTTTGACAAGGTAGTGGCCTAATGTACCGTCAGACCATGCCCTCTGACCCAAGGAAAACTTCCAGGCATGGGTGTAGCCAAGGAGGACAGGGAGGGGCAGCTCCCCACCACCACCATGATAATCATCCCATTCAGTGTAAAACAAGTGTGCCTGCTTTCATCTGACAGAGGTAGGATGCTATTCAGTCGCCAACACTCCTTGTCCAGAATAACCTAAGCTCAAAACTAGGCCCAGATTACTGTTCCTGATTCCTCCATCAAGGGTGATAACATGGGAGGAAGAATAGGGGGCCAGAACACCACAGTAAAATATATTGCAGACAATGCGCACCCCAGGCCACCTAGCGAATGCTACTGCTGAAGTATACATCTTGATTTGGGCCTCAAAAATCAATACAATCATAACCAAAAAAAGAAAGCATCTCTAGCCCACTGTAGGTACACTTCTTGTCCGTGTCCATGTGCAGGCACACAACAGAATGTGAACAAAGAGAACATTGTAAGGCTGCACAGCTCATGTGGAGCAGATACAAGCGGGCACCAGCACCACACACCACGAGTAAAAAGCAAGAATGGTGTTAGTACTGCACAGGGAGCATGTGCACAATTAAATAGCACTGGTGATATTTTTTTCTTGCCAAGCCAACACACCTGAGTAGCTATTTCAGCTTTCAAGGAGTACCAGTAAGCACTTGTGAATTATAGGAGGTGGCAGAAAAGATATTACCAGTAGAATAATACCCATGATGATTAAGACTGCAGTCGTAACCCCCACTTACTTGGGAGTAATCCCATTGAATTCAATAGGAGTTACTTCTGAATAGACATAGTTAGAATTGTGCTCTAAGATAAGACACCAGTGGTCTTCTTTTGCCACTATTGGTGTGTGAGCATTTATATCAGGGAACTGCTCTTGTGCAGGAGTCAGCAAAACTTTTTAGCAGGGGGCCAGTCCACTGTCCCTCAGACCTTGTGGGGGGCTGGACTATATTTTTGTGGGGGGGGGGAGTGAATTTCTAAGCCCCACAAATAACACAGAGATGCATTTTAAATAGAAGGACACATTCTACTCATGTAAAAACACGCTGATTCCCGGACCATCCACGGGCCGGACTTAGAAGGTGACTGGGCTGAATTGGGCCCCCGGGCCTTAGTTTGCCTACCCATGCTCTTGTGCATACTAGTCATTATTATCACCATTGTGGTTTATTTCTCAATAGTATCACCAAGTGGTAAGCACACCCCATTGCACACTGCTAAGCACACAGCTACCCTCATACAACTCCCATTCCTTTCCATGTGACTGTCCCATAATTTTCTTTTGGATTGTGCCCAGGATGTGGAACAGCCTTTGCAAGTTTCTCCCTTTCATGATCAATCTGGAGCTTTCTGTTGTATACACACTTGCACTGCTCTGTTCTAGGGACGGTGTTACATAAGTAATGGCAGTTTGAAACTGAATTTCAAACTGACACACAAAATTCTACCGAGCTTAAATACAAGTTCATCCGGGAATCTTCCCCCTCATTGTAGCAAGATAAAATTAGACTTCTGATTCTTCAGTACTGAAATGATGCCTCATGAACAAACCTCTCCACTGCCAAAGACGCCTTCTCAGCCAGGCATCATATACTTTTAATGTAAGTCATTAACCTGAGAAATCTTTCTAAGCCATGAAACTGAGTTTATCAAGCAAGTACAAAGAAAGCAATCCCACACCACTGAAAGCCTCCTGCATTATTATTTACCGACTGATCCTAATTACGGTGTCCCACAACTGGGCCTTGGCAAGTCGAGACATACAAAGTAAGCAGTTACTTCATGCAGTACAATAATTGAGGGTGTGTTCTTGAGTCTTCTGTATGAGTAATTAGTAGTTTTGGCAGCGGTAATACTCCCACAGTAAAGGCCTCTTCCCATTAATGCAAACATTAAAAACCTCCAAATGATGCCTTTGAGGAGGCAACTCCCTTCATCACCTAAATATCAGAGGAGTGTTCCCCTCCAGGTATTTCATTAGACATTCTAGAGCCAGTGGGGAGAGTATTCCACCCTTTTGCACTGGAAAACAGGGCAAATCCTTCCCCATATCAGGTACCCTCGTTTTCCTTATTCGTCGAAAATCCATTGGCCAGCATTGGGGGGGAAGGGTGTTCATCTTGTGCAGAAGAGTGTTCCATTCACAGGTGGCCAGAGAGGCCTCAACTAAGTTACCTTTAGTGATGGCCTCCATTTATAGAACATATGAGACTTCTAACATGATGCTACATTGTAAAGCCAGCCAGAAAAGTCAGTCAACCTACTCAGTCCTCCCCAAACTTAATTTACTTTGTGTAGATGGTGTCATTTTGGCTGCATAAAGATTAGAACTTAGAGAACAGAGTTTGCTATATGACTTCTAGGAAGTTCAAAAAGCAGCCCAGGGCTGCTTGAAAGCCCTTTTGCAAGCAGCGCTGCACTGTGCTTTGAAGTACCAACAACCAGGGCTTCAAAGAACAGCATCACCTGATGTCGTAATGACATGAGGTGCTTGGCAGATGAACAGTCTCGCCCACTTGTCAACTTTGATCTGCCATGGTTGAGGAGATAAGGATCTGGCCTGCTGGCCAGAAAAATGTTCCTCACCACTATTGAGTATATAGGATAGGGGAAGCCATAATTTGGCTGAAACTCTGAGGAGTTTAGGGTGGCATTTGCGGAATTCATTCAGGGCACTCGACTTCTAATCTGAGCATCATTACAGAATTGCCTACAAACATTCCTGCCTTTTCATGACTGACGTTGTTATGAAAATACCACAGAAGGAATTCCAAGTTGCAGAGGGAGAAGCAGTAATTGCAAGCCAGATAACTTTTGTAGTAATTAGGCAATTGTTGGGTAGCAGTCCCAGGCAACAACACACATACACCGTGCAAAATGTTTGTGAAACAAAAATAAACATGGTGCATGCTCAGATGTGACACCCATTTTCTCTCACTGAACATAGGTAGTAACATCCTGTGAAAACATGGTAGTCATGAACAGGGGTCTGCCGGTGATGTCATGAAGTCACAGTTTAATTATTTAGTTGACATTTTGTAATTCATGACCAGCTATTTATGACATATTAGATAGTAATTTATTTCCATATTTCAAATCCGTACCATAAAGGTTAATTTGCTAAATAATAAGCCACCACATCACAGTTTTTGAAGTACAAATTATGAAGTCAAGAACTGCAAACTGAGAAGCCACAAATTAATTAATTGGGAATTAAAAGATCGCAAAGTGAAAAGCCAGAATTTGTGATTGCAAATAATAAGCAAACTATTTCAGATGATATTTAACTCTAAAGTCTACATGGGCCCGGGGGGAGGGGAGGGGAGTTGAATGTAGATCTGATCATATGCTTAACTACAGGTGACTCCCACTTACACAGGGGTTACGTTCTGCCCTCTCCCCCCAAGCGAAATTGCATAAAGTGGGAAACGCCCTTAAAACGCCCTCTCTGCCACTCTCTTCAATCCAAACCAAAAATACTCTCTCCAAATATGTCCACAGCTAGAACTGAAGCTCTGGGACCTGCAGGAAGTTGGAGGACAAGTGGAGAAATCATTGCTGCTGCACATCAGCACATCAGCTGTTAGGCGGGGGGGGGGGGGGCTGAGCAGTGTAAACAAACCCTCACTGTGCTTCCTCCACCCTCACTGATGTTGGACTCCAGGGAGGATCTTCTCATGAGCCATGAGGGCTCTCCAGCACTCTTCCACCATAATTCATGAATTGAATTATTTAATTATTTCCCAGCACCACGACTATGTGCGGTTGTGCATGAGTAGAACACTCGTAAGTGGGGCGAATACTGTTTTCCTATTGAAACCTATGGTACTGAAGTACTTAACTTTGGCAGAGCTGTAGCTAGGGGGCATCTAACCAGGGTCCCTGCCCCAGGTGAAGCCTCCAGAAAGGCGCCACTGACGCTCCCAGCCGGGGAGAAAGATGAAAAAATGAATGGCAGAGGCTGCATGGCTCTTCCCAGGGAAGCAGAAGATAGGATCCCCTGTAGGTTTGCTACTGTGTGAGAAAGAAATTATGGAGGGGCAGAAGGAGGGGTGGGAAGCTGAGCAAGAGAATCAGTTGGAGTAGAATCTGGGCCGTCTTTAAGTATGTCCGGTGCTGTGGTGCAAAGATCCCTCTGCCCTCTCCCACCCCCACCCCCCCGTTTCCCAGTTACTGACCTTTTTACAGCGCTGCCGGTGCCCAGCCTCCACCTCTTCCCTTGCGCCCGTGCCACGGTGGCCATGACAGGGGGAGGCTCCGGGTGTGGCAGAGGTGGGTGAGGGCAGCGAGCTGATGCCGGGAGGTGCCACATCCAGCCTCCACCTCTTCCCTGGCGCCCTCCAGAATTTGGCGCCCCGTGCCACTTGCCTCTATGGGCAAGACGCCCCTGACTAGAATGATTCTTGTGGTCCCTTCCAACTCTACAAATTCTATGATTCTATGATCTCTTCATAACTTTGAATGTGTTTAAATAGCTAAGGTTGATTCATTTTACAGACTAGACATGATCTACACACAGGAAAGTAAGGGGGTGTGAGCATTTTTTTCTGCCAGAGGCAGTTCCCTGGCAAGCGCTGGTCAGCCTGGCTGCATTTGGATTGTAATGGAAGGGCACTTTATACTTTAGACTCGCAAAAAGCATTTCTTCACCTTACTTGGAACTTAAAATGACTACAAAATTATCATTTCCTAAAACGAGTAATCAAACAAAAATAAAATCGAAAGGAACCTTGTTGAAGCTTACTCGGGAGTAAATTCACACACCCTTTAAAGGGTTTGCACAGAACCAAGAAGAGGGCTGGGTGGCAAAAAGCCTCAAAGAGGGGAGGGGGAAACATTTAAAAAGAAAACCAGAGGGTCTTGGCTGATCTTATGGAAATGGAGTCTTTTAATGATCCTGTGACCAAATAAAGCCAATTCAATACCTGACCTCAGATAGACAATTACTGCACATGGAAGTTCTACAGTACTTTTGACAAAGAATTTGCTTCTACTGGAAGGGATGCTCATTTTCCCTTTGGTCATACAATCATGATGCTTCTTAGAATTCCTTTGTATTCAAATGATATATTGCCTACTTTTTATGCCCTTTACAAATAAATGTGTTGAGGTGTGTGTTTGTTTGTGTATGTATGTATGTATGTATGTATGTATGTATGTATGTATACACAAACACACATCTGGGTGGGTGCGTGCCAAACTGGGTCTTTGACCCAGGTGACAGAAAGCCTAGTTTTGGCCCTGACTTTGGCCACCTGGTGTCACAGGGCTGAACAGCTGCTTCTTCAGCCACTTCTGGCATGTCTTCTTCCTTCTTGGTCTGCCCTGACTCTCCCTCCTCCCCTGGCGCCTGCCTTGCGAGCAACATCACACGCCATAAATCCTTTACCCCCTCTTCTGGATCATTCCTCTGGTCCGCTGTCTCTGCCAGCCCCAGATACCATGTGCTGCTTTGGGAAAGTCCATAAGTCATTTGCTCTGTATGCAGAAGGTCCTCGGTTCCACCCCCAGTATCTCCAGATGGGGCTGGGAGAGAACTTTGCCTGAAAGCCTGAAGGGCCACAGCCAGCCAGTGCAGGCCAGGTGTGGCAAACCTTTAGCTCTCCAGATGTTGCTGAACTCCCATCATCCTTGGCCACGGACATTGCTGGCTGGGATTGATGGCCCTCCACATCTGATACTGACAATACTGAGCTGGATGGGCCCGTGGTCTGGCTCTGTCAAAGGCAACTTCCTCTCGATTTAGGCAGCTTTACTGGTATGGCAAATGTATGGCACATAGCTGTCAACATTTCCCTTTTTTTAAGGGAAATTCCCTTATTCCAAATAGGATTCCTCGCAAGAAAAGGGAAAAGCTGCATTCAATTCCACCACCACCTCTACAGATTTCATAGCAGAATTATAAACTTCTTAATGGCAGGAATTATATCAGTGTCTCTCATATAAAATCAAAATACGGGGGAAGAAAACCTTTCCAAATGGATTTCACTTCTTTTTTTTAAAACAAGTATGCGATAATGTGAAAATATTTGTTCTTAACTACAGAAACAAAGCTGTCCTGTGAGTATTTCTGTATTAGAGTTCTGTTTTTTCCACCACCCTGATCCAGTTTTAGTAATGTGTGTAGTTGTGTAAGGAGGCTTCACACCTTGTTGGATGGGGAGCTGCAGATGTTCAAGCAGGTGCTAGGTATGTCGTTCTGGAAGGCACTTGCCATTTCTGCCACTGAACGGGGAAGCAAAGTCACTCACCCCATCAAATGGTTAGTGCTGTCATTTAAACACAGACATCCAAATAGGTGATTCCACTCCCCACAAACCCTTCCATCAGCTTTGCCTGGTGGCCCAGGTGTGCCCTAACTTCTGTTCTCTGTGTTCTGGTTACCTCTAGGTTAGATTACCGCAATGCATTATATGAAGGGCTGCCTCTGAAGGCGGTTCGGAAACGTCAGCTGGTGCCAGATGAAAACGTTCCTCTTCAACCAGCCTTGAAGGACTTGATCTCCTTCCGCAGGGCCTCTAAGACAGAGCTGTTCCGTGTGGCCTTCAACTTGGATTAGCCTGATCCTCTATTCCCTTTTTCCTTTCCTCTTCTATGAAGAAACCCTTTCTGGGACCCCACATTTAAATTCTTATTCACACACCTCCTTGCTGGCCCTAGTAGGACCAACTTGGCCAGTTAGCCCTGCTGATCATTCAATGGCTACTGACTCTGGTTCCCCACCCCCAAAAAAAATAACCCCTGAATTTTTGAATTTCATTGATATTGATGCTGCATTTTATGTTGTATTATATGCTGTTTTATGCTGTTCTTAAGATGCATTTTAATCAATGTTTTATATTTGCTGTTAGCCGCCCTGAGCCCGGATTTTAAACCAGGAAGGGTGGGGTATAAATAAAAATTTATTATTATTTATTGTTTGGTCTTTTAAAATGTGTTGTGGGGGGGTTGTTTTGATGTTGTTCTTGGTTTTTTATGTACATTGTGGTTTTATTCTGTATCTTTGTGAACCGTCCTGAGATCTTCAGATGAAGGGAAGTATACAAATTTAAATAATAATAATAATAATAATAATAATAATAATAATAATAATAATACTGTATTGGCCCAAATATAAGCTGCACACAAATATAAGCCGCACCTTTAAAATTGGAGGGAGGGGGAAGAAAAAAAGAAAAGTACCTGAATATAAGCCACTCCATTCCTCGCTGCTCCTGGCTGCATGGGGGGGGGGGGGGGAGCTTTGCTTCATTGCTGGCAGCCTTTTGCCTTCCTCGCTCTCTCCCTTCCCGGCCTTGGGGGAGAGGGTGGGGGACTACGCACAGGGCGGGCGCCGCTTCTCCGCACTCCTGGCGCTGTTTGCCCCCGCACTCCTGGCTGCATACTGTAAGGTCAAGAATATAAGCCACATTTTAACTTTTCACAATCGGAATTTGGGGGGAAAGTGAGGTTTATATTCAGGTCAATACAGTAACAACAACAACAGCAACAACAACTGTGCCGGCTCTATAGTTTTATACCTCTTCCCCTTGTTTTCATTGAGGAACTGTGAGATAACCTTGAGCTCCTTGGGGAGAAAGTGTGAGATATAAATAAAATAAAATAATGATGATGATGATTTTATATCCCTCCCATCTGACTGGTTGTCCCAGCCACTCTAGGCAGCTCCCAACAAAAACCAGAATAAAACATCAAACATTAAAAACTTCCCTATACTTGGCTGCCTTCAGATGTTTTCTAAAAGTCAAAATAATTATATATATTTATATCTTTGCACTGCATTCAAAGCATTGGGCTTCAGGTGTACATGGGAGTCATAGTGTGTCTCTAAGAAAGGAAATCAGAGTGTTGTCTTGTCCAAGAAACCTTTGTCTAATCACAGAGCATTGGAGGCTGCTTGTGCAAGAGTAGCGTAGAATCATAGAATCACATAATTAGAGAGTTTGAAGGGGCCCATAGAGGCATCTAGTCCAACCCTGCAATGCACTGCCAACAGGATAAACACACACACAC
The DNA here is from genome assembly GCF_964188315.1 of Podarcis muralis. NCBI lineage: Eukaryota > Metazoa > Chordata > Lepidosauria > Squamata > Lacertidae > Podarcis > Podarcis muralis. The sequence continues at coordinate 5,455,397 of NC_135665.1, read as the reverse complement.
AAACATAGACTTTAGTATAAGCTGCCTTAGGCCAGGACACACACTGTTTGTCCACCAGCACAATACCGTTGGCTCTGGCTGGCAGTGGTTCTCCAGGTTCTCTGGCAGAGGGCTTCCATGTCCCATCTCCCCTGGTCCTTTGAAACTGAAGATGCTAGACACTGAACCTCAGACCTTCTGCATGCACAGCAAGGACTTTACCACTGAGATTTCCCAATTCTGCAAAATGAGTCATTTTATTACAGCCATTTTTATCAGCTGTGGTCTCATTTTCAGAAGAGTGAGCCTTTAATAATGAAGAAGAATGTCAGCAATTATACTAAAGTCAGAGCAGTGTGGCTGGAGGTTTTCCATACACACATTCCAGAGAAAGAGCAGCAGTGGTAGCGCCAAAATTTCTGTCTGGGAAGTGACCAGAAGCAGTATTGTTGAACAAATTGCCCGCTAGCTTCCTCTTTTTATACAGGGCCAAACTTTGGAAAGAGGGGAGTGGTTCATTTCTGCGGTGAAATCTGCTGGTCCAGCATCAACCTTGTACCTGGAAGATGCAGGTACTGAGTGGAAAGCATCCTTTCATAATCTCAAATGGGGAAGACTTAGCTGTGGTTACTCAGTGGCAACAAAGGCACACCACACTGTGCAGAGACCTGCTCTTCTTTACTACTATCTCACATTTGTCACAGCTGGAACACAAATCAGGAAACAAAGGCTTCACCTATTCAGCACCTTGAAGGAAGAATCAGTTCTAAAGCACAGATCAATATAGATAGCTTGTTCTAGCTGGGGAAGCTTGAGGAACTACTAATTCTTTGTGAGTTCAGATGCAAAGTCACCTGATCCGCCTCACCAAGACTGCAACGGATTTTGCACGCACATCTCTGAATTTTGTGGTGCAGCTGTTGACTAAGACACATATCAAAATGTGTTTAAAATGCATATTTTTAGATACAATTTATTTAGATAGTCTTGCCTGCTGGTACTTTTGGGTGGATCTTTGTCATAACTCTGTGGCTAGGAGTACAGTCCTGTATCAGGAAGCTTTTAGGCCTGGTGTCTCATCGTGTTCTTTTATATTCTGTTGGAAGCCGCTCAGAGTGATTGGGACAACCCAGTCAAATGGGTGGGGTACAACAAAGATGATGACAATGCCAGTTTCATCTGATACACCACCTGTGGCCAGGAATAATCTAGTCACTGTGGCCCATGCATTGGTAATATTGGAACTGTATTACTGCAGTGTGCGCTGGGTGGGGCTGCCTGTAGGCCTGGCTGCAAGTTCTAGCTAGAGTGACTAGACTGCAGGTAGCTAACAGCAGGTAACCCCTGGCTGCCCATATGCTACTGGGCCTGGTTCCAGGCTCTTGTATTAATATACAAATCCCTGAACCACTTGGGTCCAGGATGCCTTACAGACTACGTTATATCCCAGCTTGATCACTGAGATCATCTGGACCAGCGTTGCTAACTGTCCCCTATGTTTACAGGGGCTTGAATGGTCTCCACTAGAAGTTGGGTATTTAGTGTCACTGGTCCCATGCTGTGTAATGCTCTTCTAGCAAAGATTCAGCAGGCACCTTTGCTTTTGATTTTCAGGTGTCTCTTGAAGACCTTTTTATGTCTATGCAACTCTTTGGCCACTGAACCTAAGCATTTTGTACTATTTTTATGGGATTTTATTATCTCTACTGTTGTACATCACCATGTTACATTGAATTTGTGGCACATAGATACTTTTTAAAATAAATCATCTTCCAATATTTTACCAGAAAATTCTTTCAAAAGTTTTAATTACATATTTAAATGTACAATCTCATGTAGCTGGTCTTTCTTTAAAAACAAATCACAGATTAATGCAAAAATATGACAGAATGGACATTAATATGGACCATGGACCAGAAATATGGTGATCCGTTCATCCTTAGAGCTAGCTGGGCTGCCACTGCACCCCTGTCGGGAATAGGAATCACCCCTGGCTTTTGCAGTCACAGTATGAATTCAGTTGAACTCTGCATCCAAACATAAAACCATTTGAAGCATGTATTAATGGGTGCCTTTGAGCAGGATGCAAACCCATGCAAGGAATTCCCTATGGATTTGAAATCTAATAGAAATCAGCCTCCATAGGTCCATACTAATTCACATTTAACTATTTGAGAACTAAACAACCTCATTTAGAGGTGAAAATTCACCTGTATTAATAATACCTCAAATACCTTTGAGAATGGTGTACGCAGCTAGAAAACAGAGCAGCAGGAGACCTTGGAAACAAGGCAGTTGAGAAGAACCTGGTGGGAGGATAGAACTCCGAGCGCCACCTTGCGGTGAGGGCGCCAGCCAGTATTGAACATACACTGCAAGACCAGCATGTTCATTCAGCTACCATTCCATTTTCACCTTCATGGCATCCACTGTGAAAGAAAAAGTGGGAAATAATTTTGCAATTAAGAGTATGCATTTCTGTTACTCCAGATGCTGTTGGACTCCAATTCCCATCATCCCTAAGCAACCTGGCCAATGGTCAAGGATACTGAGAGCTGCAATCCCTTTGTCACATGAATTAAGCAAATCTATCTGACCTTTGCAGAATTGGTTTCACCCATATTGTTCTCACCTTATTGCTTTCTTCTGAAAGATATTATCCAGGAGGTAGGAACAGTCAGAGGAAAGTGGGGAGTGAGTCACAAGTTCAAAAAAGAATTGAATTACCATTAAGGACCATTTAGCCTTACCAACTAAGATGAAATGACAGTATATAAATATTCTATATAACAGTATTGTAATAGTTATATGGCCATACCCAGATTCTTCAGAAATGCTCACCCCAACTTAGCAATATAGATCTACATGAGGAAGTGAGACTCTATATCCACAGTCAATGTAGATACACAGAAGGATGTTCTCTAAAACTGGCAATGACTCAAATGAAGCAAGTTTCTATTGTTTCACCAGGGGAGTATGCACCAAACTGACTCTGTGTAAGGACTGCATTAGTACCACATAAAACCAAACATCAGAATCAGTTCTAAAACAGGTTTTGGTTTTTTTTACAAGAGGAATGGTCCCCCCCAACCCATTTTTTGCTTTGGCTGTCTTATTCTGAAGCAAGAAGGGGAGAAAACATAAACACACAGAGACACCAAACTAGGACAAATGTTCTTTGTAAAAAAAGAAAGATATGGAACTTACTTTGAAAGTATAGATAAGATTTCAAACTTCTTTTGCTCATGCCGCTTGCTGCAGATTTCCTGGTTTCTCTTAACAGTGTAAAGACACCATTTCTCTTTTAATCTTCAATTCCATATTGAAGTTGACTTGCATGTTATTATGGGTCTGCCAACTCAGCAAGAGGTTCAAGACACTAGTTAGGAAAATGTTTGTGTGTTTTTAAAAAAGTTTTGCTCCTGTTGATAGCTGCATTAGGCGAGAGGGTTTTTTTTTTTGTCCTTATTGCTTCCTTTGGTGAGAATATCATATATAAGTAAGAATATATATATATATATGTATCTTTGTTATGGAAAAGTTATTCACGAAAGGAGTTTAGCTATGAAGGACTGATTTGAAAAGTGGTTGCTGCACTCTTATTTACTGCTGTGTGCAAAAGGTGGTGTGAATTCCAATCCATCTACATTTTTTCATGTTCTAATGAACAATTTAATGCTTTCTCTATAAATATATTTTTCATATCCCCAAAAATAATTCCCCTGGTTGAAAGTGAAGCATGAAACTGAAGCATGTGCACATATGGGGTGGATGCATGGAGTTTTCAGAGTCCCTTTAGAAGGACTCTCAGGTTACAAGTGAGTGCCTGTTCCCAAATAGGTTCCTTTGCTGGGACTTTTTCTTCTCCTTTGTTTTTCTTTTCACTTGTTTTATGCTGATATGCTGCAAGCCCCTTTGGGCAGGAGTCAGCATTGTGTACCTGGCTGGTGCCTATCTAGTTTTGAATGTGTTGATTTTGGATGACACCATTTGGTTATTTGTGGACGCAGGTCTTACATCACTATTTATATGGGTATACATTGGGGCATGGGAAATCCAATGAAGCAAATGGATAGGGAGACATGATTGAATCTGAATCATATTTGACTCTTAATCCATTTATATACGAAAAGTATCTCTGGACCTTATTAAGGTGAGAAGAGATTAAACAGTGATTGCTCAGATCACATCCCATCAACAGGTGGTTTATCAGGAGTGAACTATTTCCCACTGCTAAAACTGTAGACCATTTGCTTAGAAATGGTGATTGTTGCCCAAGCAAGAAACACAGTGATTTCTTTGTTTGTTTGTTTGTTTGTTTGTTTGTTTTAGGACAGTAAAAACAGTAGTACTTGCTTTGAGCACCTACAGGATGGTGCCAATGACATAGGCTGGCTATGTGGGCAAGTTTAAAAAGGCCTCTCTTTAAAAGACTATCAAATTACAGTCCTCTGTTTGAAGGCATCCTCTCTTTGAAGGGTTGTCTGGTCCAAATCCAGGTAAAAGAACCAGAATAAGGGAGACCAGAGCCTTGAAATTGCCCATCAACAGTTAGCAATAGTTAGTTACTCAGCCACAGTCTTTTCCACTAAGGTGAGATTCATTGCATATTTCTGTTTAGATTGTAGTAAACATTTCCAAATTTGCATCCATACATATACATTAGTGCATGCAAAATTTGTGCAAATTCATGTCAATTGTTTTGTTGATGGAATTCCTCTTTTTTGACAATGTGTAACTGGCATCCTATACTACAGTGACATCAGATAAGGCATAAACACAACTAACTTTCTGGCCTGTTTCATCTGGCCCTTGCAATCTTTGTCTCTCTTCACTTGGTATGTTTTGTACTCCTTCTCTCCAGCAGTGGAGAGCACATCTCTTCAAACAGGGAAGCAGGATAATCCTCATGTATCCACTGAAGGAAGGCCAGTCCCACTCCCTCTCATTACTTGGAAATGGCTAGTGCAAATCAAATGTATTAAGAAAAGGGCAGTCTTAAAAGGCCATCACTGGCTTTAATAGCAGCACAACAGGCTTCCCGCAGATGCATAGACAGATGCACACACATAAATACACACACAGTTGTGGGATTGCCAGGGAGTTGCATGTGTTTGTGTTATTTTAAAATAAAAGCACTGGGGAAGTTTATTGGGCTGGATGACAGATTACTGAAAACAAACTGAGAAGGAAGGTTTGCTAGCCCTTCTTTCCAAGAAACAGAACAGTTCCCATCATATCAGCATCCCTATCGGGGGTGGAAGGGGGGGGGGACTAAGCGCATCAATAAAACAGTATCCTCACAACCACTCACTTCCTGCAATCAAAACCGCACTAGCGTGTGGCTTTCCCAAATAAAAATTACTGGACTGAAGCCAAGGAAGCAATTGATGAGTGTGTTTGTTTCAGGGCTTATGACACATCCATCAAATGTGTCACTCTTTTATAGTGTTTTATCTTTGTCAGGACCTTCCTTTACATTTAAGTGTGTGCATTTTTGAAAACTAAAAAAGAAAAGAAAGTGCCCTTCTGTTCATTCATAATGATCCTCTGCTTGGGGTTGTCCTTTCATCGCATTCCTGTCTCTTTTTCTTTTCTAATCGCTTGGGTCATTTGCTGGAAGCTTCTGCTGCCTCTAAACAAAGTATCTCTCCTGCTGTATCAGCTTGCCTTCTCCTTGGACGATGGTGCGCTGATGATGCCTTTGCCGTTTCACTGACTTCAGCACTGGCATATTGTAGCCAGGGCAGCGCTAAGCAGACGGTAACAAACAGAGTCACTGGGCCTTTCTCGGGGCTGCATCTTATTAACTAATCTGTGGGAAATGCTCTTTAGGCTGTTGAAGAACATGAGCTATTGCAACAATAAATTAAAGTGAACTGGAGGCAGCTCTGTGGCTCCTAACACAATAACCCATTACAAGTAGCCATTGCAAAGGGGGGGGGGCGGGATATTCTGTAACTAAACAGAGGCATCTTGCTTTCAGATGGCATTTAGACTTTTGCTATAGTTCATCTCTCTTACTTATCTTTGGCATCAGCCTAACAGCCTTAAACTCTAGATGCAAGGAATAATGTGTTTCCCTGATACTATCTAACAGAACAAGTAGTGAAAAATAACAGGGAGCATTCTCTGGCATTGTCAAATTTCTACATCTTCCCCTCTTCCCCCTCAGGAGGATAATAATTGACCTATCAGAGTAAGAAGAGTTTCCAGTAAATGTTAGAAATCACAAATATCAGGTTGCCGAAAACATTGTAGATTTACATTGCAGGCTCATATGCTAATAATATAAAATCAAATGTCTTCTTTACAGTGAATTAACTCCTAAGAGGAACTTTAAGATTTCCACATAACACAATTGTCTCACTTTATGGCTTGATTATACATTTTAACTTATAAAATCTGCCCAATATGTGAAGGCACCCTGCAGGTCTATCAAAACGCATGAGGGGGAAAATGGAATATCTGATCTGGTTCTCTGTTCTTCATTTATCCCATGAAAACAATGAACTCCTATCACAAAGCAAGAGGAGCCTTTATGAATATATCAAGCCTTTATGAATATATCAGCCGCACAATGTTGACAACTCGGTCCAGCAATGGCATAGTTGGCAAGAGGGTGGCTATTCCCTCTTCAAGGACCTAGGAAAGCTCAGATCCATGAGGAAGGGTGGCTCTCAAGTTATTTGGCAAGGTAGCTCTCAACCAATCTGGGGAGGCCTGTGATGCTGCCTCTGCCTGTCTTAGCCCATCAGGATCACATAGACTTGAGATACCACAGTGGGTAATAATCACAATAAAATATTATGATTTCGGATTGCTCAAAGCAATATTTTCTGATTAGCTCTAAGTACCAGTGCTGATATTTTATGTCATTTCCATATACCCTGATTAGTTTTTAAAGTAATGTTTATGTCAGTTTAGCTTTTCAGAAAGTGTGCATACCACAGGGACAAGGAATATCGAATGTAACTTAGCCATTTGGGATACCCATTTTTTATTACAATTACTTCTTTAAAAGAGGGGTGTAATTTTTAAAATAGACATTCCTACCCAATAGGAAGATCATTCGAGTGTTTTTATTTATCACAGCATTTTGTGCTTACTTTAAAACACATTTTATAGTCCTTAGAGAAATTCATAATGCGCTCAGTGAAAACATTAGCAAATGATGTAATCAAGAGATTGGTGGGTCGAAAGGAATAGTTTAAGCTTTCCTTCTAATGATATTTATGATGCTGTACATTAATAATCACCACAACACTATAGAAAGAGAGACCCAGAGATAGTGACAAGGTAATAAAGGCCATTACTTTATTTGGCAGAATAATGTGCAGAAGAGATAACTTTGCCGTTCTTGGAAAGGGTTATCAGAATAACCTGGCTGGACACTCCCTCAATGAATGGAATAAGAGCTCCTCTGACACATTACACAAATTAGGTGGTAAAATTCTAGACTGTACCATTTTAGATTGCAATTGGTGGAGGTGGGGGGGTCATAGTTTTGAGCGTTTTCCTAAGGAAAAAAAATTCCTAAAACATCAAGGAGAAGTTTTGTTAAAGTACTTGTAGGGTACTGGGGGAACATTCAAAAAACTATGACCTGAAATGGTATAGTCCAGAATGCAGCTACTTTGCATTGCTTCTCATCCTGCATAAAGGATGAGGTGCAATGCAAAGTAGATGAATTCTGCACTATACCAGAATGTAAAGGTACCCTTTTGCATTACCTTCCAAGCTTGTGACTGACAACCAGGGGCACATGTTAAACGTTCCTTGAAGTTATCTCTGAAGAAGCCAACTAAGCACAATCCTAGATTAGCTATATTAACCTGCCTGCGCCATAGGTAAACAAACTGGAAAATAAATAACAGTTTTAGTATTGCTATAGCATAATATGCAGTTTTGCTAACAGTTCACATTGGCAAGAAAAGACTGTGTTAGAAAGGCCTTCTTTTTCTTTGCCAGCTCTACATTATAGGTGGCAATGGGTGTTGTCAGACAGGTCAGGCTGAAAAGTGGAAAAATTCAAATTTTAAGAAAAGGGGAATTAGACTTTTTAAAAGGATTGCATGGGTACAGAGAGCTGAAAGATTTGCCTTCATTATCTAAACTCTTTTTTCCTCTGATACCAGAAGTAAATTAAACTGGGAGAAAAATCCTTGTGGGGAGGGGTTACACAGAGGTAAATGACAGGGGGGCGGAAGGGAAAGGGTTCAGTTTTAGAAATACAGCTGCCTGTATTAACTGCTGTTTCCTAGCAGGAATGAGATTATTTTTGCAAATATACCAGCTAATAGTCTCACCATTGATACAAGCCAGTTTCACCAATGAAATTAGTGGTGCCTCGTACTTCTTAACATACAGGAGGAGCAGATTCTGATCAAATAATGTACCATTCTTATTTATTTCCTGAATGTGAATAAGACAAAAACTAAATAAATCTGAGAATTATTTATATCTGTCATTGAAGCAAAAGGGAGCAGCTGTTGAATAGTGCCCAGTTAATTCTATCTAAGAGTTCCAGCTAGGAACAATATTATCTCCAAATGAAGTAGCAAAGAGACTCTAGAAAAACATGAATTAAAGTGTTCAGAATTTGAGATTGGTCAGATAAATTGAGTCAACATCTTTTTCAACATCCGTTGCAGACAAAGTCCCCCATGATATTCTCATGAGGAAGCTGGTAAAATGTGGGTTGGACAAGGTTAGGTGGATTTGTAGCTGGTTGACTGACAGAACCCAAAGAGTACTCATTAATGGTTCCTCGTCATCTTGGAAAAAGCGTCAAGTGGGGTGCTGCAGGGTTCTGTCCTGGGCCCAGTGTTGTTCAACATCTTTATAAATGACTTGGATGAAGGAACTGAGGAGCTGCTCATCAAATTAGCAGATGACATCAAACTGGGAGGGGTTACTAATGCTGTAGAAGACAGAATCAGAATTCAAAATGACCTTAACAGATTGGAGAACTGAGCACAAGCTAACAAAATGAATTTCAATCGGGACAAATGTAAGGTTCTGCAGTTAGGCAGGAAGAACCAGATGCAGAAATATAGGATGGGGGGGCACCTGGCTTACTATCAGTACATGTGAAAAGGATCTAGGGGTTTTGGTGGGCCACAAGCTTAACATGAGTCAACAGTGTGATGCAGCTGCAAAAAAAGCTAATGCTACTCCAGGCTTCATCAACAGAAGTCTAGAGTCTGGATCAAGGGAAGTAAGAGTCCCACTCTGTTCTGCCTTGGTCAGACCTGGAATACTGTGTCCAATTCTGGGCGCCACAATTTAAAATGGATGTTTACAAGCTGGAACATGTGCAGAGGAGGGCAACCAAGATGATCAAGGGTCTGGAAATCAAGGTTTATGAGGAGCGCTTGAAGGAGCTGGGTATGCTTAGCCTGGGGAAGAGGAGACTGAGAGGAGATATGATAGCCATCTTCAAATATCTTAAGGGCTCCATCTTAAGGATGGAGAAGGGAGCAAGCTTGTTTTCTCCGGCTCTGGAGGGTAGGACTCGAACCAATGGCTTCAAGTTGCAAGAAAGGAGACTCTGACTAAACATTCGGAAAAACCTTCTGACAGTAAGAGCCATTCAGCAGTGCAAGAGACTCCCACGAGAGGTGGTGGACTCTCCTTCCTTGGAGGTTTTTAAACAGAGGTTGGATGGCCATCTGCCATGGACCCTTTAGCTGAGATTCCTGCATTGCAGGGGGTGGACTAGATGACCATCAGGGTCCCTTCCAACTCTAAGATTCTATGATCCTGTGAAGAAAGACATGTTTGGATTTTATTTTATTAGAAGTTTTAGCAAGCTATTAAAATACATTTTCTCACACACACAAAGTTTAAACCATTTGTCTTCTTAACATGAAGCTGCTTCTGGTATTTCAAATCCTGGACTGCAACAATCAACCTATCTCCTCCACCCTCCATGTTAGAGCATCACCCTGATTATATTAGAGTTGCCAAAACATCCTGAAAGTTGCAGGGGGTTTTTTAAGGAAAACACCAAAATGGCTGAGCTTTTAAAGGAGAGACGCCTGCATTATTGACAAACGCCAGAGTTGTTGAGCTCGGACATCAGTTCCGCCACTGAAATCCCGGCAATGTCCAGGAAAATCCAGGTGTATGGCAGTCCTAGATTATATGCAATAAATACATGAATAAACAAGTTTTTGTCCAACGTTTCTGTCACTGGATGCTATGTGATAGTATTATTTATTTGCATTTTGTATTGCTGAACACACACACAAGCAATGCTTGAAACTTCATAAGAAATGTGTCTGTGTCTGTGTAGGTGTAAAGAAGTACAGTGGTAGATATTTTTACAGCATTTTCACAGCATTTGTGAAATGCAAGTTCTTCCTGAACGAGGCCTTAAGAAATTCACTGGTTGTGCATTAAATTCTTTTGACCCACATCCAAATGCAAGCTCAGCCAGGCCCACATTGTGTCTCCCACCGCCTGGTAAAGCAGCAAGGATCATAACAAAATTGGTACTGTACAGCTGCAGGTCACTTGTCCATATTGGCACATCAGACTCAATTTATTATATGCCTTTGGGCATGAAGAGGTAGAGGGTTTTGTTCAGAAATCCTCCTTTCTAGAGAGAACAGCACTGACTGAACATAAATTCCTTCCCAAAGACCAGCTAGCCAATTGTCACAAAATGCAGCATTTCTCCAGGATGACGTTTGAAGTTACAAATTGTATTTCTACCAGAGGTGGTATAGCACAAATGGTCATTTTGACTGAAATCCTGCACACACTTACCTGGAACTAAGATTGATTGTGTGATTGTGAATGGAAGATAAAACAAATGAAACAAAAAACCTTCGAATCGGCAGATAAATGTGGCAAACTTCTGGCATGGCAATTGAAGAAAAGGCAGAAACTAAATACAGTTACAAGCCTTGAAGTGGATGGAAAGAACATATCTAAACCTAATGAGATTAGAAACTGTTTCCTGAGCTACTTTAAAAAACTTTATTCTCAAGGACCACAAAATGAAGAAGATATGGACAAATTTCTTAATAAATATGGATTACAAAAAATCTCTCATCAAAGTAAGGTGGATTTAAACCAGAGAATAACAGAACAAGAGATAGAGGGTGCCATTCAGGACATGCAATTGGGCAAATCTCCAGGGCCAGATGGACTGACTTCCAGATATTATAAATCTCTGAAGGAATGGTTGGTTCAACCGTTAAAGGAAGTCTGCAACGAGATCCTAGAGGGGAAAAAGGCACCAGAATCGTGGAAGGAAGCGTATATTTCACTCATACCAAAGACAGAGACTGAAAAGACTCAACTCAAGAACTACCGCCCAATATCATTACTTAATGTGGATTATAAAATCTTTGCAGACATTTTGGCAAAAAGATTTAAAAGAGTGTTGATGGAGATGATTCATAAGGACCAAGCAGGCTTTCTCCCAAAAAGGCATCTATCAGACAATGTAAGAAATATAATAGACATTTTGGAATTGCTAGAGGTGAACATAAACACCAAAGCAGTGTTGATTTTTGTGGACGCGGAGAAAGCATTTGACAATATTTCTTGGAGTTTTATGAAAAAGAATCTTCATGGGATGGGGGTAGGCCAAGGATTTGAGAATGGTATGGGTGCGATATACTCTGAACAAAAAGCGAAGCTGATTGTAAATAATGTGATAACTGATGAACTTAAGATAGAAAAAGGAACACGACAGGGGTGCCCAATTTCCCCATTGCTCTTCATTTCGGTTCTGGAGGTGTTGCTAAATATGATTAGAAATGACCAGCAGGTTGAAGGTGTACAGGTCGGAGATAAACAGTACAAGTTAAGAGCTTTTGCAGATGACTTAGTATTGACCTTACAGGAGCAAAACACTAGTGCGAAAAGGGTGTTGGAGATAATTCAACAATTTGGCCAGGTAGCCGGATTCAAACTGAACAAACAAAAAACTAAAGTCATAGAAAAAAAATTAACAGTTAAGGAGAAGGAGGAATTCCAAGAAGAGACAGGTTTGACAGTGGTTAAGAAGGTGAAATACCTAGGGGTTCACTTGACATCTAAAAATTTGAACTTGTATAAGGACAATTATGAAAAATGTTGGTCAGAAATTAAAAAAGACTTAGAAATATGGTCAAATTTGAAATTATCAATGTTAGGCCGAATTGCAGTTATCAAGATGAATGTATTGCCTAAAATGCTATTTTTATTCCAAACTTTGCAAATCCTCGACAAGATGGATTGTTTTAAGAGGTGGCAGAAAGACATATCGAAATTTGTCTGGCAGGGCAAAAAGCCCAGAATTAAATTTAAAATCCTGACAGATGCTAAAGAAAGAGGGGGATTTGCCCTGCCGGACCTAAAACTGTATTATGAAGTAGCAGCGTTCTGCTGGCTGAAAGACTGGATGCTCCTCGAGAATACAGACATTTTGGACTTGGAGGGTTTCAATAATGCATTTGGTTGGCATGCATATCTATGGTATGACAAAATTAAGGCGCATAGGGCCTTTAAGAATCATATTGTCAGAAAAGCACTGTACAATGTTTGGTTAAGATATAAAGATTTGTTAGAAAATAAAACCCCTAGATGGTTGTCACCCTTGGAGGCCAAGGCACTCAAAAAGCCCAATATGGAGGCCAAATGGCCAAAGTATTGGGAAATTTTGGAACAAGATGGAGACAAATTGAAATTACAGAGTCATGAGAAAATGAAACTTAAAGTACGTGATTGGCTCCATTATTATCAAATAATGGAGGTTTATAAACAAGATAGGAAAATTGGCTTCCAGGTGGAGAAATCAAAACTAGAAACTGAATTGTTAGAACCCAATACTAAGAACTTGTCAAGAATGTACAATTTGCTGCTGAAATGGAATACGCAAGATGAAACAGTTAAATCAGCTATGATTAAGTGGGCACAGGACATCGGTCATAACATAATGTTTGCTGACTGGGAATGGTTGTGGAATACAGGTATAAAATTTACGGCCTGTAATGCTTTAAAGGAAAATATTATGAAAATGATCTATAGGTGGTATATGACCCCAGTCAAGCTAGCAAAAATTTATCACTTGCCTGACAATAAGTGTTGGAAATGTAAAGAAACTGAAGGTACTTTCTACCACATTTGGTGGACGTGCCCGAAGATTAAGGCTTTCTGGGATATGATATATAATGAAATGAAAAAGGTACTTAAATGTACTTTTCCTAAAAAATCAGAGGCCTTCCTCTTGGGCATTGTCGGCCAACTGGTGTCAAAGAAAGATAGAATTTTCTTTATGTATGCTACGACAGCAGCAAGAATACTCATCGCAAAGTACTGGAAGACACAAGATCTACCCACTCTGGAAGAGTGGCAAATGAAAGTGATGGACTATATGACACTGGCTGAGATGACTGGCAGAATCCGCGATCAGGGGAAGGAGACAGCGGAAGAAGAGTGGAAGAAATTTAAAATTTATCTTAAGGACTATTATAAACTTGATGAATGCTAGAATGTTGAGGTTATGAGAAAGAAAGGGTGACAGTGATATAAGATTAGACTGAAGGAAAGATTAAAAGGACAGAGGCTTGACAGAAATATTTACAAGTTGCTAAAAAACTCTGGACATTGGGATGCAGAAAGGGGAGGTATGGGGGAGTCTGTGAAATAAGGTTTAGGAAAAAAAGGTTACGAAATTATACACGTTTGTATGTCTTTTTATATGTTTGTATTGTTTTAAAAATATTGTAAAACCAATAAAAAATTTTATAAAAAAAAAAATAAGATTGATTGTGTGCAATAGTATGGCAGTAAACATGCCAAGATTGTTCTGTTGGTTGTGCATACCTCAGTATTTCTTTCTCACTGCTGGTATGTCCATTGATATGCCTGTCGTCGATAGAGCAGTCTGACTAGGAAAGCAGAACTTCCCTCTGCCTCATATTCACTACACATCGACCTGATTTTGGAGTCTGATGCTCAGTTACAAATCACCAGAAAAGGGGACATTCATCACCAAAAAAGGACGAGAACTACTTTCATAAAATTTAAATATGCTAATTTATATGTATAAACGCAAATATACAAATGATTGCTACAATTTAAATTTGAGTACAACACAACTCACCATAGTGGGGAAGACTGTGGTCAGCTGAATTGTGTGCCTGCTCAGTCTGCTGTCAAGGTGGTCACTAGTGATGGGCAAATTGAATACCCCTGGCCACCCCGCTTTTGGTTCCTTATATTTAAACTAGGCTTGGACAAGGCAGTCAATAAAAACGACTTTTTCAAATAAAGGACTGTCCTCTGACAGCCCTTCAGATACAGTCCTGTCCTCTGTAAAGTAGGGCACGTGGCCACCCTATGGTTGAATGCAATGTGCAGGCCAGTTCAGGCCTAAAGGGTTGTACCCAACTAAGCTCTGCTCAGAGTAGACTCAATGAAATTACTGGGTCTAAGTTAGCCATGTCTGCTAAGTTCAGTGAGCCAAAGATACAACCCATTGACGCGCGGCGTAAATTAACACAGTGGTACCTCTGGATGCGAACGGGATCCGTTCCGGAGCCCTGTTCGCATCCTGAGTATAACATAAGACACGACTGCGCATCTGCACGTGTCGCGTTTTGCCGCTTCCATGCATGCGCGTGATGTAATTTTGTGCGTCTGCGCATGCGCAATTGGCGAAACCCGGAAGTAACACACTCCATTACTTCTGGGTCGCTGCGGAGCGTAACTTGAAAACGCTCAACCTGAAGCACCTTTAACCCAAGGTATGACTATAATGCAGAGTTTTTAAGTGAAAGAATAAGAGCTTTACTGAGTTAAAATAAACTTCTCCATAAACAACATTGACTGAGATTATGTACTGACTCTGCTCATAACTGAGGCAGACTGACTCTGACTGAAATCTTACTGAGAACACAGAGAGAAAATGGCTGCCGCTTATAAGGAGAACGAGTCACATGTCAGTTAGCAGTTAGGCCTGAATAACTTTAGTAGGCCCAGCACTTCCCAGCCTGTTTATACTTCTGCTCTCGAGGTCATTGGGGAGTGTCACGTGACAAAGACACATGAGAGCAGGAGCAGCAAAGCAGGCTGGGAAATGCTGGGACTGCACAATCATTTGGGCCTACTCAAGTTACTCAGGCCTAACTGCAAAGTCACTCTGACATGTGACTCGTTCTCCTTATAAGCGGCAGCCATTTTCTCTCTGTGTTCTCAGTCTGCCTCAGCTGTAAGCAGAGTCGGTATGTAATCTCAGTCAAACTGTTTGGAACCATCTTGTTTATGAAGAAGTTTATTTTAACTCAGAAAAGCTCTTTTTCTTTCACTCAAAAACTGCATTATTAATTTGCGCTGTACATCACCCATAGGGTCCAAAGTACCTGAAGTTAGTGTCTGGAGCTGTGAGGAATTGTGGGAAAGAGGACTCCCGTCATCTGGCTTGGGCTCATCAGACTTGGTATCCAACAATACCTGCAAAGAGAATTTCGTATTAAGGAAACAAGGTATGTATCCCAGACGAAGCCACCTCCATAATGCCAGGCCTGCTAGTAACCAACATACAGTGGTACCTCGGGTTAAGTACTTAATTCGTTCCGGAGGTCTGTTCTTAACCTGAAACTGTTCTTAACCTGAAGCACCACTTTAGCTAATGGGGCCTCCTGCTGCCGCCACACGATTTCTGTTCTCATCCTGAAGCAAAGTTCTTAACCTGAAGCACTATTTATGGGTTAGCGGAGTCTGTAACCTGAAGTGTATTTAACCTGAAGCGTATGTACCAAGGTACCACTGTACTTCTTTTTCAAGCTTGAAGAGGACTCCAAGTCCTTTTCTAGGCCAGATCCCATCCCTGAACTATGAGGTTCCTTGTTCAAACATTAGAATCTCTGATAATGTTGAATATTCCTTCATGTTAACCACACTGGCCCACGGAAGTCAGACAACTTGCCATGCTAGCTCTCTCAACGTAATCCCTAATGATTTAAACACCATACAAAAAGTTTGCTCAGTTATTACCTAGCTTGCAGGTGAGATGCATTTGGAGAGAACTGAGGAGGAAGTGGGGCAGGATGCTGAAAAGGGACAGTTGTGAACATCCCCATCTCTGAGCGGCAGACGACTCCAGGGGTGCCTGCGCTTAGCCTGGGTTCAGTCTTTGGGATATTAGGCTTTGCTTGCACATAGATGCTAACATAGATGCTAGGATGAAGCATTTCACGGCATAACCCTCCAACCGATCTTACGTCCCCATTAGCTTCACAGGGTTGCCCCAGGCCAAAGCTCTGGGTCCAGCTCAGAGCAAGACAATCTCCTGCCTCTCCAGATTCCAGCATCCTCCCAACTCACCAGATGCAACCCCTGCCACTAGCCTCTGTGTCTCCATCTTGGGATGACGGGGCATCCCTCCAGGGAAGTGTGTAGAGATTTCCCTTACTAGCATACTTTTCACAAACCAAAAGACCTACCGGTATTTCTCTTTTTAACAAAAATATTATTTATTCATTTTTTACTAAATGATTTTTTTTACACATTTTAACATAAACCATAAGATCCATATTTACCCTTTTTAAAAAAAATAATAATATTTTTAATAAAATAATTACAATTACAAAGAAATAAAGTGATCGGAATGGGGGAAATGAGGGGGGAAAGAACAAAGATGTTTATAAAAAAGAAGGAACAAAAATAATATACAAAATACTATCTAGCATATTGTTACCTATCCTTGAATGCTCCATATTTTGCCTATACTATTCTATACATCCATTTTAACCTATCTATCTCACTAAAAGAAAGTCCTGTTTGCTGTTTTAAGTCTTGAAAGAGTCAACAAAAAGTGTCCAGTCCTCAAATTCACTGCTAGATGGAGGGTCGATGTTGCAGGTGTTGTCTTCAGGGCAGCTCCTTTCCCGGCTGATGACATTCTTGCGGGGGTCTTCTTTTCTCCGGAGGTCTCCCCCCAGGCTCCAGCAGATAGGCCGCCATTTCCCATCACAGTTTTGTTCCATGCAGGAAAGAGAGAAAAGAGATTATGTTAGAAAGGGTATTAAATCTCATGAATGTTAGTGCCTCTAGTTGCCCCCAACATAATCCCCGCTGTTGGTGGGAGGGAAAAAATTAAAAAGGGGGAGGTGTTTTCTAACAAAGAAATGGAAGAAAGTTACTGCTTGTGGGTTGCCTGCCACCCTTCACTCAAGAGGTCGGCAGAGAGTCCTGCAAGGAACGGGACCCTGGGCATACACCAGCAACTGGGGGAGCCTGCCTGTCCTGGGGGTGGGACCCCTAACAAAGGGGAAACAACAAAGATAAGATTGTCCCTTTGGGGGCGGCACTTAGGGGGTGGGACCAGATCGTAGGCCAGCCCCCTTGTGTTAAAATGACTGTTTTAACAAAGATGGGGTTTTATCTTGGGTGGGTGCTGTTTGATTTGCAGGGCGGGGTTGTTCTAAACGGTTGTTAAATGTGATATGTTGATTTAGATTTTGTATTTGTGGGCTGGAGTGTTGTTTTCGGGGCTTTATTGTTTATTCGTTGTGCATATGTTTTTTATTATTTTAATTTTTATTATGTTCTGATATTTTTATCATGAATTTTGTGCAGTGATTATTTTTATTATGTATTTTGTGCTTCGTATACTGTAGCTTGGTGATTTGAACCACCCTGAGATTCAAAATCCATCAATAAAAACAACAATCAAGAACAACATCAACAAGAAACACAACAACAACAAAAAGGTTTCCTACCGCTATGTATGGAGGGTCATGAGGGCAGCACCACTCCTCTTGGTCGATCCTGATGGCATTGATGTTCCTGGTGCTGGTCCAGACTGGATCCCACGGAGAGCAGAAGATGGAATCTCTGCAGCACAACTTTGATGTCCACGTTGCCTTGGCCTGGCGCTACTGCGGATGTTCTGCCAGGAGGAGAAAAGGGCTCCTTGAGAAACGTCACATCCAAACAGCCCACCAGATGTCCAAATAGCCCACCAGATGCCTCATTCACCTGGCATGCAGCTCAGGAAGTTCTGCGGGTAAGGTTCCCTGTGAAAACAGTGGAACAGCCTCCTCACAAGGCGCTGGACCCTGCCTTTCTGCCGATGTTTACAGGCCCACTGCATGATGTTCCCTGTCCGCCTGAGCCCTTCTTCCTCATGCTGCTGCATCTCTTCCAGCCCTGAGTGGCAAGGGAGAAAGGTTGAGCAAGGTGGAGATGCATAGGAAAAGAGCCATCCATCAAAAATATTAAGACAGCCGTTGGGTGGCCCCAGCAATCGGGCCGGGGAGGTGTGCTGGTTGTAGGTGGGGATGCAGGAGTCCACAGGGTATCCACCCCAACCAGGACACAAGCAGTGGTGGTTCCCCTTGAGGAGGAGGAATCAGCTTTTCACAAGGCAAAAACTTGCAAAGCACCCCCACCAGAGCTCCTCCCAGGACCAGGGTGTGGGGTAGGGGGATATTTGTGTGTGAGAGAGGGCATTCCAATCCTCTTTGCATGTTCATCTTGTGGCACCTCTGTCTGCACATACATCTGGGAATCTGCCTTCCCCTAAAGCCCTTTCTCAGCAGAAGCATCCCTCCCTGGCCTCCATACATCTCACTTACATGTGCCATAGGATGCCATGTCTTGGCTCTGGATGAAACTGGCATCCCGGAAAGCCAGATGACCTAGAGAGACAGGGCAAGAAAGGGGACATCGTCTCGGTGCAAAGCAGTGGAGACAGTGTGGCGATCACACAGGGCCCCCGGGCGTTTCACAGTCTATTGACCCTGTGCCACCACTGCGGTTGCTCTCTTCGCTGCCACCACCCCATATCTCACGGGGACACACAGAGTAAAGACATTCCTCCCCCCTTAAGAAGATTGACTCAGGAGGGATAACTTAACCTAGTTATTCTCCTGATCAATCAGCAGTACATCTTTATGGCAAATAAACATTTCCTAACCTGTCATTTCACCCTTCACATCACACCTAACCTTTGTACATCAAATACTGTGTTTTGGTAAAATATACATATATACAAAAACCTGTTACATGTTAGGTATTCAGTTAACTTTCAACTGCAGGTCTTCTGGACAAAGCATCTGCGACGGTATTCAGGGTCCCTTTCACATTTTTAATCGTAACATTAAAGTCTTGCAGTGATAAGAGCCCACCTCAACAACTTACTGTTGGCCTCATTGACCTCAGCCACAACAAGGGTGAATGGTCAGTACATAAAGTAAAAGTTCGGCCCCAGATGTATGGCTTCAGCTTCTGTAATGTCCACACGATGGCAAGGCATTCCTTCTCGATGGTTGAATAATGTCTTTCCCTTGGTAGTAGTTTCTTGCTTATGAAGGTGATGGGATACAGGTCGTCCTTCTCTCCCTGTTGGCACAGCACGGCCCCAATCCCGGCATCAGATGCATCAGTGAAGACGGTGAGCTCACGATCATAATCAGGAGCAACAAGGACTGGATTTGATGTCAAGCTGCTTTTTAAGGCGTCAAACGCCTGCTGACATGCTACTGTCCAGTTTCTTAATCCATTCAGGATTTTGTCCACCAATCGCTGAAAAGTTTCTGGCGCATTCTTTAAGCCAAAGGGCTTTACTTTAAATTTAAACAACCCTAAAGGACTTCTGAATGGAGTTTTCTCCTGGTCCTTAGGGTCTATTTCTACTTGATAGTACCCCTTTGTTAAGTCTAGGCAGGTGATGTAATGACACTGGCCTATAGCTTCGATCATGTCATCTAAACGCAGCATTGGATATGCATCCGCTTTAGTGACATGGTTCAGCTTCCTATAATCCAGGCAAAATCTAATAGATCCATCAGGATAATAACACTATGGGTGCTGCCCAGGGGCTTTCCGAAGGGGTTATAATCCCTGCCTTCAGCATTGCCCTTACCTCATTGCTAACATTCCCCATATACTCTCCAGTTATTCTATAAGGGTTTATAGCAATAGGATTGGCATCTCCCATGTCAATATGATGTACAACTCCCTTAGCTCTACCTGGAGTGTTACTGAAAATTTCCTTATAATCTTGTAGGATCTGCTTAACCTCCACCTGCTGATTAAGGGTTAATGTAGGAGCTATCTTTACTTCTTGTAGATTGCACAGTTGCTCCCCTCTCCCTTCCCAGCATGTTATCTCGGCTTCGTCTGGATCTTCACGTATTGCATACAGTGTCCAGCCTTCGGGTCTAAGATAAGGCTTTAACATGTTCACATGAACCGCCTTATGCCCTGTACCTCGTCTTTGGCAAATATCACATGCCTGGCAATATAGCTTGATTTGTTTCCCCATGCCTGGCCAAGTAAAATGCTATTATGGGCTTGTTGCAAAATCTTTTCTCTGTAGCTATGAGGGATTACTAGCTGTCTTCTCACTTCTTCACACACACCCCCCCCACATGGTGGGGCAAGGACTTCTCAATATAAAAGGCCCTTGCTCAAACAAGACCGTTCTGGGCACTCAGGAGTTAACGGCCTCTCCGACTCGGCTGCCTCAAAGTACCTTTGTAACTCAGTATCTTCTTTTTGCTTTTTGGCAAAACTTGGGGTTTGACTTTTGGTCAAAGGAAATAAAAAGGCGTCTTTTCCTTCCTCACACTGATCATTCCCTTGCTGTCCTTCAGCATTGTCTGCCTCTGCTACTGTATCCACCCCCTCAGGATTAGGTGACTGTGGGCTCCCTTTTGCTTCTGGTAACTATGAAAGTACTCTGCACATGTTCTAAAATGTCCCAACCAATGAGCACAGGGGCGGGAATTTCTTCCGAAAGGGCTCCTTGCCACTTCCCTGCCCAGTTTTTGAACCTGACATCTATTTCCGCCACCTTTAGGATCTCTGCTTGTTTCGAAAGTCCTTTTAATTTCATTACTTTCCCTGGAATTATCCCTGATTATCTCAGGGTGGACCATAGTGACTTGCGATCCCGTGTCCTTTAACCCGAGATATCTTTTTCCGTCTATCCAAATATACTCTCCAGCGTTCTTTAACAAGAGATTATCTTGTTGAATCGCATAACAGTGCAGGACTTGGGCTTCTACTACCTCAGCAGGCTTGGGCCTAGTTGGCCTGTCCGTTTCCTTGACAACCTGACTAGTTGGGCCCTGCTCCGCAGGTTGCATACAATATGTCTGTTTCTGTGTGGCGCTATAACTAGATGTTTCTTTTCCAGGTTTACACTCAAAACGTTTATGACCTAATTTCCCACATCTCCAGCATGAAATGTCTTTGTTTTATTTACTTTTCCCTCAGTAAACTCTGTATGGGTGTGTGCCTTCTCGTGGGCTTTTTGATGAGGGGCTGCTTCTCTCATCAGTTTCTGAGGTAATTTTTCCTTTGGTTTGCTGAAATTTATTTTTGTTTGTTTCCCAATATCTCCCACCAAATTTTGGCCCATCAAATCCATGGTCTCTGATTTCATTTATTTTATCGGCTAAACCCGCTGCTTCCTCTATTGTCTTGGGGTTCCTTTCTTTTATCAGGTACTTCAATTGGCCATTTATTGTGTCGTAAAATTGCTCCAACGCTATCACTTCTCTAATCTTAGGTACCGTGTCTGCATTCTCTTGCTCTAACCATCTTGTGAGGTAAGTTTTTATCTTTGCACCCACCTGCGCATAGGTTTCCTTCCTCACCTTTGTCACACTTCTAAATTTTTTCCTCAACTGCTCTGAGGTAATCCCAAAGCGTGTATATACTAACTGCTTGTACACCTCAAAATTTCAGGATTGTTCCTCAGTCATTTGAGCGTATAATTCGGCTAGAGGACCGCTTATTCTAGCCCTCAAGATCATCATTTTATCTTCCTCTCTTTGAAGGCTACTAGAAATGCTTCTGGGTTATCCTTATCTCTAAACTTAGGAAAGCGTTTTAAATCTATCTTCATTTGATTCTGCCCATCGGCGTTATTACCCAGCTATGGTCCAAATTGAGTCTGATTTTGCAGGACAAACGACTTCTCTTTCTTATAAAAGCCCTGTACAATGGAACCAAACTGCAGGTCCGATGCGGTTGACAGGGACAGCTATCGAACAGCATCGAGATGACTAGGGGGGTGAGACAGGGTTGTATTTTGGCCCCCACATTGTTTTGTCTATTCTTAAATGACCTAGAAGAGAGCTTAATGGACCCAGATGGACACATTCCCAAAATAGGAATGAGAAGGACCCCTTTGTTGTTGTATGCTGATGACGCAGCCATCATCTCGCGTTCCAGACCGGGCTTGAATTATCTGTTGAGGAAATTTTCTGATTACTGTTCTGGAAATGGTTTATCCATTAATTATGAAAAATCTAAAATCTTAGCCTTCGAAAGAAGATTCTCCCAGTCTAAATGGGTGCTGGATGGCCATAACCTTGAACAGGTAAAATACTTCAGTTACCTAGGGCTCACATTCCATCATACAGGATCTTGGAAGCACCATTGGCAAACCTCCCTTCAAAAGGCGGAGATTACAAAGCTAGCCATACATAGATTCTTCTTCACAAAGGGCGGCAAATATGTTCCAGCAGCCTTAAGGGTTTTCAATGCAATTGGTTTTCCAATTCAATTCTATTTTTCTCAAGCTCTAATTTCAGGTTATATTCTTGAACTAATTTCCACTTTTCAAAATCCTCTGAAAACTGTGGAACTTCAGGTGGGGTTTTAGTCATCTCTTCTATTCTCGTTTCTTCCCCCTGGGGATTCCCATTCTCTTCTCCAGAGCTTTCATATGGGTTTTCTCTTACTGGGTGCTTAGTCTTCTTGGGTGGCATTATGGTTGAGTCAGTATTTTGCACTAATTAAATAAGAGACTTTTACTCTCAGCACTCTTCCTCCCGGCTTGGCTTTCCAAGACCCTGGTCCCCAAAGTATAGCTTTAGGTTTTTCCCCTCTAACCTTTCAAGCTTACTTCCTCTGACCCTGAGACTAAGCCTCCGCCAGAACAGTCTTTTGAGATCTCTTGCTCTTATTGTTATCTCGGCCACACGGCAATCTGGGGTTTATCCTCAATCACACCCTTGGGCCAGGTAATCTCTTCACCGATTTCCCCTTCCCCTCTCCAGGTGTATTGCTTCCCCTCACAGGCACTTAGACTTAACGAATTCCGCCACTGCCGCCAATTTTGTGGCGGCAGGTTCGGTTGTTATCCCACCGCTGCACCACCAATTTTGTGGTGATCACACAGGGCCCCCGGACGCTTCATGGTCTATTGACCCTGTGCCACCACTGCGGTTGCTTTCTTCGCTGCCAACCCCCCCCCCCCCCCCGTATCTCACAGGGACACACAGAGTCCAGACAGTAGTTAACATAAACAACTAATCAAGTTTATTTTAAAACTGCAAGAACAAGCGTATGATTTCTGTTTATTTCTCTTGACAGTTGACAGTTTCTTAAATCTTAGTTCCTAACAACTTCAACCTGAATTAATTATCTATCTGACTCCACCTATCAATTCCTCTCACTCTCTCACAATACAACTCTACCAACCCACACCTAAGCCTCCCTCTTCCTTCTAGAACACCCAAGCCTCAACTCCCAACTGACAAAACTCAACTCCCAAACCTCAACTGTCAACTCCCAAACCTCAACTTTCAACTCCCAAACCTCAAATGTCTTTTCAAAACCTCCCACTCTATCTTTTACTCCCCCCTCGCATTCTCACTGGCCAATCACATCACACCCATTTTTAACTCTTTCCTTGACGCATCCTAGGGGCAAATGCCACAGGCAGCTTGACAGGGGGACAGGTATGCTCTGATGCGTCTAGAGGCCTCCACCCTCGTGGAGCACTCAGAGCAAGATCTGGGCGCAGATGAACACCTATCTAGCAAGCGGCCTGGGGACATGCCCATCCTCCCTGCCATTGTTTCCAAGACGTTTCTGTCCATCCCTACCAGGGAAGGACGTTGCTTGACTTACCCAGAAGCAGAGCTGCCACCCTGGAGACTGCTGGCAGCCTGTTGGCAGACTGCTTTGTACATGTCAAGGCAGCACTCCGAAGGATGTTCTTGCTGAAGGTCTTGCTCTGTTGGCAAAGACAAAGGAGAAGTGGCATCAGACAGGCTTGAGAGTGCAGCAGAAGAGCCTTGCACCCCCAAGGACGTCCCTGGGCAAAGCTGCCAATGAAGCAGAAAAACCTTACCAGATGCCTGGCAGCCTGGTGGAGAGCAAAGTGGAGACTAAATTTGTTGGGATGCGCCCACCAGTTGACTTGTGGGGCTAGATGGGAAAGAGCCCTCCTTGCAGCCTGCAACACAAGAAGAGAAGAGGGTTACAAATTGCCATAAAAGAAATCTCAGAAGCTCCTGAGAACAGTCCCTCCCTCCTTCCTACTGTGTAAGTCCACCTCCTTGGCCCTCACCTTGGCCACCTCATCCTCGTCTTCAAGGTGAATGGAAACTGGAGGAGATATTCAACCACTTTCACCAGGTGGTGGTGTGACAAGATGGAGAAAGTGAAGACGGCCATGTTTCTGCCCTCCACTGTAGGCCCCTGGGTGATTTTGTAGAAGGCCTCCAATCAGGGTCCTTGGGAGTATTGGACACAGGCAGCTCCAGGGCGCCAGTTCCCCTCTCCATTGTGGGCCAAGAGAAGAAGCTTGCCAGTCTGCTCCCAGAAGGAGGAGGGTTCCCCATCCCTGAACCCATGTTTCACAGGACCCTTGGCTGAGCTTCTTGTCCTGACATTGCCAGTCCTGGCCACCCAATGACATTAGGTTGCATCCCCTACACCAAAGCGGAGATTCTTCTCTCCTACCTTTGAAGACACCTTACCTCTACTGCTTTGCCGCTAAACTGCTTGATGAACTCTTGCAGCAGGTGGGAGATGTCCAAGGGGTCGAAGTTGCTCTCAAGAACCAGGTTGCTGGCGAGGAAGCACATGGCCTCCAAGAGCTGCTCCGCAGGGAGAAAGGTGCCAAAGACCTGAAGCGAGAGAGGAAGGTCAGAGATGCCCACAGGGCAGGGCTGGGGAGCAGAAAGCCCAGGTGCTTTCTCTGCGGAACCCAGAACATGTGGCTTGAGAGACCGCTGTGCCTTGTGTAACAGCGACTTACCCTGGCAAGAGAGTAGCAGTCATTGATGAACAATTCAGGAACCGGTCCTCCGGTGGAATTGAGGACCTTCTGAGCTCCGATGATGAGTGTTTGGTTCCTTGATGTTTGTGCCAGCATCTCTGCAAAGGAAAGCCAAAGTTAGTTTGGGTCTTGCTCACCCCACCCCATGCTGCGATGCATTCTTCCAGTCTTACCTTCGTTGCGCCGCAGGATGGGCAGAAGATGGCAGAGGGCCTCTGCTGCCTGCTGCCTGCACTCCAGGTCTGGATCCAATGCACAGAGACAGGAAATCGCCACCAGTTGGCTAAGGGAGGATGCAGGAAGCACTACCAATGGCTGAGAAGAAACCCAGAGAAGCGACTGATAAGAGAAGCAACCCTTCACCATTTTTCATAAAACGTCTTCAAGGTGAATGAGGACGACGACCAGTTCATGAATGGCTGCTGCTTCTTCTTCTGTTGTTGTTGTTGTTATTATGGGAAGCCTTTGTTCTCTCACCCAGCCCCGAAGCAGCCCCAGATGTTGGATGGCTGAGGCCCGGACAGAGTCTTCCTCCTGTAGGCAGAAAACATCAGAGATTGTGTTTCTCATCAGAGCTGTTTCCTTTCGCCTGCCCACTGGGGTGTTTTGAGGCTGCTCAGCCCCCTATCCTCCCCCTGTGTTTTCCAGGCAGGCTTCCAAGAGAAGGTGCTCCAGAGGAACACCCTCCTGAAGCCAGAAGATCTCCACTGCATGCCAGTCTAAACACCACCCTTCATCTTCCAAAGCATTCCTCCTCCATTGGGTGTGGTGTCATGTTTCCCCTCATACTCACATGGGCAGCCAGGCTGCAGTAGGTTTCTGCCAGCATCTTCAGGTCTTCCTCTCCCAGCTCCCTGGAATGGTAGGCTTGGTCTACCAGCTCTTATCAACTCTGGGAGGACATTAACTTCTGCAGAAGGGAGGGAATCCAGCAGCAAGAGCCGCAGAAGCAAAGGGTCCTACACAAAAGAGAGAATCTTTTCAAAGGTCTGAAAGGCCTCACGCCTTTTAGCACAGGCCCTTCAGTATTGTGCCAGCAAAAGAGTGCTGGGCCATGATTAGAATCGAGATCTGTACCCCCCCTCCCTCCCTCCCTTCTGAGCATCACTTGCCATGTCAGAGTCCAGAAGCAGGGATATCCCTCTGACGCTGAGCTTCCGGACTTGCAGGTGGTCGTGTTCCAGCCAGTTGAGGAGCCGCTCCAGTGTATCTTCACAGGGATGCAGACGGCAGCTGAGCAGCTAAAGAGGCCCAAAGAGAAAGAAACTCTTCAGCGATGAGAGGCTGAGGCAGGTTCTCTTTTTATCCACCACCTGTAGTTCTTCACAGAGCAAAGCCACTGAAGTGAATGGACCCACGTTTGTCATGGACATCAAATCCAATGGGTCTACTCTGAGGAACACTAAAACAGGCAACAGTCCTTAGGCTCAAAGTAGCCTTGACAAAAGCCACAGAATATGGAAGCTAAAGACAGCTGCAAGGTCCAAATTCTGATGAAGGCTGGTTGGGGAACCAAGGACACAAAGGGAGCCGAAGAACACAAAGCCCAAAACTCGGCAGAAACCAAGCCAGGGCCTCCTTACTGCACCCATTTCCTCTCGCGTCAGTCCCCCTCACCTCGATGTAGATAACTGCCGCTACTTCCGGCAAACTCCTGGTCCTCGAGAGCAGCAGTGATGTTTTCTACCATGGGAGGGATCCACCAGCGTCGCTTTCCGACAGCTCTGAAATGGAGAAGCAGATATTGGTAAGGAAGGGAGAGACACCGCAGGAAGCAAACAGGGGCACAGTCCGATCCTGTGCCTTCAACTCCGTTTGCCAGACCATTGGAAGGTCACCCTGTTCTTCCTCTTGCCTCACCATGGCAGACAACCCCTGGCTGAAATTCTCCGGGCAGAAAAGTTGGTCTATGATGGCCGTCTCTACTTCTTCTCCAGTGGTGCCAAGAAGGAGGTGCAGAACTTCCTTAGCCCCTCTGTAACAAAAGCAAGGCCAGTTTTACCAGGAGGGTCATTGCCACACACTCACATTCCTTCCCCATCCTTCCTCCCTAGCAGCCGCCTGAAGGAGAGCCTCCCTTAGAAAACCAAGTTGGACTGGAAAACCCCAGAGGCTGAAGGGAAAACGACTTCATTGGCCCCTTTGCAACACACTACTCACCCAAGGAATTCTTGGTCGTAGTGGAAGTTGACAACCATCCCCAGGAGAGCAATCAGCAGCTGTGGGAAATTCCGGCGCACAGCTACCTTGTAGTCCTCCATCCTGAGGTTGGCGTGGAACAGGCTGGTGCGATGTTGTTGTAGAAGAGAGAGGTGCAAGTCACTTTCCCTGCTTTTCTGCAGAATACAGAAACCCCTTGATATTACCCTGGGAAGAAGGAAGCCAGAAAGCAGGTGGTTCATTCTTACCACTTGGGTGGCAGATTCCACCAAGGGGCTTTGGTAAAGCTGCTTGGCCATGAGTTCGAGCAGTTGTTCTTGGTTGGCCGATGCCAAAACCTCCTTCCATACTCTCTCGCAGTCTCTGTGGATGCAAAAACAAGAGCAATGGTCAGATTCAAGTTTTCTGCTTGCTGCCATGCTCCAGAGAGAAGAAATGGCAGCAAGGGCTTTCTGAGCAAGCCCTGCAGCTTGCCAACCTTCCCCTTAGCCCAGTAGAACCTGGAGGGTTCCATACCCGAAGGGAAACTGGAGGAGGTATTCAACCACTTTCACCAGGTGGTGGTGTGACAAGATGGAGAAAGTGAAGACGGCCATGTTTCTGCTCTCCACTGTAGGCCCCTGGGTGATTTTGTAGAAGGTCTCCAGCAGCACCTCCACCTGTCAGAGAAAAGGAGAGGGTTGCTTGGAGAGTACAAGTAAGCGGGGCTGTCTGCAGGCAGATCCCTCCATCCCTCATAGAAAGAGGGACTCTTGCCTGTGTGCCACCACAGCCATCTTCCTTCAAAGGTACCAATCAGGGTCCTTGGGAGTATTGGACCCAGGCAGCTCCAGGGCGCCAGTTCCCCTCTCCATTGTGGGCCAAGAGAAGAAGCTTGCCAGTCTGCTCCCAGAAGGAGGAGGGTTCCCCATCCCTGAACCCATGTTTCACAGGACCCTTGGCTGAGCTTCTTGTCCTGACATTGCCAGAGCCCTCTCAACAAACATGAGTCCTGGCCACCCAATGGCATTAGGTTGCATCCCCTACACCAAAGCGGAGATTCTTCTCTCCTACCTTTGAAGACACCTTACCTCTACTGCTTTGCCGCTAAACTGCTTGATGAACTCTTGCAGCAGGTGGGAGATGTCCAAGGGGTCGAAGTTGCTCTCAAGAACCAGGTTGCTGGCGAGGAAGCACATGGCCTCCAAGAGCTGCTCCGCAGGGAGAAAGGTGCCAAAGACCTGAAGCGAGAGAGGAAGGTCAGAGATGCCCACAGGGCAGGGCTGGGGAGCAGAAAGCCCAGGTGCTTTCTCTGCGGAACCCAGAACATGTGGCTTGAGAGACCGCTGTGCCTTGTGTAACAGTGACTTACCCTGGCAAGAGAGTAGCAGTCATTGATGAACAATTCAGGAACCGGTCCTCTGGTGGAATTGAGGACCTTCTGAGCTCCGATGATGAGTGTTTGGTTCCTTGATGTTTGTGCCAGCATCTCTGCAAAGGAAAGCCAAAGTTAGTTTGGGTCTTGCTCACCCCACCCCATGCTGCGATGCATTCTTCCAGTCTTACCTTCGTTGCGCCGCAGGATGGGCAGAAGATGGCAGAGGGCCTCTGCTGCCTGCTGCCTGCACTCCAGGTCTGGATCCAATGCACAGAGACAGGAAATCGCCACCAGTTGGCTAAGGGAGGATGCAGGAAGCACTACCAATGGCTGAGAAGAAACCCAGAGAAGGGACTGATAAGAGAAGCAACCCTTCACCATTTTTCATAAAACATTTTTATTAAATCTCCAAAACATTCCAAAACTTAGCATCCTATACAGAAAATATCAATTTCTTTTTGACTTCCCACCCCTCTTTTCCTGATGTTTGCTTTTTACTTCTTTTATCAGCTGTTTTACTCACTAGGATTCATTCTGCTATGGCCCAGCTCTGTTCTTAAAATTGGCTATGTGCTGGGATGCCTGATTGTCCCTTGGGCACCTTGCAGGGTGGGCCTAGAAGGAGCAGCCTGAAGGCCTTGACAGCCCTGCATGGTTGTAATGCTTTGCTTCAGTAACTCACATATTCCTGGATCTTCTGCAGGAGGTCAGAAAGCTCTCAGAGCACCTTCCTTCGAACCATCTTCTTCCCACTCTTCATCATGGTGACGACATCTGTAAGTCTGGCCTTCAGCTGGTCCTTGCTGAAGGAAGATCAGCCACATCCGGAGAAGCTGTGGTTGGGATGCTGAGGGGAGAGAGGAGTAGCACTTGTGTAAAAAGGTTTTATTGCCTCCCATCCTTCAAAGACCCCAAGCACCACCACCATAGAAATGGATGGGGGGGGGGGCTTTTGAAAGCAATTGATGATTGGGGGGAGGGGATTAGCACAGCATTACCTTGGAGGAAGATCCTCCGCTTCTTCCAGGCTGATTTCTTATATTTGATCCTCGTCGAAATCAACTCCCTGTCCACGAGAAAAGAGAAACAAGAACGTCAGAATGTGAGGAGTGGATCAGACCCATTCATGTTTTTGTGTTGATCAGGAAAGTGCAGGCAAGGTAGGTTGGGAAAGAAACTGAAAATCTCTGTCCTCAATTTCCTTGGAGACCTTATTCATCCATTCATTCCTTTAGAGCATTTGTACCCCTCTCCTAAGCTCCAAGAGAGCCTTCCATGAAATCAAATGCAAGAAACTCCCTAATCGCAGAGTTCTATTGCAATAAACAATCTGACCAACAGAAATACAACACACAAGGAAAGGGGGCAAGGAGGGCAGAGGAAAAGACAACTCACAAGCTCAGGCCCCAGGGTCTAGAATGCTGTTCTCATATCTTCCACTGAGGCAGCCTGATGAAATGGCTGCCGCCACATGACAGTTGGGGGACAGGTGGGCAGCAGGGCTCCCTGCATCAGCTCTGCAGAAAAACCAGATCCATCCGGCACCCCCTTCCCCTCCACTGGGTCAGCCGCTCACACTCTTTTCTTCTTCTGTTTTTCCCTTTCCCTCCAAACTATAGTACAAAGATAACATCCAGCATATGTAGAAATAGAAATGAAGCCTCTCCCAGATTCACATGTACATAAATCAGAAGGAATCCTCTGTTCAAAATAATATTCAATCGACTGCAATATAGAACACTAAATTTTCCTTTTCGGCATTCCTTCTCCCCTTCCTACAACTTGGGCAAAGCTCAACCCTTTATTTGACTTTGGATAGCTCTTTGCCAAACTCGGTGAGACCATTAATCTAGGTTCTAGAGTTAAGTCCCCTGGCCATGGCAACCTCCACTTACCTCCAGGAATCTTTGGGACGCCATCTTCTAATGTAGTGACTGAGCGAAGGTCACTACAGGCCACCACTGCAAACCTCGAGATGCTGAGGATGCAGGAATCTCAGTTCAAATGGTCACAAGTTCCATTGCTAGGCAACGGCCCTTGAGAACATGGAATTCCCGGCCTCAGTGCCAAGGTTCTAGGAGAGTCCGTGTGGCCTAGTAGACCTCATGATTAGACCTTATGGATAAGTTAGCTAGCTAAATGGATACTTTTGTGCCAGTCTCAATAATGGTGGAATTTAATTGATGGGATGTTGTTTTGTTAACTGGCTAATGTGAAGATAAATGCTATGATTTCTGAAATGTTTTAATAATGGATTTCATACAGTATGCTTATGCCATTTTATATACCTTTGTTCTATTGATGTTTGTGTCGTAATGTTATTGTGAACTGCATTGAACATTGCTGGGAAAGCAGCGTATAAACAAACTTGATAATGATAAAATATAATAATAATGATAAATTTGTAGGGTATTTTACATAAAAGCTGCTGAGGCGGAGATTGACTTGCCCATGGCCACACAAAGGTTCCATGTGATTCTGCCTCGTTTTCCCATATGCAAAGCTATCACTATCCACTGCCTCCAAAATTGGAGCATTAAAGCCCACACTTCCTGTTGTTGGTGGTTCATTTGAAATGATTCATGCATTGTAGTCATTAAAAAAAAGTTTGAAGGGTAAAGCTAAGATGCTGAAAAGCAGGAGAAAATTGCACAGATTTCTTATCCTTCATTTGAGTGAATGTGTATGTTTTTTGATCATCTTGAGAGAAAACTGTTGACCACATGTGTTGAAATACAAGGCACACCATATGGCTGAAAGCATTTCCTTGTGGCTGTTTACATCTTCACACTAGTTGTCTCTAGCTTTTACCTGAACTTTCCCTGAAAAACTAATGTGGTAGCATTTTCACAAGACAGAGACGGTGAGTCAGGCCTCTTTTAATCACGTTGATTGCCCAGTTTGTCATATGCCAAACTTCTGTTCTTATCCTCAAGAATAAAATTATGTTGTTATTGTAGCAGTTCTCCTTTCAGCACTGACTGTAAAACAGTACGCTCTAGTGGTAGAACACACACACACACACACACACACACACACACCAGTTGAGACTGAGTATTTTGACGTAAGGCTAGTTCACACATACAGGGCAAATCTGCCCATTTTAGTTTCTCTTAGTTTTTCATTTTTCAGACACAGGCAGTCTGGAGGGAGAGACTTATGCTATGCGTGAATGACCCTCAAAGGTGGACACAATGAGGCAAAATACTTGTACAGTTTTAAAACAAGAACAAAGGGAGTTGTTCCACTGGTGTCAAGGTTCATCTTCATGTAACAAGAAACCTACACAAAAAGAGCAGGATGAATGAAGCTTCTAAATGCCAGGCAAATGCTTGTATTTTCATACTGAAATGCCCTCAGCTTTTGGGAGCCCTGACTAAATATGCCATTGCCAAAGCATCCAGGATTTTATGCATTTAATTCAAATCTTGCAGACCCAAACTAGAAGCTGAAGCGCAAAACATGGGCTTGGTAGCAGTGCTGGTGGCCAGGACAGAAGGCAGGTGAAGTCTGAGCTAAATACAGTGGTACCTCTGGTTGTGAATGGAATCCGTTCCAGAGGCCCGTTCGCAACATGAAAAGAGTGCAACCTGCAGCGGTGCGTCTGCGCAGGTGCAGGTTGCGATTAGCTGCTTCTGCTCATGCGTGTGACGTCATTTCGCGCTTCTGCGCATGCGCGAGCGGCAAAACCCGGAAGGAACCCTTTCTGGTACTTCCGGGTCGCCGCAGGATGTAACCTGAAAGAACATAACATGAAGCAAACGTAAACGTATGACTGTACAGACAAAGGTATTTTGTTGTAAATAGGAAGGTAGGGTGGCAGCTGGCTGAAGGCAGTCTGAAGGTGGTGAGGCAGTGACCCATTTGCCTTAATGGAACAGCCTCCACTGCATAGGTGTAGTTTGACCACCTTCAGTGCAAAAAACTCTTGTGAATGTCATGGTTGTACCTGGGGAATCTCTCAGAGGCCATGTGGTATTCAGTACAACAAGACCCACCAGTGTGATGTGACTTATCTAACTTAGAAAAAAGAACCCCACAGCCATTATCAACAGCAGGCATAGGCAAACTTGGCCCTCCAGATGTTTTGGGACTACAACTCCCATCATCTCTAGCCAACAGGACCAGTGGTCAGGGATGATGGGAGTTGTAGTCCCAAAACAGCTGGAGGGCTAAGTTTGCCTATGCCTGATCAAGAGGCCCAAGAGGTGAGGCTCCACCTAAGTGTCAGCAGGTACTATAGGGTCATAAAGCTCTCCCTAGGAGTTAAATAGTCATGATGAGATTAAGAGACCTAAGAAGCCTTACACTTGTCATGGTTTATTGTGGGCAGGCCTGGAGAGAGACCTGCACCCCAGAAGCTACATCCCTTAAAGCACCAGAGCTTAATGAGGAAAAGAGTAGTCTTACAGAATGGGATGCATCCAGGGGTAGGGTAGGGAAGAAACTTTTTTCAAATCACATTAAATACAAGCCTGCCTAATTGACAGTTTCCAAAACAATGAACAAACCAAAGCACAGGCAGCCTTCCATTTTGCACTGCAGTTTTCCAGCTAAGTTATATTCATAAAAAATGCACAAACTCAGGTAAAGCTTCGTAAAAATGCACATACTGGTGAAAATAATGTGCACAAAGTCATTATATTTGGGGAAACAGCTTTGCTAAAGTGTTATATTAGGATAATTTCACACTAAGAATACAGAGTTTTTTTATATAAAAACAAACAAACTGATGTGGAAAACTGAATTTAAGATTAAAAAAATGAAAAACTGAGATAAACAAAAATTGATAGATTTGCCTATCCCTAGGTATTGATCAGCAAGGCCTTCAAAACTGGCTCTTCCCCATAAACTCTTGGTCATAATAAGAACAAGACATCTATAGAGCGGGGCTGGGGAAGGGGAGTGGCATTCCTGAAACCTAAGAGTCCAGCTTTGCCACAGGGTATTGGTTTTCTTCATTTTCTTCCTCTTTATGTCTGTGATTGCTTTGGGGCCTTTTCCTCTTCATTTTGTTCTTCCCAGTGGGGGGAAATGGCTTAGTTGTAATGCAGGAACGGTTTGGTGTGTTTCTCCCTTGCCCAATTGTCCACCTTAGGCTAATGTTAGTAAACATGCATTAAATACAAGCGCTTTAAATCTTGTCAGGGGTGTGCATGTTGCGAGGATGAAAATTAGTTATTAGCCTAGCTTTTCATCCACGCATAATAGGATGCTAGAATCAGAGCTGTTTGCTTTGGGCCATGGGAAGCATCATGCTTGAAGATGTCTAGTTCTGAATGTACAAAGTGTAATATGTTTAAAATAAACAAACACAAGGCAGAGGCCCATTCTACATAATGAAAGCAAAATGTGGGCTCTTTACATATTATCCATTACATTTTCTGCAATAACACAAGGAGGGAGAACAGATGTTCTCTCTGTTTCTTCCATTTTGCAAAAAAAGGAGGAAAGAAACTTATCACAATAAATTTCTTATTCCACCTAAAAATATCTTTTAAAAAAAAACTGCCATAAACCCATTATTTTGCACCTTTTCTCTCTCTGTCTGAAGTCACAGCGAGATTACTTCAATAATTCTGCATCAGAAATATTACAGATTCTGAAAGCAGAATATGTTATGTGGTTTACTCATCTAAGTATTCAAAACTCCAACGGGAAGCTCAGATTAGGAAATATGAATGCAGAAAGTTTGTAAGTATGAAACTTTGTTGAATTTACATTGTGCAGGGCTACTTGTTTCTTCCCTGGGTGTGGTTCCAGACTACAGTGGTACCTCGGCTTAAGTACTTAATTCGTTCCGGAGGTCCGTACTTAACCTGAAACTGTTCTTAACCTGAAGCACCACTTTACCTAATGGGGCCTCCTGCTGCCGCCGTGCCGCCAGGGCACGATTTCTGTTCTCATCATGAAGCAAAGATCTTAACCTGAAGCACTATTTCTGGGTTAGCGGAGTCTATAACCTGAAGCGTATGTAATCTGAAGCGTATGTAACCCAAGGTACCACTGTATTGCCATGCCCTTAAAATCATTAGGGCAGAGTGCCACATACTGCGTTGTGTCTTTTCTATGCCTCAAAGGCTCGTGAGATGCCTCTCCTTTCAGGTTATCCCCTTTCTGTCAATGTCACCTCCTACTTTTCAGAGCCCAAGCTGCTCAGACAACCATTTTCCCCATTACGTGCAGTTGTTGCAGCTTTTACTAAAGTGTAAGGCATTCTGTGATTGTGGATTTGTATTCATATTGTTAGGGTCACCCTTTTTACCAGTAGCAGATGGCATGGTAGGGTGGCCGTACTCTCCTGACCTCCCAACAGCTGAGTCACTGCTGCTTACTGGGAAGGAGAGGCCTGAGGTGGCAGGGAGGTCAGCATGGTGGAAAACTGAAAGGAGTGCTGGATTAGTTCTCTGTGTTTGCACCACACAGGTTCCCTGCCACGGCACCCTTCACCTTCCTGGTAAGCAGTAGTGTTGAAGCAATGATTCTTCAACATCATCTTCGTTGGACTGATCATGTTGTGCAGATGCCTGATGATCGTCTTCCAAAGCAACTACTCTATTCTGAATTTAAAAATGGAAAGCATAATGCTGGTGGTCAGCAAAAGAGGTTTAAAGACTGTCTCAAGGCAAATCTTAAAAAATGTAGTATAAACATTGACAACTGGGAATTACTGGCCTGCGAGCGCTCCAGTTGGAGAACAGCCTTTACCAAAGGTGTCATGGGCTTTGGAGACACTCGAACTCAGGGTGCAAGAGAGAAGGAAGAAGAAGTGACTCAGCTGTTGGGAGGTCAAGTGAGCACCACTGTCTCACCATACAATTCAATACTGCTTTTTACTCTGAAAATGTGAAAAGTGAAAGCAAGGCAGACTTGGATATTCTTGCCCATTCCATCTGTGGTCCTGTTTCTGTCTCCCTTCTTATCTGTTCTGCAGCTATCTAATAAACCTCCTCGTCACTAGCCATTGAGCAGCAGAGTGGTAAAGAGTACACCCAACTATTGGGGGGGGGGGGCAACACCTGATGATAGTGGGTAAAGCATAACATTTCAGTGATATGCCAATGAGTACGTTCATTGTTGTCCTTGGGGGAAAAGATGGGCATTTGTTATCCATTCTCCTGCCCCACTGTGCTTTATTAACAAAGCTCTCTCCAACCCCTGCGTTGAATCTAACTCACAGAGGGGCAGGGAACACCTGAGGGCACACCATGCAGAGGATTCAGCCTCAAGCTTATCCTAGCCACTTGGCAGTTTTAGTGAATATTTAAGACTCTAGCACACAGGACTATTTAGAAATACAAATGGCAGCCACACAGCCTTCCCCTGATAGAGGGACATGGAGGTGTTTAATACTCCTCCCAAAGCTGTTTGCAATGAGTGGGAAGCTGTCATTGGCACCAGCAGCAGTATCCCTTTAACTGGAAACAACAGCTTTAGATGAGAAGGAAGAGAACGGAGAGATGTTTCATCGGGACCTCCCAGATCCAAGTCAGATCACACACACACACACACACACTTGAAAAAGCCAGCAACCTTCGGGGTTTTCTGTGGCCAATGGTGCAAAATTGCTTGCTTTAAGCAATAAAATAAAATAAAATCCAAAACACTCTCCTTTGACACTACAACAGACTTCTACTATCTAGTAAACTGTATCTATCTGAACTGTACAAAAGTAGATTATGTCAAAAGGAAATGTTCTTTTTAAATACAATCAGAGAGAACAGACTTCCTTTAATTTCCAGGCCCTATTTGTGCTGTATTTCATTCAGTGACCTTCTGAGATGCAAGGGCACTGTATGCCACATATGAAAATGGAAACTTCATTAAGACACAATAGTTAATTAACAGTATGTCATATTAAGTTCAGCTTGCTTAGTAAGCTTTTTCCCTTTTCCTTTTGGAGGCTAGTTTCCATTTAAATAAATGGAATAAAATCCATACGTGCAAAAAAGTTACCCATTATGTTTAGTTCTAAGACTCAAATCAGAGAAGAATGTGCAGCACATCCATGTTTGCTGTGGGACACTTTCTTTCCATTACACTCTCCTGATCACATTACAACATGCTTAAGAACATTGTGATTTTTAAAGAGGAATATGTGGTCTGAAGGAGAAGTTGGAAATGTTTGGTGTTGGAGAAAACCCCCATTCTGTAAGGGTGTGTGTGTGTGTGTGTGTGTGTGTGTGTGTGTGTGTTGACAAGGGCCATGTTACTCCCGTTGCTTTTGAACAGAAGAAGCTATTTTATGTTAAGCTGACCACTGGCCCAGGAATCCCAGTACTACCTCAATGTGACTGGCAGCAGCCGTGTCCTGTGATTCTTCTAACTGGAGGTGCAAGGGGTTGAACCTTAGACCTTCTACATTGAAAGCATTTGCTCTACCACCAAGCTCTGATCAGGAGAACTAATGCAACAACCCCCATGTCTGAATGCACCCAGGGAATCCTGACCGTGAAGGAAACAGGAGATTGTTATCATTCTTCTGACTGCATAAGGTGTCTGGGGCCATCTGGCTTCAGAGACAATGGAAACAACAAAAATCACCATCACATCTGAAGTCCTGCCAGTTCCTGTTGGTCTGGGTGTGTGCCTCTTTTATTTTCTTGCTCTACAGTTGATAGCCTTCACGTGTCAATGGCCAGCTTAGGAACTGGCAGATCACTGAGGGACAGGGGTGGAGCAGCGATGGCCAAACTCCTCATTTGGGGGTTTGTGAAGGCAACCAGCGGTGGTAGCTCTCCAATGATCCACACTTTTGGTTACCGTAGAGGAGGCTTCTGTGGTGGTAAAGTGTCTTCCCCCATTAGAGGAGCTGGAGGGACACCTCTGCCCTATCCTAATCCCCTCCAGGAATGCATATCAAGGCTTTGGACAGCCAAACCTTATGCATGTTTACTTGGAAGATGGTCCCATTGTGCTCAGTTGTGCTTACTCCCTAGTAAGTGTGTTACTCCCTAATAAAGACAGCAGCCTCAGAAATGTAGGAAAACCAAGTCTATAGCTAAGGATTGAAATTACTCATCATTAACAACTCAGAATGTCTCATGACCCCCCTGAAACTGGTAAGCAGTTAAAAGTGAGAAATATTCTGAAACATTATCTGTGAGTTTGCATAAATCCCCCTTTATTTTCTGATGAAGTCTCTCTCTCTCTCTCTTTCTCTTTTCCCTTTGCTAGGAGTCTTATGAAACTGAAATGTCAAGTGAGGGTTGCTTTATATCGTGTTCTGTCAATCAAACAAACGGAGGCTTTATGCATCTGTTGCTAGTATATTGGCACTTTTTGAAGAGTGTTTCGGTGGGAGTGAGAATAAATAAAGATCCTTCAGGCACTTTCTCATTTATGGATGAGGAATCAAAGCAGTCTGAAACTTCATTTTCAGCCTGATACCCTGAAGATTGTTGGCTGATAATTCTGGATGGAACAGCTTATCTGGGAGGATTAGGAAGAACATGGGCTTCCTATTACTGCTGGCTTCAGTCTATTCAGCCGCACAGACTTTGTCACACAGTATCTGTGCCTTTACATATGTCACTAATCTTATCTATATCTTTTCAGCTCCTTCTGTTGGAGCTGTGCTTCCCTGGGCCTAAACCTCCCATTTCTTCATTACACTGGCTGTATAGGCATTAGCCTCCCCTTAACAGCCTTTTCTGTACCGTGTCATTCAGAAAGGGCTAGTAATGCAAAGGCTGTAGCCTTCACAAGAAGGTAATGGGTGTGCTTTATCTCAGGTCCTGTAGGTCACACACTGGTATATTAAACACAAACTCCTGCTCCATCTTTTTCCGTTCTACTCCTCCAAAATCTTACCTTTAAAAAACACCACCACCACCACCACAATATGATCAAGTAAAATGAATTACTGAGCACCAAAGAAAAGCAGAGGTAATCTAGTTCAATTCAAGCACTCCAGCAAGATCCCCAACATTTATAAGCTTCTGACAGAGGTGGCAGGATCTCCTTCCTTGGAGGTTATTAAAAAAAGAAAAGAAAGGTACAACAAATAACTACCAGAATGATTAGGATTATGACATTCCATCTTTGAACTGGTGACTAAGCTGGATCATGGTTTTCAAAGTTTCTTTCTACACTAACTTGCCTTCTGCGGAAGGCCTGTGCATTTGCCACAAACCCTTGTTCACTGCAAGGGATTCTGGGAAGAGTTCTAGGGAGCAGTAACTTTAGGGAGGGACCATAGCTCAGAGGTAGAACACTGTTTCAATTCCTCGCATCTCCAGTTAAAAAGGGGTATTGTAGCAGGTGGTAGGAAAGACCCTGGGGCACCACCAGCCTCAGTAGACAATACTGAACTAGATAGACAAATTGTTTGACCTGTTATAAGTCACCTTTCTGTGTTTATTCTGGGCCTCATGATCACCCAGCACACTATCTCTGCCCTGCAACTGCACAGTGCAGATAATCAGTAGTCTTTCAGGAACTGTATCTAGTGGAAGCTTACCAACCATTAATGGCCCATCTCTCTGACAAAGCCCCAAGAGGTTTTTGAGGAGACCCTGCATCTATGGAACACGGTTTGAAGAAAAATAATCCTCTTTTCCAGTCCAAGTCTATAATGCCATGTTTAGTCAGGCTCACATCATGAGTTACATGATCAAATACTTGTGACCATTTCAGGCAGTGAAATGGGCTTGGTTGCCCCCATATGCATCTAAGCACAGAATTACATTGAGAAATTCAGTAGCATGAAGTAGCCCACTGATTATTAATACGGACATAAATAGCAGAATGATCTAGTTAAAGAGAATAGTCTATAACCATTCAGATTCTAGAGTAGCAGAAGTAGAGGGCAGAGGGTTGAGCATTGGAGGTCTTTGGAGGTCTTTAAGCAGAGGCTTGACAACCATATGTCAGGAGTGCTCTGATGGTGTTTCCTGCTTGGCAGGGGGTTGGACTCGATGGCCCTTGTGGTCTCTTCCAACTCTATGATTCTATGATTCATTGTAGGTTTAATGTATTCAATGCAAGCCAGTCCAACTGTGCTTATAACAGTAGCCTAGACACAGACTTTCAGCAGCTGCTTTAGATACAGAAAACCTACATCTGCTTTTCTCCTTTTAAACTTAACTAGCAAAAGGCCACAAATCATGTTTCATACAACATTTGGCAACATTAAGCTGATGTCGACTTGTGTAACTGAACACAAAATCATCTAAATAAAATACATGTATTGTTTCTGGAGATCAATACATCAAAGCTTAATATTTTTTTAAATTTCTATGTGGTATACAAAAATACAACATAAAACTCAGTAAAACAGTATCATAAAACAGATAAAAACAGGAATTCAGCAATAACAGGGTCGAGTCTTATCAGTCATGGAAAGCCTGGGCTAAGGTATATCTTTACAAGGCATCTGAAACACCTGGTGGATTATGCTTCATGTATGATAGGGCATTTCGTAGTGCAGGGGCAATTTTGCATCAGTCCATCCTGGGTAGCATACCCAGTGAATATGCTAAACCTTGGCTACCTAGATTCTAGTCTCCCAGAATAGTTCTCTGGGGACTGTTAATAATAGATCTGTTCTTCATCAGGTGACTTGGAGCATGGATAAAAACATCGATGCAAGGTCCAATCTGTTTGCCATGTGTCCAGCTGCCATATTGAAATCAAAAACCTTTTATCTCTGCTTCTTCTGGGCTGTCTTTTTCTTAGTAGTTGATTTTAATGCCATTTCCCTGTCTAACTTATATGAATCCAGATGTTTAGCCAATCCATCACTGGAATCCACCGAGTTCAAAAAGGAAATTATTGAAATACAGGAAGATTAGCAAGTTTGAATTATGCTCAAAATGTGCACTTCTTCTTTGAAGATGTTGCTGACTTTCAGTCTGGAGAAGCTGCAAAGGGTCAAGA
The DNA here is from genome assembly GCF_964188315.1 of Podarcis muralis. Classification (NCBI taxonomy): domain Eukaryota; kingdom Metazoa; phylum Chordata; class Lepidosauria; order Squamata; family Lacertidae; genus Podarcis; species Podarcis muralis. The sequence goes on along the minus strand of NC_135665.1, from coordinate 5,414,985 downwards.
CAAAATGTTATGAGTACACTCTCAAGAACTTCTTCCATAGCAACCAGAAATGCCAGTGTTACAAGACGCAGTGCTAACCTAGGCATTGTGTTCCAAGAACAGCCTTTGTAGGTTCATATGTACCATGAGCATCACCTGGTTTCTCTGACATTGTGATATGATTGCAGTGTGCATATGCAGATATAGATTCCTTCCTCCATTTTATCACACGACCTCATAGCAGGCCTGCTATTACTGTGTAAATATTAATGAAGAACAATGATCAGTTTTGCATTCTGAATATCTGTCAGATATTCCTCCTCCCAATTATTTGAAGCTCAGGTATTTGAAACTCCAATGTATATGAATTCATTGTGTGTGTCCTTTGTAACCCCTATTAGTGTACCACTATATAAATAGCATGCCCGATTATCTGAATATTTATCTGAATTCTTCAGAGGTTCCCCAGGCCAGTTGGATAAATGAGATTTCACTGTAACAGGGAATTCAATCATCTCTCTATACCGTTAATTCTAATCACTTTTCAAAAAAACCCTTCATGGTTTTACTGCCCTAGATTTCTTCTTCTTCTTATAGCGCAGAGTTATTAGGGATCTGTAGCATGTCTGTTCCCTCAAGGTTGAAACAATAAGCTTTATCTGAAACTGACAAATTTAATTTTTCTTCTTCATATGTGAATCCCTTGAATGTCATGGTGTGCTTGTCCTGCAATAATCAGCCCAGCCAGGGCTGTGTCATTTAACACAGACCCATATTTTATCCTTTGACAGGACCAAGCAACATGGAGTGCTAGCTCTATCCCAAAGCTGAAGGCTTGTTGCTGAATTATGTCATGGGGACAGACATGAAATACCATGCTTCTTTTGGTTTGTCCAAAGGACCTCCATGCTGGAAAAAACCTTGGGAAACAATTTGGTCCCATAATGGAAATGTTTCTTCATTCTTTGAAAGATTTAAAACATTCCAAAAGCATCTTCCCTGCAGGGATCTGAACTCTGGGACAGTCAGGGTTGCTCTCAAGGTCTATAAGAACAATAAATTACAGACAACCCATGGGAATGCTGTTTTCACTATGCCATTCCAGCTGATTTATTTCTTCTAAGCTTTTCCTTGCAAAAGATAATCAAAACATATTGGCATCGTGTTATATGGGTAAAGAACAAGTAGTTCTTTACCATTCATTCATCCTTATGGAAGATTCAGAAAACATTCTACTGGCTAGAGCAGGATAACATGAGATGCAACAATACTGATTGATTGATATACTAGGTATTTTGAAATTGCACATTACCCCTCTTAATAGAGCACTCATGGCAGCTTTGAATATAGTAAAAATCCAGTTCAAGGTATTACATTGATATCATAATACATTAAAAACAAAACAAACCCCACCACTAATCTGCAGATAAAAAAAAAAAAAAAAAAAATTAGAACTTGGAGACTAAAACCACCATAGAGGAATATGTGCCCTAACTAACTAACTAACTAACTAACTAACTAACTAACTAACTAACTAACTAACTAACATTAGCAATGAAATTTAGCAATGGCACAGGTGACTTTTTAGTGTTCAGAACCATGTGTGCGCACACTGTTTCTCATTCAACTAGACCCAACTAGGGATTCAGAAGTGGACGTCTTCTGAACAGATGCTTCCATAACTGGATAAGGGAGTATATGTTCAGCATGCATGATACGGTGAACACCATCTGGTGTACAAAGTAGCCCACACTGTGACATGCTATAGGCCTTGACTAATTCAAAGGTGTCATCACTACCAGGCATGCCAGCTCTAGGGGGCCAAGATGTCTTCAGCCCCCTCAATATTTGTTGAAATGGGGCTGGGCCCTCTGAATGTTGAGGGGGCAGAGGAGGCTGAGTGTGCAACCGAGCACCCTGCAGCTTCAGTGGCCGGCTCCTCCTGAGCGCTCAGCCTCCTCCAGACAATGTGACATTGCACACGTGCAGTGCACGTCAGGCCCCCTCAATCTTGGGGGCAACTTGTCCAATGTAACAATATCCCTAGCAGATAAGTATATGCACACACAAACCCAAAGGAAGGATGGAAAAGTAGAAGCATACAGGATACACCCAATATATTTCCCAAACTGCTCTTCTCAGGACTTAGCTATACAGCTGCAAATAAAACATTTTAAATGTGTTGTAAAGTGCAATATACAAATGTGACACTAGATGGTGGCAGTGAGCTATGCAAAATTCAATGTATTTTTCAAAATGTTTTTTAAAAAAAGCATTTTCACAGCGTTTTTTTTATATGTGGGTAGATTCCACCTTGGTAATGTTTCCAAAATATATCCTGAAAATAATACCAAAGATCTGTTAGGACATAAAATGCCAATACAAGCAAGACCTGCAACAGTTTTGCAGTCAGTTGTATCTATTCTGATTTTTCATTAATGTTCTCCCCATTTGCATGCTTATTTATTTCTCCTAAGAATGTCCTTCAAAGAGCATTTGCTGTATATTTCTTTAATGGCAACTATTACTATACCCTTTTACACGCTCCTCTAATCTATCATTAAGAAGACTGACTTACTGCATTTAGGAGAAGAGAAAAACACTTAGAGATAATGCATTTGAGTAAGAAAAATACTATAAAAAAATTAAAATTAAGAACTTTGGTGCTGAAACAGAGAGCAAGACATTTGAGCTGGTGGAGGGGGGCGGATTAGGGATCTGATTGATAGCTGTCATAGGTATAGGAGATTATCACATGCAACTGATTGGACACCTATTTGTTTTTGCTGAATATTTGTAGTAGTATGTAAAGGTAAAGGGACCCCTGACCATTAGGTCCAGTCGCGGACGACTCTGGGGTTGCAGCGCTATTCTCGCTTTATTGGCCAAGAGAGCCGGCATACAGCTTCCAGGTCATGTGGCCAGCATGACTAAGCCTCTTCTGGCAAACCAGAGTAGTGCACAGAAACACCGTTTACCTTCCCACCGGAGCGGTACCTATTTATCTACTTGCACTTTGATGTGCTTTCGAACTGCTAGGTTGGCAGGAGCAGGGACCAAGCAATGGGAGCTCACCCCGTCGTGGGGATTCGAACTGCCAACTTTCTGATCGCAAGCCCTGATTTAACCCACAGCACCACCCGTGTCCCGTAAAGCAGCTTTAATACAGTTTCCCATATTTCTATGAACAGTTTCATGCTTCAACCTCCCTGAAATTGTTTTACGTACTTCACAGCCCTGGTTTTCTATTTCTGTCAACTACTTCATGGGTTCTACAACAAGTGAACATTCCACATGCTCACAGAACATTTGGAAGGAAAACATCTTTTTTTCTGAATGTATATGTGCACTGTAGTATGCCATTATTGGCTTTGGGGACCTCAGTTTGAGCAAGTTGATCACATGGAGCTGCCCATGATATTGCAGCCTGCCTTGCCCCTGTGGGTACCTGATAGGGACAGGCCTTAGCAATTTGGATCTGCAAGCCACATTCCTCCCTGCTCCACTGGAAGACATTTCCACAGAGGGAAGCAAAGTGGTGACAGTGGTGTCATCCCACCAGCATACCCCTATCTCCACCAGTGGAGCAACAAAATTATGCTTCTTCCTGCTCCCCCTCAGGCAGCTTCCAGTGTTCATAAGCATATGAACCAGTTGACCTTGCCATAGTGAAGGCTACTGCATTTTTGGATTAATTTTCTAAAACTATGGCACCATCCGTCAACTACCATCTCTTCCAAACATTCTACACAAGGCAAAATTTTGCAAAATGGAGAAAATGGTAATGAAGCACATCTTGTGGAATGGTGTTTTGAAAGTTTGGCCAGAGGGATGGCAGGTGGGATTAAACCCAGCGCACCACCATCTAGCTCTGAATAAAGCAGGGCACTGCAAGGGGCCCTTCTATCAATGGTTTTTATTTATGTATGTATTATTTTAATACAGAAAAGTGGAGCATTATCAAAATTAACGAAAACATGGCTAAGCCTCAAATCAATAAAACACTGGATTCTAAACAGTACAGTTAGATTTCTGCAAACCTGCAAGTCTGAAAACGAAGAGAAAGAAGAGCCCAACTTTTGCCATACTGCCTAAAGGAGAACAGGGTTGGGTCCTGGTGAATCTGGAAGACAGGTCACAAAGTTAGCACCTGCTGCTTCAAGTAGACGTCCAACAAGCTTTATTAGGCAGTCAAGGACATCTTCTGCCACTGCTAGGTAAGTGAATGGTGCTGCATGGCCCCTGCAGAAGCTCACTCACTGCTCTACAGAGCTAGGAGACCTGCTCTTGCTGCATAAAAGTTGTCGCTTTCCTCCCCTTCTACCTTTGCTCACCCCACACTCAGCTGCACAGGGATGTGGATCTGACACATAAGAAAGTTTTCACAGCTGTTCACATAAGCACAGGTGAAACAGACCTGTACACATAAAGCTCACATGCCCAGCTGCATTCCTGTGCATATTTTAGCATGAACAATAAGGACCAGAGGATTCCAACCCCCTCATCCTGCCCACACACAGCCGCCCTGGGCGCCATGAAGCCACCTCTGCCGCCGATCAGCTCAGCCATATATTTTTAGTTTTTTACATACACACATTCTGATTTTGAAAATACAAAGCTGATGTTCTGTAAACGTCTGTTTTGAGCAGTTTTTAATGTTTGAAGTTTTATTCTGTTTTTAATGTTCTGTTGAAAGCCACTCAGAGTGGCTGGGGAAACCCAGCAAGATGGGCGGGGTAGAAATAATAAATATATTATTATTATTCAAATATATGCTTCCAGTATTTTAAGCATCAGTGGTTCAAATGAGGTATTGCCTTATTTGCTCAGCTTTTCATATTGGGGCCCAAATGGCTGGTGTGATTGAATGTAAAGGCAAGATTAGGATTTGAATGAAGCTTTTACAATCATTTCGTGTACAAAGAATCAATGAATACTAAATGTCAGACACGGGAAATGAAGCAAATTGTGTCATTCCTCCATCCGCCCCGCCAAATATCAGAGTAAGCACCCTACTTGTAAGAAAGTCCAGTTATTGTTCAAAGAGTCAAAGAGTTACTGTAATGTTGCTTCACCAAATCTTTGTGCATGAATTCTGCTTTATGAGATGGGGGGAAAAATACCTATAAAGATTATGCAAAAAGTCTCTGTGTGTGTGTCTGTGACATGACACATTTGCTTTCTGGAACTAATTGTGACAATGAAAAAGCAAATATTTGATGAACGCAGACAATATGTGAGTGCAATAAAACCTTGGCTGTGATTTTAAGATGTTCTTAAGTTTTGAATATTAGAATTAATTGAAAAGAGGCTGTTGAATCAGGTAGAGCTTAAAAGGAAAGCTAAAATAGTTCCTGGTGTACCACATTATTTCTGTTGCTCTTATCTCTACAGCTAAATGCTTGCAGTTATCCTTTCATTCATGTGGAAAATAGTTCTTAGGAAGTTACAGGATAGACCCACTCCGGTGGCGAGAAATAAATATAGATCTTCCAAAAAGATTAGTCAGTGTTTTGCTCTCAAGCTTCAGTTGGCTAGGCAAGGATTTGGCTTGATCTGGAATTTGGTTTGTCAGATTCAGTCATCTGAGAGTTATAGAATTAAATGGTCTTATGATGTAGAAAGACAAGAACCATTATTCTTGCCTTTTCCCCAACAAACTCATGGAAAGCTTCCAATTCTCTCCGCTGGTTAGGACTTCACTTAAATGTAGTCCTAGATACACAATGCTTTACTTGCACCCACCCTGCTCCCATCCTCTTGCCTCTGCTCTGTGGGCAAACCTTCTGAGTTAGTAACCTCCAGAGCCAGTTGCTGTCCCACAATTCCCCAGAAAGCACACATATAACACTACAGTAATCTGCCCGCCTCCCCTTCATTATAGATAGATTATGGCTTCAGGTGGTGAAGGCTTCTTTTCTCTTATATAGATATTTCTTCAGTTCAGCCACATGACATTGATACACATTCCAGATTTGGGTGACAGTAGAATGAGATGTTTGGACCAAAGCAGCCTTACCCAACCTGTTACCTACCAATTTTTAACAACAACATCCGTTAGTTCCAGTCAGTAGGGCCAATGATCAGGGGATTGTAGGCCCAAACACTTGGAGGGCAGCAGGTTGTGGTGGGGTGGTAATCATCTAAGTTTTACTCAGAGTAGACGTGTTGAAATCAATGAAATTTAAAATCAGCTTTCTGCCATGCTTTGCCACACAGAGCCAGACCTACCATTCATTTTCCACGAGGGGCAGATGGAGGAAGGAACTAATGGCTGAAAAGCACAGTGAGATTTTTAAAAGTCTTGGCCCTGGCAGGCTGTGTTGGATCAGCACTAAAAAGGTAAAGGTACCCCTGACCGTTAGGTCCAGTCGCGGACGACTCTGGGGTTGCGGCGTTCATCTTGTTCTATAGGCTGAGGGAGCCAGCGTTTGTCTGCAGACAGCTTCCGGGTCATGTGGCCAGCATGACTTAGCCTCTTCTGGTGAACCAGAGCAGCGCACGGAAACACCGTCTACCTTCCTGCCGGAGCAGTACCTATTTATCTACTTGCACTTTGACGTGCTTTCGAACTGCTAGGTGGGCAGGAGCAGGGACCGAGCAACGGGAGCTCACTCCGTCACAGGGATTCGAACTGCCGACCTTTCGATCGGCAAGCCCTAGGCTCTGTGGTTTAGACCCCTTTGGATCAGCACTTGGTGATGGGAAATGGAATGCCTGACCTCATCCATAATCCATTACTAATACACTCATATTCTGCCAACCAAATGACACAATGTCAGGGTTACATTGCAAAAAAAATGGTCAGGAACCTCATGGATGCTTCTGAAAACGCTTTTTTCCTGCCCATAAAGCTTGCCATAGATAGCTGTGTGAGTTACCCTAGGCAAGGAAAAGCTGTGTGACTTTTGTTGTTGTTGTTGTTGTTAAAGGTTTATGCAGACCTCACATGGTGCAAGTAGTTTACTAAGGCATCGCAGTGCAGGCTGTTAAGCAAAATCTGGGACTCTGGTGATAGTGTGTATATTCGTTCAGTGTAAATGAGTAAGTTCAAAAAAAACATGCAATGAATCATAGTTGCAAGGCCAGACTTGCTTTGATTAACTACACTTGTATAATGAAATCCAACAGAGCAATCACTGAAACATTTAGCTCCAAATGTAAATCTTCTTGAACTCAGGAGGGGGGGCATGTTAGGCAATGAGAGGTGGCATATAATAAAGCCATATTTCACTTAATGAAAGTGGAGGCAGTGGTAAAGAAAAGGGAATGTTTAAAAGTTGCTCTGCTGTGTTTGGCAAGCAAAAATGGGTTATTTTAAATGTGTCAATCATGATAATCCAACATATTTTTAATCTAAAGGTCAATAGAAGCAGTTTCTACAGCGGATACAGTAGTTATGCCAAATATGAAAGCAAGCATTTAGAAGATGATTTTGAGTATTAATACATCAACACAATATGTCTTGGAAAATTAATCTGAGCATTACATTGGAGAGCATAGATTTATCTAGGTAAGAGAATTTTATTAAAAATGTTCCAATATAACCTGTGACACTTTCGTTTCAGCAAGGCTTCTTTGTTGAATTTTCCGTATCTCAAGCATGGTGTGTGGATGGAGAGTGGTGTGCATTTCTATCAATATATAACCATTATTCTGTCTCAGTGAATACAGGACCTGCTTACTTCAAATACTGGAGCATGTTACTTTTAAACAGAGCTGTAGCTACCCTGTGTGGGGGTTCTAGCTAGGTTTTTTTGCCCCAGGGGAAGCCTCCAGAGGGGCGCCATTGAGGCTCCCAGCCTGTGTGTGAATGTACGCAAATGCGTGGGGGTTTGTGCCAAACTGGGTCTTTAACTTGGGTGTCATAAAGTCTAGTTTGGGCCCTGTTTTAAGGTAATAGCATCAACTTCAGTGATATGTACAGTGGTGCCTCGCAAGACGAAATTAATTCGTTCCGCAAGTTTTTTCTTCTTGCGAGTTTTTCGTCTTGCGAAGCACGGTTTCCCATAGGAATGCATTGAAAATCAATTAATGCGTTCCTATGGAAACCGACTTCAGACCAGGTCCGGGGACAGTCTGTCCCCCGACCTCTTCTGAAGGCTGGGGGGGGGGAGACCAAGGGCTTTTCTTCCCACCCCCAGCATTTTAAAAAGCCCCGGGACAGCGGGGGACTTCTCCCCTGTCCGGGGCGATCTTAAAATGCTGGTGGCCGGGAGCGAAGCCTCCGCTGCTGCCCGCCAGCATTTTAAAAACCCCTGGGACAGCGGGGGACTTCTCCGCTGTCCCGGGGCGATTTAAAAGCCCCCGGGAAGGCAGGCAGGGGGGACAAAGACTTTTGCCCCCCGCCAGCCTTCAGAAGAATAGCCCTTGGTTCCTTTTTGGTTGTACACAAATGCTGTATTAGGTGGGATAGAAGGAGCAGACAAGCTTTTAAAAAGCTGTATTTCTTATTTTGTGTGTGGATACATTGCCTATCATTTCCTTTTACCCCAGATTTTCTGGTGGTAGTGAATGAAAAATACAACAAATAACAAGTTATCTTAAATTATATACATGTAGTGTAGACAAATTAAGCAGTATCTCAAGAGTCATTGGACTTCTGCTTCGAATTTTGGACGGACAGAACTTGAAGAGTCAGAAACTCTCAGAAACTCAAATGTCATGTTTCACAGCTCGCTTTACACTTTACTTCTTACATTTTTCTGTGGTACTTTCGTCTCCTGATAGGTAGAGGCCAGCCCTACCATTAGCCAGAGTGAGGAGGCTGCCTTTGGCAGCAGAGTTTGGGTGTCATAAAAGGGCAGCAAAATTTGAGTTAAATAGCCAATGTTGTATTTTTACTGCCCAGGAGGGGAAGAGATTCTTGTGGGATTTTCAGGGACCAGAATTAATTTACTGGTGATATGCACCTTGAGGACTATACACCATGAGTGGATGGGGATGCCTCAGGCTGCAAAATACCCTGGGGCAGCCCTCCCGGTAGGAGTCATTCTACATCCTTCCACTGCCATACCCAGGAAGTGTCCAGCCCTGCACATATTTGCATAGTACTGCACTGTAGTTTCAGTCACTGGTATCTGCTTTGTCATATTCAAAGCATTTATTCAAAGCATATATATTCCTACTCTGCTTTTGTCATAGTGGCATTGGCACATATTCTGCCACAGGGCTCATGGGCACATTCTGTTCACCTCTGTAGGAAAACTGCTGCAGGCATGTGTTTGTGACACTCAATGCACTCTGTTTTCATAAGGAAAGGGATTTGTTTACCACCATTTGTGGATTCAGTGAATGGTTTAGAATCAGGTTGCTATGGAAGGTGAAGATTTTATCATAGGGTTTGTTTGCCTGATCTTACATACGTGTGTGTGTGTGTGTGTTACAAGGTACACATGTGACCCCGGCAAAATCCTGCCATGGAGCAGGCTCCTGTTCAGAATTCCAGCTAGCCAGCCATGCACTTTTCCAGGTTACTCCATTCCATTCTCTTTCCTCACAGGTTTGCTTTCCCCACCCCAGCAGCCATTCAGTATTTTATGTCATTGTTGGGCTGTTTGTGAGACTCTCCTTCCCTTCCCCCTCATTTTCTCTCTCTTTCTCTCTCTTTTCAGAGCAAATGTCAGCATTCCTCCAGGCCGCCTCCTGTCTGTCTCTCTCTCTCTTGTGTAAAGGTGTCTTCATTTTGTCTATGTAGGGATACATAGCTGTCAACTTTTCCCTTTTCTTGCGAGGAATCCTATTCAGAATAAGGGAATTTCCCTTAAAAAAGGGAAACGTTGACAGCTATGTAGGGATAGGATTTGCCATTGGTATATAGCAGCCACGTCCAACAGGTAGATCGGGACGTCTGTGTAGATCATTGGCTCCCCCCAAAGAAGCTCAACAAGTTTGGCTCCCCTAAAAAAAGCTGAACTCCCAAAAAGGGTGTAGATCACTGCCAGTCTTTAACTCCGTGAGTAGATGGCAGTCTCTCAGGAGTTGGCCACCCCTGGTATATAGGATGCCCTATGATGAAACACAGACAGAAATTGCTGGGGCCTCTCAGGGAGGGGTACCAGTCACCACAAATGGCTGTGAGTGTTACAGTGACCTCTGCTGGCTGAGCTTTAAAAGCCATGCTCATCCAATTCTTTGCCTCAGCTGACTGACTCCTGCTTCAGCTTTTAAAAGAGAGTCCCAAACAGCCTCTTTTTATGGCTAGGACTCCCTTTCCCCAGCCTGTGTACAAGACTATTTCTTCACAATCACCATAGTCACTTTAGTTATGATTGAGGTTGTTGATAATGGACTCCACTAGAACTCACATTTCCATAAATCACACCCTGTTAACGTGAAAGCCGAGGGATTACAGCTATTAAGCATTTTTTGACATGCAGCTTGACCAGCTAATGGTGAAAATGTGTCAGCTTTCTAAAATTAAAAGAAATATAGCAAGGAGTTTAGATCAGGAGGATTGAAGCAGCAGAGATACAGAGTGCAGGCAAAATGAATTACTGCTTTCCTTTCCTTCAGTGACAGCAGATTACAGCAGTAGGGGAAAAATACAAATCCCTACAGAATAACATATCTATGATAAACTTCCTAGAGGCCTGACGGTGGAGTAATCTCAGATCAGGCACCTATTTATGGGGCAAATTTAAGATGCTTCAGACTCTGCAATGGAAAAACAAATCAGCGCAGGGAGAAACGCCACACTTTCCCCCGCCAGTCTGTCAATACAGGCATGTCCCGTCCCCCCCAGTGATTATACCAATATCTGCATCATTAGAATTGGGTGCTCATTAATCAGAAAGAGCAAACCTTCAGATCTTTTCCATAGTGTGTGTGTGTGTGTGTGTGTGTGTGTGTGTGTGTGTGTGTGTAAACCCTCATGAACTGCAAGAAATAACAGGCAACAACAACAACAAAAAGTCCAAGAGCATTATCCATAAAGCAGAGTGGCACAAGCAAGTATAAATCCCACTTGAGTTATCATAATGGCTGCCAAGCTAATTGAGAACACATTCGCTTCTTTAACTAAATAAATTACGGTTGCAATTATATGACCTCAAGGTCACCTCCTCTAGGAGATGCCCAGCACTTGAATTAGCTCTTCAGCTCTTCACAGTAAGTGGCCTTAGCCAATCACTGCCAGATAAACACTGTTGAAATATGCATTTAATTATCTTAGCCTTTTAACTTTTAAAATCTTTTCATTGCCAGTAGTTATTTGCTAATTTATTCAGGGTAGCCAAAGAAATTCAGCGCCTTGTTAGGATGTAGTTAGGACGTAGTTCGGATGCAAGCATTTTTTTTCTCATTGCAAGGTAAGACATTTGAAATTATCTTACCGAGACAATCCAGTCTTAGGAAGAAATTCACAGCACCATCTTGACCAGTCTTAATTGTTGCTTGGAAATGACATGATGAAATTAAGAGCAGAAGGAGCTGTAGATCTGATGTCCCTTTTAAAGTGAAATAGTCCCTTTGATAAGGCCCACACAGTGCCATACATTCATATGGTTTTATGCAAGATGCTTGCATTTTAACCTCTGCACATGATGGTGATCATTATAATTCTTTGTTCTCTGATAGAATTCAACATCTGTTTTCTCTTACTGATTTGTTGTTCTGTTCAGGCAAGGTCTGTCAAAACAATGTCAACTTTAACTAGAGAAAAATATTTTTGACTCCTTGATGTTCTTCAGAAATAACACCAGTCAAGAAAGATTGGTTGTTGTTATAAATAAGATTTGCAATCTTTGGGTCAGCAGTATTGCTGTTGGTTTTTTCTTCTTCAGATCACATTCTTTATATTAGCAGCAAACTGAAGTTACTGGCTTGGACCCAGATTTGCAGTTCCATAAATGCAAGCAATACTTCCATTTTTAGATGGGAGGGACTTTGATGTAGCAAAGGCTCCTGCTAGTGGAAAGGGGGGGGGGAGACAATTATCACAGATTCCCCCCCCCCCCTTCCTTCTGACCTATCCCACCTCCCATACTGTTCCAGGCACTCCCTCCCAGCAAATTTTCAGGGACACAGAAAGCGTATAGTAGTGAAAATGACCTCTACAATGACTGCTTTTTGAGATCTAGATCACTATGACTTCAAAAACCATTTGCACAGTCAACTATTGTGAGTTGGAAAGGTGGGGGAGTAACACATCCATGTTTATATTCAAGACAATTTGACTCTAAATTTAACACAATTTCAGAAAGGCTGCAAATGAGTTTTCTTCCCCACTTCAGCTCCTTTTAGTTTTTATGTAATTTCCATGTAAATAAACAAATCCATAATACATACATACATTTTAATGTAAATGATTGTTGTTCTATATTCATTTATTTACATTTTAATTTCTATGAATATTAATTTCTTTAAACAGAAATAAAAATAATGACACCCTGCAGAGTTGGAAGGTTCATACCTTCGGGGGTTGGGGGTGGGGAATGGCCCCTTGACTTTTAAACAAACGACGTTCATTATTATGCTTTCTGTAACAGAACTTGATTTCTCTTGGTAAATGATGGCCATAATTAGGCCACTCATAATGAACATTGCTATGTTACTAAACTGTGCAATTTGTGTAATGTCTGTGCTCTCGGAGATTTGGCTTTTAGTAAAAAAAAAAAATTACCTGGGGTTGGATTCAGACCAATTTAGAGTAAACATGCATGCTACTCAGAAACAAGTCCCACTTTTGGGCTGGGTACACACCAAATCCTGGGAAACATATATTGTTAAGGGTGCTGGGAACTGTAATTCTGTGAGGGATAGGCTCCAGTTCCCATTATACTTTGAGGGAGGGGATGTGTGTACTTTAATTGTGTAGTCTGTATACAGTCTTTGGTCTTTTCCCCCTTTTGCAGGAACCTCACCACAGGAACTGCAGACAAGGTTCCAAAAACTTTTCTGCTAGGTGTGTGATTTCAGACAATATAATCCTAGCAGCTCACTTCTAGTTTAAGAAGAATTTAGATCTGAAGAGATTCAAGATGCAATCCTCAGCACACTTTCTGTGGGTTAGTAGTGAAGCTTGAGGAAGCTGATATTTGCGCCTTCTGATTCAAAGTGACCTGCTCCACAGCTCCTGGGCCAGTGCAATGAATTGGAGCATAGTTATCCATCAGCTTCACACATCTTTAATGTTCCAGTGCAGCTTTCAGCTCAAACAATATATTATACGTATCAAAAAGAGTATTTTGGCATGAAGTGTGTTAAAATGTGTGCAGAAACAGGACACAATGGGCTCACAAGTGAACATGTGTGAAAATGATGCAGGCCAGAAACAGACTGATTTTTTTTCATCTCTAAGAATAATCTGGTATCTGGTGTAATTTACTTCTGAGTAAGCATGGTTAGGATAATATACAAAACAGGTAAGTTCAGCATGCATCTATCTGGCAGCACACTGCATTACCAATGAGTGTGCTTGCAGTGGCGGAGGAAGAGGGGGCAGGGGGAGCGCACCGCCCCTGGGAACAACGATCCTGGTGGGGTGCCATTGCAGCTGCCCCCCCTGTGCTGGGCGCCACGCCCCCAGGATGTGTGCCACGCCCCAATGGGCGGCACGCCACATCCCTGGGACGTCCCCGCCTGCTCTCTGCCACTGTGTGCTTGCACCTGATCCTTGATCTGAATTCCAGCTGACCCAATGACCAGTTGCTCGCTCCACATTTGCTTCGTGTTCTGTATCAATTTTCACCCAACTTTGTCTTTCTGTCACAACTTGTCTTTCATGGTGCTGTGCCATTTCCATATCAACCTGATCGGTCATGGATCTCTTCTCCTGACCAGCCATCTCTCGCATAGCAGCTGCGTTTATCATGGTCCACTCCTTTACCTCTCTGCTCTTCTCTATGCTCTACATATTGTGCTCTACAGAGTCTGCTCCATTATCTGACATTTCCCTTAGTCAGCAGTGTCTATGTCTTCCCCCTTGTGGTAGAAGATAAGACTGCAAATGAAGACAAATCTTCCCAGTTTGGGAGGTTGCCATTGCTGGCAGAAGCAGCTTGAGGTGGCTATATAGAGCAGATCCTTTTTGAAAGTGTGAGCTCCCAGGCAGCTTTGCCAATTGCCTTGCCATTATGTTTGAATATTCGCTGATCTCGCTGGCTCTCAGGCAATGTTCTGTGTTCTATCACTGATCTACAGAACCAGTAAATAACAATGCATTGTGTGGATTTGGGAAGAAAACTTGCCTCTTAAGCATTGCTCTTTAGAATTAAGTTCAACCACCAAATAATTGGAAGTAGTGTTGCCAACAGAATTATCATGCCCTGCTTTTGTTCCTTTAACAGCTTGATATGCCAGAATCAGCAAGTGGAACTTCTCAGGGTCTAGAGATAAACGCAATCAGCTGCTAATCATTGTAGACCAATTATTAAAGGCACAGTTGTAAGTTAAAAAGTTGGCAACTTTAATAAGAAGTGTAATTTTATTTTAGCAGTGGTTGATTTAAGGTGACAGATTGTTAAGAGACCAAAAAGTCAAAGGCCCTCTTCTTCTCTGAACAATATTGTACAGTATCAATGGATGCCTTGCTCCATCATCATCATCCAGTCTGGGAAGCATCTGGTTAAGAGCTCAGTGCACTCACCCATTGTGCCGATGGAGTACTTTAAACCTCAGGTATGGTGGTCATGTGTCCCGTTTTATAGTGGATTGTCCCATATCTGAAGGGCTGTTAGAGACCAGTCTTCTGCTTGAGGGGGTCCTTTATTTGAAAGATTATTTGGTTTAAAGATAGGAAGGGAGAATAGGGGCCTTGAGGTTGTCCATCAGCAGTGATTATCTGGCCAGAGGATTAAAGAGGCACACGGATCATACAATGAGGTCTATTTTTGTTTATAGTATTTTTGTTAAGCATATGCACATCTTATGCAATACTCTTTTTAGTGATGCACAAGTGGCCGCTCTAGCCTCAGCTCTTGCCATTTCTATATATCTATGCTAACTGTTGCCTTTGACAAGGACAATGGTATAAAGGGCCCCAGATAACTGAAAGGTTTCTATTCGGGAGCAACAGGTCATGTAAACAATACCATAGCCAGTTTTTAACCTTTGGGACAGGAAGTAACCCTTTTACCTTGTCTGCATTTACAGGAGCTTAATCTCAACAAGCAAGGGAAGCACAGATAAGAAAGTTATCCTTCGTACTGCTGATGTCTGTGCATGGGCGTAGCTAAGGGGGACGGAGAGAGGCATATACCCCCCTAGATCAAGTAAAACAATAGAAAAACTTAACTAACGGACCAATTATGGCAGTCCTGCCTCCCTCCCCAACAAAAATCCTGGCTACGCCCATGTATCTGTGTCCCATGGTTCATTACTGTATCTGACCATCCCTCAATCAACACAGGTATAAACAAATCAGAGAAGAGGTTAATATGAGATAACACTCTCAAAATAACCCAAGGAACTATAGAGGGAATCCAGACCAAGTTCAGCATTTTGCCCCTATGCTCTTTATTTTTATTCACTTGCAGCAACATTCATTTTTAATTGTATGAATAGTCCTTAATCTACTACCCCTATTTCTGTTCTAACTAACTTGTAAATTGAATCTGATCTGCACAGTGTCTTTATTTCTAAATGCTGATTTTGTGAACATCTGTTTCAATCACAGTTGCAAAGCCATTACTTTTATGAGCCATACATATTTTAGATGGATTTACTGTTGACCTTTGTTGGGAAATTGAGTGTTTTTGTTGTTGCTAACATTTCTATAATTGATAATGTTGTTACTGCCACCGGGGTACTTTGTTCAAATGAAATACTGCAACTTGGCTTATCTTCTTGTTTAAACATATTTAATCAGATAAATATTATTTAACTTTTCCTGGCTTTGAGACAAAATGTGTGATTAATCTCTTCAGTTTTAGATGCACATATTTCCTCACTGTTCAGACAAGATGCCTGAGCTTTCTTTTTGCAAGTTCACCACAAGAGTTTTTAAGGCAGATAATACAAACCAGAGTACCGTAAATTAGGGTCACTTAACCTCCACTTAAATCAGTATGGCATGACTTACAACCTGACCCTGTGCAGATATAGGCATGGCTAAGTCTGTTGATATCTAACTTGACATAATATTTCCCAACCCAAACTATTCTTTCTGGATTATTCCAGATTATTCAACAAGTAGAGATGAATGACTAGATATCCTTCTTTCCCTTTAGAGTAGAACCAAAAAAAAGACGCAAACACACAAACATATCCTGTTCCACTTTTGCTATCAAACAGGTAATGACATAAGATCCAAAAACATCTCAAATGGGGCAGAATGTAATTTATAGAGTATTCCTTGATGTGCAGCACAGAAAAGTGATAGTGGGGATGTGACTTTAACAATAAAAGCTGCACATGGGTGAGGAATGCTAAACCCTCCCTCCCAACCACCATTCACTTTACAGCCACTCTCCCAAAACAGTTTTCTTCCTGCCAGATTCATTCTGGTACTGCAGCTCCCTATCTATGCCATGAATCAGCCCATGGTGTTCAGGAAGATTCCTTGATCTTCCAGGGCGGTTGAGGGGGCACAGAGGGAAGAACAGGAGAGGACCAGGGACGCGGACTTATAAAAAATATTGGGGGGGGCCCGGGAAAGCTCATGAATAATAAATAAGCTCATGAATATGCAAATAAAGTGGCGCCGCCTCCTCGTGAGCGAATAGGGGAGAGCGTGCTGTGCCTATTAATCAGCTCCAAAGGAAATTGGGTGGAGCTTTTGCTCGGGAGGGAGGGCAGGAGGCATGCAGCCCGCCCCTCCCTGTGCATTTTGGGCTGGGGGAGGGGCGGCGATGGCGCTCTGCTGGAGGGGCGCCGGAGATTATTGGGGGGGCGGAGCCCCCCCAAACGAATTTTTGAGGGGGCTCGGGCCCCCTCAAGCCCCATGGAGTCGGCGCCTATGGAGAGGACCTATCTACAGTGGTACCTCGGGTTAAGAACTTAATTCGTTCCAGAGGTCCGTTCTTAACCTGAAACTGTTCTTAACCACTTTAGCTAATGGGGCCTCCCGCTGCCACTGCGCCGCCATCGTGCAATTTCTGTTCTCATCCTGAAGCAAAGTTCTTAACCCAAGGTACTATTGCTGGGTTAGCGGAGTGTGTAACCTGAAGCTTCTGTAACCCGAAGTGTCTGTAACCCGAGGTACCACTGTATTGTATGAGCTGCCTCCCCTTCGCATACACCTTTGTAACACATTGTAGCACAGTTATAGGACATCTCAGCACTAGAGCTGAACTGAATATCTCTCAAAATGTATTCTAGAAAATACATATTCACTCCTCTAAAAAAGACCACTTTGAGAATGTTGTCCATATATTCGCCGCATTTTGTTTCTTACAGCCATAATCTTGCGCCCACCCCCCAGGGGCCCAAATGACACAAAGCCGGAGGAATGCTGCAGCATGCAAAATGATGGCCAGACTGGAAACATACTTGGTGAATCTGCAAGATAGCAGTGTGTGTTGGCTATAAAAAATGTAAAGCAAAGGTCCTTGCAGTTCAAATGTTAGATACCACTCATAATGGATTTTAATTAAGATGTGTTTTTGAAAATGTTCAATTGTAATAAATCTAAACTATGATAAAATGCCTTTAAATTACTAGCAGGACATTTTAATGAGTCGTGGAGAGAAAATGTTCACTTCTTCTTGACCAGTTGTATTATATTTTTATATAATCTTCACTTTCCCCCCAACATGGATGTACTGGTTTGTTTGTTTGTTTGTTTGTTTGTTTTATTACAAATTTGAATGCAAAATGAGTGCAAAATGCAAAAGACTACAAAAAGCACTGGGTTCAATAATAAGTCACAGATTTGCCTTTGATTTTTTAGACAAGAAAACTGATCCGACAAAAGGAATCGACTTGCTAACATTTGGCCCAGTTAATAAAATATGAAGTTTGGAATATGAAAAACATGCAAAGCCCAGCCTGAAAGAAAAAAAACCATGTCTATTTATTGCATACTATCTCCATTAAGACATTTTTCTTTCTAAAGTTCAAAGAAGTTACTAACTGAAGTTCCTCCCCACCCCCAGAATAAGGATGTGTCTTCTTCCTTACAACAGAATGAAGAGTAAGGACTTCTGTGACCATCTGCCCTGAAATGTAGTGAGCAATTTATGTTTTCTGCAAAAGAGCCACAAGTTGCTTGTTTGGCGTTTATGACACTTTGTCACATTGAATCTTTGATAGGGCCATTGTAGCTAGAGGATGAGAGAGTCAAATTACTTTCACAAAGGGCTACCTGGGCTGACTTCGATCCTACTGCTTCAAGAGTGTGCCTGGAGAGCAGGTTTGCCTGTTCTAAGTAGGTTATACAATGGTACCTCAGGTTACATACGCTTCAGGTTACAGACTCCGCTAACCTGGAAATAGTACCTTGGGTTAAGAACTTTGCTTCAGGATGAGAACAGAAATTGCACAGCGGGAGGCCCCATTAGCTAAAGTGGTACCTCAGGTTAAGAACAGTTTCAGGTTTAGAACAGACCTCCAGAACGAATTAAGTTCTTAACCCGAGGTACCGCTGTACAGGTGGCTCCTGGCTCCTCTTTTCATAGTAAGAAACTAATTCAGGGAGCAAGTAGGGCTAACCTTACAATTAGGCAGAATGAGGTGGCTGCCTCAGATGGTGGATGCCAGCCTACTAGAGGGCAGAGCTGTGTGCCATGCCCAGTTGCTATCTGGGGCAGCAAAGAATCACATTACTCCAATCCTTGTACTGGCTACTGGTGATTTGCCAGGCCAGATTCAAGGTGTTGGTACTAGTAGAAAAAGCCCTGAATTATATGGTACCTAGGTACCTGAAGGAGCACCTTCTCAAGTGTTGCCCCACCTGAACATTGGCACAAGCTGCAGATACCTTCCTTGTTGTGCCACCAATGACAGTTTCTAGCCACAGGTAGGTGGCCTTGTTGGTCTGCCGTAGTTGAAACAAAACAAACAAAAAAATAATAATCCAGTAGCGCCTTAGAGACCAACTAAGTTAGTTCTTGGTATGAGCTTTTGTGTGTGCATGCACACTTCTTCAGATGCACACGAAAGCTCATACCAATAACAAACTTAGTTGGTCTCTAAGGTGCTACTGGAAGGATTTTTTAAATTTAGTTTCTAGCCAGGCAGTGCATTCTCTGTGATGCCCCCCCCCCCCCCGCAATTATGGAAGTCCCTCCTGAAGGATGTCTGGTTGCCCCCTTCATTGGTATATCCAGGAACCGTGTAAATTCTTTTTTTAAAAAAATTGCATTTAGGCAAGTAATATATTTGCTGACTCCTTTTTTTTAATCTTGATTTGGTTGTATGTCCAACTGCTGAGGGTTAGCAGTTTAGAAATTGCATAATGCCAAATGAAGTGATGTACATGGATGTGCGAACTGATCCAAAGATAGGTGCAATAATGATGGTAGCAATGTTAAAATAGCCTGGAAGAATCATTATTAAACGACTGAGATGGAGAGATGAATCAAGAGGTAAGTCCAGCAAGGATGATGTTGCAGTGTTGAAAGTGGACTTTGACAATGTATGTGAAGTTCATTATCATGTTTTAAAATTATGGGAATATTCCTGAAGCCATTCCATATGTCATACACATTGACATATGGGAAGAGTGTATTTATTTTTTACATATGGTACAACCTAAGCTGTCTAAGCATACACAAGTCTTGCTGATACAAAATAACATGGGCAAACCGGAAAACATTACATATTTTAAGTCAGGGAATTACTCCAGGGAATTACTTCCATAATGTAAAACCATGAAGTGGAAAGCAATCATCCTTTGCCTATGCAAATTATTTTATATTCAGCCCTCATATGACTTTATCTTCTGGGGAAGGTGATTGAGAGGGTCATGGTGGAACGACTGCAGACACTCCTAGATGAGACTGATTACCTGGATCCAGGGGCAAAACTTGGCTTTGTTTCACCCTGGTCCCAGTTTGGCACTCCCCATGTGCATTTGCGCGCACACACACACGCAGCCTGGGAGACTCAATGGCGCCCCTCTGGAGGCTTCACCTGGGATAGAAACCACGGCTATCTGTAGCTCTGGCACTGCCTGAATCCATTCCTAGCTGGGTTCAGGCCTGTTTTCAGGACTGAATAAGCCTGGTGTTTGACCTTTACAAGGAGAAGAAGGGGATGTGGGCAACTCTGCTCCTTCCGCTTGAAGTCTCAGCAGCTTTTGATGCCCTTGACAATGGCATACTCCTGGCCTGACTCTGCAGAATGATTATCAGCGGCATTGTGTCATGGTGGCCCTGCTCCTACCTGCAGAATCATATCCTGAGAGTAGCATTGGGAGAGGGTGCGCCACAGTTCCCTGTGATGAGCCACAAATTGCTCTTCAACATCTATCTGGGCTTTTGGAATGATAACGATGCCTAGCTCTATTTCGCCACTAAATCTGAGTCAGTAGAGACCGTGTAAGCCCTGGACCCGTGCCTAGACTTGTGGTGTTAGACTAGATGGTAAATGAGAGTCAATAAGATGAGCTTGAATCCTGGAAAGACAGGGGCCTTGTGGGTGAATGGTTACTGTGTCTGGGAGATAGGTCAATTGCCTGTTATGGACAGAGTTTAAGAGCAGCTTCACAGCTTGGGGTTACTCCTAGATCCATCTTTGCCACTCGACACCAAAGTGACCTCTGTGGGTAGGAATACCACCTACCAATTTTGGTTGTGACCATTCCTGAACTTGATCATAGCAGTCCTTGCATTGGCATCCTCAAAACTTGATTACTACAACACACTTTCTGTGCGGCTGCCTGTGCGTCTAGTCCAGAACAACTAATGCAGAGTGAAACAGCCAGACTTCTTGGAGGAGCAGATTATGGGCAACAGATTATTCCTTTGCCAAGAGAACGGCACTGGTTGCCAATTTGCTACTGGACCAGGTTCAAGGTTCTTGAGTTAATTCACAAAGTTCTCAACTGGTTCCAAAGTACCTTAAGGACCACTTGATTCCTTATGCTCAATTTTGATCACTGAGATCTTCTGATGTTTGATTATCTCCCATCTCCCAGAGACTTGGTTGGCTTTTACCAGGGACAGAGCCCTTAGTGTGATAGGCCCTGCCCTGTGGAACTCCCTGATACCAGAAGTACAGCAGGACAGGAGCCACCCCGCCTTTCTTTTAGCTGTCTTTTAAAAACTGCATTGTTCAGACAGGCTGTTGGAATTTATTAATTTTTTTACAATAAATTCTTATTCACCTGTTACCGATGCTTTTAGAAATACTGTCATTGGTGTGTTATGTTGTAGACTACCTTGCTATAGTTCCTATAAAAGTGGAGGTTTATAAATACTTAAATCAAGACTCAAAATAAAGAAAGAGAGGGCTTACTCAGATGTGCTTTGACTGCGCCCACACCTGTGGTCAAGCAGCATTGAGCACAGTGGCACTTACCTGTGAGGAAACATGCACTCTTGGACTCAGAGAGCTCAATTTCGAACAGAAACACATTCCCACTAATTCAGACACCGATAATCTTTTTTTAAAAAATAAATAAATCCCTGTAACCAATTTTATGTTTTCCATGCCTCATCCCTTACACAGAAACACAAGGCTGCCTTTTAATAAAGCCCCAATAATGACCCTGCTTTAAAGGACAAGGGCTAATCACTTCCTGCTTA
This sequence comes from Podarcis muralis, assembly GCF_964188315.1. Classification (NCBI taxonomy): domain Eukaryota; kingdom Metazoa; phylum Chordata; class Lepidosauria; order Squamata; family Lacertidae; genus Podarcis; species Podarcis muralis. Next base: position 5,393,377 of record NC_135665.1, on the reverse strand, counting down.
GCATTCCAGCCACATGACGGTGGAGATAGAATAAATCAGTGAAAACAGCAAGATGCAGCGCAACTAATTTTCATGTAAAAAGGGGTGATTGCCTTAAAAAAAAAGAAAACACCACCATTGTGATGTTTTTTTTTTATAAAGCCGTTAAGGCCCCAAACACCCTCGTCTATCGGTTTATGAATTATTAATTTTTTTAAAAAGCGAGAAAGGAGGCCTCTCCCCCTCCCTCTGGAAAAACCTCATCTGCTAAGCCACCACAGACTGAAGTGCCTCACACTGATTCCTGATTTACATAGTCCCAGTTGGAAGCTAATGAAGACTGCTGAGCCACCTTTCAACATGCAGATAAACCTTCATGTATTTAAAAGCAGGGAATGCGCGCTTGTTGCTGGCAAATTATTCATCTAAGATCTGAAGTTTCTGACACCGCCTGCGTCAGATAAACTGTCACCCAAATTGCAAACTAATTAGTGATTCAAACATTTTCGAGCTGATTGATGACAGAATAATTTACGCTTGTTTCTCCGTTTCCAGCTGGCACAGGCTGCTGACTGGAGCCCTAATTAGCGAGAGTACATCAGTCATGTTCTGCCAAGGCAGCACATACAATTAAAAGGCAGTTTAAATGGAATATCACATTAAAAAGGCTGGTAGATGCAAATGTGAGGAAACAGCACTTTAGGAAGAAATGACAACAGAACCCCATAAACCAAAACAGAATAGAAGAAGATCTTTTTTTAAAAAAAAGGAAGAAGGAACTTTGCCTGACGCAGATTATTTAACCAAACCAAACAAGCAAAAAGGCAAAATGTGTGTGGTAATCTGGGGGGATTTTGAAAAACATTGTCTCATTTTAATATTCTGGGCAAATAACATTTTCCCCCCTCAAAAAATTGTCTGGGTGGTTTCAAGAGCCTAGTTTGGAAAGAGGACACACCTTTTAGGCACCTTCCGTCTTGTCCTAAAGAGGGAAGATTAACTTCTTTGCCTTCCCCTTCTACCTTCAAATCCCCACCCACATCTGCACCTCTTAATCCATACTTAAAGATGAAGAAACCCAGCCTGTACTTAGCTTCCTGCCAATGAGCTGGGGATTTGTAAGGATTGCTTGCAAGACACAGATCCAAATAATCCAACATCTGGGTTTAGCAAAGTTTATCTTAATAGTCAAAGACTCAAAGCTAACGCTGCAATCCCATACTCACTTACCAGGAAGAATGCCCCAGTGAACTCTGCAGAGCTCCTTCTGAGTACGCATGCATAGGATTTATTTATTTATAAACGTATTTATATACCGCTAAATCACAAAACATATCAAAGCAGATTAGAACATTAAAAAGTTGAAAACCATACAATAAAAGGATTAAAAAATGTGAAAGCAAAACAGCAGGCATTTAAAAGTTAGCACTGAAGGTGCCCACTGACTCTCCAGTGGCAGAGAGTTCCATGGGACTGGGCAGATGACACAAAACACCAAGTTTCTCATTGTTGTCAAATGAGCCTCACCGATTTAGGGGAAAACCAAAGACGCTCCTGCAGATAATCTCAGCGATCGAGCTGGTGGCATCTTGTACCCAAGTTGTTCAGAGCTTTGCAAATTTGTTCTTTGCGAATTAATAGAAGAACCTCGAACCTGTCTCGGTAGTAGATGAGCAGCTGGTGCAGCTGTTTTAACAATAGTGTCACATGTTCTTGGCCAGAAGTTTCCATTAGCAATCTGGCTGCAGCATTCTGCAGCAGCTCGAGCTTCCAAACCAGACCCAGATTGTGCTATGAATTATTATAATGAGTTTTTCTTTAGCTCTAGCAGCTAAGGCTCAGCAAGGATTTGACTGTCATACAAACTGCAGTGTACTTTGAGCAAGTATAGCTCTTGCACAGTGTACCTTCATTGCCAACAACACAACTGAAATTTCTCCCTGCCTGCCCTGCCAGAAAAGTTGGAATTGAGCTGTTCAAAACCAAAGCCAGGAAAGTAGATTTCAAAGCAAAGGAGTGCAATGTTTTAACATCCACTATTTAAAATGTCTAGTGGATCTAGCCATCTAGAGGGTTTTTGTTTGTTTGTTTGTTTGTTTTGTAAACTACAGTGTTGGTATGGATATGGGGGACTCATCTATTTTCGCAAAGAAAAAGCACTTTATATGCGTTATAACACTGTGACACCAGATGGCGCTGTGGAGTCCCGCCTTTCACCAAGAGGATTTCCCTTTATGAAGTTTAGAACACGTTTTCCTGAAACGCTTTTTTGATTTGTCTAGATCCAGCCTTGGAAATCCCTGTTCAAATTTCCATCCATTTACAAAGTACTTTCAGGGTTTCATAAACAGGAAATGTTGTAGCTGGTGATGGGCTGGATAATACAGCCAGCTATCCTTATGCCAGCCATCACCACCACCTTCAATCTGAATTGCAGGTCAAAAGGCAAAGCAGCTGGAATTAATTTAATAGGTACAAATATGGTGATACAAACTACAAAGATATGTTTCAAGGTCCATAGCAACAAATCTGCAGGTGCCATCTGAAATTTATGCACTTCAGTAGGTTCTGTTGGTGCCCAGGGGACGTTCAAAAGAAACTCAATTGTATGGAGGAATAATAGAATCCTAGAGTTGGAATAGACCACAAGGGCCATCAAGTCCAACCCCCTGTCAAGCAGGAAACACCATCAGAGCACTCCTGACATATGGTTGTCAAGCCTCTGCTTAAAGACCTCCAAAGAAGGAGACTCCACCACACTCCTTGGCAGCAAATTCCACTGTCGAACAGCTCTTACTGTCAGGAAGTTCTTCCTAATGTTTAGGTGGAATCTTCTTTCTTGTAGTTTGGATCCATTGCTCTGTGTCCGCTTCTCTGGAGCAGCAGAAAACAACCTTTCTCCCTCCTCTATGTGACATCCTTTTATATATTTGAACACGGCTATCATATCACCCCTTAACCTCCTCTTCTCCAGGCTAAACATGCCCAGCTCCCTTAGCCGTTCCTCATAAGCCATCGTTTCCAGGCCTTTGACCATTTTGGTTGCCCTCCTCTGGACACGTTCCAGTTTGTTAGTGTCCTTGAACTGTGGTGCCCAGAACTGGACACAGTATTCCAGGTGAGGTCTGACCAGAGCAGAATACAGTGGCACTATTACTTCCCTTGATCTAGATGCTATACTCCTATTGATGCAGCCCAGAATTGCATTGGCTTTTTTAGCTGCCGCAAGAGAACTTGAAAATGTAAGTCCAGGCAAAATCAGTAACTTTTGCCAGATACAGATTTACAATATTTTGTAACTTCACTTCCAGAGGTGTGCCACAAAGGCGGACTGTTGAGGGTGTTGATACTGTCATATGTTTTATAGAAGATATTGTAGTGGTGGGGGAAAGCCAGAAAAGAACAGGATGTTATGCTGAAATGAATCCTATGGCCTTTCTGCACTTATTCATAGTGGTATAGTTGCTGTTTGATCTGACATTTTTTATTGAATTGGGAGCTCATTGTCTGCACCTTTGGTCCCATGTTGCTGTTATTAGAGAGTAAGGGCTCATCCAGACCTCCTTTTGTGCCTCGTTCCTAGACTCAGGTCCACGTTTTAAAATGCTGTCTCCAAGTGCTTAATTTTTTTGCCCTAGCACTTTCTCCTTGAAAATGCACTCTCATGGAAAACCCAAATTGCCAATTATTCAGAGTCAACTTTTTTTTTGTTGTTGTTCTTGGTTTCCATAATCATCTAGGCCACCATTACCTTTTAGCACACCCATTTTGTAGAAATAGTGAATACCACTCAGGAGAGAATTGGGGGCTGGGGGTGGGATTAGCATTAGGATAAGGTTACCAGATATTTTTCAATGAATCCGGGGACACTTTTCGACTTCCTACTAAATAGATGGATTTTGTCAGGGGACTGATTTGTAAATCTGGGGACTGTCCCCAGGAAACGAGGATGTCTGTTAACCTTAGATTAGGACTTACTTCCAGATAAAGGTGTAAGGGGGTGGTGAAAGCATGGTTTTTCAACTCGGTGCACTACAATGAGGCATCAGAATAGAAATGAAAAATGTACATTCTCCAACAATATTTTATGCTTCTACAAAAATGATAGACAAGGTACCAAAGCTTGGCACCTCACACTATTCTGTGTTTTATTACTTAAGTATTTACACCTCAGTTACACTCACTCGGCACACAGGTGTGTGCCTCTAGGGTCAACATTTGATTTGTCGCTTTAGTAATAAGGCATGACAATAGCTATAAACTCATATTTTTATTTACACTTGAACTCTAAAACTGCAAACCATCTTGTCTCATTGCATTTCTGATTGGTTCCTATCGGCATTGCAACAACTGAGCAGAGGACAAAGGAATCACGTTCCCACCTGTGCAGACTAGGTGTTAAGTCTACAATGCAAGGCTCTTGTAATGTACACTGCATATTTGATGATACTAGTTCATCTTACTCCAATGTGACCTCTGTGTGGGGGAGGCTTTCATGAATATAAACTGCCTTGGGGTTCAAACCTTGTCTGCTAAGGTGTTTTTGAGATTATCTATAGAACATGACAGATGAGCCCTTGACTCTTACAACACTCAAGCACAGAACAAAGAGGAGTCACCATGCTAAACACAAATAGAATGCAAAGCGGAAGATGTGCTAAAGCACTCCAATTTGCTTCCAAGAGTGGTGAAGGCTGAAAGCTCATGTTATTCACACTCTTGCAAAATGACATATGAGTCTGTGATACGCAAAGTAGGTTAGGTGGTAGCTGTCTTTTTAAAGAATTCATTTAATAATTTATACCAGCAAATATATACCGACAGATACAATTTCAGCATACATTTCCAGACTTGGATCTCAGGACTGCAAGAAGCTGATTGATGTGGGTGCTTAACCTCTTGCTATGAGTAGTTTCTGTCACATGTGGAGATGTTTGCAAGACTAGGCCTGCCTCTGAGCATTGTGCATGAATAAGACAAACAGAGATACTTTTACCCACTATTGCAACTGTGAATCCAATTAGTCATCTGATTAAGCCTGTCCTCCCTAAAAGAGGGCACGTGTTGCAGTGAGACCTGGAGACTGACCTCCTGGTTGTGGGTGTGTCTATGGGATAGCCACAACACCTGAATTGATAGGTCCCTCGTTGCTGGGTGTAATCTGACCAATGGGGTGCAGCCTAAATGATTCAAGGGACCTATTTAATCCCTTGCACGTGACCCGCAGATTCTCTTTTGGCTCGTGCAAACGGAACACTTGCCCACCTCTCCCTATATTTAGGGCATTTTGCAATAGACCTTGCTATGCCGTTGTCTGTCATTGGGACAGGGGCACGGCAGGAATTTTCCCCGCTTGGCTGTTGCCATTTGGGTTTCGCCTGCTGCGTAGCAAATTGTCACAACTTGTAAGGTTGCAGCTCTGGTTCAAGTGATAGGGATGGGGGAACGGTCTCGCCATCCCTATGTGAAGGGTATTCCATTAAAGGAATCCAGGGACTCAACTTGGTTTGGTCAACCCCCGAGAGGGGGTTGTGCCCGTGCCTGAGCCCAGGGGAGTAAACAGAGTCTGTTCCTGGGCTTTCCACCTACCTCAGGTATTCACCCTTGGCTGACCTATGATAGGGCTCTGGGTCAGCGCTACCTGCAACAGTGTAGGGAGCTAGTCGAACCAGAGCCTATGCAACCACTCACTTTTCTGTAATCAATAAAGTTGTGGCCTAAATTCTGCCAAAAACCAAAACTAAAATTTGAGTCAAATATGTTTTTATATAGTGGGGAGGTCTCTGGGTCTGAACACACAACATCTGTGGACAGTATGCCGCTGCTGTGCTTCTTGTGAGGGAAGCATCTTGACTGATTCACACCTTCATGTTTCTCATCTACAACATCAGGTGATGGCCATTGCAGATAGAATTTTGTACATGGCCTCATTGTCTCATATGCAATACCTTTAAGTGAAGTCAGTTCACACATTCAGCTGTCAGTCAAGTGCACAGCAACCAGGAGATGAGAAAATGCAGCACCATTCAGACATGCTTCACTGTCACTTGATTTTCTGCAGTTGATTCCTGTCTGCTGAGTATGTCAATTGACTCCAATGAAAGGAAGATTCAGGGTCCGCTTGTATGACCATCTTAGCATTAAAACCCCTGAGTTCATTTCAACCGTGGTCTTTTTTACAAATTCATTGGAGAGGCAAATAAAAGGCTGAAGTAAGATGAGAGTTCACAACCTAGAAATATCACTTGTACTTTCTTGACGTGCCTCTCTTTCACAATAGCTCCATGATGAATGATCATGTGGACAGCAGCAGTTGTTTTCCTTGCTATTGTTGGACAGAGTTCACTGTTGTGTAGAAAAACTGTGGGTGACTTGTGAATTACTGAAGGGAGCAGGGAAGTGGGGCTGAAATAACCTGGAATTTTATTTTCTGTACACAACAACCCTTGAATGATAACCTCTGAATCATGATTGTATCAGCAAATTCATTACTGGTTCCTATTGACACCTCAAACCACATTCTAACAATAGATATTGCAAATAATATTCTTTCATCCTCACAGTTTCACAAACATTTTGATCCACAAAGGCCTGGTGCCGTATCTGTCACCATGCTAGAACTCTACTTCCCCATTATTATAGGTTCACTTTGTTCATATGCTTTATTTTTTGCCAGAGGTTAGAACAGCTACATTCACAAGGGGGTAGAGAAATGTATCTTGCAAAGCCAGTGAATTGTTAGCCTGGAGAACAGAAGACTCAAATACTCGCAGGGCTGTCATATCGAAGAGGGCAAAGTTTTGTTAATGGCCAACACAAAACCCCCTCCATGATTCTATTATTCAGTGGTAGTTAATGCCTCAAAAAAGCAACCAAACTAGGACATATATACACTAGTCACTAATTTGGGTTGTGCACACTGTTGGAAAAGACAGTGTATAAGGTTGCTTATTCTGCCCAACCCACAGAGATTCTAGTTCATTTGTTCCATCACAGAGGGAAGAGTTTGTGCAGGTAGTGGTGCCCCCAAAAGTACTTGCAAACATTATGGTGCAGTGATGGTCCAGCTCTCACAATAGGGATACTATTTGCAGTGGCATTCCCATAACAAATATGCTCTACCCAAGGAGTGAGACTATTATTTTTTATAAATAACAATTGCATATATTCAGCTTTTTCCCACCCCTTAATCATGTTTCTTTAGGGTTTTAGGCTAGTTGTATGCCCCTTTCTCTTTTATTCTTAAGTTCTACATTATACCTTGCAATTCCTTATGCTTCCATTGTGGTCACACTAGATATTTAGCCACTAAAGCAGCTCTAGAGATCATTTTTCCATGCTATTTTGGAAAGATCTAAACCACAGGAATGTTGTGTACAATGAGATGGTTGAAAGAACTACTTATGCAGGGCAAGTTTAGCTACTTATGCAAATCACCTTTTTTACTTCATGGTACAAAACTGTGAAATTAGAGCATACTGTAAGACAGTGGTTTTCAACCAGTGTGCCGTGGCACCCAGGCATGCCTTGAATGATGGTCAGGGGTGCCACAGGCACTCCCTCTCCTGATGCCCTCTCGCATCTCTGCCTCCCAAAGGCTTGCATAGCTGTTCGTTGCAGCAGCCCTGGCTACAAGCTCCACAGGCAAATGGTGCCTCTGGGGCTGGCTGGGGGTGCTGGTTGTCAGGAGCTGAGGTGGCTTAGAGACCAGGGGTGGCTGCAGCAGCTGCCTGGAGGACTCCCAAGGAGAAGGGAGAGGAGAAGAGGCTGAGGGAACACCCCACAAAGGAAGGTGTTTGAAAAAGGGTGAGAGGCTGCCAGCTCAGCAGGCAAAGGGTGACATATCTGGGCTCCTGAGCCCCACGGGGGTACTGCAGAAACAATGTAGTTGGTTGAGGGAGCTGTGGACTCAGAAAGGCTGGAAACCTCTGCTGTAAGCCAAAATAGATATATGAGATCAGCTTATGATGCACTGCAGCTTTTTCTTTTTCTACGAAAGGTGAAGGATGGTTTGTTTTACTCCTGCTGGTCCCAAGTGGCTGATCAACACATTGATCCACACATATCTACCACATCCACGGAAAGTAACAGCTCAGTAAAGACAGGATTTTGGAATTCCCAATGGCTGCTAAAACATCTAATGTGCAATGTAAATACAGCAGGTACTGACAGTTTGTCTTCATAACATAACAGTTGTGTGCAGCATCTCTTCCCAAGTGGGGAACATACAGAAGCTTGACTGCTCAGTATTGCAGCTCTTCTTGGTTGTAAATAAAGGCAACTATAAGCATCCTTTGCAAGATATGGGGCCATCTTGCTGTGTTCTTTACAAGTTCCCTTTAGCAGTTTGGTATGGTCTAGCTGGCAAAAAAGATGTTCCGATGGTTTGGGGAATTGATGGTGGTAAAGAACTAGCAATGTCCGTCTAGAGACATCTTTATCCAAACTGGAACACAATGGATCAACATTGCTGTGGCAACAAGTACCGTCTGGAGGAAAATAGCCGCACCACACAAAAATAAAATATAAAGTCTTTGTTGTCAGGCCACACTTTAATATATATACTGTATATTATAAATGAGACTTTCCCCCAGAAGCTGCCTCCCCTTCCCCACCCAAAAAGGTATGTTCCTAGGTGTGAGTTGGCAACCTGTGGTTGGAGACAGAAATTGGTAGAAGTTGCTCCCCTCTTCTGTGAATGGCAGAGCTACTTGGAATCCAGTCCTCTATACTTTAGTCTTCTGGCATCCTGGGGCCATTTGACACAGGACAGTTCCGCACAGACGTCTTCTACCATGGGAGTCATTCTCCACAGTGCAAGTATTATTATTGCATTCTATTTGTACACCCCAAATCCATGTGGGTGGGGCTTTCGCATCCAATCATTGCTAAGATGAGGAAGTATCAGGAAAGAAATATACAATTAGCCACATTCAGGTCATTTTGGTGTTTTTATAAAATTAATGGGCTTTTAAAAAATATAAACCTAACATACATAAGCTTCTGTTGTGAGGTGGGGTCCCAGTGCAGAGGCATAATCATTATGAGCTTTTCCTGGATTGTTCCCAAGTTATTTGGAGGCGGGGCAGCGCAGAGGCAGTATCACCGCCATCATTATTATCCCATTTCTCCTGATTGTTCCAAAGCTTTTTTTTTTGGGGGGGGGGGGAGGTGGACACGCATTTCAGAGAATTCCTTATTATTTACTTTTACTCTTGCCTGGCCCCCAGCAGGGGCTGTTCCCAAGATGTTTGGGCAGAAGGGAGCACAGTGCAAAAGGCAGAAGTATTGTTATCATCTCCTCATACACCCCAAATTTTGACATAGTCACATGGAGACTTTGAAAAGGGCTTGTGCAGACCATAAATCCGCCACTAGACCAGAGGCCTATCTAGTCCAGCTTCCCATTTCTCACAGTGGACAGCCAGATGACTCTAGCAAACCCACAAGCAAGACGTGAGAGCAATGGTCTTCTCCCACTGTTTTTCCTCAGTGTTCGGAAAGGCAGGTTGCCTTTGATACTGGAGGTAGCATATAAGCACCATGACTCTAGTCTTACCGTGCACAATAAGTTTGTCTAATTCCCTTTTAAAACCAGCTGCCTGCTATTTACTCCTCTCCCTGGGTATCTCCTGCAGCAAGTGCTATTTGCGTACGATTGTTTCCAGTTCATTTTCCTGCTTAGACTTTCCTGCAGCAGACCCACCCCCTTCTGGAACACGTACAAACGCACACCATTAAATCATATCTCAGCAAGATGAGAGACACTTTACTGACAGATAATAATCCATCTGTCAGTAAAGAAATGTGTTCTGTTTTTATATGCAAAATTGCATGGTGGGAGTTAAGGTTATGCTTTCCTCTGATGTTTAGGAACTGGATGTGTACAAAACCCAACCACTGGTGCTTTTTTTTTGTTTTTTTAAGCCTTTTAAATTTCAGCCAGCATGACCTTTAAACAGTGTTTTTGCCAAGCTCAGCCTTGTGCTGCCAACCTCTGTGACTGTTTTGTTTTGAAGTAAGTGCTTTTCTCAGTGTTTTGGTACTAAACTCTCTCTCTCTCTCTCTCCTTCCCTCTGGTTCGCTAAACAAACAGAAACAAATAAAAACACATCATAATTAAAACAAGATGATAGTGTGTATTACCTTTCCAGCTCAATTGGCTCCAGTGCTTGGCACCATTTAATTTTCCCATTAGCTGACTTGTCTCATTTTCAGCTTTTTTTATTATTATTAACATTCACTCTTAACTGGGCATATTAAGACTTGTAATGAAGTGTGGGGCTAATGGGCAACTAGTCTGTACTCTCCAAAGGAATGAAAGGGGCCTGTCCATCAGAATCTGCAGTGCACATTGCTGCACCGGAGGTTGGCCGAGGTTATTCATTCATTCATTTTAAAAGGACCCTTTCAATGGTAAGCGACCAGCTCCTTCTGCTAAGACAGGATAAGAAATGCAAGAGCCTATGAGAAACGAACAGGGCGGCTCAGTACAAAGGGAAGCAGCCGCCCCATGTGGCAAAACCTGAGATTTGTAAAGGGGAGCATGAATTTTGAAGGATAGCTGTGTTTTGGTTTATGGAATGTGAAAATTGGGCATATTTGCAGTTAAATGCAAACTGAATTGAATGTCTCTCCTGTCCTGAGGTAAACCCATGCGGCCTGGGAATAAATAAGAATACCACTGAACTAGATTAGCCTTGTGAGCTGCTGTAGACTGTGTCCTGTAAGGCCTTAAGGCAACAGTGTAAGCCACTTTGTGAAGACTTTTTGACTTTAAGATGTAAATACCTAAACAAAGTAGGAATTCTAATACCTGATCCTTGCTGCTAGCAGGGGCAGAGTTGGACAGAAGGTGCTCCTCCACTGATTGGATAGTGGGGAAGGCTGCACCACAGCACAAGCCCCTGCTTTGGAGGCACTGTTGTTGGTGATCCCACCTGTGGTAGCCTTTTTAAGACCACAAGACAGAGTATGGGCCAAGGTCAGAAAAGAGCTGGCCAAAGCTTGGCTAGGGCCTAAGCTGCCTACTTGCTGGAGAGGCCCTTGACCTGGGCGTAACAGGTGGTGGGCAGGTAAAGAACCTCTTGCTCCCTTCCTTCCATGCCTGCCAGTCTGGGTAGGCCAGTCATGCCAGGGGCTATCAAGCAGGCCACCACCCCACCCACTTATGTTCCCTCTGGCCCAGACTGCTTTCTGGGCATTCAAAACTGGATGCAGAGATAGCATCCAATTGACTTGTCCCTCTCTGGAGACCAGGCTACGCGGCTATTCTCCGCCCATCCCTACTCATACAGCCTCAGTCAATCCCTGCTCATATAGCATGAGCAAAAATGACTAGGCATATGAAAGGTTGGAAAACCCTGAGAGGTTTGGTACAAATGCACACAAGACCCAACAGCCAAATTTTATGAAGTTTATTAAGACCTTTTTTAAAAGAAAAAAAAGGAAGAGGAAATATAAAAGTGGCAGAATGTTGCTTCGAGATAATAGCAAAATGAACATTTTAGTTCAACCCTAAATATCCTATTATGATAGTTAAGTCCAGTCGCGAACGACTCTGGGGTTGCAGCACTCATCTCGCTTTACTGGCCGAGGGAGAAGACGTTTGTCCGCAGACACTTTTTCCAGGTCATGTGGCTAGCATGACTAAGCTGCTTCTGGCGAAACCAGAGCAGTGCACGGAAATGCCGTCTACCTTCCTGCCGGAGCAGTACCTATTTATCTACTTCAACTTTGACATGCTTTCGAACTGCTAGGTGGGCAGGAGCAGGGACCGAGCAACGGGAGCTCACCCCGTCATGGGGATTCGAACCGCTGACCTTCCGATTGGCAAGCCCTAGGCTCTGTGGTTTAGACCACAGCGCCCCCACGTCCCCTATATCCTATTATAGCTACTTACAAACAGGCTTCTGGTCTCTTCACCTGTAACAGTATAGATGGTCAGTTTTGGGATGTTGAGGGTTAAAGTACTGTGTGGCAACAGTCCACTTAGAAGAGTTTTGGCCCAGGCTGGTCTTGACCAACAGCTGTGATTATCCAGACCAAATAATGGCGGTTGGAGGGTATGTGTTGAGTCCTGAAAGGGTGGGAAAGGATGCCAGGCTGAGCTGGGTGTTGAGTCATTTCTGGGGTGGAGAGGGCAATGGCTGCTCCTATGTAAACTGTGAGGGCAGCCAACTTTAATAAAACTACAGCATCCTTGTAATTTTCTTGCAGAGAGAAGCATTCAAATATGCAACCCCCACCACGTTTAGTACAAAAGAGTATAGACTGGGAAGGGATATTCCCCATATTTTATTTGCTGAGGTCACTAAAACCTAGAGCTTATCAGACAAAGTAATGAACAATTTGTCATTCGAGTTCCATTTCCCCCACTAGGAGGCCAGTACAAATGAATTTGGAATTCTTTTAACTCATATGATGAAGTTGCCACAAATATCAGAAGCATACACTATGTGTACATGAATTATTGCAAAGGTAGCTTTGGTTACTGCAGCCAAAGATATAATTCTGACTACACAAGAGTGTGGTGTTGGATTACTGTGAAGTTGGATAATGAGCATATCAGTTCATTTGGAGTATAGCTCAGAGTAATTGCACCTAAAGAGAAAATCATTTCATTTCTCCTTTCTGGATTTCTACTGACACATTTGTATTTAAATGTCAAACCAGTGAAGGGGAGGAGGGCATTGATTTTAAATCAGGCACAGCTACCAACTTTGAACTGGCAGAGCATAAAACAAGCAAGGCAGAAGGCCAGTTTGCTCACCTTCTCTACCACCCGCAGCCAGCATGATCAAGGCCTTCAAAGCTTAACATTGCAATCATAAAATTCATCAACACCACATAAACTAATATGATGATGCTTCACAGCTTGGGATCGGCTTTCTTCATGCAACTCTATGGGAAATCAGTTCGTGATTGTGTATTGAGTACTACTGGTGGCACAAATTCTTCCTCACTCATGCTCTAGGAAGAATAGATATGCTCAATTCCCCAGCATTTCACTGCTACAATGATAATAACTGAAAATCATTCTGTATGAAAACTAGTGGGGAGAAATGCTTTTCCTTTTTCACCGAAATCTAGGCTCAAGTCTAGAATTCAGTAAAATTCAAGGTCCACCTGGCATTTACATAGTGTCCTATTGGTTCCAGGAAAATATCTTTTTATTTCCCCATAGCTATTCAGTCTCATTGTAGCTGTTAACTAAGGGTGTCAGAAAATTCAGAAGAAAATGGAAACAGAAGAAAAATTGCCAATGTTTGCTTATTCATCTCATGTTTGGAACAGAAACCATTCTAGTGAATACCAATTGTATTCACCATTGTTATACTGTTTTCAGTCTGAAAACAACACATAATAGATGACAAACCCCCCATTTAAATTGTGTTTTTTTGCATTGATATGAGTGGCCTTTTCACTGACATGAATGGTATGAAAATAATTACATCATTAATTATGTTAAATATGTAAATTGCATAAATTATGTCAATAATTATGTCAATTGTGTAAAATAGCAGACAGCAAGACAAGTAGCTTAGTATTTAGTGGAAACAAAACTGCAGCTAAGCAGAAACAGTGCTGATCATGAATGAAGCTAATATAAAGCAATTGCTGCTTTTGCCCTGAAAGGGTCGTGTTGAAATAACTGTACAGTTCAGTTTGAGATAATCCTCACACTCCCAAATGTCCACAACCAATATTCCCCACAAATATCTGTATCTTTAAGCATTCCCTCCCAGCTACTACATTTAGTACTGCTTATTACATGGACTGGCTATCCTCATATTGAGAGTTTCCTTGTTTTCAACAGGATTTTTCCAGGATTATATAGTGGAGACTTAGAAATGCTATGCAGTTCTAAGTTTAAGCACTAACTACAGGGAGGCTGGTTTTTGTGGAATCCTCATATAACTTGGCTGACCCTACATTAATGGCCTTGACCACATTTTGAGGCAATGAATCACATCATTATATGTTTTGTGAAGAAGTACTTCCACATTCCCCACCCCTAAACTTTATGCTAATTAGATTATTGAATTACTCCTACCATCAAGAGGCGCATGTGTGAGAGATCTTTCTGTCCACACCACTGAGAGAATCAACCATCATTCAACAGACAAAATGTTCATCTGGGAGACATAAGTTCAAAACTGGCTCTGAAACACAAAGTTGTTTTCAATTAATTTCATGATCTCTCCTTGCACTTCTTTTGGTCATATGATGTAGATCTTTGATGTGCTCCTGAAAAATACAGACTGGCCACCCAGCTAAACTTGATAACCCCTTCAAAGATATCATGTTGTTTGCAGACTTTGCAAAGTTGACCATTTTCAACACTTTCTATGACTTCCCTGCACTTTGGATCAAACTAAGTAAATATAAATGTAATCTACAAGGAACTTAGTGCACTGTTAAGCCGCATTGAGGTAGATGAAAAATAGGAGCCACTGTCACTCAGCATTTGAGGGGAAATGACATATTATTAGCACAATGAGGGGGGAGCCTTTGGCTACAGCTCTGCTTGTCATTCTGACTTGAAAGGACATAATGAACACACTGAGCACTTCCCTTATCAAGATGCTGAGTGACATCTGCTGAACACAATTTCCAGAATCAAAATCGACAAGTGTCTTACCTAGTATTTGCTACAATTGGGCAATTATGATTCACTCCTCTAGCGTTCCACTCAGTGTTCTTCCATACATCAGCCAGCGCCAGTTGGGACAAAGTCAGGCTACAGGAAGGCAAGAGTGTATTAGGCCTATATCAGATAGCTTTGGTGAGGCCATTTTAAAAAATTAATATTCAGCGATGTGATGTGCTTCTAATAAAGCACATCTGTAAATGAATCCAGCTGCACAGACTTCCAGTGATCTGCCCACCCACATAATGAAACTGATGTTTTAGTTCCCTGTATACCAAATTGACTGATAATTGTAGATACAGTTCATACATTCTTTCTTTCTATTGTGGTTCTTTTAACCGAGGCTTAAATAAATAACTAAAATACATATATCCACCAAGACCTTTTTTTGTTAATTTTGTCATCCCAGTCATTACTTAAAGCTGACTTTCAGAGGGCTGTGTGTATTTGCAGGTCGAGTTCATCAAACATCCATCGTTCAATACTGTGGCAGCTGGTCACAGGCACAAATGCTCCCCTCTTGTTTGGTTTTCTGATAGAACCTGTCAAGTATTGCTTGACTGTAACTGAATTTGTCACTCTCTCAGCAAGGTTATATCTCTTCTTACCATCAAACAAAAACAGTAAAAGGAATATAAAGATACATACATTTCTAAACTTGATTATGAGGCAACTAATAATGCAAACAAGTGGGATTTAGCCAATAGCGAATAAAGAAACCAGACTTTACTTAATGACTATTTTCTTTGGCTTTATAAGCCCCAGGATCACTGGTTCACAAGATCGTCTTGTAAAAGCCATACATCTTCGACAATGGCATAGAGATCACAGTTGTGTTTTAGTAACTTGGATTCCTCTTTTTCTCTTCCCTCCTTTAGGGTTGCCAACCCGCAAAATTGTTGTTGTTTTTTTTCCTTTTTATTTAGGAAACCACCAAGATTGTTCAGCCTTTTTAAAGAAACCCACCAACACTGTTGATTTTAAAATAGTGATTTTAAGCTTTTGGAGCTGTTTCCACTGCTTTCTCTATCGCATTGCCATAAACCTGGGTTTCCCCCTGACAGTTTGCCAAATCTGCAAAATTCCCCCGACACCCAAAAACCAGGACATGTCAGGAATTTCCCTGATGTATGGTAAGCCTACTCTTTCCTTCCTTCCTTTCTTTCTGGTAGTGCAAGATGTCAATCACCCTGACCGAAGAAAGCTAAGTTCCAGTTCAATCCATGCTTACCTGGGAGTAAGCCTTGTAGAATTTGATAGGACTTATTAGATAGGACCTGAGCAGGCATGGCTAGAATTTCAACATAAATATGTATTAGTTGTGACTAACATATTCCATTGATTTTAAGTTAAGTGTGATTGACTTACTCCAGATTGAGGTCAGTTAACTCTTGGAAGATGGGTGCTAGGTTAACACACAGCATGGAAGTGGAAATGAGCACTGAATCTGCGGAGGGAACACACTCTTGCCCTTGGTTATAATTACACTGAGATGATGAGTTTAAGGAAACAATAAAGCTAAGTTTATTAAAGGAAATACATACTTGATAGGAAATATCCTAGGTTTGACTCAAGTGGAGATACGAAGAGCCATGCCTGTTCTCAGGAAGAATGTGAGGAGGAAGAAGAAAATAACAAAAGCAGCCATCCGTATCAGACTAGCACAGGTTAAAGGAATCTAGGAAGTCCGGAGGTTCCATTCTCTACCTATTTTCTTCTATGCACACCACCAGTCTTCAATACAAGGTGAGTTGCATTTCAGCACTTCCAACATAAACTGCATTTCTTATCATGAAGGAAAAGTGAAGTTTGTCTGATGTAACAAGGTTTCCTCTTGTTGTTGTTACTACCAGTTTTGGAACATGACTTGGGAAACATGATTTTAACCAGCCTAGAAAGCATTTGGAGGTGATAACTGACGGCCAAGGAAGGATTAAGCATTCCCTGCCACCTGCCCTGTCTCCATACTAGGGAGCCATGAAATTGGGAATCTCAGCATTTTGCCTAGAATCTACTGGGCAACCTGTGATCTGCCAGGTGTTCCTAAACTACAACTCCCATCACCCCGACCATGGGTCACACTGGCTGAGGTTGATGGGAGTCTACAACTTCTAGAGGGTTACAGCTCCCACCAGTTCTTGTCACTTCTCACAAATATTAAGTGGAGCCAGAATAAGAGAATAATTGAGACAGTACAACTTTCCATCATGGGGAGACAATCACAAAACTGCTCTTGCATATAATGGAGTAAGGTGTTCTGTGCACAATAGATGTCCGTGCTGTGACACCATTCAAATGTGATGAAGTGTTTTCTGCATTTAATATAAATCAGCTACTGTCATCAATGACTGAATAACGCTTCAGAGTACATTGTAAATCACAATATACAGTAACTTCTAGAATTGAAGATGCAATTCTAATATGAGAAGGGAGGGTTTAATTCTTATTTATACTTAAACCTATCACATGCGTTAGTAGTGTAAAAATTACATTACAGTAGGTGTAAATGTAATTTAAAACTACTTTAAGATAGAAATGTATAAAGATAGCTCGGTGTAAAAATAGACCTGTAGTATTTTGGACCGGGAATACTTTTAACCTTCTACTATGAAAGAAAAGAATCCCTGTCAAATCCGCGTGACACTGTGAGCTCCCGTTGCTCTGTCCCAGCTTCTGCCAACCTAGCAGTTTGAAAGCACACCAGTGCAAGTAAATAGTATCGTTGCGGCAGGAAGGTTAATGGTGTTTCTATGCGCTCTGGCACTCGTCACAGTGTTCTGTTGCACTGGAAGCAGTTTAGTCTTGCTGGCCACATGACCCAGAAAGCTGTCTGCGGACAAACGCCAGCTCCCTCGGCCTGAAGTGAGATGAGTGCTGCACCCCATAGTCACCTTTGACTGGACTTAACCGTCCAGGGGTCCCTTAACTTTACCTTACCTATGAAACAAAAGAAAGCAAATGAAGTTTGGAACAAGGAGTAATTTGAGGCATCTACATGAGAGATAGCACGTAAGCTCTTCATTATGCAACCAAAAGAGGTAGCTTTGTAGTGATTATCTGAAATGTAGCTAAGAAGCAGACATCCTGTCAGAGCAATTAAATATATAAGATTGTTACCTTATACAGAGTCAAAGATAATAAAAGCAATCTAGAATAACCACACTTGACCTAATTCAAAAGTGAAAACAAAATGGCAAATAGGAGTCAGAAAAATAAAAAATACGGTTGATGTTCCCCACACTCACCACAAATACCAGCTTTTGCAACTAGTAAACTGAAACTATTCTGCAAAGATGCTATTAACTATGAATCCTTTATTCTGTTCCAAATGTAGGATGCTTGAAAGCTTTTCTCCCAGTGTGCAACAGATAAAGAAGGGTCACAGCCATGGGTGTAGCCAGGATTTTTGTTGGGGGGGGGGGGCAGAACCTCAGATTTGTAATGATTTGTATTGATTTTTACTGATTTAAGGGGCAGTTGCCTCCCCCTTGGCTATGCCCATGGTCACAGCTCACTGGCATGCAGAAGGACTCTGGTTCAATTCCTGATAGTACTGGGAACCACCACCAGTATCTATAGGTAATGCAGGATGGACCAATGGTCTGAGGTGATAAAAAGGCAGTTACCTGTATGTCATTTGGTAAGCATTTTTTTCAGGAAGTTTGGCATTGTGAAAGAAGAGCTGCTGGACCTCATGGAAAACTGAGGAGGGGAGAAAGGGGACGTGAAGAGAGAAAATGGTGTGCAAAGGTAAGAATACAGAGAGAAGAGGCTGTACTGCGTGAAAAAACCATGCCATCTAGGACGCCTATTCTGATGAAGCTATCTAGAGTATTCCAGAAATAGGTGCAATATAAGTGTAATAAATAATCATTATTGTTATTATTCTGTCAGCCTCAGAAGCTGTGCTCTCAAAGCTCAAGAGACTCCAATGAAGAAGCAAACTGAACAGCATTAAAAAAAAAAGACATCTCTATGGAGCAAGAATGTTATTGTAGCCGAGCTGAGGACTCTGTGTCAGAAGCTGAAAGTAATTCTCTCACTGTCAACCTGCAGAATTCCAATTACAGGATCAGATTTAAATACAATCCTGTTGAGTCTATTGTCGAAAGTATATCTGCTACATTGTGGGAGTCAATGATGGCTTTGTGATATTGTAATATGTGCCATAATAACCATTTCTGCTCTGCCTTGCGCGGTATGCACAGAAACTAATCTGTTCCCGTTTGATCTCTTTAAGAACAATTCCTGTCTGTGTGGAGAAAGGAGAAGAAATTCACCTCCTGTAACTGAGACATGAAAGCAAAAGTGTGTGGGTTTTTACAAGGTCTGGACTGCATTTTATTTTTGAACATTCAAGGCTCCAGCTAGTGATATCTCTGAGTTAGATTGTGACAAGAGCTGACTGTGCCACTAAAGCATTTTCATGACCTAGAAATTACCTCAGGTTTAAGAGCTGGTATAGCCTACTCGGCAAGAGATTCTGAAGGGGAAGTATGCCTACAAGAGACATCCAGGGCATTTTTTTTTTTTTTATCAACTCTTTAGGCTTTCGGTGTCTCGTGGTATCATATGTGAACAATCAAATCAGTTCTGATTTGAACGCTGTCACTTGGATTAGGGTTTATCTATCGCATGGTAGCACTGAGTTAGCAGGCCGCGGAGATGAATAGGAGTACTGATTGCTGAACTGACAGCCTTGAAGATGAGTAGCGTTATTTTATCACATCCTTCTTTGCAGCATGTGCCGGTGGGTTTCAGCTGTCATATTTTTGAAAATTATCAAGCTTCAGAGTTAAGCCACAGTGCTGGGATCCTCAGTGCACAGAAGTCTCTCTGGCATTATCAAGCCTGTTTTTTTCGTTGCTTTTATTTTGTTAAATTATATAGCTATGGATTAATTTGACTCAAGCAATGTAATTGTTTTCTTTCTTTCTCTCCCACCCCCCCTCAAAGCATAATGCACAGTATGCTTTAAACTGTTAAGCCATTCTCTTAACCCTCCAATTTCACCAATTTGGCAAGCTTGACATCAGTGTTTTTGCAGTGCTACAGGGGACATTTGACGACAAATTTGAAATTCACCTAATTAAACAGACCAGTTCTGCGTAATATGAAGAGTGCATGTTGTTCCTTCCACTGCTTTTTAAAAAGAGCAAGTCCACATTACTGGCAGAAGTAGTACTTACGAAACAATTAACCTGCCACACCTCACCAGGTCTCTGTTTGAGCTCTGCTCACACGATATAACAAGTCTGTACAGAATAGCAGCAGTGCTCTGTTTTTCCATCCAATCTATACATGCCACATCTGGGGGGAAAACACGTCATCTTGCTCTACGTGAGCTGCTTGGGGTCTCAAAACAGGGAAGCTTGCTGCCACTTGTGGCATGTTATAGGGAGAAGGAACCACTAGAGTGCTTTCTGTTGGACTTGAGCACCACCAGCCCAGCTGGATGGAAGTAGGAACTGCAGTGTGCTGACTCCGTGATTATGGGATATTGGAGCATTAGGAGGTTTTACCTAGCTCTACAAAGCTAGGTTCTCCAGCCTGATGCTGATAAACTTGTATTTAGTGATGTTCAAGTGCCTGTTCACCTTTCTGCTGCCCACTCAAAACTAGTTGCATCTTTCTCACTCCACCTCCATTCCAAAAAGGTGATCAGCTTCCAACCTGGGTTCAAGGAGAACCTATACTGGGAGAGGGAAAGATGTAATGTGCATGGACCATGCCATCCGTCTGGACTGACTTGCCTGTGCTGGAAATTAGAGGCAACAAGTAGGCTTAGTTAAATGATTCCAGAAAGTGTTGGGAGATTTCCACCACATTTCATGGTATTTTATATTATGGGTGGCTCAAACAATTACCGTATTTTTCGCTCTATAACATGCACCAGACCATAACACGCACATAGTTTTTAGAGGAGGAAAACAAGAAAAAAAATATTCTAAACGAAATAGTGGATATATGATTTTTGTGGTTCATGCTGTGGCCACAGACATGTGATCTGACAGTGAGTTTGGAGTAGCCCAATGCAAAAATCCTGAGGATCCATGTGGATCCATGCTTTGTAACCACGGAGGAGGGAAGGAAGGGGAACCATGGATCCTCTGCTCACGACTGCAGCAGATCCCCCCGCCACCCGCAGGCATTCGCTTCATAACACGCACAGACATTTCCCCTTACTTTCTAGGAGGAAAAAAGTGAGTGTTATGGTGCAAAAAATACGGTATATCCTTCCTCCCATGGTATTTAACATCTAAATCAGATGTGGATGAAGTTGTGCATCCCCTTTTGGACATATTGCATAGGACTAGCTGCCCCTGAGGCCAGGACATTCGCTTTCCTCTCCCAAGTGCATGTGGCTATATAAGCAGCAAATAAGCAATAACAACCCACAGGAAAGCAGGAAACTGTCTTACACTGCACCAGACCATTGGTCCATCTAGCTCAGTATTGTCTGCCCTGACTGGCAGTGGCTCTCCAGGGTTTCAGACAGGGGTTTCACCTAGCACTGCCTGGAGATGTCAGGAACTGAACCTGGGAGCTTCTTCGTGCAAACAGATTCTCTACCATTCAGCTACAGCCTTTCAGATCTTCATTCCAAGCATCCAAACACTTTGAGGATGTGATTTGCCATGGGAATTTACAATTCATGGATACACAGTTGGATGTATAAGAGTAATGTGCGCACTGAATAATAATGGATCATGGAACTTAGCCAGTAGCATCTGGGGTCGCTGGGGCATATTTCTCAGCCGCTATCAGAGGCATTGCCGCAGGTCATATTCAAGTATATTATGGCTCACACTTTAGGTGTACTTCCAAGTACAGACCAGAACAGTATAGACTAGAACTAGCCCCAGGTTGCTACCAAATCCAGAAAAGATGGATTAAAACCAACATGTAATACTAGGTGCCAGGAATCTACTAGTTTCCCATATTGGTAGCAGATGTTGTGGTTGCCCATTGTTTACTGAATTCTGAATCTTCAAAACACTGATGTGGTGATAATTATTTGAAATTTAGCACACCCTACCACCCTTTTGCTCAGTATAAATTAATTTCAAAATGTGTTAGGACACATTCAAAATGAATAAAATACACAACTGAAAAAACACATGTAACTTTAAATAAAGCTTTTATTTCTAACCAATTCGCACTCCAGGTTTCTCTTCCAGTGCCTAAAAAGACAATTCCCAACCCCGTGCCCCATGTTTCTTGTGAAAATAAAAGGAAATGCAAGAGAAGGGAAAATTGGTTTCCATGCTTTTTTAAAAGAAAATAAAAACAAGCTTGTACAAATACCAGGACCAACCCACCTTGGATCTAGGAAATCTTTCCCTTTCCTTCTTTCCAGCAACCCACAAGTGAGGCTGTGTATCATACAGTGCCTGCTGAAAAATCTAGCCATGTCTTTGCTTCTTCTCTGCCCCCCCATAAAAATGCCCAGAGGCTAATGACTCCATCTGTCTTGATTTCCTCTTTTGTAGATGGCAATTAAATTTTCCCCATAGGAAAAGAGGTTATTTCAGCCTCCACTCCGCACACCCCCCCCCAAGTCTTCGAATTAGGTCTCGCAGATGCTTCTATGACAGTGGATCAAATGTCATGATATTTCCTACTTGAAAGGGCAGAGCAGAAGAGGACCTCAGAATCGCACTCAAATTCAACTGAGGCTTTTGGAAAACAAATTTCTCCGTGTGTGTGCATGTGTGCTTTTTATTTTTTAGGGATTAGTTTCCGCAAACTAGTTTGCCATCTTCTGACAAACCGGTTATAGGAAGCACTTGCCCCCAAAATAAAGTTTAAAATCTGGGGGAATTTGTATTTCTGAGAGCAATCAGTCCATGCATGGATGACCAAGGACAGATATTGGAGAGCCAGGCAGCTACTGATGACAGAGATCCCCCGTTTAGAAGAAAAATAGCATGTGTGTGAGTGAGACTATTCAACTTGATCACTGCTACCCATAAAGATGCGCAGGGCTGCAAGCCTAAGGATGATTACTAAAGTGTGACCCTCACTGAATGCAGCAGAGCCTCCTTCTGGGTAAACGTGCATATGATTGTAATATAGATGCTTAAAGCTGGTAGGTGGAATATGAGCAGGGCTTCATCTAGGCATCCCCTCCCTGATATGCCTCAGCCCCAGTTCAGGTGCTGGGATAGTTGGGGACAAAAGATATGGTGGATCAGGGGGCACAATGTGTTTCTTTTAGGGGTTTCAACTTATCCATGTACTAGGCAGGGAAAGATATAGACAATTGCTGCCAGTCTTCAGATTTACAGGAAATACTGGTTGTTTTTGAAAGCAACAGACAAAGACTGCTATGAATAACATACAACACAGAACTCTGACTCATCTTGCAGAGGACCTGAGCAAAGATGAATGGTGAAGTGACTGTCGCATGTTTTGTTATAATCTGTTCATGATTCTCTAGTGCATTAAAATGTTTCTTTAATTCACCTAAATAATATCATCCCCAATCAATAAATGCTATTCTTAGATTCTGTGTGTGAGAGTGAGATATTCTCATTCTCTCTCTCTCTCTCTCTCTCTCTGTGTGTGTGTGAGAGAGAGAGAGAGAGTGTATGTATACACACACACACACACACACACACACACACACACACACGGAGAGCTATAAATCCCAGAAAATATTACAGTTGAAAAACTAGCCTAACCTTTAACTATAGGATTGCAAATAGTAATCCTATAATAACTGTCCTTTTATTTTTCACTCTCCTTTTTCCACCCAGGCACAGAAAGAGAAATTATGGCCTTTAGCAGACTTTTAAATTGAAGGGATCTGGATGCTGAATGTTCATTCCCTGTTAGATATAACCACATTGTATTATTTATATCTTGCTGTCATCTATTACAACGCATATGATCCTATCTGGAAGTCTTTTGAGAGAGGGTGCTGGGAATTTTGAACACATATTAAATTAGTACAGGAAAGGAAAAGTCAGTAAAGCCGAAAACCTGAACACAGATCTACTAGGAATTCCCTTTAAACTTTGAAATTTATATGCATGTCCACATGTTCAGCAGTGAATTGTAAGTAGCCACACTAACAATATTATACTACTGTTCTAGGAATGTTATGGTGAATTTGTTTAGCGAGGCCTTCACAATATGATTTTTTATCTTTAAACCAGCCAGTTTAAAGGTTAATTTTTAATTTAATTTAACCTTTAAAAGTTTAATTTTAAATTAAGTTTTATAGATGTCTTGTTTTATAAATTTTCAAATACATAGCAAATAAATAACAGGAAGGCACACACATTTTCAAAGGCATTATTTCAGTTGTTGGGTTTCATCAAATGCCCACCTCAGCTTTTCTTTGAACGAAACAGAGAAGGTCCTTTTGCAGTGCAGTCCTGTATGTATCATGCGGAAGCAAGTGCCAATGAGTTTTGTGAGGCTTACTCCCAGGTAAGTGGGTACAGGATTGCAGCCTTAATTTAAGAATTTATATCTGCGGTGAAAGGACTAGGGAGGAATTGTCATGTTCCACATTCCTTGTCTGTAATGCATACTCTTTTTTTGAAAGAACCACTGGTCTGTTCCACAAAAGACAGAGTTCTGACTGATGAAATCTAGTCTGACTGTTGAGAAAGTTGTATCATTTGCATTAAAAGAGTATGCACTGTCGGGCTAAGGTGATCCTTCGGTCATTATAAGCATTTTGGTTTGCCAGACAGAAGGATCCCCACTCCTCCTCCTGCACATGCTGTTCTGGGGGTTCTCTTGACCCACCACAGCCAATCTGAGGGAGAAAGGGGGCGCTCACACACTGGGTGGGGAATGGGGAATGCGGAGCTGGGCTTTGTGCTTGGCCTCCTTCTCTTGTATGTGTGGGCAGGATGTGTGGGGGCAATCTTCGCCCTTGCTCAATCCCAGCCCCATCCTGGCTCCTGGGCTCCTGGGTGGAGGCTGGGATGAGTGATTGCGAAGCTTGTCATCGCTCGTCCAAGGCCCATCCCAGCTCCTGGGCTCCTGAGTGGGGCTGGGGCACGCAGAGAGCCTGGGGGGAATGTTGGCCCCCTCAATATTGGGGTTACTGGGCCCCCTGCTTCAAAATATTGAGGGGGCTGAAGTCCCTTGCACCCCCTATACCTGGCGCCCCTGCCCACACGCAACCCAGCTGCTCTTGTAGGTTGCCAAAGGCTGGCAAGACTTCATCTATAGCGATACTCTCATTTGTTCCCCATCCTTTCCATGTCACTAGGTAAAGTCAGTCTTTCTGACAACACCAAGCTCTGGCGATTTCTTTCTACATATCCACACAGGTGGAGCACACCTGATTCTGTAGCTTCCTAGTCCACTGTCTTTAGCTGAAACAAAGAGTCCTGCATAGTATTAAATGCTGACAAATTTATTCAGTCTTGAACCATTTTTCACAAGTGTGGTGTCCTCCAGCCATTTTAGGCTACATCTCCCGTCAGCCTCTGCCATCATCGCCATGACCCAGGTTGAAGGAGAAACTTTGCTGCAGACCCAAACCATCTACTGGATGAAGAAGGGCCAAGGTAGTCTTATACATCCAGTTTGCACAACTGAAGTACAGATAGGTGCAAGGATATATGGTTTTCCTCTTGCAGCTATTGCCATAGTTAAAATAACTGTTCAAACAGACATTGTCATTCCAACAACAATATATTTTCCCCTTTAAATTATAATAGTCTTGCCTTCGCTGTTTCAATGCTGAAATGTTTTACCGTGCTTAGATTTTGATGAGGAATGCACTACACTGAATCTCACTCTCTCCCTCTTTCGCTCTCCTTCTCTTCCTCCAAGAGCCTTCTATCTAGGAGGCAGTCCTTTCTAACCTTGTTCTTTATGCAGGGGCAAGATTAACTCACATATATAAAATAAAAACTATTGAGCTATTTTAATACTTTTCCTGTCATGCATTCAGGACCCTCTAAAGTTGTCACCAGCTACTGTTTCATTTAATTCCCTGGCCTTCAGGGTAATGTAAGAAAATTGAAGAGATTAGGAGCTCTCTCTTTCCTGTTCAATGCATTTGTGTTGCAGTAAATTGGTACCAACCTTCAATCTCATGGTCAGGGCTCTCCAGGGTCCTTCCACTGATATGACAACCCAGTCAGCTTGATAAACGATGCACAGCCCCTCCAGTAGAATGGAGAAGGGGGGGGGGAGGCTTCACTCCCTGAATTCACAATTGTCTCTCCCATACTAGCGAGGAAGAAACACTTCACTCTCTTCTGGCACTCAGTGACCGCTGCATTATGTTTAACTTTATCATGATAATTAAAAGATACAATTTTCCTAATTGATTAATTCATGTACTGTGACAGATATAAAACATGACCTGTGGTGAATGAGAGGGAGGGGGAACTTACCATCTGGAAAATAGCTCTTTAAATGTGGTATTCTCTCTCTCTTCCACTCCCCCCAAGCCTGTCTCATGAGGGGCAAACCCCACTGCCTTTACTGACAGATTACAGCATCGCTTTAGCCCTACTTGGGCTAAACAATAACAACAACAACAACTGAAGGTCCAGACTGTGCCATCGCACCACCAACATCCCATTGCAGTCTGGCCATCTGCACTCCTCTTCCAAACTTCAGGTAAAGGTCTGCAGGGAGATTCCAGCCACATTCAGCTTCAGCGATGTAGAAAAATTGGGGTTTGGCTTTTTCAGCTCAACTCCTCAAGGGACTGAGTCCCCTAAGCCCATGATCGGTCAGAGATGGATGGATGGAGGCAGGATTCAAAGAAAGCAAGGCAGGTCTTTATTTTTCTGTTGTTCTCTTTCCTCCTTGCAAGGAGGTAGGAGAGCTAAAGAGCAAAGAAAAAAAATCCATTTTTAAAGGTTTGCATTTTGGCCCTTTACAAAGGTCAGAAAATACATCTCCCTTAAAGTGGGGTTACCATGGCTCAGGCAGGTTGAGGTGTGACATTCCTGAGGATTAGAAAATTTTGCATAGTTCCAGACACAGTTTACACAAAACATTAGCATTTGATAAAACAATGGGATGCCCAGTAGCCACCCCTCAGTGTAGTGTTTTTGGGAAAATAATTCGGGTAATTAACACAAAGGAGGTCCATAGATTTGGGAGAGAGATCTCTTCCAATCAGAGGAACTTCCCCTGATTGCTGTCTGACTCCCACAATGGAAAGAGGTAAGAATTATACAGTTATAATTCTTTCCTTAGGGAAATTCAGGTTTTCCTTCTTTTAACAGGCTAGAATGAAAGTACATACTGAGAGAAGTTTTTCCAATATATTTCCTAGGTCGGTACTATATACAGGCAGGAACAGTGGAATAATATACGAGTATGACCTATGATGTGAAGGAACAATTCAGAAAATTTTAACCTTGTGAAAAACATCTGCTGCAATTTGTGGAGAAATGACCCAAACATGGTCATTTCCATTTCATTCAGGGGCAAAAATAATGATCTACAGATATAGTTTTCTGATTCTGTTATATTCATAAACCACCACTAAAAGGTGACATATAAAACTTATAAATATAATAAAGAATAGGGAGGGGCCTGCAAATATTTAATAAAACAGAGCTAAGCAAATTCACTTGGTGTAGGTCAGTTACAAAGCTGATACAGAGCTAGATCAAACCTTATATTGATAGTCTTGTCACTTATAAACATAGTAACACAAATTTGTAGAATCCAGCCCTGACAATTTTACTTGACATTGGGCAAGGATCCCTTGTTAAAATTAATAATGATTTCATGCAGTGGCAAGAAAGCAAATGGATAATTTGTTTAACCTTTCCTCATCTGTTAACCAAGCAACACATGCCCTAAAATAATTAATCTCCATGGAAGATGAATGGAATGAGTAGAGACAGCTGGGGAAACAGAATAGCTAGGGATAATGATGGCATTGATCCTCAGGAAAAAAGGCACAGAGGTGCTTCTGGAAATCCATAACATACACTGCCAATTTTGAACTTTGTAACATTTGTGCACAGGAAAGCAGAATACTAAACCTTGGTCAGTCAAAAATGCAGGAGAGCAAATGTGGCAATAGAGAGAGAGAGAGAGAGAGAGAGAGAGAGAGAGAGAGAGAGAGAGAGATTTTGTGAATTTGTGTTATTTATTAATATTATTATTTTTAGAATTAACCTCATTGTGCCTCTGGCTCAGACAACACAGGGCTTGCTGGTAAATCCAGTGGGGTGAGTTAAGGACAAATGGAGCAACCCAACGCTGCATTTTCCTGCTTTAGTAAGCTTGTTACAGCCTTAGGGCAAGCATTTCAATGCACTATGTGCTTGTCACTTGCCTGAAACAACTACTTATAATTGCAAGTTGATTTTTAGGTTATTATGAAAGGATTCCCAGAACAATTTTTTAAATGAGCATAAGGAAAGGGGAGGAGGCTGGGGAACTATTAATCGGGGATGTAATTAGAAGTTATCTCTCTGAACCAATGCAAAGACTCCACTTGCCTGGCAAATTTAGATGACAGAAATTCACTAGCTACCGGTAGATACACTGCAGACCAAGAATCTTCGTGAGAATCTGCCCCTTGTGGTTGGAATTTCAGGCAATTATACTAACTGCCTTTATGGCAAGTTTGGTACCCTGTGATGGCTTGAAATTGCACTAAGGATGGCCTGGATCTCAGCCTTGCCCATTTTATTATGCACATGTTAATTTCTCATTAGCTTGCCTTTCCTTTTATCTCCTAGTGACAGGGAATGTTCTGTCAGTTTTGAGAAAGATTGTGTAGGAGCTAAAAGGTCGCTAAAATGTTTAACTGCAGTTGTCAACTAAATCTTGAGAGCACTTCCAAGCCTCCACCCAAAATTCCAGTGGCCGCAATAGCGAAGGGTCACAACAAGAAAACTTTCCATATGTGTGTGGGTGCATGAGAGTGTGCACATGCATGCGTCATTCTTGAAGAACAAGAATAACTATGGAGCATCCATTATACATTATCCAAAGGTGTCTATGTGTGTGTCTGCATTCCAGCCACACAGACTAGACACAATGAAATAAATAGCATGACTAACTTACATTAATTAATTTCAATGGGGCTACTCTGAGTGTGTGCGCGCACACACACAGAAGATATAAACTTTCTATTCCCATCATCTCAGGTCTATTTCTCATACCCATATTTCTGAGCAAACCTAAGTGAACACACTGTCCCAACATGTCCTGAAATGCCTTAGGAAGGTATGTTGTAGTGGTTAGACACTTTGACTGTTGGTTGACTCTTGTTGACTAGTGGGTAAAGCCTACTTCACAGGCGTTATAAAGCCAAAATAGGTTGGTGGGGAGAAACCGCCACATGTGTATGCCTTGGAGGAAATGCTGGATATAAATAATATACAATAAACAGGTGTGTTATGCCGCAACCTGGGTGTAAATGGAACCACTCCAAGGCCAAATTAATCAGTGAGACTAACCCCAGGAAATATATACTGAGGTATCTCAAGAATGCAAAGAGGAAACAGGTTTCTCAGAACTACTTGAAGCAACTAGCCCCCTGGGCTACCACAGGATCACTTTTCAATCCCAGCCTGTGCCCTGAACAGCAATCTGATACACAAAACAAGTAGGTTCCCATAACTTATCTCCAAGACATGAAAAGCTTCACCAACCACATCTTAGAGTGCCAGGATGCTGTCACAAGCACAGGAGAGAGCCAGAAAAGAAGACCACAAGGCTAGCCACAGAATGGAATCTGCCTTTCATTCACACACAGATTTCCCAGCAGTTAAGCTGAATACATACTGGGCAATACTAAAATGATCAAGTATATTTTTATACCCCAAATTGTTCTTTTGTTTCCCTCACTCAGCTGCTAAACATAACAATGAAACCATATATTACACAAATTGCACATCTCTTATTGGTCAGGAAGCAAATAAGTCATTCTGAGACACAAATCTCTCTAGTTATTCATGAGGCAGTTTGAGATGACAAAGACAGAGTAAATCGAGCAATCTCTCATTATATTTATTACACAGTTTTTGTGCTAATGAACAACAAGAGGCTTTGCAGAAACAATGGCTCCAGTTTGGAATGATTCAGCACGTTCACAGGCCATATTTCTCAAACCTATGAATGACATATACTTGTTTTCATGCTTGCTTGTTCCTCTGTTTCAAGAACAAATTGGATAGGTCAAAAGTAATGTCAAGAGTTTGGCTAAGCAGTTTTTCAATAATTTCATAGAATTTTACTGGAATACAGCCCATAGATTCTACAGCATTGGAGAATAGTATTCAATATGATACTCTTCTGATGTTGAGGTCTACAACTCCTATCAGTCCAAGCCTCTATGTTGTCTAATACCCAGGGTGATGAGGTAAAAGGTAAAAAAAGGTAATGGACACCTGAACGGTTAAAAAGGTAAAGGTACCCCTGCCCGTACGGGCCAGTCTTGACAGACTCTGGGGTTGTGCGCCCATCTCACTCAAGAGGCCGGGGGCCAGTGCTGTCCGGAGACACTTCCGGGTCACGTGGCCAGCGTGACAAAGCTGCATCTGGCGAGCCAGCGCAGCACACGGAAACGCCGTTAACCTTCCCGCCAGTAAGCGGTCCCTATTTATCTACTTGCACCCGGAGGTGCTTTCGAACTGCTAGGTTGGCAGGCGCTGGGACCAAGCACCGGGAGCGCACCCCGCCGCGGGGATTCGAACCACCGACCTTTCGATCGGCAAGCCCTAGGCGCTGAGGCTTTTACCCACAGCGCCACCCGCGTCCCACCTGAACGGTTAAGCCCAGTCAAAGGTGACTATGGGGTTGCGGCGCTCATCTCATTTTTAGGTGGAGGAAGCCAGCATTTGTCCACAGAGAGCTTTCCAGCTCATGTGGCCAGCATGACTAAACCACTTCTGGTGCAACCACTTCTGGGACACCATGGCAGAATCCAGAGCGCACGGAAATGCCGTTTACCTTCCCGCCAGAGAGGTACCTATTTATCTACTTGCACTTTGACGTGCTTTCGAACAGCTAGGTTGGCAGGAGCTGGGACAGAGTAACAGGAGCTCACCCCGTCACGGGGTTTCGAACCACCAACCTTCTGATCGGCAAGCCCAAGAGGCTCAGTGGTTTAGACCACAGCACCACCTGCTGCAGTCCACAATGTTTGGAAGACACCACGTTGACTATGCCAGGCATGTAAACTGTTAAGCAGAAGACAGATCTGTAATAGAATTAAGAGTGAATTCAATTCACTCCTGTTGCATTTTGTACTAGCTAAAGACCTGTTCAGCTTGATGTGCAGAATAGAAGGAAAGTGGGGTCCAATCCTTTCCTGACCTCCATTCCTCAAGCAGAGAAAATAGTTAGCCTTCCCCCATCACCCCCCCTTGGGTTACAGGGAGAACAGAAACCCCTTGTTACAACAGCTTTGCTGACAACTGGTCCATTTTTGTGCACAAAGTACTGGTTATAACCAACAAAGCCTTATATGACTTGGGTCCAGGCTATGTGAAGGGTCCCTATATGAATCTGCCCAGGCATTAACATCTGCTGGGTAGGCCTTTCTCTTAATCCTGCCACCTCCCCAGGCAGGTTTGGTGAGAACATGAGACAGGGCCTTCTCAATGGCTGCTCCCAGATTGTGGAACTCCCTTTCATGAGAGGCTAGGCTGGCACAGTTACCCCATTCAGGACCAGGGAATCCCCCACACGCCCCCGCCCCCCAAAACAGTACTTCTGTCTTTTTTTTTAAAAAAAAATAATTTTTATTAATTTTCCAAACATGTATTAAAAACAAACAATAAAACAGAACAAAACATACAAACAAATAAACATGTATAATTTCATAAACTTATTTTCCTTCACCTTACTTCCCGGACTTCCCCATACCTCCCTTTTTCTGCATCCTTATTTTTACCTTTTCACAGCAACCCTCCATTTAATTAATTAACTCATCTTCATTATAATTTCCTTAAATTTATGATTTACAGCTGCAATTCTCTGTATCTTAACACCATAACATCTCAGCACTCCTCAATATTACAACAGTTTTTAAGATATATTTTAAATTTCTTCCAATCTTCTTCCACTGTCTCACTCCCCTGATCACGGATTCTGCCGGTCATCTCTGCCATTCCCATGTAGTCAATCACCTTCGCTTGCCATTCTTCCAGAGTGGGTAGCTGCTGCGTCTTCCAATACTTTGCTAGAAGAATTCTTGCTGCTGTGGTAGCATACATGAAAAAAAATTCTGTCCTTCCTTGGCACCAATTGGCCCACCATGCCCAGGAGAAAAGCCTCTGGTTTTTTAGAAAATGTCCATTTAAGGACCTTTTTAATTTCATTATAGATCATTTCCCAGTAGGCTTTAATCTTCGGGCAGGTCCACCAAAGGTGATAGAAAGTACCTTCAGTCTCATTACATTTCCAACATTTATTATTGGGCAAATGGTAAATTTTTGCAAGTTTGACTGGGGTCATATACCACCTATAGATCATTTTCATTATGTTTTCTCTCAAGGCATTACAAGCCGTAAACTTAACACCAGTGTTCCATAACCTTTCCCAGTCATCAAACATAATGTCATGACCTATGTCTTGTGCCCATTTGATCATAGCTGATTTTACTGTTTCATCTTGTGTATTCCATTTCAGCAGCAAATTATACATTCTTGACAAGTTCTTAGTATTGGGTTCTAACAATTCTGTTTCTAATTTCGACCTCTCCATCTGAAAACCTATTTTCCTGTCCTGTTTAAATACCTCGTTTATCTGAAGGTAATGCAACCAATCTCGTACTTTAGACTTCAATTTGTCATAACTCTGTAATTTAACCCTTTCACCATCCTGCTCTAAGATTTCACAGTATTTTGGCCATTTGGACTCCATATTAAGTTTTTTTGTCTCTTTAGCTTCCATTGGTGATAGCCACCTGGGAGTTTTACCTTCCAGTAGATCTTTGTATCTTATCCAAACATTGTATAGTGCTTTCCTGACAATATGGTTTTTGAAACCTTTATGTATTTTTACCTTGTCATACCATATATATGCATGCCAACCAAATCTATTGTCATACCCTTCCAGATCCAAAATGTCTGTGTTCTCAAGAAGCAGCCATTGTTTCAACCAGCAGAACGCTGCCGATTCATAATAAAGTCTCAGGTCCGGCAGGGCAAACCCCCCTCTATCTTTTGCATCAGTTAAAATCTTAAAGTTTATTCTGGGCTTTTTGCCCTGCCAGACAAACTTGGATATATCTTTTTGCCACCTCTTGAAACAGTCCATCTTGTCCAAGATCTGGAGTGTCTGGAATAAAAACAACATTCTAGGCAATACATTCATCTTAATGACAGCAATTCGGCCTAACAAGGAAAGTTTCAACCTTGACCATGTTTCTAGATCTTTCTTCACTTCTGTCCAACATTTGTCATAATTGTCTTTAAATAAATTCACATTTTTAGAAGTCAAGTTCACACCCAGGTACTTCACCTTTTTTGTTATTACTAAACCTGTTTCACTCAATCTGTTAGCCGCCCTCCATCCTCCAACTGCCTCCGGGCACTCACACAGGACCTTCACCGCCTTCACTGGTTCTGATTTAAAGGAGAGGTAGAGCTGGGTATCATCTGCATACTGATGAACACCCAGCCCAAACCCCCTGATGATCTCTCCCAGCGGCTTCATATAGATATTAAAAAGCATGGGGGAGAGGACGGAACCCTGAGGTATCCCACAAGTGAGATCCCAGGGGTCTGAACACTCATCCCCCAACGCCACTTTCTGAACACGGCCTAGGAGGAAGGAGCGGAACCACCGTATAACAGTGCCCCCAGCTTCCAGCCCCTCTAGATGGTCCAAAAGGATGGTCGATGGTGTCAAAAGCCGCTGAGAGATCCAGCAGAACTAGGAAACAGCTCTCACCTTTGTCCCAGGTGGTCGGTTTCACTTGTCCAAGGAGCCTGTCCACATCCTCGGAGGTAACAGATTGGAATTGATCCCATGTAACAGGACTAGACAGAACTCTAGCACTCTCCTGCCCTGGCCCTGCTCCCACAGTGGAGTCTACCTCCTTCTGAATCTGAGCGACTTTATCTGCAAAAAAACTTTGCAAAAGCATTGCAGGAGATCTTGGGGTCCCTACCAGGCCCCGGTGATGCAGGTGGTTCCAATAGATTGCGAACCACCTGAAAAAGTCTCCTGCTGCTGTTTTCTGCAGATGCAATAGAGGTGGCAAAGAAGGCCCTCTTTACTGTCGCCATTGCCACTTGGTAGGCACGATGTTGAGCTCTAGCCTGTGTCCGGTCTGATTCAGAATGAATTTTCCACCACCGGTGCTCTAGCTGTCTCAACGATTGTTTCATCGCCCTCAGCTCTGGGGAAAACCATGGGGCTGTCCAGGCTCCATGCAATCGGAGAGGGCGCTTCGGAGCCAGTCAATAGCCCTGGTTAACTCCGCATTCCAGCGGGCCACCAGGGAATCAGCTGAAAGGCCATCGACTTCGGATAAAACATCCCCTACCACTCTCTGGAAGCCAATTGGATCCATTAAGTAGCAGGTGCGGACCATCCGAATTGGTCCCACCTCCCTGCAGAGGGGAAGGGTCACGGAGAAGTCCAGTTGCACCAGGAAGTGATCTGACCATGGCACTTCTAAGTGTTTTCAGTGCTGTTTTTAATATGGTTACTTCTTTAATTGGTTTTTTGAAAATATAATTATGTTTTGATTTTGTGTTTTTAGCTTTGTTTGTTTTAATTCATGCTGGGTTCTGTACTCAGAGAACAGTGGGATATAAATAAAATAAAATAAAATAAAATATGATAGACTAGACTAGATACAACAGCAGTGTTGCTTGTGATTATGTTGAGGAGATGGGAGAGGAGAGATCTTTTCCCACCTACCCCACACTTTCTTGTGGGGAAATCACTGAAGCCATTGCCTTTGGTACAGCAAAGGATGGAGCTGGGTCTGCTCTTCCAAATTTGGATGCATTTCTGGTCACTATTAGCTTTGCTTCCAGACCCTTAGAAGGTCCTAAGGAGCATTCCTTCTAAGAAAGCCAGAAGTTGCCTTTTGTATCATTCTCTGCAACATCATACTATGATATATGTAAGTGTGTCTTTAAGAAGTCCACTATGGACACCATATATTACTCTTATCTATATGTGGGTTCAGGGGCATACGTACTCATTCAGGTCCCATAAATTCTGTCCTCAGAGTCATGAATCATAGGAATCCCTGAACCCACATATAAATAAGAGTATTATATGATGTCAATAGTGTGCTTCTAAAGACACACATATATCATAGTATGTTGCTTGCAGAGAATGATACAAAATGCAACTTTTGTACTGTTCAGTGGTCACGTAGCAGTACATTTAAAAAATATGTTTATACCCCAACTTTCCTATCTACTTATAAAAACAGCAATACGTAAAAAGAACAACAAAGTCAGTGACAATTTTTGTAAAAGCAACAGCAGTGGAAAACCCCCACAACAAAGGCCCAAAGGCTTGCATATTATTATGGCAGCCAAACAATAAATCCAACTTCTAAAAGTCAAAAGTCTGCCTCAGTATGAAAGTCCTTTTTTAACTGATTTTTATTAGGTTTTACAGTTTTATATTCAACACAATCATTATTATCACAAAAAGAAGAATGAGTCCCCCCCTCGCCCCCCTCCCATGACTTCCCTCAACTTCCTCTTCTAGTTCTTTAAATATTTGCTTCTCCTGCCTGTCTAATTCTACCTTAATTTTGTAATCTTATATTTAAATATTTTTGTATTCTTATCTTTTTATAGCATATTTTTCGAAATGACATCTTACCCTTTGTTATTTCCCCATTTTTACATCTTAACTTTTATGCTTGTTTTCTTAATTGTGTTTACTCAAACCCTGCTAGTGAGTCCACTTCTTTACAATATTTCTGTAGATACAACATAAAGGGTTCCCAGTCCATTTTAAAGTCTCTATTGTCCTTGTCTTCCAGTAAGCTTTGCTATTTCTGCATATTCCATCAGTTTTTCTTGCCATTCTTCTTTCGTTGGTATCTTGTCATTTTTCCATCTTTGGGCTAGTAACATCCATTACTAGCCATTGTTGTGGCATACATAAATAGTTTTTTTCCACTCTTTTGGTAAGTCTTGACCTATAATACCTAGCAAAAGGCTTCTGGTCTTTTAACAAAATTTATCTTAAACATTGTTTACATTTCATTATAAATCATTTCCCAATAATTTTTGATTGTTAAAATGTGCCTTCTTTCTCTTTACACTTCCAACACTTATTGGAGCTTGTTCCATACATTTTGGCCATTTTTACAGGAATAATATACCTTCCATACATCATTTTCATATAGTTCTCTTTCAAAATTATACAATCAGTAAATTTTAAATTCGTTTTCCATAATTTTTCCCAATCCTCCATATTTATATTATGTCCTAAATCTTGTGCCCATACTCAGTATGAAAGTCTTAACACTTGGGCAGGAAGCCAAAAAGGATGGGGTAAAATGAGGCTCCCTAGGTGGGAGTTCCAAAGTCTGGAAGTGGTGACCCAGAAGGTCCCCAGCCACGGAGATGAGCAGAAATCCTCCAGCACTACCTTTGGGAATTACTCCTCCAGGAAAGAACTGAATCACTGTAAAACAGTGCCTCCATGTGCCAGCCAAGCCAGGGTACCATGGTTAATGTCACCAAGAGGTTAATCAACACCCCCCAGCCCCACCCCACCGTCCAATTTCTGGCTTCAGTCATCTATCAGAGTGACCAAAGTTGCATCTATCCCAACACCAGCCTGAAGCAATAGTGGCAGAAAATTAATGCTTCTTTCCCCCACCATTGCCATGGACTAGGCTTTAAAATGAATTACAGTGGTACCTTGCAAGACGAATGCCTCGCAAGACAAAAAACTCACAAGACGAAAGGGTTTTTGGTTTTTTGAGTTGCTTCGCAAGACGATTTTCCCTATGGGCTTGCTTCGCAAGACGTAAACGTCTTGCAAGTTTGTTTCCTTTTTCTTAACACCGTTAATACAGTTGTGACTTGACTTCAAGGAGCAACTCATAGCACGCGGTGTGGTAGCCTTTTTTGAGGTTTTTGAAGACTTTGGTGATTTTTGAAGCTTTTCCAAAACTTTTCCGAAACTGTGCTTCGCAAGACAAAAAAAAATCGCAAGACGAAAAAACTCGCGGAACGAATTAATTTCGTCTTGCGAGGCACCACTGTACAATGTACCATGTGTTTAGCTGGATTTGACAAACACTTCTGCTGCACTGACTTTAGCTTCTCTGCCCCCACACCCATGTCTGAACATCTGAAGCTCCTTGGACCACCAGAAAAGCAACTTAGTTTTATGACCAGGGAGTGGATTTAAGAGCAATTGTGCCACCTGCAGCAGCTGTTTCTCCATGACAGAGATTTGTTAAGGTTGTGACAAAACCACCCACAGAAGTGATAGGAAAATCCCCGAAAGCTACCAGAAGCCCATTTTGATCCAGTAGTATTCTGGAGCAGACCACTTGATGAGACTTCTCCCATTGCTGAGGTGGTTAAGGATCCAAGTAAGTCTAAATATTATGGACTAGCAATCTGAATTATGTTAATTCCCTTCACATCTATATCACCTTTTCATATAGCATAAAACACCAGCTCCAAGGTGTATCCAGCTGAATGAATGGAGGCAGAAAGTACCTTGGACAGACATGTGGCTGCCACACCAACAAAATCCCTATTCTAGTCTAACTAAAGAAGCAGAAGCAGCAAGCCTCGTGGGGTGGACCCACAATTCCAGCTTCTGAGCAATAGTGTCGACTGGGAGGGAGAGGAGTGAGGCTGTGGTGAGTTCAGGACTACATAGACACATCTATGTAGACACATCTATGTAGAGGATGTACGTCCAGAGGAGGGCAACCAAAATGGTCAAAGGCCTGGAAACGATGCCTTATGAGGAACGGCTAAGGGAGCTGGGCATGTTTAGCCTGGAGAAGAGGAGGTTAAGGGGTGATATGATAGCCATGTTCAAATATATAAAAGGATGTCATATAGAGGAGGGAGAAAGGTTGTTTTCTGCTGCTCCAGAGAAGCGGACACGGAGCAATGGATCCAAACTACAAGAAAGAAGATTCCACCTAAACATTAGGAAGAACTTCCTGACAGTAAGAGCTGTTTGACAGTGGAATTTGCTGCCAAGGAGTGTGGTGGAGTCTCCTTCTTTGGAGGTCTTTAAGCAGAGGCTTGACAACCATATGTCAGGAGTGCTCTGATGGTGTTTCCTGCTTGGCAGGGGGTTGGACTCGATGGCCCTTGTGGTCTATTCCAACTCTATGATTCTATGATTCTATCTTTAGAGTCCATCCAGTGGTCCTGGCAGTGTATTCATACAGAATTGACTTTGCTGCTGGATCGCCACCCACCTCTTTCGAAGTAAGCAAGAATACTGCTGCTACCAAGAAGCTGGTATCACGACTCTACCTCACCAGGTAAGCTGCTTCTGCAAATAATAACGATAATAATAATAATAATAATAATAATAATAATAATAATAATAATAATATATTATTTATACCCCGCCCATCTGGCTGGGCTTCCCCAGCCACTCTGGGCAGCTTCCAAAAAAATATTAAAATACTGTGATACATTAAACATTAAAAGCTTCCCTAAACAGGGCTGCCTTCAGATAAATTAGCCATGCTGTTCCCAGGGTTATTCCTGAACAGGGAAATGTAACACGAGTGGGAGACTTGAGGGCATGCATGACAGTCATGCCTCCAACATCCCCACCGACCTGCCACACCCTTGGCTTTTCCACAGTGAGCAGGAAATTGTGTTTCACTGAATGCATTTAGATTAGAAGCTCCTTTTAGTCCTTCTTGGCAATGCAAGGTTTGAGCGGGCCTGGCTGGCATGCCTGAGGATGACATACTGCAATCCCCTGAACTGATCCTGTCGCCTTCCTAATATATATAACGGAATCTGAGAACTGCAACGTAACTCTAGAAAGCTGGGCCTGTCATCCTTTCCCACCCTTTCATATGTAGTGCAATTAACAACATTTTCTCTGCGTCACGAGATTGTTCTGCCTGAAATTGAGCAAATCAAATTAACTGATGACAATAATTGCTTAGTTGTGTCTTTAATTTATTTGGCAATGCATGCTCATTTCCGTAATTGCCCTTCTGTGTTTGCTTTCAGTGGGAAGGCAAGAATCAAAATGAAATGTATTTTCCTTGCCCATTGAGCAGTTTCTGATAACATTTGCATACTCTCCAACATTTCTTCAATGAAAAGAGGGGTGCACTATTCCTATTATTGTTATTATTATTATTATTCCCAGCCCATCTGACTGAGTTGCCCCAGCCACTCTGGACAGCTTCCAGCATATGCCAAAACATAATAAAACATTTTAAAAAATCCTGTCATAGGATTGGACTGATGGACCAAGGATTCTGAACACAAAAGATACACCAGTACTACTAAGTCATGGGCCCAGATTTGGAGTTACAGAAACAGAAAAATCAGATTACAGATGAAACTGCACTTCTGTCCATACATTGTTGGTTCTCATTGCTACTCACTATTAATAAAATAAACACTTTTTACTAATCTGCTCTTATGGCTTTAGCAGCAGCTCAGCACAGAGCAACACAGCTGCTCTGTGTTAAGGAGGCCAGAATTTTCTTGACATGGAGGTGAAGCTGGAGGCAGAATAACCCAAATAATTTCCGTTAGGGCGGAAACAGGAGCAGGACAAAAGTTGGCAATAACAGGCCAACTTTTATACATTCCACAGAATCACCTAATACAACGTTTCTTATATGAAAATTCTCTGTGCATAAAATTAGCGTGCCAAGGAGCATGGTTCAGTGTAGCCTCCTCCTTGACATTCTTTGTGCAGGGAGGTTTGTTTAAATGAGCAGTCAAATGTCCTTACCACCACTTACAATATGAAGTCCCAGTGTCCAGGAAGCTTCATCACTTGACCCTGATGAATATATGAACTGGCTTTAACGTATGAACCAGGGCTAATGCATGTGACTAGCCTCTTTCAATTGTAAGCATGATCTGAAAGCCAGCATGATATAGTGGTTAGAGTACTGAGCCTGAGAGAGCTGGGTTCAAATTGCTATTCAGCCATGAAGCTCAAGGAGTGACCATAGGCCAGTCTTGATCTGTCTGCCTAACCTACCTCCACAGGACTGTTGTGAAATTAAAAGAGGGATGGAAGAAGAAGAAGAGTTTGGATTTGATATCCCGCCTTTCACTCCCTTTAAGGAGTCTCAAAGCGGCTAACATTCTCCTTTCCCTTCCTCCCCCACAACAAACACTCTGCGGGGTGAGTGGGGCTGAGAGACTTCAAAGAAGTGTGACTGGCCCAAGGTCACCCAGCAGCTGCATGTGGAGGAGCGGAGACGCGAACCCGGTTCCCCAGATTACGAGACTACCGCTCTTAACCACTACACCATATGCTACCCTGAGCTTCTTGGATGAAGGATAGAGTATAAATATAATTATTGGGTTGGATACAGATTTAGCCATACATAGAGAAGGCCCATTTACTTATATAAGTTGCATTGATTTCATTGATTGCACTGATATCAAGGGGCTATTCGAAGTATGACTTCATAAAATTGTAAATTGTAGAGTTGGAAGGGAATCACAACTAAAGCATCCATGACAGATGGCCATCTAACTTCTGCTTAGAAACCTCAAATGAAGGAGAGTCCACTACCTCCTAAGGGAGTTTGTTCCACTGTTGAACAGCTCTTACCATCAGAAAGTTCTTCCGCAAGTTTAGTTGGAATCTCCTTTCTTGTAACTTGAATCCATTGGTTCGGGTCCTACCCTCCAGAGCAGGAAAAAAACAAGCCTGCTCTATCTTCCATGTGGCAGCCCTTTAAATATTTGAAGATGACTAACATTTCTTCTCTCAGTCTCCTCTTGTTCAGGCTTAACATACCCATTTCCCTCAACCGTTCCACATAAGGCTTGGTTTCCAGACCCTTTATCATCTTGGTTGCCCTCCCCTGCACACATTCCAGCTTGTCAACATCCTTAAATTGTGGTGCCCAGAATGGGGCATAGCACTCCAGGTGTGGTTTGACCAAGGCAGATTGATACTATTGTTTCCCTTGATCTGGACACTATACTTCTGTTGATGCAGCCTAGAATAGCATTAGCTTATTTTGCTACTATACCACATTGTTGACTTAGTCTGAATGTTGTTGTTTGAAAAAAATACACTATTATTATTTTAAATATTATTTGGCCAAAGAGCAACCATCACTAGCAAAAGAAAAATCCAAGGTGCACACAGGCCTAAGAATTTGAAAGCATAAAGGTCCATGTAAGTACTCACTAGATTATTTACCAAAGGTAGATTCACATAACTCGTTTGATATGATAACCAGAGAGCTGAAATTGATTTGAAAGACAAAGCAAGCTTTAAAAGCCTGCGGAAATAAAAATATATTTTTGGCACCAAAGGAATATCAAAGGTGAGGCTTGCTGGGGACAGCATTCCATAATTGGCCCTTTCACCTTAGCCGATCAAACTAATTGTGGTCTTTATGCCTATACTTACCTGGAAATAAGTTCCATAGAACTCACTGGGCCTTACTTCTGAGTAGACCTGCAGAGAGGATGGCACTAAACCTTTCTGAAAGATGTCTTAATGGGATATTTACTTGCAGGATAGGCACGAAACTGTATAATTTGAATTTGAAGCTGGCTGGCAAGAAATAATTTAGGAGGCAACTGAATTGCAGCTGTTATTTCTTACTGGGATTAGTTCTGCTTTAGGACAAGAGTTGCTGCCTATTTGCTTCCTACCTTCTTAACATTAGCAAACACACATATTACTAAAACACCACAAACATTCGCAGTAATGTCTTCTAACAAAGGGCTATTCTCAAGGAGGTATGAAGTAAAAGAAAACACAGCAAAATAAATGCAAGGTGCAATCCATGCTGAATTATGCACTATTTACTATACTAATCTTTTCAAGGGCTCATCTGAGTGTCATCCTTTAAAAAAATAAAATATTTCTGAAGTAGCTATAATTTATGTCTTGCTCTTTTGCTCCTTGCTCTGTTATATTTATCTTCTCTATTTGTTATGATGATCAGGAAGCTGCTGGAATTCCTTCCACATCTCCCTTTTATATGAGAACAATGGATCATCTTTAGGACAAAAAAAACAGGAAGGCCTTGCAGGGCTTGGGAAAGACTCATTCAGCTCTTGATCAGCAGAAAGGGAGGATCCCCCAGGTCAGGGTGAAGATCATTGACCAAATGTAATGCACCTCACAGTTTGATGAATGGGGACCGAACTGTGGGCACTATGGAACGAACAGCACAGGTGATTTATATTATGTGAACACAAACAGTTATCGTTTGTGTAAATAAAACCCAAGTCAGTAATGATTAAAAAAGCACCACCCAACATAATGCTGAAGTTGTGCTATTCATTGTAGGTGTTTTCTGTCTAAATGTATGTGTCCTACTTTGCAGAGGGCAGTTGCCTATTTAAAGTGCTGTCCTCTAGACGAAGGCACTTTATGTTTGAAAAGCTGTCCTGTCCAAGTCCAGTTTAAAGATAAAGAAACATAACAACGGAAAGTGAGGACCTTAATGTTGCCTATCAACAGTTAGCACACAGAAAGTGGACTCAGCAAGCACAAAGGTCACACTCTTCTCCACGTGTTTATTTCTAATTTGCATTTGTGCATATAAATAAGCACATGCAAATTTTTAGCAAGCCTGTTTTATGCTGCTCCATTTCCTCTTTTTTGGAGATGCATAAATGGCCACTCTAGCCATGATCTTCTTGGAGGGTACAGGGAGAATTGGATTTCAGCTGCAGTTTATAGTTGGGGGAGAGGGGAGAGTATTTCTGACATTACAGTCTCATAAATATAGTCAAACCTGAGCCTAGTTCTTACAGAAGTGATGCATTTGTTTCTGAGCTGCATCATTTCAGTCTGCTCACATGAAAAAAGAATAAACCCCACACCATGAGAAGTATGTCGCAGAGAAGGCTTAGTTACAAAATACAATTACATAAAGTGATAGGAACATAATGGAATATTGTTGAAGCTGAAAAACACAGAATCATGGATCTGGAAGGGACCCGAGGGCCGTCTTTCTAGTGCAACCCCCTGCAATGTAGGAAACTCAGCTAAAGCATCCATGACAGACGACCATCCAAGCTCTGCTTAGAAACCACCAAGGAAGGAGAGACCAGAACCTCCTGAGGGAGATCCATCTTCCATGTATTATAAAAAGTAAACAACACTTATTTGACCCCAGTTATTTGACGCAGAGTGGGAAACCTACACATATAGTCCAAAAGGCGCACAGGGAGTCTGTATATATGGGAGAATTTTTAAAACCAAGTGGTCCTCACTGACCTGGTGCAAAAAGATCTTGTCATTTGGAGGAGCCCTGGCTGCCTAGATAAAAGACTATAGTCCCACACACCCTTACCTGGGAGTAAGGCCCACTGAACTCACTGCGGCTTTCTTCTGAGTAGACAGTTATTTACTAGGTGCAAGTCAGCAGCAGCACCAGACGACCCTGCTTGGCTAGGTGCTGGGGTGGATTTCACCCTGTGCCTTGAAGAGCCAGGCCAATGCTGGCCCTTGCACCCCTCAACAGCATCTGAAGGCCCTGATCCACTAGGTGCTGGGGTGGATTGCACCCTGCACCTTGAGGAGTCAGGCCCAGGCTGCCACCAGGTCCAGCACTGGCAACAAGCAGCTCTGGCTCTCCCAGCCCTACCCATTGCCACCCCACCACTGCCCTTACCTGACCTGGGGGTTCTGGACCGTGGACTCTACTGGTCAAAGTGGGAGGCTCAGCAGTCGCCCTCTCCCTCCAGAAACAAACCAGGACTGCTCCAAGAAAACGCATGTGGCAAAAAGGAGCATTAGACCCTGGTGTGATAGGCCAAGCGGATAGCCAGCCAATCCGGATTTTATGGCCCCCCATTTACACATTTTTCACCTGTGGCCCCCTGTGAATATCCTGGGGGGGCCCAGGGGGCCATAAGTCTCCCCGCTGGGAAACACTGAACAACTGAGTTAAGGTGTCTAGAAACACCTAATCCTATAAACAGCAACAACTGCTTACATTCTTAATCAAGGAAGCTAGTCTGGGAAGGCTTGGTGGAAATCTTAAGTTTCTTTCTCCAGAGTTTTAGTGTGCAGGTTGGGCATGTCCCTCACCTCACCCCCCCCCACCCCCCCAGTTTCCCTGTTACAGAATGGGAATGGAAAGAAATCTCCCTCACAAGGTAAAGTTTCAGAGCTGAATGAGAAAGAAAGGCACCAAATTCAAAAAGTGATGTATTTGCCCATAAA
Source organism: Podarcis muralis (assembly GCF_964188315.1). Classification (NCBI taxonomy): domain Eukaryota; kingdom Metazoa; phylum Chordata; class Lepidosauria; order Squamata; family Lacertidae; genus Podarcis; species Podarcis muralis. Next base: position 5,349,444 of record NC_135665.1, on the reverse strand, counting down.
GAAAGAGTTGGAAGCACACTTAGTTCACACTCCTAATTCTTCTTCCTTTAGCCATGGCTTGAGCTTTCCCATGCCTGGTGTAGACCAGGGGAAGATGGATGAGGTCAACCCAAAATGGCCTGGTGGATCAACCACTGAGGCACAGAAGGCCCCACCAGTGCTCTAGAGCCCAAGCCACCTCTAGGACATGGCTGACAGGTACTGTCCTGACCATGACATATGGCTAAGCAAATAGAAAAATACAAATTTCCCTCCAATATTCCGCCCAGTGACAACATGGCTTCTTCACATGAACCAACTGAATTTTAAAATTGCGGGAGTTGGGCCTCCAAGGGCAGGGCTTTTGGAAGGGGAGGTTTTGTTTCTTAAAAAAACAAAACACCTTCTGCCTGTCATTGTGGTCCCAATCCATTTCAGCCAGCCTGTGCCTTCTAAACGCATTGGAGGGTAGTTTCTCATTTTCTCCAGTGGGAGTTTCTTTTCCAATGGAATTGTTGCCGTGATCTGTTTCATTTATGAATAGCTTCCCACAAGGCACCCTGAATCAATTTATAATATATTACTATACAACACAACGGTAGGAAGTACAGGAGGCTCCAGCCCAGTTAAGGACTGCAGTGTGGTACGATTGCTTGCACAATTAATAATATGAATGGATCCAGTTATTAATATTTCATGAAGGATGCCTCACATAGTTTGACCCTGAGTGGTGCAGTGAGCACTGTGAAAAGTAAGGAATGTGTTGTTTCAAAAAATATTGTTTGTAAATTGCATAGGAAACAGGAGGAAGAAAGAGAAAAAAATCCACTAAACAACATTATGCCATATTTCTCTCATATATATCCATATCTATCATCTATCTACTATCTATCATCATCTATCTATCTCTCACAATGAATACAATAAGGAAATTCACTAAATACAGTAAAGGAAAAGTGGGTCGTCATAAAGGGAAAGAGCAGAAGCAGACAGATCAGATTGAATTTCTGAAACACCCACTTCAGCTTAACCTTCTTTGGTGGGGAAAAGTGCCAGGGAGTAAGACATGCTGCCCTGCCAACATCGGCTGCTGTCTGTCATTGATTGTTCCTGTGGTCTGTTTACTATTCTGTGTGGGAGGCTTTCCAGAGCACCCATTCTCCCCATGTCTCCTTACAACATACCCATGATCAGTCAAGGAGAAAAGGGAAAGAAAGCCTTTGAATTCTGAGCACAGGGTATAAGAAAGAAGAAAGGGGGTGCAGCATAGTATTGGAATGCTTTTCTTTTTAAAACACATGCACCCCACCCCACCCCCGCAACAAAGAAGTTTTTTATGCTTTCTCTGTATAAAGCAAGACTTTTAGAAGGCTAAAGCAAATGAAGAGGTGCATCTTTAAGTATTCCACACACACACACACAGAGAGAGAGAGACTTTCAGTGGAGTTGGAGTAAATGTATTTTATCCATGAATATTTGTTATCGGAAGTGCTGAATAAAAGAACAGCCTTGAGGAAAAGAAACTGAATGCGCGATAGGGGAGCAAGAGGGCATGTGTGATCCCAGAACAAAAGGCATACAAGAAGCAGTTGTACTCCGTAAGACTGGGAATTCTTACAGCAGGAAAGTGGCTCAAAAACAAGAGTAAACTATATAGAGATTTATAAATGTTGGAGGACCTGCTGCATCTCATATGATCAAAACTTAGGCAGTCTTGAGGATCTGTGTGAAGGAAACAAGGTTCTTCCCATTTTTTTATTTTTGTGGGTGGCTGGGTTTGGATTTTCCCATTTAAAAAATGCCCTTTTGACAATGCAACATTTGTTGTCGGACCTGGAAGGAAGCAATGCAAAAATGTGTTCATCTTAACAATGTCTTTTACGCAGGATCTGTTCAGTCTACCAAAGTGGCAAATGTGGACATTCCTCAGCCAGACTAACAAGAGGAAAAAAGTTTACAAAAGATATTTATTTTATTTAAGGATTTATAACATGCTTCCTTACAAATGTTTCCAAAGTGGTAATAACCAAAACATGAAAAAGCAACATATATACAGTGCTATTTATCTAGAAAAAGAGGTGCTGGAACACACCCTGAATCACTTGTTCTCTCATAATGGCAATGGTGCCCACCTGAGAGGGGCCGTGAGTTCCGCTGAAAATATCCCTGTATATACTGTATATTAAAAAAATAAATATACATAAAAATGAATGAAATTTATAGAGTAAAAGACTAAGAAGAAATGGGTATAAACGAGATAGTTAAAAATAATATTGATAACACAGCAAAAAGAAGAAAAGAAATAAAGAAAGTCATGTGTGGAGGGAAGTCAAGATTTATGTTTTTATGTTTAGTTTCTTTTGTAATTTAAGTTGATACTTCTTTTGGTTAATGTATGTTTAATTGTTTTCTTTTCTAGGAATTAAGGAGTTGTATGTATAATAAGTTCATTTTGTGTTTCATTTTGTGTTTGTGAGTATTGCATAGACCAATAAAAATAAAAAAATAAAAAATGCTAAGCTCTTGCCTAATTATGAAAGAATAATGGGAAAACAAAAAAGAAAAGAAAAACAAAACCTATGAACATGGAAGTGTCTTTTGAAGATATGTTCTTCCACAATGGTGCCAATTACTTTTTAAAAAATTGTTTGTATAAAAGATTTTATTGGGTTACAAAAGTACATATATCGCCCAGTGTTAGAAACTGAGATTTGAAATCTAGGAGCTAAATGGCACCTTAAACCGAGGTTATGGGTGCAACAACGGAATGTCTAGGTGCGCTTTTTTTATAACAAGAATACTAAGCTGAAAATGAACTGCAGCTAAAACATTATGTTCATTTTTCACATGGTGTAGTCTGTCCACTGGTCACTTCTCCAGTCTTCAGGGAATAGCTGGAAGTGCGGAGGCAGAAAAAGGTCCTTCTTTCCTTCCACTCTGCAGTTTTGATCTGAAATCTTCAGCGCAGTACTACGCACAGAGCTCAGAAACTGCTTGCGCTAATGAAATTCCCTGTCGCAAAATGCACCTAGAACAATGGTGGTTTCAAACACTGCTATCATCTCTATTTTCAGAGCATAAAGTCTTTTTACAAATCAGTTATATTCAATGTGAGACATTAATGCTTACAGTATAAGGTTGGGGGAGAAGAGAGATGGGGAAGACATCATTCTTTTACATAGTGTATGTGTGAGGTTTTTGTGTCCACATCACGTGGGTGGGTTTTCTCTCTATTCATTTATGAGTTTTCATTGGCATTAAGAGAAGTCAGGGCCCCCAGGACATGGTTGGTTGCTTTCAGTGGACTGCAGGCTTGTAGTGTTTAATGATTAATTGACAAGAACACACCCCCTTTAAAAATGAGGTTTGCCTTGGCAGGAACTGGAGAGCAGGGCCTTTTTGGTTATGGCACCATGTTGTGGAAATCCCTCCCTAAGGGAAAAGCATTTGGCTTTCATGATCCATAGTGTTGCTGGCCTGTGAAATGTGTGTTTCTTTGTTTTTTAAATCTATATCTGTATTTTATTCGAATGTGATTTTTGAAGTTAGAAGTTTTCTTTTTTAAAAATGTAAGCTGGTTTAGCAGGGTTTTGCCCTAAAAGGTAGCCTAGAAATGTTTTAGATAAACAAACCACTGAAATGGGTTTGAGCAGTGCTTTCTTTTCTGGGGGTATGCAGGGGTATGCATAACCCTAAACATTTTATGAATCTTTGTACTTTTGTCCATTTACTGCATTTATTTCCTCCGATTTGAACTATAAAATGGTGGTTTTCTTGAGTCAAAATGGACTTTTCCTGCAGTCCTCTGCAGTCACCAGCCATATTCCCACGCCTCATGAGGCATGTAGGATTTGCTGTGTTCACAACTTCCTGTGATTTCAGAGGGAGGCCATTTATTCTCCTCAGCACCCTCCTCCCCTTCCTTGAATGCTCCGAGCACTAAGCGATCATGAGTCTTAGGTTCATGGCAAATGTTTCACAAGAATGGGTCACTGCAGGCCACCTATGCATTGTTTCCCTCTTCCTGTCAAGTTGAATGTTGAAGAACTGTTTGAGCATTTGTGCTGCTGCAGGCTCCTCGATAGCCTCCCTGACAGAGCTTTACAAGCGCTGTAACTCCAGGCCACCCGTCTCGTTTCTCTTGAATAAAGATTTTGGTTTCGGCAAATTCATTCAATGTTACAATTTCCCCCCTTTTCCCTCTTTTTGTTTCTGGCGAAGAGCTGTGAAGGCGGGAACAAACACTCATTCTCTTATGCTGATCATGAATGTTATTAATGCTACTTCCTTTAGGCACAAAGACTCTACACATTTGTACCAGCAATATTCTCTCTCTCTCTCTCTCTCTCTCTCTCTCTCTCTCTCTCTCTGTGTGTGTGTGTTATACTTGTCCTTCCTCTCACTATAACTTACCCACTGCCAACTATAAAAGTTTGAAAAGTAATATTAAAGTGACTCTTGAAGCAAACCTTTTTTTCTATAGCACAGTGGAACAAAGTTAAAGTGTTTTATGTTTTTGAAGGCTATATAAGCAAATTAGGTGGATAAAACTGGATCAGATTTATGAAGGTTTACCCCAGGTTTGGGGAACCTTTGGCTCTGCAGATACTTCTGAACTACAATTTCCATTGGCTCTGCTTTCTGGAACTGATGAGAACTGTAGTTCAGCAACATCTGAAGGTCCAAGGTTCCCACACCTAGCTTAGCCAAATGAATTTCAGTAGGGACAAATGTAAGGTTCTGCGCTTAGGCAGGAAGAACTAGCTGCACAGATATAAGATGGGGGACACCTGGCTTAATATCAGTACATGTGAAAAGAAATCTAAGGGTCTTTGTGGACTACAAGCTTAAGATGAGTCAACAGTGGGATGCAGCAGCAAAAAAGAGCTAATGCTATTCTGTGCTGCATCAACAGATGTATAGTGCCCAGGTCAAGGGAAGTAATAGTACTGCTCTATTCTGCTTTGGTCAGACCACACCTGGAATACTGTGTCCAATTCTGGGCACCACAATTTAAGAAGGATGTTGACAAGCTGGAACATATGAAGGAGGGCAACCAAGATGATCAAGGGTCTGGAAACCAAGCCATATGAGGAATTGTTGAAGGAGCAGGGTATGTTTAGCCTGGGAAACAGGCGATATGATAGCCATCTTCAAATACCTCAAGGGCTGTCACGTGGAAGGTGGAGAAAACTTGTTTTCTCCTGCTCTGGAGGGTAGGACTCAAACCAATGGCTTCAAGTTGCAAGAAAGGAGAGTCTGACTAAACTTGCGGAAGAACTTTCTGATGGTAAGAGTTGTTCGACAGTGGAACAGATTCCCTTGGGGGGTAGTGGATTCTCCTTCACTGGAGGTTTTTAAGCAGAGGTTGAATGGCCACCTGTCATGCATGTGTTAACTGAGATTCCTGTATTGCAGGGAGGCATAGCTGTCAACTTTTCCCTTTTCTTGTGAGGAATCCTATTCAGAATAAGGGAATTTCCCTTTTAAAAAGGGAAACGTTGACAGCCATGCAGGGAGGTGGACTAGATGACCCTTGGGATCCCTTCCAACTCTACAATTCTATGGTTCTAAATGAATGCTGGAGCAGTCAGGTACAAAACATGGCAAGGCTCCTGTACCTTAATAGCTGTGTAGAAAAGAGAATTTCAGCAGATGTACTGTGTCTGTAGCATGAGAGATGTTGGGGTACCATTCTCTTGCATCTGGCCACTCAAGTAAACATTTGCAGTGAAAAGTTATGCAGCTTTCACAGAGCAGCTCTATACTTGGTTGAATGGGATTAATTCTCAGGAAGGTGTGTACTGATATGTAGCCTAACAGCACAATCCTGTGTATTTTTACCCATAGGTTAGTTCCATGGACTTTGGCATGACTTGCTCCTAGGTAACGCTGCATACGATTGCAGCCTAAATCTGCCAAATAATTCTGTTATGTTCCTAGAAATGCTCATAAATGGTGGCTCATTGCAGAAACTCTCCCCAACCCTGGTAAATTGACCTGTCTTTCCACATATGATTTCCCTTGAAATTCACTAGCTATTCTGTCTGAGGCAGGACAGTCCAACTTTTCCTATCAAATGGGTTGCAGGAGTAACTTGGCGGTTAAGCAAGGCACCAGGCTTTGGGAAGGCTCTGGCGGGGTCCTAGAGCCCTCTCACATCCTTCCCCAAACTGGTAAGGTGCTAACAGGTCTTTAGGAGGGAGGACTCTTGCACCCTGTCAAAGCCCTCATGTCACTTTTCCACAGACCAGCTCCTTGCTTACTTGGCTTTGGGAAGGCAGAGTGAGTTTGAGGGTGTGCGTCAAATTTTGTCAAGGGCTGCCAAAAAAGGCATCCAGGGCCACATGTAGCCCTCAGGCCACATGTTGGATCACCCTCACACAGAGAAACCCTTCAGTTTGCTTCACATTTTGCTTTAGGTAAAACTCAAATGGTAATGTGTGGAACCCTTTGGAAAGAAACCATTTTTGGCACTGCCTACCCAAAGTCCTCAAATCACTGAAGGAGAAAGCTTTTGCCTTTTAATTTTCTTTTAAAAGGTTTCAAATTAACTTCAAATATCACTTTAGACTGCAAGTTAGCTCTATGGGACTTCTGAGGAGACCTATATACGATTGCACTAATATTTCAGTCAGCATCTCCATCTGCTGTGTCTTCAGTCAACACCTTCATCAAATTATGATTGCATCTTTAGGGCTGTGGAGTAGCTATGCTGAATGTATTGGTTATTGCAACAGTGCCTACAATTAGGCAAAAATGGCATTCTGCCTTCTCATCTCACTGGAGCATCTCATATGTAGTCACATTTCTAATTCAGGGCTTCTTGTCAGAAGGTTCAGCAGCGTCAACATTGGTAGGCCTTCATTTATTGTCTGCAAAATACGTCTGAAGAGTTCAAATACATTTGACCAAGGGAAAATAAGTGAACCGTTTGATGTACAGTTGTGGAGGTCAAGAACAGCAGTAACACGGAACAGGGTGCTAAGTAGCAGCAACTGAATTTGTCTCCTAAAAACATGCACGCATACAACAAAAGGAATCTAGAATTAAAAAGTTCTGTTGGATCAGGATTCTGGTTTATTTCCATTTCTAGGTATTTTTTAAAAAATAACTTTTATTGAGTTTTGCTTTACATACATAGACAGGAAAATTCCATCCAAAATTCAAACGAAAACTAAGCATAGGTATTTTTTTTTTCAATTTAAAGAAAAATATTAAGCACTAATTTAATTTCCAGATTTTATTCAAACTTAATTTTCATAGTTCTATCTGCATACGTATATTTTCCATTGGGACACACAAAGCTGTCTTATGCAAAATCTGGCCATAGGCACACAGTGTGTTATCTACCCTGACTGGTAGTATCTCTCCAGGGTTTTCCAGACTTACCTGGGCATGATGGGGACTGGAGCTGGGCACTTTGCATGCCAGACAGATGTTCTAGCGGTTTGCTACAGTCCTTCCCCAACTCCTGGATTTGGAGTGAGCCTTGTAGGTCATCTAATTCAAATCTGGTGCAGGAATTCTAAAACATTCCCCACACAGATGGCTAACCAGCCACTGCTTAAAGACTTCCAGCAAGGCAAATGCCGCCACCCCTCCAATTAATTTGTAAAGTGTGTGACCAATTTTATTACCATATTAAAAATGTACCTGCTCCATATCCAGGTGGTGGTTTTTGTTTTTTTAGTGTGCAGTCGGACACAAGATTCGCAGTTGGAGTAAAAATTATGCAGTTGGAAAACTGATTGTGTGCAGTTGGAAAAATGGGAGGGGGGACAAGACACATTAATCAGTTTAACTAAAGGCAATGTCAGAGGCAGTATGTACACAAATTATAAAAGGGTAGATAGAATGTGATCAGTTTCAATTCTGAAACTGCCCAAACCATATTAAAACATCTTTTTTTTTGGGGGGGGGGGGCGTAACCTCATCTACTTTACCTTCATCACATCCTTGCAAATACCCTTAAGGCCTTTCTTCTTCTTCTTCTTCTTCTTCTTCTTCTTCTTCTTCTTCTTCTTCTTCTTCTTCTTCTTCTTCTTCTTCTTCTTCTTCACTTGTAGCCAAGTAAGATTGTCTTCCATGAACACAGTCTTAACAGTAAGTCCGTAAGTGACTGTGGAGGCCAGTTCTGGATCCATACGTCCTTCCACAGTGGGGACATAGGTTTCCAGGAGGGAGCTGATCACGATGAGGGTTTGCCAAATGTACCTTCCTCTTAGCTTGTTTCTCCTTTTCACCTGGAGTATGTGCTTCTTCAAAGTCCATGACACCTTTGGTAAAGGCTGTTCTCCAATTGGAGCACTCGCAGGCAGGGCTGGATTTAGGTTTGATGAGGCCCTAAGCTACTGAAGGTAATGGGGCCCTTTGTATATCCAGCTGTCTTTGTCAACAACAAATCCTTGCTGTTTTTTTGTGTTGTATATATGCTATATGGTAATTTATGGACCTACCGTAATAGGTGTCTAAAGCCATTTGCACATGCAGAATGAAGGCACCCTATATATAGAAATGAGCAAACCAGTGATATTTTAGGGAGCAGGCTAGCAGGCCAGGCCCATTACTTACATCATAGGAGCCTACACAACACAAAACACTACTGCTGTATGTAGGTTTTATTTTATTTGTTTTTTATATTTTGGAAATGTACATCCAGCTTTTTTTCCTTTAAATTTTTTTGGGGGCCCCCAAGAGAGTGGGGCCCTAAGCTATAGCTTGTTTAGCTTATATGTAAATCCAGCACTGCTGGCAGGCAAGTATTTCTCAGTTGTCAGTGCTTATACTGCATTCTTTTAAGGTTTGCCTTGACAGCGTCTTTAAACCTCTTTTCTTGACCACCAGCATTATGCTTTCCGTTCTTAAATTGGGATTAGAGTAGTTGCTTTGGAAGATGATAATCAGGCATCCAAACAACATGGCCAGTCCAACAAAGTTGATATTGAAGAATCATTGCTTTGACACTGGTGATCTTTTTTTCTGTCAGTATACTGACATTAGTTTGCCTGTCTTCCCAAGTGATGTGTAAATTTTTTTGAATACACTGTTGATGGAATCTTTCGAGGAGTTGGAGATGGCATTTATAAGTGCCTTATGTCACACCCCATGGAACTTCTCCAGCCAATGCAAAACAGCTGGTCTGATGTCCTTTCAGCTGATGAGCCCCTCAACCAATATGCACCCCATGGATGGGGGTTCTGAAAATTGAGGAGAACGTAAGGTTCTTTCTCATTCTGACCTCTCCAACACCCATGACAGAATCGTAAAATATTTAATGCCCTTAAGGCAGACATGCTTTATGTGTTCCTGTCTATTGGACGATATTCAAACACCTGTTCAAGATAACAAATTCATTTGTGCTTGCAGTGAAGAAATCAGTTTGATACAGCATCATTAAGTTAAGATGTCTGCATTCCTGCACCTGTTTCAGGTGGGGGGGGGGGAATACAGCTTCAAGTGATTAAAATGCTGTTAGGTTTGTATTTCATCATTGCTCCTAGTTAGAGTAATTCTGTCCGTTTGGTCTAAAATGTAGTTTTTCAAAATGTAAGAGACAGCACTTAACTTCATAAGGATTCCTGCACTTGCCTCCATCTTAAGCCTATTGCAAACTGCAGGCTTGGGGGCTTCTTCAACAACATGCCCCATGTTTTCTTCATAATTCCTTTTCATTGTTATCCTTTACATTAAGCCTGATGAAGAGTTTTTAAAAACTTGATAACTTTGTGACATTTTACTTGATTCTAACAAAGGGTTTTGTCCAACTAATTTCTGCTCAAAGTAGACCCCACTGATATTCATTAATCTTAATCAGCCATATTCATTGATTTAAGTGGGTTTACCATTGGATACAATTCAGGAATTTTAATTAGTCCCAATATCTAGTATTTAAATTTCCTAAAAAATGAACTTGTATAGTAAAATATTTTCTTCTAAATCTTATGTTCATATTTTTCATGGACATGACATGTGAGTAAGATATATTGTCAAAGTGGAAGCATCCATGTTCTCAGCAAAATCCATTTCATCTTCTCTTGCAACGAAAGTTAAAGAGAATCCATCTGTCTTTTCTTTCATATGGTTGGAGTAAAATCAGAGGTGCAGAATCTCCAAGCAAAGTAAACCTGACTGTGACTTGCAGATATATTGACAGGATTCTGATCTTGCTACATCTTGCAGGCTAAGCATGGTCAGACATTGCCTATAACTTAAATATAGGAGCCTGGAATAACTCAAATGTTGATGAGGATAATTGTGTGCATGATTGTAGAGTTCCCAAATCCTACCATCAGAAAATAAGAGTGTGAAGACACTGAAGACTTTGTTACTTCAAAACAAAACAAATTGTTTTCTATCACACCTGGATAAATAATTACACCTCCCTGTGCTCACACCTGGTCCCTAAGCAAAGATGCTTAGAACTGCAGAATCGGTCATGCTGAACCTCTGGTCTAACTAGGAGCTGGAAACAGCTGCAAAGACACCAGCACCAGGGATAGAAAACAACTGGCCCTTTGATTAGCAAGTGTTATGAAGTGTCCGGACAACCAGCTTGAGGGGTTTATTTTTCAGGGAGCCTAGGACAACATGTCTTCAATAGCCTCTCCTAGTAACTTCTGATGCTGCTCATTCTCTGAACCTAAGCCATGTGGCTGCCCAGAGGGAGAGGTTAAAGCTTCTCCTTGCTCATGTCACTGTTGCTCAGACGCTGCTTAGGGCAGGGAAGCAAGCAGTAAAGGAGCGGCACCGTATTGGCTACCCTTGGCTTAGAAACATGCCCTGGAATGCACTGCTATGTAGTGGTGAAGGAAGAATCTATTTTAATTGGCTTTATACATGGGGTTTGCAGGTTCCAACCCAACTGAGCTTTGTTTGCGTTGAAGCGCCTCTTGTATCAAGGGCCCACTTACATCAAGTTGCTTGTGCACTGTTGCTGTTGGTCTTTAACAATAAAAGAAAGAGAGCCCACCTAATCATATGCAAGCACAAGGAAATTCTGCACAAAATATGTATATTGCATGTATAATATGCATAAAAGAGCCAAGGCCCATGCTATACTATATTTCTGCAGCATAATTTTATTTATTAATGCATACATATTTTTATACATTTATATGTATTATTGTTTAGAGTGGTTATTTTAGGAAAAGTGGAATGCATATGTGTGTATTTATATAATATTATACATATAATAATGCATATAATATACTAGAATTGTTCATGTTTTTAGCAGAACCGCCAATTAGGAAACAACTGAGCAAACTCTAAATGAAGGTATTTTATAATACCACAACAAATTCTGATAGGAATCACTTTTTATGAGTAATGGGCCTGATGCAGCCCAAAGTCCCTTTGACTTAGGGAGACTTAGGGTTATAGTCACTGTAGCACTAATGTGAACAATTCCACCACAACCCTCTGAAGCAGTTCTGGGGAGGGCACTGTGCAGGGGGGGGTGAATGTCATTGCACTAGTGCTCATCCTTGCATTAGCACAAGAATTTGGTTGAATACTGCCCTTACACTGTATCTTTCACCCAGTTATCTGAGACTAAGACCCATTGGGTTCAATGTGACTTGGCTCTGAGAATGCATGGATGAAGGATTGCATTGTTAAGAATGTGCTTGGTTTGACATCACTCAAATCAATGGTATTTTTAAAAGCCTATTGTAGATCTGTCCTTGTTGTTCAGCTGCAGTGGAGAGTTCAATAGTTGTGGAGGTGAACAAGTGAGGTTTCTTGGACTGCATTTGACTAATAAGATTACTGTGGCTTTAAACTGCTACTTTTACACATTTATTTGGTTCTGACTATGTGGAGGTAAGGGACGCGGGTGGCACTGTGGGTAAAACCTCAGCACCTAGGGCTTGCCAATCGCACGGTCGGCGGTTCGAATCCCCGCGGCGGGGTGAGCTCCCGTCTTTCGGTCCCAGCTCCTGCCCACCTAGCAGTTCAAAGCACCCCTAAGTGCAAGTAGATAAATAGGTACCGCTTTATAGCGGGAAGGTAAACGGCATTTCTGTGTGCTGCACTGGTGCTGGCTCGCCAGAGCAGCTTCGTCATGCTGGCCACGTGACCTGGAAGTGTCTCCGGACAGCACTGGCCCCCGGCCTCTTAAGTGAGATGGGCGCACAACCCTAGAGTCGGACACGACTGGCCCGTACGGGCAGGGGTAACTTTACCTTTACCTTTATGCGGAGGTAGTTTCAGGGCTGGTTCAAGACAGTTTGTTGCCTGACGCAGAACAGCGGATGCCGTCTGCAGGCAAATGCCCTCTGCAACGTGCATAGCACCCAAAACTAATGAGATTATTTTGGATGGTGGTGGATCATGTCCTATTCTGAATTAAAATGTTGATGAGTTTATTTATTTATACAATTTTTAAGCCATTGCTCATCATTTAGGAACCCAGGGCAGTTTACAATACAATATTCATACACTGAAAGATTCAAGTAAAAATTGACAACCATAATTGAAACAAAAAAACCTTTACAGTACAACAGACAATTATCAATTTATTGCTGGCCTTGTTGTATCAGCTGCCCAGGGAAATAGTTATGTCTTCAGATGGTGCAAAATGTTAAACAGCGATGGCACACCACACCTCTGAGGGAAGTGACTTCCAGAAATGGGGTGCCAGTTCAGAGAAGGCCCCATAATGTCATCACACGGTGGATTTTGCTGAGTGGTGAGACATCAAAGAACAGAGGGGAATACAGGGAGTCCTCCATCTTGTTTGAAATGTCCTTTCAAATTTTTGAGAATGCTCAATATGCATGCATATACATTGCTTTATGTTCTTTTCCACAGACTAAACAAACCCAGTTCTTTCGGGCTTTCTTCATGTGCTTCGCCTCAGAGGCCTTTTGTGCCACCATGCCCTGAAAAAGGTAATGTTTGGTGGCAAAGGGTATACATATAGCTGGAAGTGACTTTACAAGAGCTCTGTACAGTCAGGGAGGAATCCCTCCTCATTCCATCTGCTGCTCTTACCTTTCAACACACGCTCCACTCGGCTGCCATTCCACAGTTGCAGGAAGAGATATATCATCTGAAGAAGCAGAGACAAATATTTGATTTGGATGATTACCCTGCAGGTGTCTCATCATCACTGTAGTGCAGAGATTACTAATTATTTCCCCTCAATTTGTGTACATTCTGCAGTAAATACATATATAGGATGGCACAGATCATTAAGATTCTTATACATGTGGCCAAAGCCACTCATGCAGAATGTCTCATTCAAGGTGAGCTCCAGAGGACAGCCAATATCACCTTCTGGATTTCTTCAGGTGGTCTTTGATTCAGATCAAGCTCTCTACAGGCTGAAACTGCAAAGAGAACAAATCCACCCATTTATTAAAAAGCACCGGAAAATGTTTGGAACATTGACCTCTATTAGACATAGCACCCTTAGATGCTCACCATGAGACTTGGACTATAAATTCTAGCTGGGACAAGGGGTATCATGACACTTTCTTCTTTTCCTTCCTTCAGTAACGAGGCAGAAGCCGGTACAGAAGAGCTCCATTGTGAGGTACTGCCATTGATATTTGTCACTATCACTAGGTGGAGCACCAAACTACATTTCTGGATGTTTTTTCTAGACTGGGGATAGGAGAACCCATGGTCCTCCAGCTGTAAGAACACCTTGCCCCATGGGGTGAAGCTACATCACTGCCATTTACTGGAAGGGATGAGTTGGCCAGGTTGGAGTCACATTGACCAACTACTCCCATACAACCCCAACCCTGCTACTGCCTCCCCTCCCCTCCCCTCCTTGTTAGTGGCACTGATGTTGGCGCTAGAAGGCACCAGGTGAACCACTCCTGTCCAGCTGTTGTGGAACTCCCACTCCACTCAGACCCAGCCAGTGTAGCCAGTGATCAGGGACAATGGACATTGTAGCCCAACAAGATCTGAAGAGCAACAAGTTTCCCATCCCTCTTACAGATCTAGCATACTATCACCATTAGTATTTATAAAATGCTATAGTATATTCAAAACTTGTGAGGAAGGTCAGTGTTATTAGTCCCACCTTGCAACCAAGGAACAAGGGCTAAGCTAGCAGTTTCCATTAAAAAGCCACCTAATGAGATTAGGGGCCTTTCTGCACTTGCCATTTTAGTGGTATTGTTGTTTTGTGAGCCAACATTTATAAGAGTGAATTTGGAGCTGATTATTTGCATCTTTTTTGGGGACACGGGTGGCGCTGTGGGTAAAACCTCAGTGCCTAGGACTTGCCGATCGTATGGTCGGCGGTTCGAATCCCCGCGGTGGGGTGAGCTCCCGTTGCTCGGTCCCTGCTCCTGCCCACCTAGCAGTTCGAAAGCACCCTTAAGTGCAAGTAGATAAATAGGTACCACTCCGGCGGGAAGGTAAACGGCGTTTCCGTGTGCTGCGCTGGTGCTGGCTCGCCACGCTGGCTCGTCACGCTGGCCACGTGACCCGGAAGTGTCTCCGGACAGCGCTGGCTCCCGGCCTCTTAAGTGAGATGAGCGCACAACGCTAGAGTCGGACACGACTGGCCCGTACGGGCAGGGGTACCTTTACTTTTATTTGCATCTTTGGTCGCATGTCACTGTTATTATAGCATGAGTGCTGTAATTACACACCAATGATGTTTTTCCTAAACAGAGAAAAGTTATGTGGCTGTAGTCACACTCCATTCTTACCCTCATGTTCCTCCAGCCAGCAAATGTCCACAGTCCTTTCACAAGTTTTTTTTATAAAAAAAATATACTGCTTAGTATTCCAGGATTTTAAACTTGTGGGACTATAGGAGATTAGAAGAAGTTAGACGAGAGGAGCGGTGTTTGTCTGTCTGAACTATGGCTCATCCTGATACTCACATTGCTATCTGCCATTTTCTCCTTAGATATTGTCACGAAGGGATTAGTTCAGGGGGTGGGTAGAAAGAAGAAGTTAAAGCCTGTCTTTTAACCACAGACACTCTTACAGAATGTCAGCGAACATTGTCATGAGGGGATTTTTTTTGGGGGGGGCGGGTTGGAGAAAGAAAAAAGGGCAAGTTTCCTTTTAATCACAGAAGCCCTCACAGGAGGCTATTGCTGAGATTACAAACTTCTTGCCTATATTGTAATTCCAGGATACTATATTTAATTTTTTTTTAATCAAAGAAATGTCACTGCACGCTTAGGAAACTACTGACACCAACTTACCTCTAGAACTTCCTTCCTGAAAGGTCTATGAAAGTGCACGAATGCCGAGACTCATCCCTCAACTCCTTTTTCTATCTGCCATAACTCAAACTAATTAGCTAACAAACTGACAGTTGGCACGAGGTCAGAAGGAAGTGGCATGAAACAAACACCAGAAAAAACACACCTATCAGCCCATCCCCCACCCTCCGCACAGAAATCAGGTTGACACTTGTACACATGACACACACAAAAATATTGAGAATCCCTACTAGATCTTTCACAGATATCTGATTTATTGCAGTCAAAGAAAAAGATGAGTTTTTTTAGTACATTATTCTGAAAGAGTAGCCAAATAATCATAGACTCATAGAACTGTATAGTTGTGGGGGTGAACTAGTTGCACTCTCTAAATCCGCCCCTGGTCTGACCAAGGCAGAATACAGCAGGGCTACTACAACAAGCCCAGGACAGAACCCTGCGGCATCCCACGTGCCACTTTCCCCCAGGATGACAGGGTACCATTAGTGAGCACTATGTGGCAGCATGCAGAATAACAGAAGAAAAAGTGAAATGTGCAGAAGCTCGAAAATTTTCTTTCTTTAGAAATCAGATTGGGTTTCCAAGACATCCATATTGTACAAAGTGTTTTAAAAATGCTAGGCTTTTTAAAATGAAGGATTGTTCCTGTATTTCCCAAGAAAATGATAGAATCATAGAACTGTAGTGTTGGAATGGTGAGGGACCCGGTAACTCGTGCTTCCCTCCCTGATTGGTTCCTCACTCTCCTGCAAGGGGCTCCAGCTGTCCAGGTGTCAGCACCATTCAATGGCTATGAGGCGCCTCGGGGTGGGACAAGGTGGGAAGAGAGGAAAGAGCAGGGCCTCCACCCCAGCTGCCCAGTCAACCAAGTGGCACAACACTTGCCCTGCCCCAGGAGCCAGCAACCCATGCTACACCACTGATGTGCTCTGATGCACATCTAATTCTATGACTAACGAATTAGGTCAGTTTACTTTATAATGCAGACCAAAACTTTTGCCTGTGATCCCTAAAGGGGACCCCTGAACTCCAGTTCCATAGCAGAAATGATCAGAGCCTGCTGCCCCGCCCCCACCTAGTGTGAAGAGCAGCATTATTCCCCAGGGAGGAGTGTGAGGAACCTGCAGCATAATAGCATATTGCGTGATTATTCCCTGACTTATAATTAAGCTGTTACAGCAAAGGCACATTACTGCTTTCTAATGTCACCAACAGGAACCTCTTTGCTTTCAATGGAAAGTGAGTCACTCCAGTAATTAAGAAGAAAGTTCCCTCCATGACTCTAGCAAGACCTCCCAGGAGCTCAGATCGGATTATTTGAGAAGTATCAGCATTACAAGATAACCTATGGTTTCTTCCCAGTAGCCCATGGAATATCCAGAAATTACATGTTTAGTCAATCAGCTCTTGAACACATTGTCAGGAAAAGACTTGAAGGCAGTTAACGTACAGTTTAAGCATCAAGAAGCCCTGAAGAGTAGCAATAGCAGGTTTCCCACCTGCTAGATAAGAAGATCCACAGAATATTTTAAGAAACATCGGCCAGAGGTGAAGTCTCATACTGTTCATTTACCACAGACCCATTTCACTCAGGAGCGATATTATAAGTTAATAATAATGTGGGCTGAAATCCTTTGAATGCTTCTAGGACTTACTTCTGAGTAAACACACATGGAGATATGTTGTCGGTCAGTAATTAGGAGCATGTTAAGATGAGTCTAATTTGGGGTAATGAAAATGGTGTTTTGAGGCTTGCAGTCAACATGGGTGGGCAGAGGACTCAGTTGGCAGAGAAGCACTAACACAGGATTGTAAAGTTTACAGACTCAAAGGTGATTTTATATTTAGATTTGTAACGCTTGGATGAAATGTGATGAATTTGAATGATGGGTGCGTATAAGAAAGAGAGGTTTCTCTCAAAAATTCTGTTCACCTCTACTACATACTCTGCTGTTGTTGTTTAGTCGTTTAGTCATGTCCAACTCTTCGTGACCCCATGGACCAGAGTACGCCAGGCACTCCTGTCTTCCACTGCCTCCCACAGTTTGGTCAAACTCATGCTGGTAGCTTCGAGAACACTGTCCCACCATCTCATCCTCCGTCTTCCCCTTCTCCTTGTGCCCTCCATCTTTCCCAACATCAGGGTCTTTTCCAGGGAGTCTTCTCTTCTCAGGAGGTGGCCAAAGCATTGGAGCCTCAGCTTCAGGATCTGTCCTTCCAGTGAGCACTCAGGGCTGATTTCCTTAAGAATGGAGAGGCTTGATCTTCTTGCAGTCCATGGGACTCTCAAGAGTCTCCACCAGCACTATACTCACACTTGTTCAAATACGGCAGCTACAACAAAATAGGTAGTGTTCTGCATCTCTGAGGACCCAAACCTAATGTGCTAATTCAGTGTAATATGGGAGGGAGGGAGGGAACCAGCTCTAGAAAGCTAGGCTCCGGCAATCAAACCCATTACAATTTGGTCATACTTTGAAGGGAATTTGTAGAGCCTACCTAATTTTGGGGAAAGATGCCTCTTCCATCTGCTCGCCATGTCCAATAGCTATTCTGCACTCAATTAACTAAGGACAAGTAATCATTCCAAAACTGTGTATCTGTTTCTTTTCATAAAGCAGAGGCTGTTGACAGCTGACATGATTGTACACACGGCTGCTGGCTAGGGCACTCTGTTGTCGTCTTGGCTGCGTGGCTACCAAAAGGGAGAGGCCAGTAATCTCCTCTGACTGGCTTGTCCCCTTTCCCTCCATCCTGTCACTGTGCCTCCAGCACTGTGCCTGTCTTTTGTGACTGCTGCCACTGGGAGCGTTCAAAGGCAAGGGCCTCGTTCCATTGGCTGGCTGTTACTCCTAACGCATGCACAATTGGTTTGATGTTTGGACACCAAACAAATGCTTGCACTCACCAAGCAGACATACTCCCAGACAAAAGGAGATGGTGGTTCTGCTAAAGAATGCAGGGGCAGGAAGGAGGAGGAGGGCAACTGGGGATATTAATTAATAAAACAAAATAAAGTAGATTGTTTAAAATCGAAATGCATCAGCGGAGATATTGTGCAAGCAGAATGATCAAAGCTGATGAGTTCTTTCTTTGTGGCTGAACTGAGTGTTGGTTTCATGGGCACTTAGTTTATAAAATGAGAGGCAGTGGCTCCCAAACTTTCCTGGAACAACTTCTGTTCCAGATCCCTTGAAATCCAACATGTGCAGGCTTGGTTGTGGTAACTCATTTTACTCTGTAAGGTTTCATGCCTACGGGGGTGTCTTCTTTTTCCGAGTCTCAGTCCCCAACCTTGAAAAAGAGACTGAGGCTCAAATTAGTCTCTGACTGTGATCTGTCCCTTTGCAGGCCATTTCAAGTAGACTAATTTAATGGCAGGAATACTTAGCAGAAAACTAAAACTAATGGTTGAAAGGAGATAGACGCAAGCTAATCTAATTATAGGGCTTTTTCATATATAAAAATCAGTTCAGATCAGATCAGACAGTGCCTTGGGAATTACAGCTCACATTTCAGTATTTTCTCTGACTTGTGCTGATCTCATTTTGGCAGTGTTAATTTAGCAGGAGAAGGTACAAAACTCCCATACTGTTCCCTTCCACTCTGCTGCACAGGGTTGTTGCCAAGGGGTAACAGATATGGGCCAAACATCTCTTGCTCCTCCTTTATTTAATTTTACCAACAGGCATCACAGGTGCCATTTATTTATTTAAACCTATAACCTGCCCTAGGTGGAAGACTTTGAGCTAGAAACCATTCACTGAAACATGGGGGGGGGGGGCGGCGTTTAAAATAAAACTGAACTGTTTAATACCTAGCCAGTATTTAACCTCCTCTCCTGAAGCACCTGTTCCTGTTTCTGTATCAGTTTAAGACAGCCTAGTTAGTTAGCCAATTCATTAATTAATGCATATTGTGAAAGATCATCACTCTGGTGAACTCTCCCAAGGGAAAAATATTTATTCCTTTATATGTGAAACTGCCCTTCGGGCTTTCAGATCAAAGACTGAGGTACTGTTTGCACACAAGGAAAATGACAATATAAACCACCACTAAAAAAGGGGAAAACACATCACCATCATCACCACAAGTTAATTAATTAAATCAAATGAATTCCAATCAGCAATGGCCCTTAAAATACTCCATTTGCTCTCAGGTTCGGCCTCTGCCCTCAAAAGCGTTTTTAAAGAGGTTTCACTTGCCCAGAAAAAAGACATCAGGGCTCCACAGGGAGGGAATTCCATAGTCTGGGGCACATCATGGCGAAGGCCCTTTTATAGTTCTAGGGTGCCCTGAATTTCAAGACATGGCACTCTGTCAGTATCTAATTGAAGTCAGAGATTTGCCAGCAATATCAATATCTATCTATCTATCATCTATCTATCTATCTATCTATCTATCTATCATCTATCATCATCTATCTATCTATCATCTATCTATCTATCTATCTATCATCTATCTATCTATCTATCTAATCTATCTATCATCTATCTATCTATCATCTATCTATCATCTATCTATCTATCTATCATCTATCATCATCTATCTATCATCTATCTATCTATCTATCTATCTATCTATCTATCTATCTATCTATCATCTATCTATCTATCTATCTAATCTATCTATCATCTATCTATCTATCATCTATCTATCATCTATCTATCTATCTATCATCTATCTATCTATCTATCTATCTATCTATCTATCATCTGTCTATCTATCTATCTATCTATCTATCTATCTATCTATCTATCTATCTATCTATCATCTATCTATTTCCCCTACATTGTCCTTGTTTCCCACACTGCTCCAGGGTGGTAGAAAAATGGTACACATATTCACCCCAAGGAAGAAGGCAGGCGAATCTCACAAACCCCAAGGAAATTGCATCACCAGTGGGTGCTCCTAGTCACAACAGGCTTTGTTCAAGTTCACCTTGTGCGAAACCAGAGGAGTCTGTTAGCCCCAGAGCATAATGGGGTGGGGTGAGATGCAAAGAGGCAGAAGGAGAAAGAGAAGGAGGGAGGGGGGGAATGAGTGCAAATCCAAATGTCGATTTGTAGACATAGTGAGGAGAGCCTGCTGGCTGACAGGCTGATTTATTGGATTCTTCCAGTTAATCACTGCCGGCCTGTGGCCAAACGGATCTCCAGCAAAGCTGAAAGGCAGCCGAGGGAAACAGGCTTATAAGCATAAAGCCGCATAATGGTGTTCAATGAAGTGTGAGACTTTTAGTTCAGTCTCACTGAGCCGGCCGCACCGCCGGAATGTCAAAGAGGGATTGTGGGTGGAAAAATTATGGATTTAAACTGCTAGCTGTAAATGAGGTCAATATGTCTGGTTCATAAACAGTCCGAACCTATTCCAAGAATGCAGTGAGGGGGAAAATTAGCGTGAAGCCAACGCTGTAGACAAACCTCATTGAGATATAATTGCGGCTATAAATACAAGCGAAAAGCTTACCGAGTGCAATAAAATACAGACATGCTTTTTTATCTCTCTCTCTCTCCACCCCCCTCCACATCATTCCTCCTCCTTTGAATCTATGCATTTGTTAAATGCTGTGCATCTATAATGCTTTTTCCCAACCCCCCACTCTCAACCACATTTCCCTCTTGTGACACCCAGTGTTGAAATTAATTGAGTGTTCTTGATCTCCCATTCCATTTTATTCAGCTGGGATTGGAAAAAAAAATCAAACGAGCACATCTAAAGCATTTTCTTGCCTTTTGCTTTTCTATTTGAATCAAGTTGAAATGTGTTTTTCAGTTCCTTTTTTAAAAATAAAATAAAATACATCACATCTTTCTTTACATATAATTAAAAAAAGCGGAAAGTCTTTTTTTTTTTAAACTGATACATCTGTTAGATCATTTGAATCTCAATATAATGAGGTGACATCAAAGACAAAGGCTGGTTACTATAGAGTATATTTTTTGTGAGATACCTCATCTTTGCTCATGAAAGATTGATTTTAAATTAAGATGATGTTTCCTGTTTTTAATGAAAGACATCCTCCCCTCCTTCCCCAGTCAACTGAAGTTTATTATTACTGTTTGTTATATCCTGAGCTAAAAAGGACTTTTGTAGGGGGAGGAGGGGGGGGACAGATGCTTGCAACTTGATTCACTCAGAATCCAATATAGTAATAAATTAAAGACTAATCGCTGCGGTCAGGTGGTATTTCCCCCAAAGTCAATTGATTTAAACGGCAGTAATTTGGCTAGTAAGGCTGGTCCTGTTTAAATTAAACCCATTAATATAATAGCACCGACATTGGAAGGAATCCATCTTGTAGCAGAGCCTTTCTTGGTCAGTGATTCAATAACTGGATGGGGATACCCTGTAAATACAGCATCCAAATAAACTGGAATTGGTGATTACAGTCAGCGGTGAGAGTGGAAAAGAAAAAGAATGGGATACTATGCAGCCTTTGCCGTTCAGATCAGGCAACCCCTGTCCTTAAATCCGTGCCTTAGCTGTCCCATCCATTTCCTCATCTAACACAAACTCCCTATCATTTTCTTTGGGGCTGTCTGTGGGCAGCCTTGTCCCAGCCCCCTGTAGTTCTTTGCTAACTTCCCTGCCTGGAATCTCTCCTCTCACAATTCTGTAGCTTTCCACCACTGTGAAGGCATTGTGTTTTTCTCATCCACTCCGTCTATTCTCACCCAAGCAGATCTTATTTCCCATGCCAAAAGAGGGTAGAGACCATCTTGGCTGTGAGTCCCAGAAGACACGCTCCTTGCCTTGCAGCTGCAAAAGCTGAGGCTGCTGAACAGACTCTTGGGGTTGGGGCATTATTGGGGGGGGGAGGAGCACTGTTGCTCCTATTGATATAAATTTTTGTATCTTTATTTTTCGATCTCATTATGATTTATTGTGCAAATTGTTAATTTGGTTGTGTGCTTTTTGAGGTTGTTTTATTCATTGTTTATTGTTATATTTGTAATAATGTAAGGTTTTCCCCATTGTAAGCCATCTTGAGCATGTTTTTAATTATGGAAAGGCAGCATATAAATATGATGTTTGGTAGGAGGCAGACAGCAACACACCTATTCATTCACCTTCCCTACTGTGCTACAGACACAGGATCTTCTCCAGAGTCCTTTTCACCTGACCATCCCATGTTAATACAGTATATGAAATTTCAGCCCTGATTTTCCCTTGAGGTCCAAATAATTCCAAAGTTAAAAATAATTATATACCACCTGTTGTGATGGTTAGCAACTACTATTCTGTAGGCCAAATCAGGCCTGTATAAACCACCAGATAATCTGGCACCCCCCTGTGTGTCTCCCTTTCTAACATATGTAACAGCTTCTTCTTCTTCTTCTTCTTCTTCTTTCTTCTTTGGCGATCACTCGTAGCCGAGTAAGATTGTCTTCCGTTAACACGGTTTTAACAATGAGTCCGTAAGTGACTGTGGAGGCCAATTCTGGATCCACACATCCTTCCACAGTGGGGACATTGGTTTCCGGGTGGGAGTTGATCATGGTGTGGATTTGCCAAGCGTGCCTTCATCCTAGCACGTTTCTCCCCTTGCGTTCTGAGTTTGTGTGTCTTCAAAGTCCATGACACCTTTGGTCAAGGCTGTTCTCCAACTGGAGCGCTCGCAGGCCAGTGATTCCCAATTGTCAGTGTTTATACTACATTTTTAAATATTTGCCTTGAGACAGTCTTTAAACCTCTTTTGTTGACCACTAGCATTATGCTTTCCATTTTTAAGCTCGGAATAGAGTAGTTGCTTTGGAAGACGATCATCAAGCATCCGCACAACATGACCAGTCCAATGAAGTTGATGTTGAAGAATCATTGCTTCAACACTGGTGATCTTTGCTTCTTCCAGTTCACTAATATATGTAACAGCACCGCACCATCTGCCTCATATGTAGTATCCCAATACCTCTGGCATATCTGCTTTAAAAATGGTTACATAACAGGTGGTATGACAGACCTCTGACAGAGACTGGCGAGTTACTGCTAGTCAGACTAGACA
This sequence comes from Podarcis muralis, assembly GCF_964188315.1. NCBI lineage: Eukaryota > Metazoa > Chordata > Lepidosauria > Squamata > Lacertidae > Podarcis > Podarcis muralis. Next base: position 5,326,254 of record NC_135665.1, on the reverse strand, counting down.
GTACTGGACTAAATGGGCAGCTTTTTATGAGCTAAATGGGCAGCTTTTTATATGTATGATTACTAAATACCGGTAATCCAGGAAGCCTTTTACAGGCCTTCCTTTGCTATTGCTTTGCTATATAACTTCCCCATAGTGATTGGCTCCTTCCTCATCAACCCCCAAACAAGATACTGGCAGTCATGAACACAATGCACCTCTTAATTAATGTGAAGGAGCATGACGTGCACTCTTCACAATTCACGGTCTTGGCGGGGGGTGGGATGGGGGAGGGAATCACAGGCGCAATGTGACTGCTTTCACCCCAACTATCTACATGCCTCTCCTGCCCTTCAGCCATACATTCTAGCAAAGAGCCTTTTTACTAAATTGACCCTTCAGCCTTCAAATGGTGATTATGTTCACAAGAAAATAGCAATCCATTAATGCAGGGGCTTTCAAACTTCCTGCCCTGAGGGAACCCTTCCACAGTCAACTTGTCTTCCGAGGAACTCCTGTGCCTTGCAGAGGATTCTGTGGTCTGTCGGAGAGCGCACCCTTCGTTTATCTGAGCCATGGGTCAAACCCATTGGGCCGTCTCATTGCTTCGCACTGGCAAAAGAGTATTTCCTCAAATGCACTAAACCAGGAGTGCAGAACCTCAGGCCCTGGGAACTCTTCTCAGACCACACTCCTCATCAGCCCTTCTGCACACCTCTCCACCCCACCTCCCACCCCACTTACAGCTGGAATGTGTCCTTCAGCTGGAATAATGCCTCTTTTAGAAGACATTTGAAGGCAGCCCTGTTTGGGGAAGCTTTTAATGTTTAATAGACTATTGTACTTTAATATTCTGTTGGAAGCTGCCCAGAGTGGTGGCTGGGAAACCCAGCCAGATGGGTGGGGTATAAATAATATAGTATTATTATTATTATTATTATTATTATTATCATCATCATCATCATCATCATCATCATCACCATCATCATCATCTTATTGGCCTGGGTGGAAAGCTCTGACCTTTGCATCACTGGAATGTAGTCCTCTGTAGTAAGGTAAGACCCACATGTGTTGTTTCTGGGGCCTCCCATCCCTCCAGCATGTGGGCTCTAGAAGGTTGCCTATTAGTTAGTTGCATTTAAAAAGGTTCCACACTCCTGCACTAAACATTCTCCTTTGATTGTACATTGAGGAAGAAGATTAGTAAAGACTGGTCAAGCTTTATTTGAGGGAATGTTGCCTACCATCACGGGCGTAGCCAGGATTTTGTTTGGGGGTGCAGGACTTTGTATGGGGGGAAGAACTGACATGATTGGTCAGGTAGTTAAGTATTCTTATTGTTTTACCCTCCCTGCTCCCCCTTGGCAATACCCATGTCTATCATTGCAGCTCTTCTCATAAAAAGCACACCTTCTGTTTCAAAATCATGGTATTATTGGGTAGGGTAAAAGCTAACTGAGGGTAGCTACATCATACGAGTGAGCAAATGGCTTATTGGTTGTGACAAAACCATCACAAGTCAACCTTTTCACACAACTTTAGCATGTTGAGCAGCCTTGCTTGCACGAGTGTAACATACCAGTTTATTGTGCAACCCAATTTTTGAATGTTTTCTAGGGCATGTAAGAAATTATTGTCTCATCTCCAGATTATTTTGCCACATCCATGTGGAGCAGGCTGGAGGCAAACACCATGATGACGTCACCATCTCAAAAACAAAACTATAATTTAAGCTGCCACCCCTTCTCCACCAACCTACTTATTGAATGGCTCTAGTCATGCTGAGGGTGCATTTGCTAGGTTTATATTTCATTCTTCCTCCAAGGAGCAGCTTGTTCATCTCACAGCAATCCTCTGAGTTAGGTTAGGCCAAGAGACGGTGGCATGGCCTAGGCCAGTGTTTCCCAACCTTGGGCCTCCAGCTGTTTTTGAACTACAATTCCCATCATCCCTGACCACTGGTCTTGCTAGCTAGGGATGATGGGAGTTGTAGTCCAAAAACAGCTGGAGGCCCAAGGTTGGGAAACACTGGCCTAGGCAATGAGCTGCATAGCTCAGCAAGAATATGAACCCAAGTTCCTACCTCCATGTTCACACGCTACCCATTGTAGAGGAAAAGCAAAGCTAATCTTTTGAGCTCTGAGAGATGTCTGCTGGGGAGAGGAGAGGAGGAATTTCAGGTAAGCAGCCCTCTCACAAGCTTAGGTTCAGGCATTTTGTGTTTTCTCATTATGTTCTTAATCTGATTTTTTTTTTAGTGAGAGATTATTGTTTTCCAAGTAGATACTAGGAATGGATTCCACCACCACCATTCCACACATATACCATTTGGGACCATTACAAAATGGCTAAGGGCTTTTCACTTTCCTAGCGGTGTCTTTTCTTAGCCCTTCTTCCCCAGATTTTGTGAATGTTCATAGCATTCAAAATTAGCATCTGCCATGCATAATCATGTTCTGGTTTTTATCTAAATGATCTTTTTTGGTTTTGCTTGTGCAAAATTCAAATTTTTATTTTGTTTTCCTGGTTGTTGTTGTTTTAAAAACAAACACCAAAGTGGTTTTCTTTTGTTCATATATTACTGAATATCTGTTGACAAAAACAGCTTTCTTGATGTGGCCAATTAAAATGACTTGTTTCTTCACAATTCGTCATCCTTTTACCAAGCAACACCTCTATTTTATTTATATAGGCTTTAAGATATACACATGAATATATACATACACAAGCAGTACAGTTTTACATGTATATATGCAGATGCACATGCAAGCCGACAGACAAGCAAATAAATACTATATACACATTAATATATTCTGCATTGCACCCTTTCATAAATATAAACTTGTGATGGCTGGAAAGGGTGGCATACTTTTTCCATGAGTAAGGAATGACTGCATAACTCATGAGTGGCAAAGCAGAGCCACGCTGCTAATGGATTGTGTGCAGGCAGCCTTAGTGAATGAAAATAAAAATCCATTAAACTGCCCATCATAACATATTATAGATACACCATACCAGAGGGTTATGTCTGCAGAGTAACTAATATTTTTGTTAGAGCTAGCTGAAATAATTAATACAGTCAAAGAAATAAAAAGATTTATAGCTGGTGTTTATTTCCCACTGGCAGGCTGTAAATACGTATTTCATTCATAATGTGGTGTGTGCTAACCTATGTCTGGGAATTTCTAGAATGGAACTCACCCATTCTTTGGATATTAAGCAATACAGAATGTTTGTTACTTTGGATGGATCTATCCATCTTGCCACCAATATTTGAGTGATTGCTGCAGATCAGGAGCAGACGACTGAACTATGAAATTAACCTAAATACTTATTTAATTGAAAAATTTAGATCCTGCCCTTTCACTTACCAAAATAGTGTTCATGGCAGCTAACAGAGTTCAAAACAGAGTAAACCGATCAACTATTCAACAATTAAAACAAAAGCCACCCCCACCCCAAACCCAGGCGCATCATGACAACCACAGCTTAAAGGTAAAGTAAAGCGACCTCTGACTGTTAAGTCCAATCGCGGAAGACTCTGGGGTTGCGGCGCCCATCTCGCTTTATTGGCTGAGGGAGCCGGCGTTTGCCGCAGACAGCTTCCAGGTCATGTGGCCAGCATGACTAAGCTGCTTCTGGTGAACCAGAGCAGCACACGGAAACGCCATTTACCTTCCTGCTAGAGTGGTACCTATTTATCTACTTGCACTTTGATGTACTTTCGAACTGCTAGGTTGGCAGGAGCTGAGACCAAACGACGGGAGCTCACCCCGTCGCGGGGATTCGAACCACCGACCTTCTGATTGGCAAGCCCTAGGCTCTGTGGTTTAGACCACAGTGCCACCCGCATCCCTTAGCCACAGCTTAAAACACCTTAATTAATGGAAAGTATACCGGGACAAAATTATATTCAAATGGTGATGGAAGCAAAAAGAGAGGGGGGACCAAATGCATCTCCCATAGGGGAAATCGGTGAATTTTTCAGTTTTTGTTTTTTACCATTTCTCATTTTTCCAGTTTTAAGTTCAGTTCCCCACAATTCCACATCAGTTTGCAATTTTTTTAAAAAAAAGTTCACATGAAAATTCATAAGCATTTTTGTGTGCATTTTTAATATACACATTTTTGTATTCACTTTTGACTAACACAATTTTTGTAAGACATATTTTCCCTACTATTTACCTAATATGCACATTTGTGTGTTATTTTCACCAATATATGCATCGTTGTATACGTGGCTGGAGAACTGCATTACAAAATTCAAAAAACTGAGTTTTGAAGGATCCCTGGGTTCACATATTTGTTTCAGAAAGTTCAAATTAGGTAGATTCACCTTTAAATGCAAACTGGATCAAACTTCTCCATGATGAGGCAGATAGAGAAAAGGCTCCCTCATGTATCCTGAGTAACCTTGTTGTCGTTTAGTCGTGTCCGATTCTTCGTGACCCCATGGACCAGAGCACACCAGGCACCCCTGTCCTCCTCCACCACCTGCAGCTTGGTCAAACTTATGCTGGTAGCCTCAAGAACACCGTCCAACCATGTCGTCCTCTGTCGTCCCCTTCTCCTTGTGCTCTCCATCTTTCCCAACATCCCTGAGTAATCTAGAACCCACAAATATCAGGATGCAGAGAAGGACCTTTCCATCAGGTCTTCAGCTATGAGAAGGATAATGTGAACTTGGCATCACATTTGAACAGGGAAACCCAGCCATGTTAGCTGGTTCGGGCACAGTCTGTATTAAGTTCACCATGGCATCTAGCTTTTCCAATCCCCTATCCCTAGTAATAATGCCAAGTATCACAAATTGTATGGAACTGAACCAAGAGATAGTGGATTGTCTTTCCCTCCTCCAGCCACAGAACAGGGGGGCCTTCCGCCCCCCACCAATACATTTAGAGGGCTGACCACCCCCTTCATTGACGGGCATATATTGGATTTGGTAAGGCCGCTGCCCGCCCACACAGAACACTGCCATGCCATCAGACACTTGCTCGCAGATGCCTCGCTCCCTATCAGAGCTCTGTGGGCATTGCAGGGATTCGAACCACCGACCTTCTGATCAGCAAGCCCAAGAGGCTCTGTGGTTTAGACCACAGCACCACCCGCGCCATTATATGTAAAATAGAAAATGCAAAATAAAATTTAAAAAAATTAAAGGCATGAGTGGGAGAGACTCAGAGCAGTTCAGTGGCACCAAGGCACGTTCTGGGCCAATGGGCTTTGAGACATCTGGCACCAGCACCGCCAGTTCCGCAGAGCGCAATGAGCCAGTGTTTTGGCAGTGCCTGCTGTGGGCAGTGTACATGTTTAATGACAGCCCCAAGGGCCACTCAAGGGCACGGAGCCCTGAGGCCAGGGTGCTGCTGGGCCTGGTACAAGCCTGCAAGGCTGAAGGAGCCCAGTTCAGCATGGTGAACTTTGGCGAGACAGCCATGTGAGGGCGGGGTATGAGACAATTCAGCTGGGAAGGAGGTGTGCTCTCTGGCTCTGCTCACAGTTGTCAGTTGTTCCCTGGCCTGTTCCCTCCCTCCCCATTGCTGCTCTCAGTACTCTGTGCTGGGGCTTCGGAGGGGAGTCAGTCGGGTAAGGATTGGTCCCACGGCCGCCCTTCTGTGACCCCCTGAAGACCAGGCTGATCAGCCCACATAGAGCGAGATGCTCAGTTCTCGTGTCAAGGCCTGCCCAGGCAAGATGAACTCCGTTCATTCACAGCCCCTAGCTCCTCCCAACACGCAACGCTACTGCATGCACATGCACGTGTCAGGGGCTGGGCAGAGGAAGAGTCGTGGAGACCGCCTCCCCATCCTGAACCTTCCAGGGAGGAGGAAGAGGAAGACAGTATAGATTTACAACAGTGGTTTGTGGGAGGTCACAGCTCAGAGGCAGATGAGGAGAATATTGGGAAATATTGGGAGAGGAGGACCAGGCAGAGCCGGAGCAGCAGCTGGCGGACACATTGTCACTGGAAAGCACCCCAGACCCACCATCTCCCAGAACCCGGCGAGCCTTAAAAGTAGGAGAGCAAAGAGCTCGAAGAAAGAGGGCACTTAGCGGCCTCCGTAGAGGAGATGATAACGACGACAAATGAGGAAGTGGGAGAGAAGGGGGATTGAGTTCACTCGGGACAACGCCGTTATCCAAGAGGCTGGGTTCTATAGCTGCTCTCTGTAAAGATTGAAATAAAAAAGGATTGCAAGAAACATGTCCTTGTCTTTATACTTTCCTGGGCAACCAGCCGGGCGCCGCTGACAGCACCCTGACAACATGACGCCATGACGTCACACACAACATCATGCCACATGTCATAACGCCACATGTGTGGTGTCATGTGCCATGACATTAAGCCCCCCCATCTCCAAGGTAAGCTGGCAACTGCGCCACAAAGTATGAATGGGGTGGGGTGGGGGACACTCACCACTTGATTGTCCTAATGTTATGGCTGGGAAGGGTGGAGGGGCACTTTCCACAGGAATGCAAGCACACTGTATATCCTGGGCCTCAAACAGCAAGGCTGAGTTGATGAAATGTGGCTTGAGTATTTACTAGTTGACCTTTCTGCATTCTCTCCCCCCCACTTAATCCCATATTTTTCATGGTATGACCAGTGATTTGGAAACTTTGGAGCGGCAGCACTAAAACGCATCTATACAAATAGGCATAGATTGAAGTAGCCACATGACTGCTTAAGCACCAGCAAAACAAGCTCTATTTAGCACACTCCTTAGCACCCCAAATAATCACATGCAGGTGGATTGGCAGATGGCTGTGCTCACATCATGCTGAAAGTTTACATTTTTGTGATGTGGCCATCATGCATTTAGGCACATGCCTGATGTTGTTATTTGGGTCACAGACGTAAGCCATAAAAAATCAGTTATTAGCCTGGTTTTGTTGCAGCACAGTGCTTATGACCAGAAAAGGGCCATACAAACTCTTGCCCTGTGTGCCATAAAAGCCCCACCTCCAATTTGGGGCAATAGAGGTTTTCCCAGGACACAAAAAGTGCTAATTATACCTCTGAAAGTATTCCTAAGAATGTCACCACCCAAAAGACCTTTCTGCCATCTGCCTATATAATCATGGAAATACATAGGCAGATATAGTATATTTCAATGTGGCAAATTTACACTGAATAAGCCCTGACTCCTTATGCAACACAGGTTCCAATGAAATGAGAGAGGAACAATTCTTCACTGATATTGCACCCAATGTCTCTTTGCCAAAGATATGTTCTAGTTAGGAGTTTAGAGCCTTTAATTGGTGTAAAGGATTGGAATTTTTTTCTCATTGGAAACCTTGATGGAGCATCATTTTAATTATGGTGAAATGCAGGTGAGTTAGTGGGAACTAGAGATGTTGTAATGATGTTTTTCTTCTAGATATAAAAATATATCTACTGACTGTATGAAAGGCTTAATTAGAGTGCCAGAAAGAGGGATAGCAAAAGTCACCTGAAAATAATTTGATTCGAGCACTGTAGAATCCAGATAGTGATATTTAAAAGAGATTATGCTGTACTACTGAATGTAAAAATCATATTTGGAAGCATTGTTTATTTTGATGTTTTCTTTCTAATTTGTTTCTCTCTCCCCATAATGGTGTTATCATAATACAAAACTCTCCTCCCACTCTCAAAATGCCTCCCTACCTGATTCCATCTGTTGTGACAACCTGGAGTGATTGCCTCAGGTTAGACATGGCAAGTGAGCAAGATGCCAAAATGCCAAAGACAAAGATGAGCCTTTTTCTGGTGGAGAATGTGGGCAGATTTACTTTCAACACCCTTTAACAATGTGAAAATTACAAATGTTAACAGAGAGCAACAGATCAGAAATCAGTTGGGCCCAAGATATAAATACAGCTGTGAGGAGACACACTGTAATTTACTTTCTGTTATGAATCTTTAATCATATACAGTTTTAAAAAGGCTTTGGAGAAATCAGATTTTCATTTGATAATTTCTCTCCATTTATGACTTAACTTTTCCAATGCACCTTTCACTATACAAAGTGCTTTGCATTCTTATCTCATAATCTTCAGAGCAGCCCTTTGGGGTAGGTCACACTTGTCCAAGGCCTCATAATTAGCTTTATGTGTCAGTCTGGATTTGTCTTTGAGAGAGTCACAGCTAAACCTCACAGATTAATCGCTGCACTACAATGGCCCCCACGACAGTTACTTCTTTCTGGATGCCATTGGAACCCTTCTGTGGCAGGAGCAGTGTCATAACTTGGTGACCCAGCCCCATTTATTTCCTCTGGAAAGGTCAGTGTGCTAAAGGACATGATATCACATAATAATATGTGGTAAAGAAATCTGGCCTATCAAGCAGTTTCTGGGTTCAATTCAAAGTACTGGTTTTGGCCTTAAAAGCCTTAATTAGTTCAGGACCTAATTATCACAAAGATTGTCTCTCTCCATATGATAGGGTTGGCACCCAAAGACCAAACCTGTTGAGCACTTTTTGGAGGGATTGGGGAGGAGTTTTGGAGCTTTTCGGGGAGGGGGAGAGAATTCACCAAAGATAAATTGATGATAAGCTTGCTGTGGCACCATCTTTGCTCCGGAGCCACCTCCAGCTGTTTGGGGTTCGGGGAGGAAAGGGGAGCCATTTCCAGCCAATCGTGGGCCTCTGCTGCACTTCCTGCCACGTGCACAGCTGACTGGCAGGCAGCAGGCTTTGCGTCTTCTCAGGCCAGGTGCACTTTGCAGTATGACAGGTACAGGAATGGTGGCTGGGGTACCCCCCCCCATTTTTATTGATTTTCCAAAAAAAATTAAACAAACAAACAAACAAACATAAATCTCAACCGTATTAAAACGAAACTTAGTAGCATTGTTAAGTGACTTCCTTGTATCTCATGGGTTGAATTTCAGTGTATATCATTTTAATGGTTTTCCAAAACCAATAATCTTATAAAATTGACTTAATCACTTAACATCTTTCTTTCTTTCCAATTCAGCATTAAACATATTAATTCATCACATTACCTATTTAAATCCTACGCTTATCTGTTATTTGCAAGCATCTCTAATTAATTTAACTTAACATATTTAACTAAATAGTCTTTAAATTTCGTCCATTCTTCCTGGTAATCCTCCTCCTCCTGGTGGCGGACTCTTCCGGTCAGGTCGGCTAGCTCCAAAAAATCCATCATCTTCATCTGCCATTCCTCCACTGTTGGGACTTCTTGTGTTTTCCAATTCTTAGCTAATAAGATTTGAGCAGCAGTTGTGGCATACAAAAATAATTTAACATCTTTCTTGGGCAATTCCAAACCTGTTATTCCAAGAAGAAAGGCCTCTGGTTTCTTAATAAATGTATATTTCAACATTTTTTTCAATTCATTATAAATCTTTTCCCAGAAGTCTTTCACCTTGGGGCAAGTCTACCACATATGATAAAAGGTACCCTCTTTATCTTTACATTTCCCTTCAAAATATAGTCCGACCCCCCACAAGGTCTGAGGGACAGTGGACTGGCCCTCTGCTGAAAAAGTTTGCTGACCCCTGATCTACAGTCAATAAAATGTTTTCAGTTTCCTACTGTACAATCTACCACAGGAGCTCGCTGTGTTTAACTCTGTAGTGTTGATGTGCCCAATGTTTCTCACATAGAAACACCCTGTATTCAAAGGAGGAAACAAGCCAAACCTTTCATGTGAAGACATGTTAAAAGGAATAATAATAATAATTGTTATTGTTGTTATTATTTATTTCTATTTCTACCCCGCCCATCTGGCTGGGTTTCCCCAGCCACTCTGGGTGGCTTTCAACAGAACATTAAAAACAGAATAAAACTTCCAACATTAAAAACTTCTCTATAAGGATGTCATTTCAACGCTTTTTATTATAAAAATTACAAAGAGGGAGTGGAATTTTGAACTGCACTAGTAACAATTCAATCTTTAATTCAACTTCTGAATCACACACATGTCCTCTTGCTCCCACCCTCCTTTTTTCATTTTTGTCTGGAAAGTATTTGGTTTGCAGAAATAAGGCTGGTTTAATAAAATTGGCCTCCTTCCTAAAAGTTTACCTGTGAGAACGCCGAACATAATAAAATCAGATTATGAAGGCAATCATATTTACCAGTAATAAATCAAATCTTGCAGACATCAGTTAAGTCTCCCTTACTGCACTGGGACAATATCAAGTGTGCATACATCAATACCTGAGGTGCCAGAAATATATTTCATAAGTTCAGGGGGAGAAATTGCACATACACTTGCCGCACCATTATGAGCAGTGAATTTGTAATGTGAACATTATGATGTACAAAGTGGCTTTGCTCTTACATTTAATAAGTACCGCATGTCAGACCCACAAACATAATAGAATTTGTGGATGATTTCTTACCATTAAATGCAGGTTATTGTTTTCAGGAAGAGAACTGCTTGGAGCTTCATCAACAGTATCTAATTTTAAAGAGCCATTCTCCTCCTCTTCATCGCTTCAACGCACAGCAGTTTCTTTAGAGCGGTAATGCAATAAAAAATGTAAATAAAAGCTGGAGTGAAATAAGCATGGGGCAATCTTGCCCTGGTTTTTTTTATATAGAAAAGGGCTTGCTTTTAAAAGCATGTCACTGCTTTAAAATAAGAAGAAGTCATGATCCTAAGAACTTGTTCTACATGCAGAAGCCAGTTTCCAGTTGGCTGTTTTCATCCTCCAGCTGGATTGTGCAGAAACCCTGATGTGGACTGACTGGTGCTCAGTGATAAAGCATATTCTTTGTATGCAGATCATCCTAGGCTCAGTCTCTGACATCTGCAGATAAGGACCAGGAAGGACTCTGTTCAGTGTAGGAATGGACAAGCCCAGGCTTCCTCAACCTCAGCCCTCCAGATGTTTTTGGCCTACAACTCCCATGATCCCTAGCTAGCAGGACCAGTGGTCAGGGATGATGGGAATTGTAGTCTCAAAACATCTGGAGGGCCGAGGTTGAGGAAGCCTGGACAAGCCTATCAATCTTGGTTCCTAAATTGTTTCCCTATCTCCACCCCCCCCCCCATAATCTTAAAGAAAGTTTCCACATTTCCACACCAGATTTTTCTTTTTAAGTCTTCATGAAAATGTGTCAGCGCCTTAGTATACATTTCTCCTAGAAGTACATGTTTTTATATGCATTTCCCCTCATACGCACATTTTTGCAAGCAATGTCCAGTAATATATTTGTATGTAAACTTTCACCAATATATACCCATTTTCTGCACTCTTTCCTCTAATAGATATGTTTTTTGAATGCATTATTTGGAAAAAGACATGCAAAGTTTGGAGAAGGGAGAATTTGAAGGATAGCTGTGCACTAACTTTGTGCACTACTTTGAGAAGTGTGAACTAGGTAGGTTTGCATTAAAATGTGAATTAAACCACATGTCCTTTTCTAGTTAATCTGGGTCCTGCTGGGCCAGCATGCTCAGCAATTATCATAAACTTGATGCACACAGAAGAGCAGCCATGAACTGAGGGGTGAGGGAGGTAAAAAGGAAACTTGAGACAATGTTAAGATTGCTCTCTGTTGATGTTGTTTTCCTTCTTTACTAGAAGCACACTGAGGGCATACACAACTGAACTCCAACTTACAGGTTTCAAAAAATGAAAATTTCCACATTCACAACTGTGCTTACATAATTGTGTCTGCTGCTCCATTAATGCTTGATAAAGATGCAATTCAGCTGCATGCTTGCCATTTTAAAGTTCAATCAGTTACAAGGAAAAGAAGCCACATGCCACCTGCAGCTAGCAAAGACGACAGGAAGGCTAAGAGGCCAAACAAAACCAATAGTCTATAAGGATTGGAGGATTTTTAAAGAATAGTTTAAAAAAAATGGTATAAAAGGAAACTTATTGGCAGAATTAGACTGAACCTTGCATTATATAAATATAAGTTTGTAGGGAAGTTAACAGAAACGATATAAGAAATATGTAACTGTGCAGTATAAGATAATCAACAGATAAAGTACAGTGAGACTAATAGGAAGTCATTTTTAATTTCTTGTTTTACAAGTTTTACAGTCATTCACATCATTGGGAATACACAGGATGTTAGTTATAAGAATTGTGTTGTTTCATATATTGCTACTGTCTGTTTATCAATTTATAGTTTATTTGATTGTATGTTTGTTAGTTGGTTTGTTTGCTTTCCTGGCATAAATGTATCTATTTTAAAACAATAAAAATATACAATTAAAAGAAAAAGAAAAGAAAAAGAAGCCACATGCCTGTTTACACGTCTTTCACTGAAGTGCTTAGCTGGACTGTGTCTAAATTTTTAGTGTTAACAGCGATGGCAAATCCATTTCTTTTCCGTTTGGTTCTTGAGATCCAAATCAATATGTCACATCAGGCATTAGGCATGCATTTACATAAAATTATTGCCAATTTGAAGGGATGTTCCTGGCACTTGGAGTGCTGTGCTCAGTGATCTTAGCCTTTGTTTAGCACCATTTCAGTTCCATGAAATTCATAATTGAAATATATTCGGAGTTGAGTGTGAATTTCATGCTCTTTATTCAGCTCATAGTAGCAATGAATGAAACTTTCCCCAAAACGTCTAACTATATATACATTATTTACACAATGGGCCCCGCATGATTGGCTAATTCCGGGCTGCTCCTATAGGCCAATCAGGTTGTGGATTCACCTCTTCCAGAAGCCTGATTGGCTGCTCCTGCCAATTTATATGAGGTGAGAAGTGAATGATTTTGGCAACAGAGGGCTGGGGATAGACATGAGGAGATGAAGGTGGGACACAAGAATGCCGGAAAGGAAAAGACTGCATGATCTAGGGAGAAACGAACATGGCCTGGGGCAGAGTTTTTGCCAAGGGAACAGAAAGGAAATCCTGGATTTTTGCAGTATTGTAGAGGCTAATCTGTGGATTTCCAGGTGCTGCTGGACTCCAACTTTCATCAGTCCTGGCCAGCATGTCCAATGGGCAGGAATGTTGGTAGTTGTTGTCCAACAATATTTAGAGAGGCACAGTTTCCTCATCCCAGGTGTAAAGAAAGAAGCTAAATTACATTGCAACAGACTGAGCAAATGAGAGAGAGGAATCAAAGTTTATTTCTTTTGTGTTTGAAACAGAAAAGGTTAACCATTCATTAATAGGAAATGGTGGAAAAGTCACTGCCTTACAGGTACCTGAGTGTAAATGTTGTCAAGCATCTTGCTAATGTAATAAATTTAATTCAAATGGTTATCCCAGGAAAAGTACTATTCCAGTTTGCATGAAATAAACATTCCATGAAATAAAATTGTTTTTGTAATTATAGACAATATAGAGCCATTTATCTCATCTTGAGGGAGAGTGATTATCTTTCAATGATACACTTCAGTATGCTGTCAGAAAACATGTTATTGTTGAGAGAAGATACATTGTACTCCCTGACTAATGAGTTCATGGTCAAGATAAATGCTAAACAGGTATTATCTTCCGCAAACTGTGGTTTGAAAACTTTCATCCCCACATCCTTAGGTAAGGTCAAGTGTCATTGATCTCAACAGATCACCATCCAGCTCTGCAGTCTGCAACTGCCTTTTATGGCATTTTAATCCCACCTTTCTCCTAAGAAATTTAGGAGTTAACATGGAACTTGTCTGTACCCCCCAATAGTTTCATCGTGCACCTCCAGGGGTGAAGTTAAACTGCTGTGTTAGCAGAACCTACGTGACCTCCCAGGCAAAAGCCTGGGCAGTGTGTATTGAGGTCCAGGGTTGCCCAGATGACACAACTGCTTTCTCAGCCAGGTCTTGCGAGGTGTTTTCCGAAGTCTTGCCACTGGAAGTCAGGTTCTGAGGCTGTGGGGCGCGCGTAACATCATGATGTCACACTGCAACATGACGTCATGATGCCACACACACTGAGCAACCATAACCTGGGGCCCAAGTTGGGTCTCCTGGCCACCATAGAGAAATGAATCTTCCTAGCACCCCTTAATCCTAACACAGTGAGCAGGATCTGAGACACTGTTCTTCCTGCACAGGCAAGTTCATTCTGTAAAATAATCACCTGCTGAAATTTCCTGTTCTCCACAACTATTAAATATGTGGGAGTCCTGCACTCTTTTGTCTGGCTGGAATATCCATTCAAAACCACTTGCATCTGGTCACCCTAAATGGTCTAATCACAGAGCAGTTATGTCTGCATCGATTCTATGAGTCCTGAAACATTTCAACAGGTGAGGAGAAGCCACTATACTAACTTCCTGGCAGATGTGTTGCTGGTGTTACTGGGAGGAAGAGGAGCAAGGAGGCAGGGAGGTGGATATGGTGCAAATGCACTGCAGAGGCAATCCAGCACCCCTGGTGGTACATTTGCACTGCATCATCCTCCCTGTCACTTTGCCCTTACCTACCCACCTTCTGGGAAGCTAGTGCAGCAGTTCTGCCCCACCTAGCAAGTCGCTCCTCTGATTCAGTCAGTTCAGGTATTCCAGTACTCTAGCTCTGACTGAATAGAAAATTGCATTCACTTCTAATCTTTGCTCTCCAGCAAAGCTGCAGGAGAACATCAACAGTGTAAGCCAGGGGTCAGCAAGGTTTATCTTGCCTGGGCTGGATCGATCCCACGGAGATCGCGCACCTGTGATTTTCGGCATCTGTGTCTGCACAGATGCAATTTTCGGCATCTGCGCATGCGATTTTCAGCACCGCGGAAGCGAGTCCCCATGCCGCGCCAGTTTAGCACAGCGTGCAAGCAGGCCGCTTGGTTTGGGGGCAGCTCATGGGCTGGTCAAATGACCTCTGTGGGCCGCTTTTGGCCCATGGGCCTTAGGTTGCTGACCCCTGGTGTAAGCTTATGCATGTCTGTTTGGAAGTAAGTGCCATAAGGCTTGAATTCAGGAAGTGTGTAAAGTTTTCAACTTTGTTGAGTCCACAGCTCCCTTGACCAATTTTTTCTGTGGCATGCCTGTGGGGCTCAGGAGCCCAATTATGCCACCCCTTGCCTGCAGAGCTGGCAGGCTCTCACCCCTTTTCAAACACCCTCATGGAGGGTTAGCCTCCTCTCTCCTCTCCTTGGGAGTCCTCTGGGCACCCACTGCTACTCCCCCTCACACTGCCCCACTGGGGCCTGGGAAGAGGATGCCCCTCGCATAAGTGGCCAAACAGAGACTGACCAAAGGTGAACTTGAGACCAGAGCCTTTCCTTGGGAGGCAGCAGTGGCAGTAATGGGCGCTGCCAGGCGTGCATGGTAGAGATGCTCTCCTTCAGCACCGGGCACTCAGCTCCCAGGCAGGCCTTGCACACAGCAAGCCCAAGAAAGGCCTGAGCAGTGCCTGTCTGCCCAGCCTCCCTCACCCACTCGCTTGCCTATGCCGAGGCTGCCTCAGATCCTGGCAACCAGCACCCCTGGTCAAGGTACCGTTCGCCTGCTCGTAGCCAGGGCTGCTGCAACAAACAGCTGTGCAAGCCTTGGGGAGGAGGAAGAAGGGAAGGAAAGAGGGACAGAGGCCAGGGTTGCCCGCCGCACCCCTTACCATCATTCAAGGCACCCCAGGGTGCCACAGCACTCTGGTTGAAAACCAGTGGTGTAAAGGATTGCATCCTCAGTGGCTTTTAAACAGTATGATTCTTATATTACCTCTGGAGCTGCAAAGTGGGTTCATTGCACATGAAGAAACATCAACAACCAATAAGCCCAAGCCCCATTCCAGCACCACCACCCCAAAATAAAAGTTTGATTTGGGCACAAATGTAACATAAAGGAACAACAAGGAGTACATTTTTCGAAAAGGTCCACCAAGACAACACAACCAAATATCTCTTCTATGCAACGAAAATGAATTTCTGACTCATAACTAATGCAAAGAATACAGAGGACTTTTAAATGATCACTGCCAGGTAGAGCAACTCTGGTTATAGTGGGAAGTGCTTCAACCACGAAAAAATCTTTTCTCCCTGATAGGAATCCAACATGTTCTCCTGATTACTGAAGAGCATCACCTGCCCTGATTAATGCAGATTCGAGAAAAAATTTCTGACTCAAAAAGCTGAGAAAGAAACCCTACCAGACTGGCTTCTTTTTTTAAAAGAAGCACCAAATCTGCAGTCACACATATTCTGGGCTTGGATTTAATCCACAGTGCCTCTGGACCTGAACTGCAGAGAAATCTGGATGACCCATTGTACAAAGTACTGAAGGTGACAAAGTTCTATCATGATCTGAAAATAGTTGGAAGGGAAAGCATCAACTAATGTACAGAAGCATGAGTCAGCGTTGAACTTGCTACCTGGAACATTTGTCTAGTGCATTATTAATTCTGCTCTAGCCACTATTGCTTGGCATTTATGGTGTCCTCAGCACTGTACAGGAATAATAATAATAATAATAATAATAATAATAGTAATTTTATTTCTATACTGCCCTATACCCACACTCCCACTAGCATTCTACCTGCACATTTATTTATTTGTTTTGGTAGTTTAAATTACTTTACTGAGAGTTTGGGTTTTCCTTAAGTCTACGAAAGGATATAGAGAGTGATGTGCCCTGGTCTCCTCCCCCGCTGCCACACTCACGTCTGCCTAACTCGCGCTAGCACTTTGTCAGCTGGGCCAAAGGCAGGTTTAGGGGAGCAGGGCTGGTTTGGTTGCACTGAGAGAAGAGCCTCAGGGGCACTGCAACTATGATGTAGAATGGAAGGTGAGAAGTTGGGCAAACTGAATTTTGGCTTTGCCCAGGGCACTGCTGAAATTTGAGATCCCAAGGTCCGCTATTGACTGGGCCAAGATGTTTCATCAGCTGGGGCTCCCTGAAGCACATGGAGTAACAACAGTTCATTGCTTGGCCTCTACAGGCGATGTTTCAGTGTAGAAAATCATCAGAAGGGACCTATAATTTGTCTGAGTAGGTAGAGATGGCAACAGAAAGTCTCTTCTCTCCATCTGCTTTGTCTTTCACCCACCACAAATTATTACAGATCACCACTTGCATGTGTATATTCCTAAAATAGTATAAATTGATAGAAGGAGACCTCTTTACACTGGCTGGGTAAGAACTGAGCGCTGAAAATGCTTCATTGTGTTTTTTGCAGTCACGGTCACCAATGTCATTTTTCTGGCTCTGCAAGTACCTCATGGAACATGGCTGCACCAGCAAGAAGTGTGTGACTCTGCAATTTTAAAGAACTCCACTGTGGTGTCTTGGAGAGCGAGAAAGCAATACCCACCCCCCACCCCACCAGCAGAGAATTAAATGCAGTTGCTGCTTTCACTGTGTGCCTTTGATACCCAGGATAACAAAACCATACATACTATAATTACTCCAATAGGAATAAGCAAGACTTCATCTATTGTCTCAGCGAGAGCCTTTGCAAGGCTGCAGGGGAGGTGGAGATGTCATTTTGGTGGTGTATCAGCACACGTTAAATACATTGGAGGAAAACAGAAGTAATGTGTAGGAGTTTGACATTCCTGCTGTGAGGAAGGGATGCTTGCACAGCAACCCTTATGACCTCTTTTCCATCACAGAAGCAGGAAGAGAGGAGTAATGTTTGCGGAAAATGTCAATAAACTGGACCCTCAATTGACAACAGGTTACCTAAATAGGACAATACCCTTTATTTTGTTAGCGTTTGGATCTCTAGATAATTAAAGGCAATACCAAAGCAGGATTTGCAGGCCAGTGTCTCTCCAGCGGCAACATTTTAGTTCATATTTTCATCAATATAAAATAATGCTGATGCTCTACTTCAGAGCCAACCTTCATTGACATTGGGATCATCAATAGGGCATCCTGCTACAATCCCTTTTACATGTCTCTTTCACTGCAGCTTGAAGTTTATTGAGCAGCATGAGGCCTTTGTATTACATCAAGCCAGCAAATGATGTGAAGATCGTGTGCCCTTCAAGCCAAGGAAAAAGTAAGCAGCAATAACCATTAAAAAAAAAACAAAATCAAAAACAGACCATTATGGCAAACAAAGCATATGCTGTGTGATTCAACAGAAGGGCAAATAAAAGAGCAGACTTCTGGATGGCATGGAATTTAACTTCCCTTGTGTCTGTGTTTCTTTAAAAAAAAAAAACCACCACCAGCAACAGCAGCAACAACCCACCACCAAAACAAGTTCCAGCCTTTATGCCTACTAGGATACCCTCTAAACTAAATGAACAAAATACCACATATGTGAGCCAGAAGGGTAGCTGGAAAAATATTTCTCATGAGGTTAATACCTTCCCCACAACTAGAAGGCAGTTTTTAAAATAATTTCTGATGTCACTGAAGTTAAACATTACCTGAATATGAGTTAGTGCAGCTCATAATGCCTGCCTGCATTAAGAACCAGGCAGCATTTCACCCCAGTGGCTGCCAAATGAGATGTGTGCACATGTAGCCAGTAGCCATGAATGCATGAAGTGTGAACCCTGGTTGCTAGGGCTTTTGTCCCCATGGAGAGAGCCCTCTGCACATGCTACCTGCGTAGGCCCACTTCAAGCTGAGCAGCACCCAGGGAACGTGCTCAGTGGATGCCCCCGCAGGGGTGTGGTGCTCACCTTTCACGTGCAGGAGCTTGTCATGGCAGTCCCCCAAGGAGAATCCCAAAATGCAAGTAGCTGTGTTGACCCACTATTACGTATAAACATACACAGAGATTGAAGATCAGCAGTGCATTGTCTAATACCCAGTTTATTAGGCTCAGTAGGATCAGTATCACTGCTATCCTGTACATACCCATAGTTTCCCAAGAATAAGGTCCATTGCATTCAGTAGGGTCAGTTTCAGTTTCTCTTAGTTAGTTTCTTAATTTTTTAGTCTTAGGTTTAGTTCTCCACAATTCCACATCAAGTTGTTTTTTTTTTTAAAAAAATATTGATTAACATTTGTATGCATTTTGGGGTGAACTTCTACCAAAATAACATTTTTTTGCAAGCAATTTTCCCTAATACTATACAATAAAGGTAAAGGTAAAGGCACCCCTGCCCGTACGGGCCAGTCTTGTCAGACTCTAGGGTTGTGCGCTCATCTCACTCAAGAGGCCGGGGGCCAGCGCTGTCCGGAGACACTTCCGGGTCACATGGCCAGCGTGACAAAGCTGCTCCGGCGAGCCTGCACCAGCGCAGCACACAGAACGCCGTTTACCTTCCCACTATAAAGCGGTACCTATTTATCTACTTGCACTTAAGGGTGCTTTCGAACTGCTAGGTGGGCAGGAGCTGAGACCGAAAGACGGGAGCTCACCCCGCTGCAGGGATTCGAACCGCCGACCATACGATCGGCAAGTCCTAGGCACTGAGGTTTTACCCACAGCGCCACCCGCGTCCTTATACTATACAATAGTCTATGGAATTTTCTCCGATATACACATTTTTGTGAACACTTCCACAATGATATGCTTCACAACCGCAAGTAACTTGCATCTTACACTTCTTTTACTTGCGCAATCTCAGCTTTGCGTGGGTGGGGAGGAAATACCGTAAATAAATGGAAGCCCACCCTCTATTTATTCATCCCCCCCACCCACCCATGCAAAGCTGTGATCGTGGGCATACCTGACTTTGGAAAGGAAGTACCAGGGCTTTGGCAGCATCCCAGCATCGTCATGCAACCTTCCCAAAGATGGGCAAGCAGCCCTCCACCATACAGAGGGGCCAGTTATGGGGGTGCCTGGTTTTCTGCATTCTTATGTTTACTCATGGACCCCCAGAAATGAACCCTCACATACGTGTGTGTTACCTGAATATTAAAACACTATATAATTTTTGGTACATCTTTTTTTTTTTTGGTTGAAGAACTACATTGCCATACCTTTTTTAATGTACATTTCAAAGGATAGTTGTGGCTTGGTTCCTGTTTTGATTTGGAAAATATGAATTAGGTAGATTCACGTTAAAATGTAAACTGAATAAATTTCTCCATCATCCCTTCTCACTGCATAGGCTTAACTTGTAAAACACATTGAGTTTTAATAAAACGCCTTAAATGGCTTGAAATGCAACTGTGCTCTGATAATTAGAAATGCAAACAGCCCTCCCTGCAAAGAAGTGTTACCATTTAAACTGCTAGTGTAATGTGGGAATGCATCAATGATCAGGAGAGAAGCATCCATCCTCTGCTTGATTATTTTGCTCATTCTCTTGACTTCCTCTATGCTAAACTGTCAGGAAAAAAACTTGGAAACCTCTTTAACACCTCATTCACTTCCAAGAAGAAGGAAGGTTCCATCAACCACCCTGGCACTCCAAAATATGAAGTCATCACTCCTGAAAAAAGTCCTGCTTCCGCCCTTCGCTATAAAACTGTGCAGCTAAGAGGCAGGACTAACCTGCCTGTGCAAGGAGAACCTCTTTCATTTTGCCTGAAGAGGGCTAGTGTTTAGCAGGTGAGGAGGTGAAAGGGAACTACTCTGAAGCTGCATGTACAAAAGGTCTGTAATGTTAAACACCCACTCACGCTGACTGATGGTGTGGGGTAGACACACTTGCCAAACATAGGGTTGTCATATTTCAAAACCGCAAAAAAAACACCCCACACTGTTTTTGAGCTATTTTTAGGGAAGTTGGCAAAAAGAACATGGCTTGCCATACGTCCTGATTTTTCCAGGACATTTTGCCAACTTTTGCCCGGACTCTGCCACCGACTATGGTATTCTGCCTATGTCTGGGAAATTACCCTAGCAAAGAGACACTGGTTTACAGCGCCTAAATTCCTGACAAACTAGAGCGAGTCAATTCCATTTGAATCCCCAGCGTAGCAATTCAAACAACAACAACAAGCAAGGCATCAGGCAAGATGGTGTTAAGTGTCAAAGACAAACCAAGCTGAAGCCTTATTTTGAAGCAGACCTTTGGTTCCCTGAGCAGATTTTCTGTGGGTCAGCATCTTCACCATTCACTTGCTCAGAACCCTTTTCTTTTTCTTCTTTGAGGAAATGTTACTTCCCACCGAAAAAAACAACAACTTTAAATGTCGTTTGGCTGTTTGTCAAAATTAAAGTTTGTTGCAATTGCAGAACTATTCAGTCCTGCAAAGATGTAAGTTTGCCCCCTGGAGCAGAATCCAGATATTCTCATTTTAGAGGTATGTGAATGCTAAGGATGTGAAAAGCTCTGTGGAGCTTATGTTTAGACTAGGCTAACATTTTAGCAAAAACAAAAAAATCTGAACAGAAAGCCAAATCCACATTATTGGTACCAGTTCAGAGTTGTTCAGATGTGGAATGAAAGTCGGTTCTATTAAAAAGCTTTCAGTGTTCATACCAATTTCTTCTCAATGTTAGGATGTTAAACTAATATTTATTGCCCAACTACGAGGCCTCAGGAACCTGGAAATGTTTTCACCTCCACTGGGATAAGTTAAAGGCTTTACTGGAATGCCAATTTCCACCTGTTTGGGCAAGCACTGAACAGCATGCATTGACTTAAAATAAGCAGCTGAAAAAGCCATCCCTGCTCCATTTTGGAAGGAGTGTGCAAAACTGGAGTTTCCAATGAATGACCTGACCCATTATTTGATTAATTATATCAAATATTAATTAATTAAAAGAATGCACACAATGTCTTTCATTTCAGAAAGGAACTACAAAGGCAGTTTTCAAACAAATAAAACAAGAACAAAACATTATAATAAAAGCAGCTCAATTAAAGCAAGTTAAAATATCAGCCACAGAACAGGAATGCCAAGAACGCTGATATTAAGAGGCAGAGAAAGACTCATCGGCACCTTTTCAGTTGTCAGCATAAACATCCCACTGTGTGGACCACGGCACAAGGTAGGAGAACTCTCTTCTCTACGCTTTTCTTCGATGTACACCTGCAGCCTAGGGAGAGCTAATAGGGCTGTGTCCACAGATTGCAGCAACCTGTTGGGATGATCTTTGATCAGCCTTCCCTTCCCTGCCTGCAACGAATGTCAAAAGGACCAAATCAATACTAAAATGTCCTGTAGTGTGAAGTAAGCAGATAAAAAGGGAGTCCCAAGTGCCAGTCAGGGACTCCTCCCAAATTCCTACTCAGGCCCATAAAAGGTGACAAGTCAAAGCCCACAAGGTAGAGGGATAGTGGGTGGTGCAGCTGCAAAAGGAGGGAGAAGAGGAGGCAAAGTGGGCTGGGTTGTCTCCTCACATTGGGAACGAGCACAAGGCAAAGCTCCCTGTATTTATTATATGGCTCTTCTGCTGGCTTGTCACAATTAGTTAGAAGATGGTGTATCAATCTTGCTTCTCTGAACAAATTCCATGCAGTTCAAGATGGTGTCCACCATGAATCATCTTCCACACCTTTCTTCATGGATCTCAGGATTAGCAGTTTCTTGAATCATTCCACTGGCTCCTCTAGATGTACTACAAATGAATATAAGGTGCTTCTCTTATTCTTTGCTTGCGATTGTTCCATGAATGAGTGTGTCCAAAAGCAAATCTGTCAAAGGCTACACAAGCAATTTTCTCCCAAGGACATTCTAATAATAAAGAAGGTACAAATGCTGTAGAACTATATTAACTCATATACCTGAATTGGATTGGGTTCACTGTAATCTAATGACTCACACGGAATAGGTCCAATGGGAGCTGATACCTATGGCCAAAATGTCACAAGGCTAAAAGCAATATTTTGATCTGATCAACTGCTCTGCTCTGCCTATTTGAAATCATGAATACTTGAATCTTTGCCCACTATAAAATGGTATCCTATCCACATCGTGATAGATATGTACTAGGTGTGTCAATATCTCCATGAGAAATATCTCTCTATTGATTTCCCCATTCTGGGAAGATTAGCACAAGGTCACAAATGTGCATTCTAGGTATCTTTCAGAGTGGATTTTTCAAGAATAACATGTACTCTTGTAAGAAGGCATGACTGTGTGTTGTCACCGTCTTAAAATTGCCAACCTCAGTAAAGCATCACCTGGCCATTACTGTCACTTAAAAAAGAGGGGGGTTTTTTCAGAGAAAGTGCCAGGGGCAGGACATTGCTACAAAAAATGTCAATACTGGTTGTTGCATAACGGGGCTGAGGAACTGGTGGCACTCCAGATGGTTCTGGACTACAAATCCCATCATCCCTGACTATGATGGAGTCCAATAACATCTGAAATTTTCTCACCCCTGTTGTAAAAGTATTCCATTATGCAAAAGACCTGTTCATTGTCCCATATAAGTTATTTGCTCATTGCTCAAAATACTTTGTTCTTGTCCAAAATAGTTGATAAGCTGGTATATACATCTAACAATATCTAAACTTCATAGCACCCTTCCTTTTTGAAGTTTCATTTATGGAAACCTACAGAGATGTAATGAAACAGCCTGTAGCACCTTCTCTTGTTCCAAAGCCCCTCTTTATTATTAAGAAGCAAGGAGACACCTTATTGCTTGCTCCTACATATTGTAATCAAATCCCCACGGTGCCATCAACCAGCAGCCTATTGTTGGAATCCAACCTTTATATTAAAAAAGCTAGAGATTATAATATGAAATTTGACTGATTTTCCTGGGAAGAAATCCTATGTCATAAAAAATGTCCTTTCTCTAATCAAAATATCACCTGAATGAAGTCATCATGTTTAGCCTGATTACATTTTCCCCCTCCATATATGTGCAGCTGCATTTGCCTCTCCATAAATGTCATTTGATTATGAGAAAATAAACAGGAAGGGACTCCGAGGGAGTCAGTACAGGCCCTGCTTGTTTACCTGCTGCAGCTTTCTTAGCTGAAGAACAAATGTCATGCAAATGGTGCACTAGCAATCAGCTGCCAATCACAGAGGCTTGGCATTCTTGATGATTTGCTAAATCATTTAAAGAGACATGCTTTACTAAATGAAAAAATATCAGCAGCCAGGGCCTGTGTTTAAACACAGGGCTGAGTTATTATCCCAGTAGGCTGGAATGAAATGAAGACATCTTCCAATTAAAGCTTGCAGATGAACCCAGACACCCCCCTCTCCCCCCCCCCCCCCATAAAGACAGGCAGACTATGATTGGGAGAGAACAGCGACAGAGGCTTTCATTACAAGCTGATTATGGTGATATAATTCCCAGCGCTGTGTGTCTGCGGGCCCAACTTCACATTTGAAGGTTTTTAATATAATTTCCTTAGGGTGAAATGCTGAAGATTTATTAAACTTTATGAAGGGCTTACAGATCCAATTTAAGAGGACATATCATAGGGCAAAACTGACAGATGATAAAATACATTCCAAGGGCTTTTTAAAAATATATTTTTTAAAAAAGCAAGGAAGGGAAGTTTCAGCTGGAAACTGTTCTTGGAAGAATTTCTTATTTTATTGATTTTTTTTTCAAAGGATTGGTGAATTTGGAGTTTAAAAAACTAATCATTTGCCAAAACATTTAGAAAGGGTTTCTTACACTGGTGCAGGTCTACAGCTTATTAAAAAAGTACAGGTATTTGAGAACTCTACTTATTTTATTTAAAATGAAACAGAAATAAGGCAGGGGAGAACCTGTTCCTCTACCTCTCATCTTCACCATCAGAATTATTGTCATATGTTGTACACTGTTCTAAATTATGAATTATTGTTATGGATTCAAATAATTTAGTTTGCAATCTTATGCATGCTTTCTCTCTTTTTCCGTGAATGGGTGCATCTTAATTCAATGAGACACACTATAAAGTAAACATACACAGCATTCGGCCTACAGTTGCATGGTTTCTTTTGACTGCAAAGTCATTGAGATGTTATAAACCCTGCATATGATAAATACATTTCAGTGAATGTCCACAGTTTGGCGAGTGTTGACATTCATATGAATGCTGACACTCTCAAAGGAATTTTTTGAATGTCAGAAAACATATATCTATTTCTCCATTTCTCAGACATACAACAGTGAATGCTGACAAACGGCAATCATATTTAGGTGACTGTCAACATTCATCAGTGCATTTCTAAGTTCTTAGAAATTTATAAAAAAATTGTCTAGAATGTAGCATTCATATATGAATAGCTACATTCAACAGATTACAGCTATTCACTATACCGTGCGTCCTTATTAATATACACCATCATTAATAAATTTGTTTTAGAGCAAGCTGGATCCGAAGGACTTTCCTTTGATGCAGGAGCTTTGATGGAAGTCCCTCTAGTGTGTTCTTATGGCTAATCCACATTAAGAGGGGCTGACAATAGCATGAAAAAGCCAGATTACTTGATAGCTAGAATACACTTTATGTAGGGCTGCCCTTATATCTGGTCCAGAAGCTGCAACTAGTGCAGAATGCACAGAGCTGGTTGTTGGCAACATGATATTCCTTTGTTGAAAGAACTGCACTGGTTGTCAATTTGCTGCTGGCTCAGGTTCAGGGTTATTGTGTTAATTCACAAAGCCCTAAACAACTTGGGTCAAAATTATCTTGAGGGCCATCTGATTCCTCATGGCCCTACTTGATCAGTGAGATCCTCTGGCAGGACACTTCTGGTGGTTCCCCATGCCCCTGAACTTTGATTTGCCTTTACTAGCAACCGAGCTTTAAATGTGGCAGGACCTGCCCTGTGGAACTGCCTACCAGCAGAGATTTGGCAGGAATCATTCCTGCCTTCTTTTTAGACATCTCCTAAAAATTGTGTTATTCAGACAGGCCTTTGCACTGTGCGTTCCTTTTCATCAACCAGTATTTTGTATGCTACATACTGCCTTGGTGCATTGTTATGGACGTGTGGTGTTTAAATATTTAAATAAATTCAACAGAAGTTGGAGACACACTAAATAAGTTCAGCTTGTACTAGTAGTCAAGGTGGGGTTCCCCCCCCCCCCAGGGCAGGGGAAAATAAAGTGAAGAAAGGGCACCAGCCACTCAAAATACTCAAAATGAAAGCAAACATCCCAAATATAATAGCACAGATGTGTGGATAGGTTGCAATGGTAAATTTCTATACAAAGATGTCAAATACAAACTCTAACTGTAATCACACTATATATTGATTTCTGAAGCTCAATGAGTAGCTTGCCCATGAGCCCATTTCAAACAGAAACTTGATTCCAAGCACACAATCTCTGTTAACCCATTTCAACAGCCCAGTGTGGAAAAAAATAAAATAGCCTACATATTTTATCTATGTATCATGCCCCAAAGAAGTGCTAAGGTCCCCTGTTAAAAGATCAGTCCTGATTTTAAAAAGTCCTGCTGGAGATGTGATCAAATGAAAACACATTTTCATATATGGTGAAATATACGAAACGCCATATTCATATATGGTGGCATTGCCTGTTTGAGCAAACATATCTCTGGCCTTGGAGCACCAGTGATGAAGGATGGACAGTCACAGATGTTTCCACAGCTGTAATGAGGAGGCCTTTGTGGCTGGACCTTCTACTTCTCCATCTCCAGAGGCAAAAAATCTGCAGAATCTTGTGATACCCCCTTCCCTTGGAGACACCCCCCCCCCAAGGATCGTAGGATTGAAGCTTAACCTGTCTAATTCTTTTACATTTTTTAATTGGTCTTGTTCATATTTATCCATCCAGTCACCCATCCATCCATCCATCCACACACTTTCTGAACTCTTCTTGATCAGAATTGCACTAAAATTTCTGCTTGGGAGATTCAGGTCATGAGGTCATGCAACAGTTAAATTTCCCTACTGCACCTGTATCATAAATTTGGGAACAGTTAGTGCCCCAAACCAGAACAGAGCCTCCCTCCAAGTTTTAATTCTAAAGTTTTAGTCATTTTTATTTAATTCTTGGTGCTGTTTGAAGTTATACAGAGCTGCATTTATTCTACAGCAAAGTCAAAAGGGCTCACTCTTTTTGGCAATGCTGAAATGCCCATTATGATGTTTCTTTCAATAACTCCTTTAAAATGGTCATTTCCATTGTTCTGAATTGTCATAATTCTGAATTGGCTTTGTTTCCATCAATGGCATCCATGTTCACCCAAATTCAATTGCATATATAAACCTTATAAGGCTGTGAAGTTATTGATATACTGATGTGATGTCATTGAGTAGGATCATCTAAGTGAGTAAAACAGAAATTAAAAAAGTAATGACACTGGATAGAATTTTTTAAAAGGTGAATATTTTTGCAACTCCTGCTCATACAACCAATCTGGGTAGACTGGCAGGGTAGAGAGAAGCAAACTTTAAGTGTATTTAATCAGTTCCATAAACCTCAGCCTTTTGTGTGTTCAGTTAGCTGTGTGTATTGACTCTACCCTATAGCTCTGTGTAAGGTCCAAAATTGCACTGAAATGGCTACGTGTACAATTTGTACACAGTTTGTTCACATGGCAAATCAAATGTAGGGATTGAAGCTTGCTATACGGTCAGTCCCCCTGCCTCCCCCATGTGTATTCAGACCAGCCATATGAACTATGAAAGTATTCTGGGGAAATGGTGTTTACCTCATCAAATAGCTATTTCTGGCAAGAAATAGAAATAGAGAATATTCATGCAGACCTAACAGATGCTTTCCAGGAAAGCAAATCTATGCAATTCACAATGCACTCATCTGAACAGGCTCTTTTAAAAGCACATTTGCCTCTTCTGAATTTGCCTATATGTTGTAGTACCCTTAAGAACAGATTAACCAATTTAAGATTTGGCCAACATACTTTTAATAATCAGTCATAAATGTCATGCAGGGGTGACCCTTGGTAATATGCCACCCTCTGTGAGGCTATTTGACACCCCCTCACCAGCCCTCACAGCACCATCTTAAGCCTGGCTTTGGGAAGGAGGGGCAAACCTCTGGCCGGGTCCTCGAGCCCTCCTACCTCCTTCTCAAAGCTGGGCAAGTGCTTGCCAGGATTTGAGAAGACACCGTTCCTGTGCGTCCAGTGTGACTACACCACTCACACTACCCTAAATCCGCCCCTGTGCCATGCCTTTCCCTCACAGGACACCACAGATTCCACAATACACCAGGTGGGATGCAGGGAACCAATCTAGACACCAAAATCCGGGTTAAAATGTAGATGCCACTGTGCTTACTTTTTTCTGGGAGTGTGCACACACCCCAATATTCTTCTTGTATCTGTATCTATGCATGTTTCTTAAAAAAAATACAATCTGTTTTGGAGTCACTTTGTGCCTTCTCCAATTTGATCTGTGTTACAGCCTCTGAACTGTCCC
Organism: Podarcis muralis; assembly: GCF_964188315.1. Lineage (NCBI taxonomy): Eukaryota > Metazoa > Chordata > Lepidosauria > Squamata > Lacertidae > Podarcis > Podarcis muralis. The sequence continues at coordinate 5,298,232 of NC_135665.1, read as the reverse complement.
TTAGAGGCCTCCTACAAGGGAAAGCTGTCCAAAATGCTACCTGAATAAAAAATTACCAAATAGTCCAGTAGCACCTTAGAGATGAACTAAGTTTGTTCTAGGTATTAAGCTTTCGTGTTCATGCATGAAAGAAGTTGCATGCACACAAAAGCTTATACCTAGAACAAACTTAGTTTGTCTCTAAGGTGCTACTGGACTATTTTTCAATTTTTTATTTTGACTGCATCAGACCAACATGGCTACCTACCTGAATCCAAAATGCTACCTGTGGAGCTCTGAAGGTTATTATTAAGGTAGAGCAACATAGGATTTCTTTTTCAAAAAAAAAAAAAAAACTTAAATGAAGGAAAGGTGGAGCCTCATGGCACCAGCAGAAATCTTTGCAAGGGCTTCTGCTAGCAGAATAGTTAGAGTTGAATAGTGCCCAACATGTGTCTAACAGCACATCTGCTCTTTTGAAATCAAACTGAGTGCAAGGCTCCAAGACCAACTAATGTTTCACAAAGACAAAAAACTAACAAAAAATAGAGTAGCAGCTGGAATTATGATTTCCAGGTGTACAAAAAGAGAGGATGGTTGTACTGTTCTCAACGTTGCGGGTGCTCAACAATAATTGGATTTGTTTTGGTACTGATTGGAAAGTCACACAAGAGTTTCAGGCTCTCAATTCCTAAGTGGTAGAGTGCTGTCTTGACTGAAATAAGAAGTAGAGGCTCATCCCATTTCTCCACAGGAGGCGAAATAGGAAGATGCCATCCCATGGCTTTCTGCCGCTGCCCTTGCTGCCTCTGCTGAAGCCATGACTACCAGGTCACATGGTTGTGGTGTCTGGGTTCTGGAGAGACCTCACAGAGGCCTCTGGAAGCTTCACACAGCTATCCTGATACCCTGGAAAGCAAGATCTCTTGAGGGACCTTGCCAAAAGCCAGAAGCCATCACAGCTGCTTCTCCTCGCTTCTGCAGTGGTGGTGGTGGTGGGGGGGGTGTTCCTGCAGAGGGACCGCTTGCATTTGGGCTGACCCCGCTAACAGTTCCCAGGCCAGGAACCTGTACTTCATATCAATAAAGGGTGATGACGGAAACTACAAATAAGGTTGTAATCTTATGCACATTTACCTGAAGTTAAGTACATGCTCAACCTACTGCTGCTTTTATATGCTTACAAATGTGCGTTTCAGCCACTATAGCATTTCTGTTTCTCATCATCATATTTTATTGAATTAGGTAAAAGAAATTGCCCGTAACACAAAAACCTAATAACCAATAATCATCACAAGTGGGTTGAGAAATACAAACAAGCCAAGGAGAGGGCAACAAAGACTGCAGAAGACAGTATTTCCGGGAGGAGTCATGTGAGATCCTCATCATCTCACACCTCTCACTTGTCTGCTTATATACTGCCAATTTTCCAGCAACCCCTTAAAATAATAGACATTTAAATTTGCAACTTTTGTGTGTGTTCCCTGTGGGGTTGCAATTGGTATAATAAAACTACTTAAGTTGTCTTGGGAAGAAAATGTTAGAATGCAGCACCAGGATTAAACAGAATTGATTTTCCTATGGTGTAAATATATGATACAAGAGAACGAGGCTGTTCGAGTGAGTATTCAAATGCTGGCAAACGATCGTGATTGTAATCTTGCTCCAGTTCATCCAGCAGGCTCGTTAAGAAAAATGGCAAATTAGAAACAATATAGCTAATCTGGCAAAAAAAATAAAAAAATCCCAGCTGCTCCAAGTTTATATGCCTTTGTAGAAATATTTTGGCATGGTATTATTAATCTGCAGGACTCGTGCTCGATATGATTAGCAAATGTATCTTCAGGAGGGTACCGGCGCAAGTGCCTGAATATTTCTCCAAATATTCTGTAAAAGGGAGCATAGTTGGCAAGGAAAAAGAAGCCTTGAAGGAGTAGCGGTTCATTAGTTGCTGTCTTTCCTATTAGGACTTCTATTGAATTTTTCTGTATGCTACAGATCACAATATAGTGAGCCTTTAGATTTAATGTGGACGTTACTAAGTCAGACTAGTGGTCTATCGAGACCAGTGCTGTTGACTTTATTTGCAAATTCTTCACAATAGACTTTCCTAACCATGCTGCTATCTGAGAGTCTTTTGGCTGCGTACAGAAATAAACCCCTCTGGAAATCAGTGTGCATTTTCTTATTTCCTTTCCCTGTAGGCTTTTGGGTTTTTGGTTTTGGTTTTTTAAAAGATTTTTTCAGGTGGCCTTCAGTTATTTTAAAGTTTATTCAGCACTTTCAAAACAATATTTAAAGCATTGTTTTGTGCAGGAGGAATGACTTCATGATTGCCACAGATGCAGGCCAATCAGCACTTTGGACAGGTGACTGGAGAGAAGGGAGGAACATGGATTTGTGATTGTCACCAGAGCTAGCTAATCAGTGTCCTGCACAGCTGATTTCTACCAGAATAGGAAGAATATGTTTGTTTCTGAGCCTGAGTCACCTCCTTGACGTGGAAGCTCATCTGTAAGCCCAAAAATAGGCGACTGCAGATACACTTGCTACACCATATACATAGAGAGCAGTAATAAATACAGTGTTACCTTGGTTTGCAACCATTTTGGATTACAACTGTTTTGGATTACAACCACGTCAAACCCGGAAGTGTGCGTCCCTTTTTTGGATTACAACCCCCCCTTTTTGGGAGGCCCCATTGGCGAAAGCGCGCCTTGGGTTACAACCTGTTTTGGTTTACAACTGGACCTCCGGAAGGGATTATGGTTGTAAACCAAGGTACCACTGTACTGGAGATGGTGCATATTGAATGTTCTGAATCCAAAGCATACCCCTGAGCTATGCAGGAACAGCTCACCAGATGGGGTGGGGCTGCTATGTTAGCTTCCCAGCAGGTGGGTCAGGGGCAAGACGACCAGGAGGCCAATGTAGTGCATCAGCATTGGCAGGGCCAGTCCTACCAGTCTTTGCATTCCACTGACCTCCCGGCCATCTCCCCTCCTGCCAGGAAGCTAGGGAAAAGCAAAGAGTCAGCAGCTAGGGTACTATTGGGGGTAAGATTAACAGTACACATTTAAGAAGAATGTACTGCCAAGAAGAAGGTGGTATTTGTCTACATATTCACTATTGTTCAAAATTTGCACTCAAATTTTGCAATGCAGTTCCCAAAACTCATACAATAATGCATGTACAATGGTACCTCAGGTTACATACGCTTCAGGTTACATACACTTCAGGTTACAGACTTCGCTAACCCAGAAATATTACCTCGGGTTAAGAACTTTGCTTCAGGATGAGAACAGAAATTGTGCTCTGGCGGCGCAGCAGCAGCGGGAGGCCCCATTACCTAAAGTGGTGCTTCAGGTTAAGAACAGTTTCAGGTTAAGAACAGACCTCCGGAATGAATAAGTACTTAACCCGAGGTACCACTGTATCGGGGTAAATTGTGCATAAAAATGCATATAGTAGTAAAAATAACATATAAAGCTCCATTCTATTATGGATAAGTGCTTACAAAAATGTGTGTTGAGTTACATACGCTTCAGGTTACAGACTCCGCTAACCCAGAAATAGTACCTTGGGTTAAGAACTTTGCTTCAGGATGAGAACACAAATCGTGCTCCGGCAATGCAGTGGCAGCAGGAGGCCCCATTAGCTAAAGTGGTGCTTCAGGTTAAGAACAGTTTCAGGTTAAGAACGGACCTCCAGAATGAATTAAGTACGTAACCAGAGGTACCACTGTAATGTATGCCTTCTCTCATACTTACTCTGTGTATTATCCCTGATCCCTTGCTTGACTTGTTAATTATTGAAACCTGCCTCTTCTTCTTCTTCTTCTTCACAGACTGATGATTTCACTGTGAACTCATTTTGTTTATTACCCTGCCATTTTGGTTGGGATGGTTAGCTTGGCTTGATCTCTGGTTCCTGACCTCTTAGTCCTTACAAAGTCTGTGCACTGTGCACTTGGGTCGGCTTTTTTTGTACAAGACCTCGTTCTGCCAGTGTTCATTGCCAACCCCTGATCCTGCAAAATCCATTCACACCTGGTGCCTGAAAAGGCAGCGAGACAAAGCAAACAGGAGTCTGACGCTGCAGGGCGTATCTGATTGCCAGCCCAAAAGAAAAGAAAAGAAATGTATTCCAACTGAAAATGCTGCACAGCTTAGGCGCAGTAAAAACTTTCCTGCATGCCTCTGATAAGTGCAACATTGCCTGTTTCGTACTGCAAAATCATGCTGCACAAGATTTCTCTTCTTTTCCACCCACACTCAAAGAGCTCCAGCTGGGCACAAGATTCTCCAGAGCTTTCAGAAGGTAAGTGGAGCTACAGATGGAACTCCTCATGACCAGAAGTGCCTTCCACACACACACACAGTGGGACCTCTGGATCCAGGCCTATGGGCGCTGCACAGAGAATAATGTATTGCCCTATTCAGCTAACAAGTTTCTGTATGATCTCTGCAGCTTCAGCTTTATCAGTGACCATAGACAGAACCCAATCAGGGAAACTTTGCATAGAAGATAGGCAGGGAGCACAGTGCTCGTATAAGTTGCCTGATGATGATTGCCCTGTGACTGAGACTGGCTGTCAAATGAGAAGTAATTTACTTTTAGCATTAGGAAGGCTGGCAGTGAAACTGAGATCACAAGAACTGTTCACAGGCTCTTAGTCACAGCAGCTTAGTTTCATCTTTCACAGTCTTTGGAAAGTATGAAAAATGATAAATCTAAGCCCCAATGGTCTGATCTACAGATATAGATATATTGTGTGGGTAGGGGCGGGGGCAGGCAGATTTAAAATGGATTTCTGCTCCCAAGGTTATAAATTTTAAAGCTGCGATGCTACGTTCAGACCATGAATAGCTTTGGTTTAAGGCTAAAGCTCTGATATGATGATTCTGAGTTATCTGTAAGACTAAATTATTAAGGACTTACTTTTTGCTCTGGGCAAAGATAGCAGAACTGAGTAAAACAATGTGTGCATCTCATACCAAAGAAGACATGTTTCCCAATCTGAAGACCAGGAAAAAGAAGAATCCTGGTATTATTCATGACTCCACTCCTCAACGACACCCTTTCCCTCCAGGCCAGGCCATCTTTCATCACAGCACAGGCCCAGCACAAACTCTCACAAGCTTCTGACAAAATGTTCCAAAATTCATTTCCATGTATAAGTGTGACACATGATGTGCACCAACCATTTAATTTTAAGCACCACGTAGTTCACCAGCCAATTAGTAGAGGTTTGTTTCTTTGTTTTAATATCCAATGATGGGATAAAATCAGAGGGTGCAATCTCATAAGAGTTAAGCACATTTTATTCCTATCAATTTCAAAGGATTGAGTGTGTGCTGAAATTAGAGGGACTTAAAAGGAACCTAACTGTGGCAGGATTGTGCCCATAGTTATCTGGAAAGGAATTATCCTGGATACCCTAGTGAACCCTATGCTTGAACCAGAGCCAGCAATCCATAATTGTGTAACGGAAAAATGTTGGTGAATTTTTAAACTGTACTTTGATATAAAATTTCTGGCTTGAATCAATATTTTTTAGCTGGTTAATAGTTAGCTGATTACACATTGTTTTATTTGGATGTGGGTTGTTGGCAGAGTAGCTAAATTGCAGCTACGAAGTCAAATCATGTTCAATACTGATTCTTTTCTTGAAATTAAAACTATGTCCAACCACTTGTTAAAATATTCAAAAACCTTTACTTGCAGAACATATAGCTAAAGAAGAATGTATGCAAAGTATTTGCATTCACATGCTTATCCAAGCATGGGCTTATTTTTTCTTAGTTGAAGATCACAGCTTCTCCTTTAAACAAACAAACTGTTTCTTTCTCTCTTTCAGCCCTTGCACTCAGCCTTCTGCACATGGCCCAGGTAGGGTCATGCAGTTCCTTCTGAGAAGTTTCCACTTTCTCCTTCCAGCAGATTTCTCCTTACTGCTTCTTTGGGAGAACATCAACTTCCATACTTCTTTCTGGCACATACATTCACACAGAAACATTAACACTCCTCATTTCTATTGTGTTGAGGGAGAAAGATATCCAACACTGTCTCTTCTTCAGTGTTCATGGAGATGCAGTCATTACAATCAAGTCACTCAAACACAAAACAAAATGGAGAATGTAGTAAGATACTACAAGGTTAACCAATCACATGAGAGTTACTGGTGAACATTCCAGAATTAAACACTTCCAATTTATTAACTCTATAATATTTTCCAAAAAAGGAACTTAATTATCAGCTGTGTGTCCATTTTGTGGAGAAATTGCTTATTAAACTGACCCTGGTCTTTATTGGTGCAATGTGTTCAGTTCGTCAAAACGAGATATAAAGTGATGGTTTTAAAATTTAACTATTTTACATGGCACTTTTTCATTATTCCAGAAGGTGGCATAATTAAGGCATAGTTAATTACTGTTGGGGATTAATAAGTGGAAGTGCTGTATGGTTTAGATCTATTCCATCTAGTGTCCATAGACAGAATGGAATTTAAGGGCATCTTTTAACATTTGCCTTTTAAAGGCAAACATTTGTGACAGAGCTGTATTTAAATGGGATGTGCAGAACCACCCCCAAATCTCATCTGATAATTCTTGCTAGCCACATGTAAACTTTTTTGCTTTCTTTGAAATCAGACATGCCACTGAGATTCATAATTGCCTGTTTGATAATACAAATTATCCATTCCACATTGTTTGGTTGCATTGTGAGTTGAGTGTCATTTCCCTTGGAAGTTCTTCTTTGACTTGGAATATTAAATGAGATTCTGCACAAGAGATTCCTTCATTTTTCAGAATGACCAGGTGCTTTGTAAGCAAAGGTGCACAAGTTGTTTAAAGTTAGCTCCTCACTTTCCATGGAACTCTTACTGAAGCTCCTGCTGCTGGTTGTGAAACTACATGAACTACAAATCCAGGTGCTTTTTAACAACAACCTCTCATTCGCAATGAAACTTACATTGCTGTGAATTATATGACCAGATCACCCAATCAAGCAGCCTTTACTTCACGAGTCTCTACTCCTTGGGTGGGTCAGTTATCTCCAGTGTTTCTTCCAAATGTTTCACATGGCAAAGTCTTCTACCTGGATTTAAAAGCTCTCTTGTTCCCTGATGTTGTTGGCTTTTTTGCTGGTGGTCTTCTCCATGACTTGTGTTGGGAAGTAACAATTTGCCACCACCGGGATGGGATGTCTGTGGCCAGTATGAGGAAGACCAAGAGAATGAACACAGGAAACTGGTATTGGGTTGAATTAAGCCACAACTTTATTGAGTAAAGGTAAGGGATTGGGCATGTATCCAGCACCAGGCAGCCCGGATCATTTGGATAATTTGTGTTATCAAACCTTTGTTGAACCTTCCCTCTCTCTTTGGTGATGGGGGTGAAGGGAGTTCAGAAATGTCCATGGAGATATGGGAGATAATTGTTTGAATTTTAGTGCAAAGAGGAATTAGCAAAATTACAGTTACAATGTGACTCAAGAGCTACTTTGTTTTAATTTTCTTCTTCTTAAAAAACATTTTTAATTGTATTTTTATTAAAGATTTTCTTGGTTTACAAAAGTATGTGCAATGTCCCTCTCCCCGCCACACCCGGTAATATTTTTTACAGATCAGTTTCATTTGTTGAGACATTAGGAAGAAAAGGGGGGAAAGAGGTGGAGGAGGGAAAGGTGAGTGGGGCTGGGGTTGGGTGGCAATGTTTCAATTTTACTTAATATATGTGGGGGTATGTGTCAGTGTCGCTTGTGCAGGTTCTCTGCTATTCACTTGTGTTCCTTTGGTGGTGAGAGAGGTTGGGGTTGGCCTAGGGTATGGTTGTTTGTTTGTGGTTGGCTGTGGTGATCTTTGTTTTCATGTGTGAGTGGGGTGGGTGGGTGTTTTGGATCAGGTTAGCCATATTGATTTGTATGCTGTTGGTGGATTTTTGTCATTTCTTCTTGGGCTGTGTATATGATAAAGGGGAGCCATACGGGTCTCTACTAAGTATTATGGCTACTCCGCGAGCCTTCCCTGAGCCTAGTGCAGGGGTCTGCAACCTTTAAGACAAAAAGAGCCACTTGGACCCGTTTCCGAAGAAAAAACAACCTGGGAGCCGCAAAACCATTGCGACATTTAAAGCATGCGCACCGCTGCCCTCCGATCTGACAGCGGGTGGGAAGGTGACGTCGGGACGGTGCGTGACTAATGCACGCACCACCCCCATGCGACGTCACAGCCAGTACAGCGCCCGCCACAGTGGGGAGTGTCGGGGTGCACAATGTGCCTCCTCCCCTCGCTAGTATCCGCCCCGGAGCCGCGGCAAAGGTGTAAAAGAGCCACATGCGGCTCCGGAGCCGCGGGTTGCAGACCCCTGGCCTAGTGCAACCCATTGTTGACTGAAGCCGGGGTCGCTCAGGAGTTTGCTCCCTCTGGGTGGGTTGTGTATTTCTTGTAAGAATAAAAAAAAAAAACATTTTTAAAGGATAAAATGACTAGGAACTATGACCTATGCTACACATTTCAAAAAATAGGCCAGAAGTGTTCCTGTTCCAGGAGCAGAAGGCAAATGGCTGCCCATGTGTAGTGTCCTTCCCACAAAAGTTTCTGGCTCCATTTTGAGTGTGAATCGCACTTATTAGCCACTTAGATCTACTTTTTAAAAAAAAAAGTGTTTTAAAAAGTCTCAGACTGCCTTATAATCATAAACCAACAAAATCCACCCAACAGCCCACTTTCCCCACCAAAATGTCTGCCCGTATTTTTCCAGGTAGATTTTGTACCCTAATTCCTCAGAAGCTCTATAGTTTCTGCTCAGAAGAAACATTTAGTCACCCCTAATAGTCAGCTGGTGGCCCAAATGCCAGATAATGCCCGTCTCTCCTTGCCAGTGTAGTCTTGGCTAGATGTTCAAGAGCCTGGTGGTGCTCATTGAGAAGACCTTTGTTTTCACTAATGTGCTTCCAACGCTGAGCTGGGAGGGGATGGGGAAGACACAGAAAGAAGAGCCTCTCTCTTCCAGTGCACCTGCTGCTGGAGTGAGGCAGATGTCACAGACAGATCAGCTTGATTGACACTTAATGTTTTCTGAGAATCACAGGTAAGGATATACAGAATCTCACTAAGAAATTCAATTGGCCATATTGAAATATTGCTCTGTGCTGACCTTTTTGGTAGGAGGAGCCCAGAACTCTCAAAGAGCCTTCCCTAAGGCCTCAGCACAAGCCAAATTGTCAACAATATTAACAATGTGTGGGATCAGTTGGTCACCTTTTGCTCCTGACCTGATTGGCATCATGTGCATGCAAGAAGTTCAACCACTTTACATTGGTTAGGGGCAATGCTAAGATATGTGTCAAGAAGGCCTGATAGTCCATCACAACTGGCAGGTGGTACAGTACTGGTATGGAGGAAAATAACAAGAGAATAGAATAGAATAGAATAGAATAGAATAGAATAGAATAGAATAGAATAGAATAGAATAGAATAGAATAGATTCTTTATTGTCATTACACAAGTGCAACATTGCACAAGTGCAACGAAATTGGATGCCATCCCTTAAAAACAACAAAAGCAAAACAACAACAACAACCAAACAAACCACATTCCAGCCACACCCACACCAACACCCATCAAACTCCCAGGTCACACTATCGAGTTACAGCATTCAAAAAGGCCACAGCTCTTGGATAGAAACTGTTTTTCAGTCTATTTGTCCTTGACTTGATGTTTCTATATCTCCTGCCAGAAGGCAGTAGTGCAAACAGACTGTGTCCCGGGTGAGATGAATCCTGCAGGATGTTATTTGCTTTCCTAAGACAACGGGAACCGTACAGTTCTTCCAAAGATGGGAGAGGATGACCAATAATCCTTTGGGCTGTGGTTATGACCTTCTGGAGCACCTTCCTCTCCCTAGCTGTACAACTGGAGAACCAAGCACAAATACAGTATGTAAGAATGCTCTCTATGGAGCCTCGGTAGAAGGACACCAGCAGTCTCTCACTCAGATTGTTCTTCTTTAAAAGTCTGAGGAAATAAATTCTCTGCTGGGCCTTCTTCACCAGAGCAGTGGTATTTGCGCTCCAAGTCATGCCCTGATCGATAGTTACTCCCAAAAACCTGAATTCCGCCACCCTCTCCACCCGTTCCCCGTTGATATACAAGGGCTGAATGTCCGCCTTTTTTTTCCTGTAATCCACCACCAATTCCTTGGTCTTAGCCGTATTAAGAGCCAGATTGTTCTCTCCACACCAAACACAGAGCCGCTCCACCTCGTCCCGATAGGCGGACTCATCCCCTCCTGAAATGAGCCCTACCACCGTAGTGTCATCAGCAAACTTGATGATTTTGTTGCTGGAATAGATGGCTGTACAGTCATACGTATAGAGAGCATAGAGCAGGGGACTCAACACACAACCCTGTGGTGAGCCGGTGTTAAGGCTAAGGGCTGTGGACATATGTGACCCTACTCTAACCCTCTGAGAACGTTCTGACAAAAAATCCAAAACCCAGAGACAGGTGGAGTTGGAGAGTCCAATCGCCTCTAGCTTGGACACCAGTCTATGGGGGAGGATAGTGTTAAAAGCAGAGCTAAAATCCACAAACAGCAGCCTCACATAACTCCCCGGCTGCTCCAGATGGGACAGAGCAGCATGGAGAGTGGTGGTGATAGCGTCTTCTGTGGATCTATTTGCCCTGTATGCAAACTGGTAGTTGTCAAAAGTTGATGGAAGACAGGAAATAATGTGACGGCGCACCAGTTTCTCAAAACACTTCATGATGATTGGAGTCAGTGCAACTGGTCTGTAGTCATTCAAACTACTGATTGTGGATTTTTTAGGCAGAGGGACAATAGTTGACGACTTCAGGCAGGGTGGGACAATAGACTGGTGTAAGGACTTATTGAAGATCTTAGTAAAGACCCTCGCCAGCTGATCCGCACAGCCCTTCAACACCTTTCCAGTGATGCCATCAGGTCCAGCCGCCTTCCTCGGATTCACCATCCTCAATACCTGTCTCACCTCATGTTCCTCTACCGTGAATGAGGGGCCCCTATGGGCTGGTGGCTGTAATACCGGCGTCTCAGGTGGCTCCTTCTCGAAGCGAGCAAAGAAGAGGTTAAGCTCCTCCGCCAGCAAAGGGTCACCGTCGACAGCACCAAGGTTAGGTTTGTAGTTGGTAATATGCTGAATCCCCTGCCACATCTGTCTTGTGTTGTTGCTCCTTAAATTATCCTCAATCCTCAGCCTATAATCCAATTTTGCCCGTCGAATACCCCTCTTCAAGTTTGCTCTTGCCACACTGTAAAGCTGCACCTCGCCTGACCTGAAAGCCCTGTTCCTTTCCCGCAACAGGCACTGGACCTCTCTATTCATCCAGGGTTTCTGATTGGGGTAAAACCGGATGGATTTATTTACTGTGACAGTGTCTGTGCAGTGATTGATATAGCACAGAACTGCCGCCGTGTGCTCCTCCAGGTCTGAACGATCGAAAATATCCCAATTGGTTCTCTCAAAACAGTCCTGCAGCTGGTGAATAGCACCTTCAGGCCAGATTTTAACAGATTTTAATATTGTGGGAGCCCGTTTCCTGAGTGGGATATATGCTGGTACCAGGAACAGAGACATATGGTCGGACTGGCCCAAGTGTGGCAGCTGTAAAGCCCTATAGCCGTGATTTACATTCGAATAAACTTTATCCAGTGTCTTGTCCCCTCTTGTGGGACATTTCACATGCTGATAGAGCGTTGGGAGCACTGTTTTAAGTTCAACATGGTTGAAGTCTCCCGCAATGATGTGCACAGCTTCAGGATACTTGTCTTGCTGGCTGCTGATAAGGCTCTGCAGGCATCCCAAAGCCAAGTTGGCATTGGCATCTGGTGGCACGTACACACCAGTTAACATAACAGCTGTGAACTCCCTAGGGAGATAGGCTGGTCTACATTTAACAGCCACATATTCCAAATCCGGTGAACGGTGACTGCCCACAGTCTTCGAATTATTGGACCAGCATTTGTTCACATATACACACAGCCCCCCTCCTTTGGTTTTTCCGAAGTCCATGCCTCGGTCATGACGATGTACCGCACAGCCTTCCAACTGAATAGCTGTGTCTGGTATGGACGGTTGAAGCCATGTCTCAATGACAAATAAAACGCAGCAATCTTTTACAAGGCTGTTCTTTGCTGCCTGCAGCCTCAATTCATCCATCTTGTTGGCAAGAGATCTCACATTAGCAAGAAATATGCTAGGGAGCGGTGGTTTAGATGGACTCCTCTGCAATCTTACCAGGACGCCAGCCCGACAACCCCGCCAGGGTGGTACAGTACTGGTATGGAGGAAAATAACAAGAGGCTTGGTACCCACACTGAGGCACCATTGTAGTGAAGGGAGTAATATCCAGCCCATCTCTGGACATGAAGAAATGATGGAGCCCTTCTTTGGGGATGGGAACTTCTGTGGTCTCAAAGGCCTGACAGCTCGAGGCTTGCAGTGGGATTTTTCTTCCACAAGCTTAATGCTGCTGCCTTGAGCTTCCTCAAAGGAAGAGATACAGGCTGATCTCAAACTAGGTGTCAGAGTAAGGCCATCATCCTAGCCATCACCTTAAAGGACAAAGAATTGTCATAATAAAGTTGTGGCCCTGTTCATCCCTTGTCTCTTTCTGGACATTGGTAGTGGACAACTGGACATGCCACCTTCCTTTGTCACTCTGTGTAATACAGTCTCTGTACTTGTAAGAGTCTATCACCCTAAATGTTTTATAGTAAGATTTTTGGAGGTGTTTTTTTTGCATACACTGAATAAAATGTCTTACCCTCTACCAATTCAATTGACAAGCCACTGCTTAATCTAGTCAAGCAGCTCACCTTCCTAGTGTATTTAGCTATCCTCTTATGGATTAGCCCCCTATAACGCACTGTATCCAAAAGCATTTTCTAAAATCCAGCTAAAATATGTCCCCAGCTTTTCTTCACTCAAGCCTTCTAGATACTTACTCAAACAGTTATTTCGGATATGTTAAACATGACCACGGTGTCTGAATTCACATGGATTTATGTTTAATTAAATCAAATGCTTCGTGGGATGCCCTCAGACTCTCCTCCCTATCAGTTCTTTTTAAAAGCCTTTTAAAAAATAAAAATAAGACCTCATTGTATTTGTGGGGGAAATGGATTATCACATAGCTAGGTTTAGACGAGGGATCTTCTCAATCAAAAATACATTAGTGTCAAAATGGTTGAATTTTTCTTTAGGGTTACACTGTATCACTTTTAACATCATAAGAAAAATCAGTATTTGCAGTTTGAAAGTTCTGAGTAAGGCCAATACATTTTGCTGACTAAGGTGAAGGGCAAGGTGAGCTGACTGAACTTTAAGTTGAATCTTACTTCAACACAGGCAAAGGGACAGTAAGCAGAGCACACAATATGGTACACATATAGTAGCTCTTTCCTCCAAACATTGGGAAATAGCTTGGAAGTTCCAGAGGAATGGCCAGAGATTTCTGGTTCTGCTCCCAGAATCCTGACATGACCACCCTCCCCTGCTTAATGGTAGGACCTGTTCTGGTTCTGAGGCATGTCACCTTAGAAAGTAATAAACCATGGCTTAGTGCAAATACGTGAACTTGCTGGCTTCTGAGGAGGATATTACAACACCTTTGTTCCTCTCGGGACTTTTAAAGTCAGGGCACCACAGCAGCTAAGCTCAGGCACGGCTTAGCATGTGATCCAAACCTGGGATCACGGTTAAGGCCTCTTAAGTGTGGCCTTATCCTTATGGATCATCCTTATCCATGATCTGTAGTCAAGCTTATTTTTAGGGGAGAAATATGATGAACATCTCTTCCCTTAATATTTCTTGCTTGAGGGAAATAATAATGAGGAAAAATTACACTGCAGTCTTATATAAGTTTACTTACTTTCTGCTTACATGTCTGCTCAGCAGTAAGTTTAACTGAGTTCAACTAGACTTCCTCCCAGGTAAGCGTGTTTAGGATTGCAGCCTTAACTCATCAATTTTAGGATGCATCCTTCTATCTGCCCAGCAGCCTTGTATGTTTGTAATATATTACTGAAGGGAAACATGTGTTAAGAAGCATTTATATTATCAAAAGGATAAGACTTCTGCTCTGTGAAACACTTGATTTATATCATTCACTTTGTTTGCTGCAGTTCATGCCTGAAACTTCACCTGTTATATTTTACAGTTTCTGTGGCTAATGCCAGCATCTAACAGTTTGTTGCAACAGAATTTGACTAACTCCTCCCTTTATGAAACCCTGTTCATTATATTCTTGATCTGGTTGTTGCATTTTTATGGCAAGATAAAAGACATCCTAGAAAGGAACTATGTATGCCTGAAAAGTTGTATTTGTTTATTTTAAAAGATTTATGCACTGCCTTTTAGGGTAGCTGTTATCCCCGATAGATTCCATACAGTCTATAGAATAATAACAACCTAAGTTGCAAACCGTTACAAAATAATAATAATAATAATAATAATAATAATAATAATAATAATAATAATATGTGTGTGTGTGTCTGTGTGTGTGAGAGAGAGAGAGAGAGAGAGAGAGAGATGAGAGATAAAGGTAATAAAAACCAAAACAAGAAACCTAAATAATCTAGCATAATCAAACCATTTTAAAACCAGTGAATCAATCAATCAATCAATCAATCAATCAATCAATATTGCATTCAAAGACCAAACAACAGAATTAACAGCAACACATCTGCACCAAGGGGTGGGGGAAGCAGTAGACAAAACTGAAAATTCACTATAATAATAATAATAATAATAATAATAATAATAATAATAATAATAATTTATTTATACCCCGCCCATCTGGCTGGGCCTCCCCAGCCACTCTGGGCGGCTTCCATAAAAACCAAAAATACAATAAAATCACACGTTAAAAACTTCCCTGAACAGGGCTGCCTTAAGATGTCTTCTGAATGTCAGGTAGTTGTTTATCGCTTTGACATCTGCTGGAAGGGCGTTCCACAGGGCGGGCGCCACTACCGAAAAGGCCCTCTGCCTTTATAAACTTATATATATACTATAAACTTATTTACATTAAAAGTAGCAGTCCATCAGCTAAAATCTATGATCCAGAGTTTAAAATCAGTATTCATTCACCGACCATTGCTGTCACTGCAGCCTGTCTTGTCCTCGTTGCCATAAAACAGAATTTCGCAACAGGCCTGGTGATATTCAAATCTTTGTCAGAAAGAAGGTATTTAACATAAGTTTCCTCTAAGCAGCCTTGTAGTTTCCTTAATAACGGTTGAATTAGCTCTCTTCGGGTATCATGATAAAGCGGGCAATATAGAAGAATGTGCCAAATGGATTCAAACCAATTTAAAACCAGCTTTACATTTTTAACCCTCTAAGAACACCTTTCTGCATGGGACACTGGAGAGGAAATGTGGGGACTCTGTGGTCTTCCAGATACTGCTGGCCTCCAGCTCCCACCAGTCCAGACAGCATAGCCACCTCCTGGACTCAGCCAATTTGCTCTGAACTAATTTTAAGATGTACCGGTACTTTAACTAATTGATTGCCTGTTCTTATGTTCTTTGTATACTGTCTTAGTTTCATGACGTTAGCCGCCCTGAGCCCGGCTCTGGCCGGGGAGGGGGGGGTACAAATTAAAATTTATTTATTTATTTATTTATTTATTTATTTATTTATTTATTTATTTATTTATTTATTTGGCTAGTTCAAATTAGTCAGGGGGGGGACATAATTCAGATACACATGGTTGGTCAGACAGATACAAGTTCCTGGTCCACATCTTCAAGCCACATTAGCTGAAACTGGTTCCATAAAACTGGGCCAGATGGCGTATCAGACACCTCATATGGATTAACAGAATATCAAAAGAACAACATAGAAGCACTGTGCAGCCTTTCTAAAATGGGATATAATCAACAGAAGGCGAAGAAGAAGAGAGGCTCACAGCTGCGGTTCCCACTCTGAGCCTCTATACATTGATCAGGCCAGCTGCAAAGAATGACAGCTGAGTTTAAAAGGTAAGGTAAAGGTACCCCTGACCATTAGATCCAGTCGTGGATGTCTCTGGAGTTGCGGTGCTCATCTCTCTTTTTAGGCCGAGGGAGCCGGCATTTGTCCGCAGACAGCTTCCGGGTCATTAATTCATAAAAGTATTTGTATATCACAATTTCAGTTTAAAAAATCAAAGTGGTTTACAACATGTATTATAAAAACCACACAAAAATTAAATCACCAGCTATTATGGAATATGTTTTTCTTAATTGTCTGCATAAGTCGGGCATCAAATGAAAGCTTTCAGCAAACATTTGGAGGTTAATATAGAGAGCACCTGGTTAATCTCTACAGAAAGAACATTCTGCAGGAGTTGGCCAATACCGCTGAGGGAGCAGTTTCAAGATGAAGTCAGATGAGCCTCACCAACTTGGAAGACAGCCAAGGAAGCTCCTACACAGTGCTCCCCCCCCCCAAGAAATATAGATGTCGTGGCGCTGTGGGTTAAACCACAGAGCCTAGAACTTGCCGATCAGAAGGTTGGCGGTTCAAATCCCTGTGACGGGGTGAGCTCCCATTGCTCGGTCCCTGCTCCTGCCAACCTAGCAGTTCAAAAGCACATCAAAGTGCAAGTAGATAAATAGGTACTGCTCTGGCGGGAAGGTAAACGGCGTTTCCATGCACTGCTCTGGTTCGCCAGAAGCGGCTAAGTCATGCTGGCCACATGACCCGGAAGCTGTACACTGGCTCCCTTGGCCAGTAAAGTGAGATGAGCGCCGCAACCCCAGAGTCGGCCACGACTGGACAGCAAAAGGATGTGCTGGTACTGGGTACCCCCTGAAGAAAACACTGCTCCTACAGATGATCTCAGGGAATGAGATGGGGTATAAGGGTTCAGGCCATCCCTAAGGTATCCTGGACCTAAATTGTCCAAGGACCTTGAACCTGGCTTGGTAGTAGTCCGTTGAGGGAAAGGAAGTGGCAGAAATGGTTGAAAAGCTGAGGCCTGGTCCCCTCCAGTTTTGCAGCTAACTTATTGTGGAGGAAATTGAGCAAACTAACCCATGCGCCTTAAATTGTTTATGAAGTGCGCTGTGAGGTAGGAGAAGTTTCCATCAGTCTCATTGTACACAGTACATTCTCTTTGGAAATGTGAGTGCTGTACACTACTCTAATCCAATCTTATGTGCATAGTCCACTGTCAGAAAACCAGCAAATTCACCAGCCGTTTGATTTGTGGAGAGAAAAGAATGGGAAGTACAAAATCCAGGCTCCCAAGCTCCTTGTGGGTATGAGAGACAGGGTCTTTTCAGTTGTAACACCTTTGCTGTGAGATGCAATCCAGAGGGAAGCTCACCATGGTCTGATTAGTGCTCTGTGTGTTTGTTTGTTTTTGCATAGTACAGTCATACCTCGGGTTACAGACGCTACAGGTTGGGTTTTTTTGGGTTGCGGACTGCCGAAACCCAGAAGTACTGGAATGCATTACTTTCAGGTTTCGGTGGTCGTGCATGTGCAGAAGCGCCAAATCGCAACCCGCACTTGTGCAGACGCACTGCTGCAGGTTGCGGACGCTGCGGGTTGTGAACGTGCATCCCACACAGATCACGTTCGCAACCCGAGCATCCACTGTATATGGTTTTACAGAAGGATTTTGATGGTTGCTGTAGTTCTGTTGTGTTTTGTTGTTATTATTGTGGTGCTTATGTAATCCGATTTATTTGTAATGAAGCAGTCCAACTAAGACTCACAAGAGACCTGTTGAAATGGATGGACTTAAATGTGAGATATATCCAGCCTCATGGTGTAATGGTTAAGAGTGTGGTGTAGTGGTTAAGAGCAGTGGACTCGTAATCTGGTGAACCGGGTTCGCTTCCCCGCTCCTCCACATGCAGCTGCTGGGTGACCTTGGGCTAGTCACACTTCTCAGCAGTATCTCAGCCCCCCACTCACAGTGTGTTTGTTGTGGGGGAGGAAGGGAAAGGAGAATGTTAGCCACTTTGAGACTCCTTAAGGGGAATGAAAGGTGGGATATCAAGTCCAAACTCCTCCTCCTCCTCCTCCTCCTCCTCCTCCTCCTCCTCCTCCTCCTCCTCCTCCTCCTTGATGCAACCAACATGCTTAACTCTAAATGATTCATGAAGACTGCCCTGCCTGGCTTACATAGGTCATACCCCCTCACTTGGGGAGAAAATGTTACCAAACTCATTTTTCTCTCCTTTCTTTCCACCATGTGGACCAATTAGTAAGGATGTCTAAGCTAGATGCACTAAACTTAGATCATGTGCCTTTAGCAAGCCATCTTTGTTTTCATTTTAATTATGTTTATTGAAATTTTCAGGTATACATTTCCATCAAAATTATCAAAATTATATCCATCAACTTCCCTCTTTCCCCTTCCATGGTTCTTTAAATTTTCCCATAGTTTCTGCATATTCTAGGGGGGGAAATCCAAAATCCATTAAATTTAACCCCCTCCCAATTATCTCTCTCTATAGAATGTTATACTGTTGAATTTACTTTAATCCTGCTAGCGTTTTCACTTGCTTACAGTTATTTTCCAAATATTTCCAAAGCCATCTGTGTTTCTACACATTTTTGAAAATAAGTTGTATTGCCTGTTTATTCTTGCTGCTGTGTGCACATGAATCTGAACTTTGAAGAGTTTGTAAGTAAACCATTTTAACTTGTCAAACATGTGGTCTCTTTATATGCTAAAGGGGAAGTGGAAAGCTTTGGGAGAAACTTGGAAGACAAAATTTTAAAGACTAACAGCCTACATTTCCATGCTTTACTTTGCTGTATGTTTATATAAATTCAATTTCGATTTGATTTAATAATTCAGATGTTTCAGCTACAGTTTTAGGGTGGCAGCCTCCCAAAATTTCTCCATCCTGTTAGCAGATGTCAAAATAGGGACAGGGCAAAATAGGAACCCACCACCTATTGGGGAAGAATTCTCCAACCATTTTGGGATGGCTGAGAAAGAAAAGTCTGAGAAAATTTAGCTTTGTTAATACTGACTGAAGCTATAATTAGTATTCTCCAGATTGTGTGTGTTAGTGTGAAATTATTCAACAGTTTTGAGGGATCTCCCCAAATATTTTTTTACACACCCCCCAAATTCTTTCATTAAAAAATTCAATCCAGCCCCAAATTTTCAGCAAATTGTTTTGTGGCTTTGTTTTTTTTTTAAACTTACCTTAAGAAATGCTTTTAATCTTTCAGCAATAAAGAAGCGGTTCAGGTTTTTCCTTTTGCTGATAGTGTTATTAAGGAGAATTCAGATAATGTGCATGCAATCTCATTTAACTACAGAGATTGTTCTAAAAAGATACCTCTTTGAATTAGTTGCTGTTACAGGTGCAATGTGATGCTAATTCTCTTCAACAAAACAGAACTGGGTAAGGGGTCTTTTAAAGCTCTGCCTCATTCAAAGCACTGAGGTAACATCCAAAGTGTACCAGTCATTGCTGGCCTCATCAAGTGCAGCTTATATAACCCATATCTTTGTGACAGGAAAGTTGTTGAGAGAGAAAGTGGAGTAGCCAGTAGGAGGAGAAAATGCAGAACAAAGAAAGGGAAGAAATTATTGGATGCATTATCCTATGGATGTTTTAGAATTAGAGTTCCTCAAGGCAATCTGTCCTGAATATTATTTGTCTATCTGAACATCACTGTCACCTTGCTTGGTTCATCTAGACCAGAAATTTGTTTCCAACTTCAGCAATCCAGATAAGAATATAAAAAGAGACCTTCTGACCAAAGGTTCTTCTAGCCCAGCCTTCCCCAACCTTGTGCTCCCTCCACCCTGGTTTAGGATTACAGCTTACATCAGCCACAGGTAGCATGAACCATAGTCAGGGGTGATAGGGGTTGTGATCCAACAAATTCTGGAAGACACTAGGACGATCTAGTCCAAAGTTATTGGAAGGATGATCCAGTCCAAAATTATTTTTATTATTGCAATTCACTATCCATCATCTCCAAAGGCAGCGCCCCACATAGAGAGCATTTCAGGAATCCAATCTGCAAACTACCAGATTATGGAGTACAGTGACCAAATCAACTCTGTCCAACAGGGGCTATAGCTAGTGAACCAGTCAAAGATGATCAAAGGCACCCCTGGACACTGAGGCGACCAGAGCCTCCAGGAATAGTGTTGAATCTAGGACCCCAGACCTGCTCCTTCCAGAGGAGAGCAATTCCATCATCTCCCCACCTCCCAGACATGAGAACCTTGGACACATAACATCGCTGTCTTTTCAGGATCCAGCTTCAATTTATTGGGCCTCATCCAACCCTACACCACCTCCAAGCACTCATCAAGCACCTCTCCTGATTCTGTTGGAACTGGAGACAGAGCTGGGTGTCATTTGCATATAGATGACACTTCACTTCAATTCTCCAAATGACAACTCACAGGGGCTTCATATAGATGTTATGAAGACTTAGGTTACATTCAGACAAGCATCATTTCAGGCAATTGGCTATTCACAAACAAAGAAGTGGTGCACTCAAAACTGCATTCTGTGTTCTGACACCATAGCTCCTGCTTCAGACTCCAGTTCTCCATTCAAGCATGGTTGATTTGAGCACCAATCTTACTCTGAATCCTGTTGCTTGTCACCGTCTCATCCCTTCTTCTTTCACTATTGGAACATTGAAGCATTTTCTTTTCTTTTGTTGTACTTACATTTTGCATGATGCACCCAGGCACAAATTCATCACAGAATCTTGCTAATCTCTTCTGCTCAGGTAGAAGAGCACAGAATCAGAAACAGAACAGTTTGTCAGTAAAATCCAAGGGCCACTAGAGGGAAATGGGATGATTAATCATTAGCATTTTTAATGATTGAACTTTCAGTAAGAAAAAGAGTAGGCAGAAGCAAATGGGCTGCACTGATTTTAACATCACTTTCATTTCCAAAAGGAATGCCAAGCGACAGAAAACAATCACCTGAGTTGTTTCACTGGAACAATTCAGGTGATTTAAGTTCCAAATGTAGCTAAGTGCTTTGCGGGATTAATGTGTTAGTGAATGAAAGAGCTAACATCTGGTGTAGTGCCTCAGCAGTGTGCCATTGTACAGCCATGGAGTAGGTTTGGGATCCCTCCAGATGTATGCAATCAGGGGAAGAAATCAAGGGATTTCAGTTTAGTCTGCGTAGAGAAAGATTTTGGGAAGTGCTTAATTTGTTTTCTCAATAACAGAGCTTGCTGACAACTCAGAGCAATTAGAGAAGTGACCCAGAGGGTTCATATGCATAATCACTGATCATTAATGCAGGACAAGCATATCCTGGTGCAGAGAGCGGGTCCAACCTGGATGATTTTCAGAAGGCACTAAGTATAACAATATGGCTTAGTCTGGTTAAAGGCCCAGGGCACTCCACTGCTGGGGCCAGATGGAAACTTTTAAGCAAAAATAGTCCCTATGCAGACATCAAAGGCCTTGCCTTGAGAAATGAAAGTCAGATTGTGTAGGTGTAGCCAAAATGTTCTGGGGGACACATGGCCAGTAAGATGGAATGCATCTTATAAAGGGAGAAGCAGGCATAAAATGGCAATGAAATGAAGTCACATAATATCACCTTCAAGTGCTTCTTTGTCTTTAAGGAATACCACTAGAAAACCTTAGATCCAGATCCAAAGATGTAGATTTTAAATCCCCTACCTATGCACACACACACACACACACACACACACACAAACACAGAGCAAGGGGGGGGGGGTGTTGAGTTGAATTAATATGGGGGATTGGACTGTGCAAAACCTACCCCCACCTTATTGCCTCCCTTTGGACAATAGAACTGTCATCACTCTTTAGAGTAGTAAATGTTGTTGTTGTTTAGTCATTTAGTCGTGTCTGACTCTTCGTGACCCCATGGACCAGAGCATGCCAGGCACTCCTGTCTTCCACTGCCTCCCGCAGTTTGGTCAAACTCACGCTGGTAGCTTCAAGAACACTGTCCAACCATCTCATCCTCTGTCGTCCCCTTCTCCTTGTGCCCTCCATCTTTCCCAACATCAGAGTCTTTTGCAGGGAGTCTTCTCTTCTCAGGAGGTGGCCAAAGTATTGGAGCCTCAGCTTCACGATCTGTCCTTCCAGTGAGCACTCAGGGCTGATTTCTTAGTTAAGCCTTTAAACTCTCACCCCACCCCCACACTAATATTTCTAACAATTCCAGTGGTGGAGGACCATTTTAGGCTGTTACACTCTAAAGAAGTCTGAGGGGGTCACAATTGCTGGACTATAAGAGCAAATCTCACCCAAGGTAATTCAGCCACATGTTGCCTTTATTCCATACAACTGTGTCAAAGAAACAGCTCCTAACACCATTCAGGTGTCCAATTCAAAATCAAACATGTCTGAATTTCAGTCGCATTGTGAGATAATGTTGTTGTTTTTCCAGGGGGAGAATTCGAGATCAAAACAATTTATTTTAAAAGTATCTCCACTTTCCTAGACAATGTGCAAAGATTTTTAAATGGCACAGGAGGCCTTGACCTCAAGCTTACAGTCTAAGAGAAATGGCACAAAAGGGAACAGCTATGGGGAGAGGAGAGGAAAGACACAAACTTTCAAGTTTCTTGGTAGCTCCCTTTGCTTGTTACTCGCCCAACAAAGGCTCCACGTAGAGACGCAGCATCAGCAGGGCTGTGCTGGCCCTGCCCAAGGTCATGAAACTTCCCCCATGCCTGATATCCACACATCAAGCATGGATGTCTGCAAAGGGGAAGCCTGTGTACGTAGCTCTTGGCACATGCAGGCTTCCAGAGAACTGGGGACCATGCTTGCCAATAGAGTTCTCTGCGCATGGGTTTCCCTTTTATGGCCCTCCATGCTCCACATGTGAGTAATGCATGGGCAGGGGCTAAGGACACACTGGAAGGGCCACTCTGGCTGGGCTCTGGACAAATAAAAAATGTGATTCAGTTAAACACATTGTAAACGTCATACCGGGAAATCCCGTTGGCGAAAGACGGGACTCCACAGCACCATCAGGTACCACAGTCTTATAAAGCATATAAAGCGCTTTATCTTCCTGAATGTAGCTGAGATGGAACCGAGCTAAGTGGATGAATGGTCTGGCTCTGTATAAGCAGCTTCCTCTGCTGGTATTTTTTGCAAATGCAATTGCTGCTCCCAGGGCATACCGCATGGAATACAGGACTGTATCTTCCTTGTCTATGCAGTGGTGCCTCGCAAGACGAAAAGAATCCGTTCCGCGATTCTCTTCGTCTAGCGGTTTTTTCGGTTTGCGAAGCAACCCTATTAGCGGCTAAGCGGATTAGCGCTATTAGAGGTTTAGCGCCTTAGCGGCTATTAAAGGCTTAGCGGCTAAAAGGCTATTAGCGGCTTAGAAAAAGGGGGGGAAGCGGGGGGGAAATCGCAAGACTAGCAAGGCGTTTCGTCTTGCGAAGCAAGCCCATAGGGAAAATCTTCTTGCGAAGCAACTCAAAAACGGAAAACCCTTTCGTCTAGCGGGTTTTCCGTCTTGCGAGGCATTCGTCTTGCGGGACACCACTGTACCATGATTTTCTGCCACATGCCATAAAGGTAAAGGTAAAGGTACCCCTGCCCGTACGGGCCAGTCTTGACAGACTCTGGGGTTGTGTGCTCATCTCACTCTATAGGCCGGGAGCCAGCGCTATCCGCAGACACTTCCGGGTCACGTGGCCAGCGTGACGAAGCTGCTCTGGCGAGCCGGAGCCGCACACAGAAACGCCATTTACCTTCCCGCTAGTAAGCGGTCCCTATTTATCTACTTGCACCCGGGGGTGCTTTCGAACTGCTAGGTTGGCAGGCGCTGGGACCGAGCAACGGGAGCGCACCCCACCGTGGGGATTCGAACCGCCGACCATGCGATCGGCAAGTCCTAGGTGCTGAAGTTTAACCCACAGCGCCACCCGCGTCCGCCACATGCCATAGGGAAGTACAATAATAAGTTGGGAGCACTTAAGTCACATGTTCTTTATTACACATATACTTCAGTGTGTGTTTTTTATCACACAACTCTGTGCCAAATATCATTGTCGAAATTGTGTGGAATGTCACTTTTTGAAATCTCTGGCCAATACCTCTGACTCTGCATTAACACATGTGCATCACCACATGGCCTTCATATTCTGCTTATCGACTTCCTGCAGGTACCTGGCTACCCAACAGGTGAAGCAGGGTGCTGGAAGAACTAGATGGCCTTGGGTTGACCCAACAGGGTTCTGACATCTTTATTTGCTAATGAAATGTACTGTGCTATCTCACTCTAAATTTAAATTGTATCTTCCAGAATCAAATTTTAGTTCTATTACACTGTGTCATAAAGCAACCTGTTTATCCCGCCATAGCCTCATTTCTCAAAAAATGAGAAGGTCCAAAGTGGTACATTTTACCATCCATGATGTCCGTAATGGCTGACCTTTACTCATGATTCATTATTATTATTTTAATTGATGCATCTTTAGATAGAGTTGTTCATCTAAAAGCATCATCTCAAACTGCATTGCTTAAAAGTGGAAGTAGCTAGTATATTGAGTAGCAAACCTCCCAAACACTCCCCTTGTTGGATTTTAGTAACACATAAGGTGGGGGGCATTTTAAACATGTTTTTAAAAATTCTATACCCCATCCCTTAATATTTAATTATTGATAGACTGTAAAACTTTAAGATTTTAGCCAATTTAAGCTTTTCCTTGTGTGGAAATGGGCTCAGATGAACAAAGGACTGTAATGACCTTCTACAAAATGTCTATACTTTATTGGAATCAAATTCAGAGAAGACAGCACAGCACAATAAATCATCCCCATGTATTTTATTGGTTGGGGGTGAGGGGTAGAGAGAAAGGCAAGATTTGCCTGGAATCAAGTAAATAGGTTTTAGCCAGTAAAAATTCACCTTGCCTGTATATTGTCCTAGGAGAGACAATCTCATTTACATTTATTAGAAGTAATGATGTAGTGTCCTGCAGATAATTAACACAATAAAATGCTGCTAATTTCACAGTGTCATTATAAAATTTGCCAGTTTAAATTAGAAAGTGATTAACCCTCTGAGTGAGGCAGTGACATTTCCATTCCCAGTCTGTGAATTAAATTCCCCCCTCAACCACCACTCTAAAAGTTCGCCTAGTTTATAGCCATTTCCAATGTCCTTTCATTTTACATGCTCTCTCTGACCGGTAAGATGGGGGGGAGGTCTTAGCTGCAATAACAAAATCCGTGACTATTTCAGATATTAAGCCAGGTTCATACCCTGAAGCATGCACGACTCAGTTATCAGAGGATAAAGACATCTTTTTAGAAAGGAGAAATGGTAATCCCAGATAAGCAAAAGTTCACTAGGTAATGAACTTCTTGTTGGTGCATGTAAAACGAGAAGTTTTTCCTGTTAATGAGGTGGTTCCAAGGTGAGTTTCCATAAGGACAGCAAATCCTTAACCTTTTTGCCTGGCCACTACTTTATCCATTTATTGTCCCTATCTCTTCCCCAGCCAAGCTTAATTAATATCTTTTTAAAAAAGGAATAAACTCATTAAAAGAATAGATTTATAGCATAGTAATTTAAAGAATCTAACTCAAGTGAAATCCTCTTCAAGAATGTTTAATGAGGGAATGATACCACAAAAGCCTGTGATAATGATAGAATAGTCCAACCTGTTAAAACAGCTATTAATTTAATGTCGCTAATGCACAGATTTACAATGCTGGCAAAAAACTATTCTTAACTACTCTTCTCCCTTCCCCTACCTCACAATTACAAAGCTGGAAAGGCATTCCCAGGTAATTATGCTGCCCAGTGGCTCCATGTATGGCTGGTACTTTAGGACACAGCTTATCTATCATAATTCAGCCCTGATTCTCAACACACAGAAAAGAAATGGTTACATTTAAAAGAAATGTAGGAAAAATAAATTATATTTTTAAAAGTGACATCAAATGCGGCTGCTCTTTGGAGGTACATCAGTTAAATGCCTCCTACCATTAGACCCTCTAACAACAGCTGTAGCACTGATTCAGTTCACATGTAACACGCGGCAAACCATGGTTTGGTGTGAATGTGCAAGGGCACAAGCTCCCAAGGAGGAGATTGGTCCTCCTCACACCCAGCAATAAAAGACAATGGGAGGGGGTTCACCACAGCAATATATCTGTCCAAATTACAAATACCTAAATACAGACTGTCGTTTACCCTCACCAGGTTCAACGTGCTGCCATCTGCCTTATTGCAGGGCAGATTTTAGGGTAAACCATACATGGAACAAGTCTGCCCCTATGACTTGATGGAGGTAGAAACTGTGTCTCATGTCTTGTTAAGCTGCTTTTTCTACGGGGATATATGCTTGGTATTTATTACCCCTGTTATACAAAAATCTCCAAATGGTTCCGAACTTCAACGTCTAAAACTCCTGGTAGAGGACAAGGATCCAGAGATCACGCTAAGGATGGCCAAATTCTGTGTGACTGCCATAAAACTTAGGGAACAAGCTGTACTACCAAAATGATTAAGGTTTTAAATGGCAATTTTAGGTTATATTTTAGTGATTAAGATTTAACTTATATATTTTTAACTGCTGCTATATCTGTATTGTGGCTGTCATACCCAATTGCAATTCAATGTATCCCTATTGTGTTTTATGATTTTCCTGATATTGTAAGTGAGCCGGAACTTGTCTGTGACCGTACAGTAATAATAAATTCATTTATTCATTCGTCCTCCTCTGGTCCTCCTGCTGCTGTGCTGTAGTGAACTAAGCCATGGTATGGCTTAGCACAGCATCTGAATCTAAGGCCATAGACAAACCAGGTGCTGTAAACCAGTAACAAATCTTGGTTACAGCTCATATTTGTCTGGCACAGGAAAAAACCGTGAGTTTGGACAGCATGCTGAACGAAATCATGGCTTGGCTCATGGCAACATAGAAGCAGCAGGACCAGAAGAGGGAGCAAGTGGCCATGATCTCCTCTCTGGATATTTATATTAAACCATGGTTCACCTAGTATTATGTATAAACCATGTAACCATGAACACTGTGTCCCATTTATTAGTTAATTAAGGCAGAAAGCTACCTGTCTGTAACAATAAGATGGCAAGGAGGGAAATTCACATATGAGTGATTCAGCAGCTCAATCCCTAATGATTTGTAGACTTGATATTAAGCAATAAAGGCGGGGGGGGGTTGATCATGCAGATAAGTGCTGGACCTTTCATTAATACAATCTGTGGGACAAAGTAAAGGAATTGTGGTTGGTATGACAGCTGAGAGGGATCAACCTCTCATCAGCGGGTGGCGCTGTGGTCTAAACCACAGAGCCTAGGGCTTGCCGATCAGAAGGTCGGCGGTTTGAATCCCCACAATGGAGTGATCTCCTGTTCCTCGGTCCCAGCTCCTGCCAACCCAGCAGTTCAAAAGCACGTCAAAGTGCAAGTAGATAAACAGGTACAGCTCCAGCGGGAAGGTAAACAGCGTTTCCATGCGCTGCTCTGGTTCACCAGAAGCAGCTTAGTCATGCTGGCCATATGACCTGGAAAAAACTGCCAGTAAAGCAAGATGAGGGCAGCAACCCCAGAGTCGTTCGCGACTGGACTTAACTGTCAGGGGTCCTTTACCTTTACCTTTAGTGCCAAGAAATGACCCTTCTGTACTGACAGGGATTTTGTAGGGGTACATTGTGTGCTGCGTGCATTGTGTTCCACCCTAGGGTTGCATACAACATGCAGTTGTCACACACTCACACACCACCACCATCATGAAAATGATATTGCTGCTTTCTAAAGTCATCCCCAAAATGCTTACGATAGTTTACTCTCACTGACTACCCTTTTCCAGTTTATGAGGATTTCAAATTTAGTGTTCATTCTGCAAATGAGCTAGTTCAAAATACTCAGATTTATACCCATCTAATCAAAATGAAAACAGTCATCAAGTAACAGAGTGTGTTGGAAGAAGACCCCTGCCTCTTTCTCCCAGTTTCCATCATGATGGCATGGTGGAGTACCACAGTTTTGCAGTTGACACAGTAAAGGCTTCTGCTGCACTATCAGTGGGTCTGGCTGCCTGGGAGAGCATCTCTTGTGCCCTTGTCCCAATGATGGGGCCCTGTTGCTCAATTAAAAAAGGCACTATCTTGGTGGTGATTTGCTAGTAAATGTAAATTGATGGAATACAGGTCTAAATTAGTGTTTCTAAGGTGGGGAATCACAGAGGTTGTCCAGGCCTCTATGGATGTCACTATAATTTGCATTTAGGATAATGCAACTGGCAAGAGGGAGTACCTATGAAATATCTGTAGAATCAGAGAGCTGCCTCAGAGGGGTACCTGCTTTTCTTTTAATATGTGCCAGTCTTTATTACGGTCAGAGGCCAGCATAAGGTAAAATCACCTACATACATAATATGTGGTACAAGGAGGTGCACATTTTATATTTGAAAACCCCCTTTCTTGTTCTTTTATCTGATTTTCAAAAAGGACAAATTGTTATTTCTCTCTTGGAGCATGTTAATGTGAATCTGCAGCCGTTTTCTATATTGCCAGTATTTCGTCTTGCATCTCATTTATTCAGCCTGTCATTCAGGATCCCCCCCCCTTCCCAACTCTGAGTTATTTCTGTTAATACAAAGAAATATGTGATAGCTAAATTTTCCCATTACTTGTGCTGCAATTTTCTTCTGCATAACACCTCTGGTACCTGTGGGGATTTTCTTTTTTCTTTTTAAAGAAAAAAATCTAGTATAACACTTTAGCTGTTTACAAAGTGCCTTTCCAAATAGATCCCAACAATGTATTCTTCCTTAGAGAAGCAAGTCCCTTGAGAATAGTGTTAAGTGTTCTGCCTTGAAATTTTGAAAGTAATATGATTACGGAGTACCATGTTCCCAAAGTTAACTCTATTTTAATACCAAAAGAGAATAAAGCTGTCAGTATATGATCTTCTCAGTAAGTTTCCCTGAGAATGGAGAGACACCTTGAACATTATTAAAACCTAGCGGTTTATCATCTTCTTAAGAATTACCCGATTCAACAGGAAGCCCTGCCCCTGGTATGACTGATTGGTGGTAGGTGGCTAAGGTCATTTGCTGATTGGGAGGAAGAGAGGAACCAGGAAAGACAGTTAGATCTGCAACAAAATGTTATAGTGTGAGTTGCTCCTGTTCAGGGATTTAGCACCCTGTCCACGGAATACTGTTTCCAGTTTCCATTTGGTCTGTCAGAATTATGTGTCCATTGAGCATTCTCTGTCTTCATTGGATTGATTTGGGGAGTGGGGTGGGAGGACGTGTGTGTGTGTGTGTGTGTGTGTTGTCGATATCTATCTATCATCTATCTATCTATCTATCTATCTATCTATCTATCTATCATCTATCTATCTATCATCTATCTATCTATCTATCTATCTATCTATCTATCTATCTATCTATCTCTATATCTATCTATATCTATCTATCTATCTATCTATCATCATCATCATTATCTATCTATCTATCTATCTATCTATCTATCTATCTATCATCTATCTATCATCTATCTATCATCTATCTATCTATCATCTATCTATCTATCATCTATCTATCTCTATCTATATCTATCTATCTATCTATCTATCTATCATCTATCTATCTATCTATCTATCATCTATCTATCATCTATCTATCTATATCTATCTATCTATCTATCTATCTATCATCTATCTATCTATCTATCTATCTATCTATCTATCTATCATCTATCTATCTGCAACTTTGATGTTCCCCTAAGTCTACTGATGTCTCCTCCTTGTGTGTGTGTGTATGGGTCAGTATTTGGCTACAGAAGAATCCACACAGAGC
This sequence comes from Podarcis muralis, assembly GCF_964188315.1. Taxonomy (NCBI): domain Eukaryota; kingdom Metazoa; phylum Chordata; class Lepidosauria; order Squamata; family Lacertidae; genus Podarcis; species Podarcis muralis. The sequence continues at coordinate 5,268,415 of NC_135665.1, read as the reverse complement.
GTGCTATTAGTATATAGGATCCAATCACAATATCTTTTTAATTTGTTGGCTGCTTTAAAAAAAATCAACAAGAAGAGCAAATGTCACATCATGTTAAAAGCACCATAAAGGACCACCATTTTCAGATTTCTTTCTAAAGTCAACAGGGGTGGAGACTGGGGTATGAATTCAAGTAGTGCTAAGGAGATCACTTCATCAGCACAAGCATTTCTGCTTGCCTGGTGGAATAATCTCCCCTGTGCACTGTTCTGGGGGTTCTCTGCAAGCTTTTCCTGATTCTGGTGCCACCCATCATTGATTAAAGTGGGGTTTGCTCGGGAGTTTGTTTCCTTTGGGTGGGTTGTGTATTTCCTGTAGGGAGGCTATGTGGGGTTTCATGGCATTTACATATGAGGTGATTGTTAGAATTCCTGCTCCATGATTGCAGTCATGGGATTTTTGTCTTTCACATGACGATGTATGTTTTGACTCCACAAAGTGGGAAGTGATGAAGACAGGAAGTTTGTGTTACTGTGTTCATTGAAGTGGGACTATTGTCCTTTGTTCTTTTTCTCTTTGCTGTCTGATGCTAGTGCTCCATGTGTGTTTATATGTAAATAAAGTAGATTAGCCAAAATGCTGAGTTGCTGAGGTTTGTCATGCATGATGCGCAAACTCTGCGGATTCCTAAGTGTGCCGGTGTCGGTTGGCATCAGTCCCTGTGATGTTTGGGATGAAGAAAGCCTTTGAAGCTCCCAAACGCTTGACCAGGAGGGAAGGAACATGCCAGTCGGGCATGTGTCTCTGCCAGGGTCCTACTCGAGTGTAGGCTGAACTCCTGACAACGAAGTGTTTTCTCTTGATAGGGCTTCCCAGCCCCCTCACATTTAGTGTGATTGCTATTAAGCTAGCCATTTTGCGTGTCTATTCTGTGGGGTGATTCTCTGCCAACCTCTCTGAGCTGTCCCATGTCTCTCTGTGTGTAATGTCTTTCGGACCTAGCGTGTTTGCTGACATAAAGTGTGGTGGGTGGGAGAAGAAGAGGGCTGAGTTAGAGGTGGGTTGAGAGGTGGGGGATAGATTGCAGTAAGTAGCATATATTTGGTTAAATAGGTGTTTGTTCAGGGTAACTTGGACCATTTGGCTTCTAACTAGTTGGTCCTGAGTCTTGACTGGCAGGGGGGGGGCTTGTTTAAGAACAGGCTGCCCCCGCCCCCGCCCCCGTTGCTTGTGATAGGGGAGGGTCAGTGAGACAATGCTGAGTGTTTTTGTGGCACTCGGGTTCTGGTCTGAATATGGCAACCATTGAGAAACCACAGCAAAGCCCGCAAATCTGAAAAGGAAAAGGTTAAAAAGAAAAACACAAGAGTGACAGTAATGCCTAGAGGGAGGGCTGGGCAGGGGACACTCCCGGCCGACTGGGCTGCTAACATGTGCTCATGATTGTGGATGAGTATGCCGATAACCCACATGCTACCTTCCATGGAGACGATATTGGAGAAAGGGAATTACAGTCTTGAGATGTCAGCGCGAGAGGAAGGAGTAGGAGGTATTCAAGCCATAAGGTTCCTGGCTTTGAAACTTATCCCAGCAATATCCAGATAAGCTCCAATAGACAAGAGGGGAAGACTCAAGAACAGCGGGCGGGTCCCTCACTGCAAGAAGTGACATTACAGGGAACTAAGCAGAGGGCCTTCTCGGCAGTGACACCCGCCCTGTGGAATGCCCTCCCATCAGATGTCAAGGAGATAAAGAGCTACACAAACTTTAGAAGACATCTGAAGGCAGCTCTTTATTGGGAAGATTTTAATTTTTGACATTTTATTACCTTTTTATATATGCTGGAAGCTAGGGAAACCTAGCCAGATGGGTGGGGTATAAATAATAAAATTGTTGTTATTGTTATTGCTATTGCTATATTAGCCAGCCCTTGTCATGTTTGCTGGTATTCAACATACATTTTTGCCTCCTCCCTTGCCAGTCAAATTCCAAACTATAATTTAGGTTTGTGTTTCAAGCCGAGCAGAAAAAATACATATTGAAGCATCATAGTTAGCGTGAGATAACAGAGAGCTGGGAAATTCCTCAGACTGTTCCTTTTGCTGCTGTTCCCAGTAGTAATTGCAATAGAAAACATTGTATTTAAATCCGGCAACCTTGAAATGAATGTAAAGGTTTTTTTCCCTCCTCCATAAAATTTTATAACACTTGTCCAATTTTTTTCATGTCATGAAGGGAAAGGAAGTTTATAAATTTAGCTTGTGAGCTTGCAAATCAGAAATTAGGACTCAGTGTGGCATGGCTGTGTGGAAATAGAGCACAAGCTCTATGCAAGATGGTTCTTTGTCCTCTAGCCCCATTCCCAATTCAAAATATTTATTATTGGGTAAGGAATTAGGGGCTGGCCAAAGAGCAGATGAGGTGGAAAGACTAGGGAGGGTGAAACAGGTAACTTGATTGTTCACACAGAAAATGTGAGGTTATTCAACACTGATCATGAGGCTGAAGGCCCATCTGGTCCAACATCTCTTCTCACAGTGGCCAGCAAGATGTCCATAGGAGGCCCACAAACAGGAGATGAGCACAGCAGCATCCTCCCCACTTGTGACTTTCAGCATCTGATACTCAGATGGATTCTGCATCCAACTGTCACTTAAAGAAAGACATCATGGCTACTAGCCATTTATAGTCTAATCCTCTTGTAAAGTTATCCAAGTTAGTGGCCATTACTTCATCTCTGCATTTTTACTTCATGTTTTCAATTGTCTGCATGTTCTTTCTTTATTTTTTCAGCTTCTCTCATCTGATTTTTATGTGGTTTATTGTGATATTAAATGTGATACTGCTTATTTATTATGTATTAAGCAGAATATAAAGGATATCTTCTATTCCTTGCCTTGTCGAGTGACCCTGCCCTGGCTTCAAACATTGGATGTAACTGAACTTTGTTCTTCACTGCCTCCATATCTTGAATTGAGCCAAGAAAGCCCTGGTCAACATCATTGGGTCCTGAGCTGGTGGTTTCAATGAGAACATCAGGACCTGGGAAGAGATGTCCTACTCCAGGTTTCCCTCAAGTCAGTAAGCCAAAAGGGAAGGGCACAAGCCACATGGGAGGGGTGTGGCCTGAGGAGAGGCATGAGGACCAGAAAGAGAGGATTTGAGGGCTACATTTGGTCTCCAAGCCTGAGGTACTCTACTCTTGCCCTAAGTAGTATGAAGTCAATGCTTGCTCTACTGAGTAGGCCCATTGAAGTTAATGAAGCTAAGGTACTCAGAACCATTAACTTCAAAGAGTCTACTGGATGTGGATACATCCCTATCTGTCTCATGAGGGCTTCTGGATACCAGCAGTTTTTCTCTTGTAGGACAACGTTGTGACAAGTCTACCATTTCATGACACCCAGGGGCAAAACTAGGCTTTCTTTCACTCTGGTTCAAGACTCAGTTTGGCACCACCATTCGTGTTTGTGCACACGTCTGAGGAATGTTGGACGGTATGGACACTGCTTGAGGTGGACATTGTGTGGCAGGTGCTGCCCTGGATGTTTCCACCTGCTCCTGGATCTGATGGGGTGCTCCAGAAGGGGGCAGCTCTTTACTGAAAGCAAGACAACCTGAGACACCACTGGCAGTGGCTGTAGTTTGATCTTGCTTTCCCCCTTTCCCCTCCCAATCCTTTTCCCTTGTATGTTATGTCTTTTTTAAAAAGACCATATTGGAAAAGATGCCAAAATGGATGCAGGGCAGTTGAGCATCTCTTGGCCCTCAAGGAACAACCATTTGTTGGCGGGTAGCCTTCAGGGGAGATTGGGCAATGGCAATCATGCAGGTGTTGGGTCCCCACTTTGCAGCTGGACTGCATGGATCCAGGCCCCTGATGAAGGGTCCTAGGAAAGGAGCTTTTTTTGGGGGGGGGGTTCTTTGCCCCTCCCCCTTCCCCCATTTGTCCTCTCTGGCCACCTGCCCCCCCGCTTGCTATTCCGCTTTTCCTTCCTTCAATATGAAGTGGTGGAAGGGGGGGTTGTCCACTGTCACCCCTCCTCCGCTTTCTAAAACCTCCCATTTCCCGAGGGGCTTATTTAGCCTGCGTTGACCCATAGAGCTAGGGTTGCAACCTTGCATCCTGCCCTTAGGACTCCGTTAAGAAATGGCCCCCCTCCCCATTTACTGGGGAAGTTGCTGAAAGAGGATCAGGATTAAAAGTTGGGGTGAGTGGGGAGAAAGTATCCCCCTCCCCTCTCCCCTGTAGAGCAGCTCCCCCTCCTGCTGCCTTCAGGATTTGTGTTGCAGGATCCCAGTGCAGACATCTCCTCCCCAGTGGGGGTGGGAGGCTTCACCTAAAGCCCACAGCAAAATGGCTGGCAGGCTAGGAGCGTCAATGCCCCCCCCCCGGAGGCTTCACCCGGGGCAAAAATACTGGCTAGCTCCCCCCTGGCTCCAGCTCTGTGACACCTTCACCTTAAAGATAATGAAATCCTTTCAAAAATTACATGAGAAACACGTGCATTTTATGGTGGTGGTTGTTTTTGCTAACCCCTCCCTGCTGCTTTCAACAATGCTAACTTTCTCCAGCTGTTGGTGAGGTTTTCTCATGTTGTTGGCTTTCTTCATTTAAGCTGTTCTTTTGTATCCTTGCACTGCAAGAAGCTTAATGATACTTGGAAAGCTTCCATGCAGAGTGTCAGAGATAGACGTTTTACATCCTGTGTCTCAACACACTAATGAAAATATCATTCCGATTCTTTGTGAACAGTATTTTAAATTAGTCATAAAGAACATGGCAGTGAGTGTTGAAAAGCGAGAACCCTTTGCAAAAAACCACAGATCGCTAATTGCTTTGCCTTCTCCATTATAGGTGAGAACTTCAGTGCTTGCATATATTTTACTAAATACTTCATCTCAATCCCTTCATTAGTATCTTGTGAAGATTTTGTTCATTCTTTTATTCCTCTCTTCATAAATTTACCAACAAAGGATGCTAACTAATACTTTGAAATATTATAGCTATTATTTCTCTCCCTCTGGTGAGGAGCTTTGCCTTTTCATTTTAGGATGGTGGAAATTAATACCTAGGGGTTTATTATAAGTTATCATGAGTCTCTCCTTAAAGTAGGAAACATTTGGAACGGCTTTATCTTCAATCCTGATGAGGACAGGAAGAGAGTTGCAGGCTTGCATGATTTGCCTCAAATGCAGAAAATGACAGCACAGGTGCACATCTTTACAGTAGTGGTTTAAGCTTCACAAGTACTTGGTTTAAGTCTACTGTACGTACTTTGGAAAGGATGGTATACATCATCAAACTGGAAGTATCTAACAAGGTTGAAAATGTAGATATAATGAAAGGAAAGAAACAAGCAGAGACATTAGAAAGCAACTAGTATAAGCTATGAGACAGTAACAGGGAGAATAAACACATTAGAAAATATAGCATTCTTTCAATAGCCAGAGCAACTGGAATACTCTGAACATTTTGCTGTAGTTGGAGGAAGAGCAGTGAGGGTGGGAATATGGGAATATGGCCCTTTAGTTCAGTATCACCAACACTGACTAGCAGAAGCTCTCCAAGCTTTCAGTCTTTCCAAGTCCTACCTGGAGACCCCAGGGGTTGCGTCTGGGAACCTTTGCATGCAAAAGATTTGTTCTACAACTGGTCCTTCCTCAAATGGGAGTGGCGGCGGAAACAGCAGCAGCAGCAGCAGCAGCAGCAGCACAATAGCATCAACATTTCTTTTCTTTATCAAATTACAGCAAAATCACAGCCACATTCCAAATCGAAGGAAGGTCTTTATTGCTTTGTGCAATATTTAGGGCTGGTGTCACACCATACTGCTTGCGTATGTGCTTGTGGCGCTCTATTTGTTGCACAGGAGCAGTTCAAAGATAAGAATTCACCTATTGTGCCTTTCTACTATGTGACATCAACACACAGCCAAATTGGCAATGTATCTGATGAAGTCCTTAAATGCTCCTCATATGATATGAGATTTGCTGTGATCTTGCCCAGTGGAGAAAGCAGATGCTAAAAAAAAAAAAGTGGTGATTTTCTCATGCTTTTAATAAACCTTCAATTGCTTTTCTTTTGCTCAGGCAGTTTGAAAAAGTTTGATTTTGTTGATCACCTTTCAGTGACTGAGATGGCAAAAATATTTCGCCCACAATGGGCTTGATAAGAGACACTATCAGCTTTTTCAAATATTTACAAATAGAAGAAGTGCCATTGTTAGTGAAAGGGAAAAGAGGATGAAATAAAAAATTGAAGCTTTGCAAGATTAAGGGGCATTAAAAAACCCCTCAGACTGCTAACTAATCATTTATTCAGAAATTCAGTGGACATATATTGATAGTTAATTAGAACCAACATATCTAAGGGGAGATGAAAATCCATCCGAAATACAACATGCACAAAATACAAAACGTCTTGACCTCTGCTGCCACGGAATCAAATAACATGTTAATTACAAAAAGATGAACACCCCCTAGAGATAGCGGCAAACATAGACTGCCAATAGGATGTGATAACATCCAATACAATCAAGTAGCATTTTGGATGAGCACAGAATTATACATAAGGACAGGAGGATTATAGGGCAAGACATGTCTGAATGAAGTAAACAGAAAATCCCAGAATGCTGTTCGAGTTAAATTTGAGGCTATGAAAGATTCAGTTGTGGTGAATAAACGCACTAATAATAGAATAAATGCACTAATATAATGACATCACTTTTAGTTCTAGGGCAGTGGCAGAGCGTATACCTGAAGGTGCATCTCCACCCCCATCGTTCTGCCTGGACACTGAGGTCCAGCTCCGAGGGCCTTCTGGCAGTTCCCTCATTGCAGGAAGCAATGTTACAGGGAGTTTCACCTGCCGCCTTCATGATACACCTTTAAAGGTAAAGGGACCCCTGACCATTAGGTCCAGTCGTGGCCGACTCTGGGGTTGCGGCGCTCATCTCGCTTTACTGGCCGAGGGAGCCGGCGTACGGCTTCTGGGTCATGTGACCAGCATGACTAAGCCGCTTCTGGCGAACCAGAGCAGTGCACAGAAATGCCATTTATCTTCCTACCTATTTATCTACTTGCACTTTGACGTGCTTTCAAACTGCTAGGTGGGTAGGAACTGGGTTCGAGCAACGGGAGCTCACCCCGTCATGGGGATTCGAACCACCAACCTTCTGATCGGCAAGTCCTAGGCTCTGTGGTTTAAACCACAGCACCACCCGCGTCTCTCTTAGAGACCGACAAAAACATTCCTCTTTAACCTAGCCTTTGGCTGCTTAACATCCAATGTCTTTTTAAAATGTGTTGGGGGGGTTGTTGTTTTTGTTTTGATTATGTATTTTGTGGTTTTATATTGTGATTTCATCTTGTGAACTGCCCTGAGACCTTTGGGTATAGGGTGGTATACAAACAACAACAGCAACAACCAAATCCAAATGTTTCAAAAACAAAACACCATTGAACAATGGCAAGCCATGACACTGAAGTTGTATGGTTTTGTGGGTAGATGAGAGGGGCCATCGTTCAGTGGTGGAGCATGCTCCACGTGTACAAATCACACATTCAATCCTAACATCTCCAGTATTTGTGTTGGGAAAGAGCTCTGGATAAGCAGATAGCCTCTCTGCCCGCTGAAGCAGACCAGGGGTAGCCAACTGCTACATTAAAACTCCCATCCTTCCAATGTTGCTAAATGGCAATTTGTATCATCCCTCACTATTCACCATGCTAGCTGGAGCTTATAGACGTGCAACAACATCTGGAGGACAGCGCATTGGCTACACCCAGAGTAAGCAATACTGCTGAGTAGTACTCTTCAGACCTTCCCTCTGAATACATGTAGGAGAGGTAGGGTCACTGGCCCCAGCCACACCCTCCATGCATCTGATGTCCCTTGCTGCCTGACTGCTGCAAGTTCTGTGCTATATTATGGATGCCAGACTATGTGGAGACACACTTTAGTATGCTCAGGAATATACATAGAAGCCCACTTCAGAGCTTCTGCTGGGTACGTCTGTTGGGCATGGCCAGATTGCATGTTCCAGCAGCAGCACCTGGAGAGAAGATTGAACGGAGTTTGTTTGAGGCTAGTTCACATGCTTACACTTCACATGCTGCTTACTGAGGTCTGACTCTTGCATTCCAAAATAGTATACAATTTTAAAAACAGAAACAAGGCAACTCATTTCAGAAATCAATAAAATTGTGTTTTATTACTTTTAAGTTGTTGTTATTATTATGGTGCCTATTGATTCCTGAACTTCAACATTCAATTTGGTGATAAAAAACAATTTGCTCTTTAGTTCAAAAACTAGAAATGGGTGGGAGATTGTATTGGTTTCACTTAAAGGTAAAGAAAATATTTAATGATCGTAGGGTTGCCATATTTCAAACAGTGAAAATCTGGCCAGAAAAGTTGTTGAGCTTTTTTGACACTGCCAACATGGGTTGCCATACGTCCAGATTTTCACAGACATTCAAGCAATTTTGCAATTTTCCACCTGGACACTGCTTCCGACTGCAGTATTCTGGGTATGTCCAGGAAATTCCAGACGTATGGCAACCCTAATCTTGGTGACAATTGACATTACGCATGCTGGTGAGGTCATTACAATGATTAAGGCAAAAACAAGTCATTTCTGTTCAATGACTGAATCAATGAATCAACTGCATTAATTGTTGTTTCTCACCATATGGAAAAGACATATTTTGCTATGCTGTCAGTCAACTGAGCTAACAAAATGGTTTGATCCTTGAATTCCCTCCCCCTCCTCAGGACAGCCCTAGTAGTTTCCAGAAGTCCTTATAACTCGTTGGCTAAAAAGATGTGTCAAGCTTTTATCGAACTGCATCACTGCAATTTATTCTTATTGGGGTCTTAAAATCTGGAATGAAACTCTTTTGCCTTGAGATAATAGTGGAGTGAATTATATTTGTCTTTTATCATTTACCATACCTTTTAGCTGTGTGCTATTTTTGAGACACCGTGCTTTTCTCTTTTTTTGCATGATGCAGTATGATATCACGTAAATAAACTGCTCAATTAATTCTTTTCTTACTCCCCCGTTCTTTTTTTTGACAGCTCAGAATAGTAAAGCACAGCACAAAATCTGAGGGAACAGTCATCTAGCCTCTTCTGTTAAAAGAACTCAGTTCCCAGTTCAAAATCATTTCCTGGGAAAGGAGTCAATATATCTTTCTCTTCATGGAGTCCATAAAACCTCCTCCTTCTCTGGCTCAACTGCTCGCAAACACTACATCCCAGGGATCCATGCAGGTTGTTAAATTCTTGCTTTTGTTGATTGAGAAGGCTTGGAAGAAAATGTGTTCACACACTAGCTCTATCCAGCTGTTATCCTTCATGTGATATTAATTGTTTAAGGAAGATGTGAAGAAGAGAGCATGTTCTACGTGCATAGAAATGTCTTGTGATTTATATTCTATACTCTACTGGGGGAAATGGGGCTGTGCCCCATTAACTGCAGTCTGCCCACAGTCAGACCCCACCTGCCTCCCTTCTTTCTCACATCTAGCCCAGGGTGTGGCGCTGTCTGTCTGCTTCTGCCTCCTAAATCTCAGTTTTGCCTTTGTAGAATTCAGCAGGGAGGAGGATGGGAACAAAACTAGAAATAACTGGCTCTACCTGTCACCTTCTGTTTGGGCTCCCTCACTGCCTTGGGCAGAGTGTACCCCACCAGCACCCGATATCGCCCAAGGTTGAGCTTTTTTCGGGTGCCCAAGCCAAGTACCCAGGAGGGACAGTGGCTCCAGCGCCCTGCAGCCCTCGTGGCGCCTGGTGCGCCTCCCTCCCACCCCTACCTTCCTACACTATTGGGCTCCCTGCCTCCCAACCTAACAGTCCCAGTTGGCACCAGCCAGCAGAACCATGAACAATCTGGCGTGCAAATCTTGGGGGCAAGCCTATGCATTTAAGCAGGTTCCTCATTGTAAGACCTTCCTTTTACATTGGACAGTCCAGTGGCCGGGGACACAACATCTGAGGCAAGCTCAGTCCACTTGGCCTCACTCTCTGTTCCTCTCATATGGAGAGTACTACCTGAATAAGGGCTTTTCTTTTGTTCTGTCTCAAATGAACCCATAGACCAAGTAAGTAAACAATGAGAAGTAATAAATAAAATCGAGAATGGACTGTTGCACAATAGAAAAGTCCACAATTTGTTTTTTAAATTGCGTAGAGGGAAAATATTCTGAACATTGTTCAGAATCTGCCCACAACATTCTTAAATTGGGATGGTGAAGATTCTTTAAATTTGCAGTCATTGAATAATAGTTTTAATAGGGTTTCTCTTCAGCTGGAAGGGTAAGCCCATGAATACCTTAATGCTACTAAAATACATTATGACCAATTTTTCATCACCAGAGGAAGGATTATTGATTTCAAGCCATCTTCATTAGGTATAAGAAATATTGTACTATACTGTTCAAAAGAAACGCCACAATTATGTCACTGGTTGTGTTTATTCATGGAGGAAGGCAGCGTGCCTGTTACTTCAGCCAGACAACAAAGCACAGCTGCTGTTATCCCACACAAATATTAGCATGGTTGATTTTTATTTTCTTGAATTAGCTGAAGGAATGTGTCTATTTAATAGCTGCCTTTTAAAAAAGGGTGATGGAAGAGGCAGAAACAAATTAGTTTAAAGGCTATACAAATCTATTCCTTTGAACTTCAGAAAAATCTAGAATCAAAATTTTCTGAGTTCTCTTCAGGACAAAGCTAACCTTACTAAATGAATGATGAACCTGCTTGAAATAGTTCCTTCAGGTAGCAGATGCCATAAGGTGTGCCGTTTTCCTGTCTGCAGCTGCCATCTCTGTGTTGTCTTCTTATTTAAGGAAAGAGGATTAGAAATAAACTATTCTTTTAATTGATTCCAACATAATGCCCCCAGTCGTTCAAACTCGGTTACAGAATTTTGGTGAAGTGCTGTTGACTCACACACAATGCATGTTGACCTAGGCAAATTAAGGTTTGTGCAAACCACAATTTGCTTGGCTTGGAAGACGAAGGAAGGAAGGAAGGAAGGAAGGAAGGAAGGAAGGAAGGAAGGAAGGAAGGAAGGAAGGAAGGAGAGAGGGAGCTCATGACCAGAGGAGGAAGGGGGAGAACTCACAGCATATTTCTAGTCCCCCAAATTATGGTTTGGAATTACCTGTGAACCAAACCATGGTACTTCGCAAACATTTTGAAAAGTTTGAGAAGGAAGACCAGCACACAAGACTGCAATGCCATTTTGCGTATGACAGGCCTGTATCATTCTTTCCTTAGCAACTTTGACCATTTAGAACATGGGAGCAGAGACAGGGTGATATGTTTGTTAGAAGTAGGTGAACTATATGCACAGAAAATATCTCACACCTTTAACTGTGAAGTGGAAATTGTCTTAACCATATGTAACCACATGTAACTTAGAGTAAGCCCTATTGATTTCAAACTGATGTACTTCCAAGGAGGTATTCATAGGGTCGCAGCCTTAGCCATATTTTATCTAAGTAAAAGGCAGTGTGAGGGAAAACTTGTGTAGCACTGCATACTACAAGCCCACTGCCATTGAAAATATGGCACAAAAGATCAAGAAAAGGTGGGCATGAACAAGCGAGAAAATGGAACCAGGTAACAAATAGTGGAGAAAACTTGTGGATGAGACGAAGCCACATGATTGTGCTGTGTTATTGTTTTTAGTTTTTGTTTTTAAAAAAATCTTATACAGTGGTAGCTCAGGTTAAGAACTTAATTTGTTCTGGAGGTCCGTTCTTAACCTGAAACTGTTCTTAACCTGAAGCACCACTTTAGCTAATGGGGCCTCCTGCTGCTGCTGTGCCGCCGGAGCACAATTTCTGTTCTCATCCTGAAGCAAAGTTCTTAACCTGAAGCACTATTTCTGGGTTAGCGGAGTCTGTAATTGAAACGTCTGTAACCTGAAGCGTATGTAATCTGAAGCATCTGTAACCCTAGGTACCACTGTATATATGTTTTATGTACAGATCTTTAAAAACTTACACCCTATGTTTTTCTTCCAAAAAGAAGATCAAAGCAGCTTATAATGAAAAAAATATACCAAATCCACAAAACACATTAATATCAGACCAAATCCACAAAAAACATTAAATATTCACCAACACTGAGGAAACCAAAATAACCCCCAAACAAGCAGCACCACAAAATATCCCCCAAACCAACAACTCCACAAAGCCCACAAAACCAAGTGAGGTAGCAAAATATCTACATCCCATCCACACCGCTCTTCATTGCATGCTGCAATATATTCAAAACAGCTGTAAAAATATCTGATTGCCCTTTGAACCCCGGGCAGCTTTTCTCACATCTTTTACACTCAAGAAAAAATTATGATTGGTGCCAACACATATATTACCTATATTATCTAAGAGGTGAGGGTGGTATTTTCTGGTATCTGCCTACTAATCTTGGAACAGTTTGCCACCCAACACATTTCTTCAATTGACTGGGAACTGCAAATGGTGTCTCTGAGTTTTTCAGGTTTTTGCTACCTCTCACCTGCTGTCACGAATTCTTGTTTAAATAAAATCTAACAGGAATAAAAGTAGATGTGGACTGGCAAATTTAAGATTAAGAGAGAACTGTGTCACAGGGTGTAAAGATAATCTTCCATTGTTCTCTATTCTGAACCAGAAGCTGATTAAAGGCAAGAGAAAGCAAAGTCAACTGCTAGTATTTATGTCAACAAAGTAGACTCATGGACCAGTAAGTAGGACATGGCTAGGGAATCTAGGATTAAATACCTACAGTAACCATAGATTTGCTGGGCCATCTTGAGTCCATTGCCGCTGGCTTCCTTTCAAGTATTGTAAAACAGTAATAAGAAGTTGGGCCCAGCAAAGAAACATTGCTTGTGTTTGTTTGAGGGGGGCCTTCAGAACTTCCCTTCCTCAGACAGGATGATTTCCCACAGTGGGTAAGCCTCGCTGTATGACGTGAGGTTTGAAAGCATGGATCAGACTGGCTGAGTTTCAACTGATCTACATTTTCAAAGGCTTCCTCCTCAGACCTTCCCCTCATCTGATCTGTATGTAAGCTTACATGCAGTCTGAATTTCCTAATTTTGGGGGCTTGATTTGAACTGTTTCTTTCCACACTGCAAATCTTGGGTTTCCTTCGAGTCTGCTGATACCTCATGTGTGCATGCGTTTGCATGTGTGTGCATGTATGTGTGCATGCATGTGTGTGGTGCCACTTAGCTACATCAGCTTCTGCACTCAGGCTCTGAATTTCAGAAACAGAGGGAGTGATAGTTCTCTGCCTCACAGGGCTGTTGATGGAGACCACAAAGCACTTTGCATATTACAAGCTTTATGGAGACTTTAGATAATTATAAAATGGGTGGTAGATGTTTGCTGTCCTTAGGCCATATTAAAACAACATACAAGGGAGAGTAACACTGATTTCTACATGCAGGCATCCATGACCATTTGCACCTCTAGCCCAGAAGATGAGAAGCACAGATATTGGATAGCAAAATATGATGGGAATATAAGTATCTGTCAGAATTTGCAACCTTCTTGTCTCATGGATGAGCGGAGATGACAAGTAGCAATATTGAGTTGCCTCGTCCTCTTTCCCCCCTGTTGAAATCAAGAACAAACCATAATTTGTTTGATAGGTTACCTGTCAATTGCTGTACATTTCTCTGTGAGGCAATAACTGAACAGTAATTGGTCTAGCAGGATACTAGCATTTGATTTCCATGTCCCTCAACAACTATATGTTGTTGAAAATCTTATTCAAATGTAACAATTATTTTTCAAGTGCCTCAGCTTAATAGTACATTAAACACTACATTTTCAATAGTTGTTTGGGTGTGTGTGATAGGGGGAAATAGATCTCTGCTCATTATATTAATATTATAGACTTTTGGACTCTAAAAACAGTCCTATTGCCAAAGGCTAAGCCAGGCTTCCTCAACCTCAGCCCTCCAGATGTTTTCAGACTACAATTCCCATCATCCCTGACCACTGGTCTGTGAGATTTTGACCAGCTTTGGCCCATCTGAAGCTGATACAGGCTCATTTTATCTTGAGCCCAAGCAGAGTAGTCCAGCAGAAGGATAAGCAGTATGTGCCACATTCTTATCTTTATTTCCACTCTATGCTGAGAGAATACAAACATGCATCTTGCCTCTGTGAGAGCAGAGAAGCAACTCCTCTCGGAAACAAAGAACACTGAGAGAACACTGAAAAACAGGAAATCAGTGAACGTCACATCCAGTCTCCCATTCCCGTGGGAATCCAACAGTAACTCTGTGGCATGCAAAACAATGTCTTGTGACTGCAGTTGCTGCTCAGTGAGGGAAATAGAAACCAACATGGTCCTGCTAGCTAGGGATCATGGGAGTTGTAGGCCAAAAACATCTGGAGGGCCGAGGTTGAGGAAGCCTGGTTTCAGGCTAAGCTTTGCACTGGCCTTGTATTCTGTACAGTTCTTTTAAAGCTCTATTTTGAAGTTTCTTGTCAGATGTTTCTGCTAGAACACTGGCCCAAAATGGTAATGCAATTTCTAAAATGCCATTTCCCTTCCCTTACTCTGGACCAAACTAAAAGTTATAATAAATGCATCACTCCAATTGTTGTGGGGGTTTTTTGAGGTAGGGGAGAAGGGAGATTTGGAGGCTAAAGCATGCAGGGATGGGATTAAGTCTTTCTTCCCCCGCCACAGTCCTGATCAATGTCTCCCCACACACTGAAGCTGCTATTTGCTGAAGGGGGTGGGGAGCTTCCATTGAGGCCATGAAGTACCACAAGCACCACAACTCAAATGAAAAGGGTCACAATTACACCATACTTGTAAAGCACTTTTATATCCCTTTAACAGTCATGACTTCCCCCAAAGGATCCTGGGAACTGTAATTTGTTCTGAGAGTTTTTAGGAGTTCCCTTACAGAGCTACAATTTCCAGCACCTTTAACAAATTACAGTAGCAAATGTTTATTGTGGCAAAAAGTGACAGAACTTTAGTGATGTGTTCCACATTCTATCTGTTTTGGCCTTCGTGAACATGTGCTCTGTAAACTGCCAGTTGTTAATTCTGATTTCAAACAGATATTTTGAATTATTTGTGATGCCAGTCAGCATCTAATGATCTCTTGCTTGACAGTAGTAAATTTATCTACAGTTATTTCTTTATATGTATTGTTAGATGAATCCATGCAACAGGGTGAGCATCCATTGCTCTTTCACAACTTCTGCCAACCTAGTAGTTCGAAAGCACACCAGTGCAAGTAGATAAATAGGTACCGCTGAGATGGGAAGATAAACGGTGTTTCAGTGCGCTGGCACTTGTCACGGTGCCCCGTTGCACCAGAAGCGATTTAGTCATGCTGCCCACATGACCTGAAAAGCTGTCTGCGGGCGGCTCACAACCGGGGAACTCCCCCATATCAGATGCCAAACCGTCTTCCTGTGAGCTTCCGGTTGTGAGCGACGCCATCGCAAGCGGGGATTTCTTCCTAGTGGAGAATCCCGGTTTTTCGGAGGATTTAGAGGGGTCTTTGGGCACAGTGACCCCCTGAAGTAGTGTCTGGAGGGGGTTCAGACACTCAGGCACCCGCGGAGAGCCACAACGCAGACCACCTGGCCGCCAGGTAACTCCAACGGGAGCGAAGAGAGCGGCGGGGAGGAGAAGTGGGCTGAGGGGAAGCCATAGCTAACTCCGGAAAACGAAGCCCCGAGCTTGCCGGGGGAGCTCACAGCTCTCGAAACCAAGGATTTCGGTCTTAAAACATCTTCAAAGACAACTTAGAAATTTAAAGGAAAGTACCGGATGGAAAACAAGTAATTACGAGACCGGCGCTATCTCCATTCAACCTGTGCGCATTTGGGAAGCAAAGTCGGCAAAAGTGAAAGTGAGTTGCCGCTGGCGGCTATTGTTTCTTTCCCTTTTCAAGCTGCTACAAACTAACTCTTTGATTGTGAAAGAAGAACCTAAAAAAAAAAGGGGGAACAGAGGACTAATATTTGTTACTTTAAGGTCCTCTGTGGAATTTTGAAAGAAGTAGAAGCTTAACTGCGATCCTCTTTTCTTCTTTAAAAAAAAGGACTGCGTAATAGAGGAAGCGTTTCTCGGCTCCATTGTTCGGCTAGCCTTCCGGGTTTTCTTCTTTTTTTACCTTCTCCCTTTGTTGTAAAAGATCCTCTCTGGCGCCCCTCAGATAATTTATTTGGTCTTATTTTACAACATTGGCTTCCCAACTGGCATTGAAGGATTGAGAAACTGGTTCGATAATCTGAAATATCCCTCATTTTTACTGCACTACCTTTTGTATTTCTTTCCTTTTTTGTACTTTACTCAGCTAACCTCCAGGGACTCTGGGTGCCCAGTGGCCAGGAGGATAACTACAACTTGGTTTTTACCTCTTTCCTTCAACCGGTTTCCTATTTGCTATTCAGGTTCCACTTGATTCTCCTGTTTGAAGGTTGGACTAAAACTGGACTAAAACTGGTTCTATAATTACCCTATAAGAACATATAAGGATTAGCCCAATTGGGCAGAAGGCCTCCTTTGCTTTTTGTTACTGGTGACTGGAATCTTGAATTTTCTCTTTTTTCCTTTTTGGTTTCCCCACACTTGTTCATACTTTTTTGCGGCATAACTGGACTGTAATCGGAAACTTTGACTTCTAAAGGGACTTCTAAAGGGAGTAGCCCAATAGGCGGCAAGAAGAATATATATATATATCTTTTTCCTTCTTTCTGCGAATTTTTATTATTCTTTCCTTTTCTTTTTTTTTGCTACTCTCTTTTTTGAAGTCTCCTGGACTTACTTAATCACCATCCCTTGACCCTAGTGGGGGGCGAATGCTGAAAGTTTTTGGGAAAAGGTCTAATACCGATGCTACTAAGTTAAACTATATAAATTAGTGAACTAGAATTGGATTTTGTATGTGAATAAGTGCTGTAAGTGAATAAGGTGGGAACCCATAAAAGGGCAAGGGACAATAAGGCTGTGTTAACTCTAAATTAAAGGTAATATTGGGAAGATGTCTCATGTACCTAAGAAAGGTGGGGAAGGTGGAACACCAGGAGACAGGAGAGGGTCCAAATCAGAGGTAGATTTCAAAACAGAAATTCTGAAAATGTTTGGCGAAATTAGACAGAGTGTGAAGAATATGGAGGATAAATTGGAGCACGTAAATATGAGAATGGAACAGGTGGATTTGAGAATTGGGAAAATGGACCAAAAGATTGATGAAACTGTAAAAGAGCTAAGAGGTCAAATTAAAGAGGTTGCTAAAAGAACACAATCTCTGGAAGAAGGAATGAAAAAAACAAGAGTAGAAATGAAGGAAGTGAAACGAGAAGAAGAAAAATTAAAAGCGGGACTATCGGAAGTCAACAAAACACAAGAAGAAGTTTGGGACGCAATCGCGATGAACGAATTGAGGCAACGGGAGGCGAATCTCAGGCTGAGAGCAGTCCCGGAAACACAAGGGGAAAACATCAGAGAGAAACTGATAACAGAAATAGCACAATGGTTAGCGATACAAAAAGAAGAGGTTGAAAGATCGGTTCAAAACGCGTTCAGAATAAAAATAAGAACAACCAGAACAAAGAAAATGCCTGGAGATTGTTTGGTCACATTTAAAGATAAAGATATGAGAAATTTAATTCTCAAAAAAAACAGAGAAAGAAGATTAAACATTGATGGGAATTACATAATCATTTTTAAAGATATTCCAGTAAGATTGTTAAAACATAGAGACCCATACAAGCCACTAGTCCAAATTCTCAAGAAGAATAAGATTGAATTTAAATGGGAATTCCTTCAAGGGATCTCATTTACCTATAAAAGTAAGAAGCACAGACTTACTAGCCCGGAGGAAACAAGCAAATTCCAGAGGCGCTATAGGGAACTGACGGTAGAAGAGGAAGAAGAAAGAGGAGCAGTAGGAGGTGCCGGTCCACCGGAGAGGAAGTATCTGGAAGAAAAAGGAGAGGAAGGCGGAGAACCGGAGGAAGTAGAGGAAGAAGAAGAAGAGGAGGAGGAAGAAGAACAGGAAGAAGGCAAACTATAATTAATTAGATAACTTTTAATTGGGAAGGGAAGATGGCACTAAAATTATGGAATTGGAATATTAATGGAATGAACGATAGGAAAAAACGGAATAAAATTGAACAATACCTAAAAAAGAAAAACCTTGATATTATCTGTCTTCAAGAAACACATGTGGCAAAAAAGCATAGGAAAATCTTGATTAACAATAGACTGGGAAGTGAATTTGTATCCTCGGATAAAGGGAAAAAGAGAGGGGTTGTACTATATGTAAAGAAGAATATTGAGGCTCAACAAATTTTCAAAGACGAAGAGGGAAGAATAATTGCAATACAGATCAAATGGCAAGGCGAGAAAATAATAATTGTCGGGATCTATGCACCTAATGGAAACAAGTCTGACTTTTATAAAAATCTGGAAGACAAGCTGTTTGAATATATAGACCAAAAAATGATACTCATGGGAGATATGAACGGGGTAGTTTCACTGGAATCTGACAGATTAAGAGAAGAAGGTGTAAGTAGAGAAGGAAAATTGCCCAAGACTTTCTTTACTATGATAAAAAACTTTAACTTAATTGATATATGGAGACTCAGACACCCGCTTGAGAAGCAGTTTACGTTCTACTCGGAACCAAATCAGTCTCTATCAAGGATTGATCAAATCTGGGTTTCTAACGAGCTAACTCCAAGAATCCGACAGATCGAGATTCAACCAAAAACGATATCAGACCACAATCCAATAAAAATGGAGATTAAAGGATATGAAGAAAGATCATTTAGATGGCGACTTAACGATTATCTCTTGGACGATCAAAAGCTCATCCAAGAGGCAAAGAAAAAATTGACAGAATACTTTTTGGACAATATGAGTATAGTCTGGGACGCAAGCAAAGCAGTAATAAGAGGATTCTTTATTCAACAGAATGCGATTAAGAACAAGAACAGGGAAAGGGGGAGGAAGGAAATTTTAAAACAAATAATGGACAATGAAACAAAATTAATCAAGAATCCAAACAGTTTAAAAATAAAAGAGAACATTAAAGTCCTGCAGACACAATTTGCAATGATTATAGACAGGGAGGTGGAATGGAATATCAAAAGGCTATGACAGAAAAATTTCGAATTTGCTAATAAATCTGGAAGATGGCTCGCGTGGCAAATTAGGAAAAGGAAGGAGCAAAGTACAATCAACAAAATTATCTTAGATGGAGAAGAAGTAGAAAATCCCAAAGCTATTAGGAAAGGATTCTTGGATTTTTATAAACATCTATATAACAACAGAGAAAAGAATAACATGAAGAAAATAGAAAGATTTTTAAAAGGAAAAAGTGTGCAAAGGATCCCGACAGATAAGAAAGACCGACTAAACGCCCCAATTGTAAACGAGGAAATTATCGACATAATAAAAGAACTGAAGAAAGGGAAGGCACCAGGACCAGATGGCTTAACATCTAGCTATTATAAAGAACTGAGGCATGCCATAATAGTACCAATAAAGGAAGTTATGAATAATATACTGAAAAAACAGGACATCCCGGGAACGTGGAAAGAGGCCTTCATTACACTCATTCCCAAGCAAGATTCCGATCTGACACAAGTAAAGAACTACAGGCCAATATCTCTGCTGAACACAGACTACAAGATCTTTGCTGGAATATTAGCAAAAAGACTGAAGAAGATACTACAGGAAGTAATACATGTTGATCAGGTAGGCTTTCTCCCGGGCAGACAGATGAAAGACAATGTTAGGAATATAATAAATATTTTGGAATATCTGTCTGCAAGGAATGAGAAGCAAGCCTTATTAATGTTTGTGGACGTGGAGAAGGCTTTCGATAATATATCGTGGGAATTTATGTTAAAAAATTTAGAAATGATGGAGGTTGGGAATGATTTCTACAATGGAATAAGGGCAATTTACTCTGAACAAAGAGCTAAATTGATTGTGAATAATATACACACTGAAGAATTTAAGATATTGAAAGGTACTAGGCAGGGGTGTCCTCTTTCGTCGTTGTTATTTATAATAGTCCTGGAAGTCCTTTTGGGTTCAATAAGGAACAATGACAAAATAAAAGGAGTGACAGTCGGCAAAAATGAATACAAGGTTAAAGCCTTTGCCGACGATATTGTAATAACGATTGAAGAACCTAAAAATAGTTTAAATGAGGTTTTGGAGGAAATTGACCAGTTCGGTAGAGTGGCTGGTTTTACGTTAAATAAGAAGAAAACAAAAATAATGGTTAAGAATATAGACCAGAGTACAACAGAGGAATTGCAGCGAGAATCAGGGATTGATATGGCAAAAAAGGTAAAATATTTGGGAATATGGCTGACCTCAAAAAACATTGACTTATATCAGAACAACTATATCCAGGTGTGGAATGGAATCAAGAAAGATCTAGAAACTTGGGGTAGAATGAAACTGTCCTTTTGGGGCAGAATATCAACGATCAAAATGTGCGTGCTCCCAAAGATGATATTTTTGTTTCAAATGATCCCTATAATTAGGGGAACAAGTGTGTTTAAAGAGTAGCAAAGAACGCTATCGAGATATATCTGGCAGGGCAAAAAGCCAAGAATTCAATTCAAACTACTAACAGATGCCAAGGAAAGAGGCGGCTTTGCCATGCCGGACCTAAAACTATATTACGAGGCTTCTTCTCTTTGCTGGCTAAAGGAGTGGATAAAATTAAATAACAACAAATTATTAGATCTAGAGGGCTTCGATAATAGGTTTGGGTGGCACGCCTACTTATGGTTGGAGAAGAAGAAAGTCCATAAAGGTTTCACCAATCATGTCATTAGGGGTTCCTTAATAGAGGTTTGGGATAGGTATAAAAACATTTTGGAATTTAAAGTCCCGCACTGGCTGTCACCACTAGAGGTAATGTCGGTAAAAAATATTAACATGAGGCCAAATTGGATAACATATGGAGAATTGGTAGTGAAAGAGGGGGAGAAATGGAAACTGAAGCCATACTAACAAGTTAAAGACCAGGTTTATGATTGGCTGCACTACTTCCAGGCAAATGCAATGTTTAATAAAGATCTTAAAGAAAGGGGTTATATAGGAAAAGCGTCTAAATTTCAATCAGAAATAATTGACAATGATGTTAGGATAATCTCGAAAATGTATAGAATACTTTTGGAATGGCAAACCAAAGACGAGGAGGTAAAGTCGGTCATGATTAAGTGGGCCAGGGACTTCGGTTATAATATACAACTAGAGGATTGGGAAAAGGTGTGGAATGAAAATATGAAATTTACTGCATGTACAGCACTAAAGGAAAATATAATGAAGATGGTGTACAGGTGGTATATCACACCGGCAAAACTAGCAAAAATGTATAAGACATGTAACAGGTGCTGGAAATGCAAAGAAAAAGAAGGATCTTTCTTTCACATGTGGTGGGATTGCAGGAAGGTAAGGGGATTCTGGGACTTGATTTATGGAGAACTGAAAAGGATGCTTAAATACTCGTTTGTTAAGAAACCAGAATCCTTCTTGCTAGGAATAACAGGAAGAGAGATAAAAAGACGGGACTACAAACTGTTTCAGTACGCTGTCACGGCGGCAAGAACACTAATGGCCCAGAGGTGGAGACAGGAGGAATTGCCAACTCTAAATGAATGGAGGATGAAACTCACAGATTATGCGGAACTGGATAAGATGACTGGAAGAATAAGATACCAGAAAGATCAAAAATTCATTGAGGACTGGGGAAAGTTTGTGGAATATCTGGGAACTATATGTGATCAACAAACAACGCTAGTGGGGTTTAAAGAGACTTTGTAACATTCTAAGGTATATTGCAAGACAGAATTAGAGAGGTGAAGGTTAAAGGTAAATCGGCAATAGTATATAGAAAATGCGGGAAAATAAAGAAAATGGATGATTGTGGGAGGTGCTGGTGGAGGCTCAAAAATTGTAAATTTATAAGTATGGTTGTAACCAATATAAGTAAAAGGAAAATTCAATAAAAACTTAACTGATAAAAAAAAAAAAAAGCTGTCTGCGGGCAAACACCAGTTCCCTTGGCCTGAAGCGAGATGCGAACCACACCCCATAGTCGCCTTTGACTGGACTTAACCGTACAGGGATATCCACCACAATCTTGCCAGAGGCAGACCTTGCTCCGTGTTTTCAGAGAGTGGGTTAGAAAAAAGACTGTATGGCTGGGACCTACAGATGCAGCAGCACTCTTGAGGACTCTCCCTCATGCCCACAAAGCCTCTGAGATCTTCTGTTGTCATCCTATGCAAAAATCAGGAAGATCTAATAGCTTGGATTCATGTTTTCATTCTGTTGGAAAGCACAAGATTGGCCACTCCCCCTTCTCAGGTGGGCAGCAGTTGCAGACCTTCACCCCATCTGGCATCCCCAGCAGCAGAAGCCCACGTGTTGGCTGTTCATTAAGGGAATTCCCTGCCTGGTAGAAGTACCAAGGAGGATTTCCCAGCAGAAAGTCAAGATAAAATGGGCCAATCAGAGACCTCGCTGGAGGGGCAGTGCCTTGCTGCTTGGCTGGACATTGGCTGCAGGCCATGCCCAGGCAGGTGGCAATGCACAAGAACAGTGATTTTTACTGAGCAGTCAAATCAAGATTTGATTTGATTTGATTTGAGTGGGGAATATGTGTTTTTATTCTACTGGATTCAGTTTTTGCCCCAAGGAAAAGTAAAGATACTATGTGAGTATGAGTGTGTACACCTACTTTCTCTTTATCTGCCGAGGATGGGGAAAGAATCTAGGAAGAAGGATAAGAAGTAAGCAGAAGGCTCCCTCCATGGCACCCTCTCAAAATTCAAAATGTTCTGTCGGGCCTCCAAAACATGGCAGCCCCTGATCTTTGGTGCCTCTATAATTTTAAATATTGTGCTCCCTAACCCAAGTTATAGCAAAGTTAAATCAATGTATTTGCAAGAGTGGTATTTGTATATGCCAGAATCTATTTTCAGATTGTTTCAGATATTGTGGTGATCCAACATGAATAATATTTTTTCTACTGATTTCTCCATAGCATCTATAAAAAAACCTATTCTTTTCTTTATTGACATTCCATCTTCTGTTTACCACTCATTTTTGTTCAGGCAGGAACATACACCCTGTCTCTAACACCTACAGTTGCCAGGATACTTGATGGATGTTAACTAATAAATTGTTTTGTATCTTCTCTGCTCACCATGATAGTTCAAAATGTGGTGGGTCATGCATGTCCAACTTGTACTTGGACAATTAGTGTCTCTGACTGAATGGTTTGGCTTAAGTTCTGTGGGAAAACATATTGAAATTCGTAGAGTTACCAAAATATTCTGGGCAACCAACCACACAAAAAGCCTGGGAATGCCTCCAACAGAGGCAGCTCTTAGCTCTGAGGTTGTCCAGTAAGCTGGAGAAAATGCATCTCATAAATGTAATGAAATACAAATTTCAAAAACCAGGCAACCAATCTTTGGTCCATGGTGCTGATTGCCTTAATGTAAACAGAACATTATATGAAAAACTACCTTTAGTGACTTGGCTCTTACATAACTTATTGGAGCATATTTAACTATAGCTTAGGGATCTTGGAGAATTCCATTGGAAATCGGAACGGAAATTGCTGAAGTTCACTTATTAGTTCCATGTCCAGAGTGGAAGTCAAGCCAATGAATAGGATTGGAATTCATTGTTGCTGTTGCTTTAAGTCCACAAATGATATGTTCTCCTGCATTTGCACGGTGCTTCCTTTACGCTGAAATGAATGGGACAATGTAATTTACATATATTGTTTAATTAATTACATAAATTATGAAAGCTACATAATTTTGCAGCAGCAGACAATGAGAGGAATAACATTTTTTTTGGCAGAAGATAAGCTGCAGAGAAACAGAAACAGTGCTGCATGCAATCAGTACAGGTAGGAATGGCAAACAATACCTTCTTACATCTTTACTACGGCTTGGCTCCTAAGATGCTTTTCCCATTCACAGAAGGAGCAAATGCCCCCATCTGTAACCTTCCACACCATATCCCACACCATTCCTAAGGGGGGGGGGCAGAGGACATTGAAAGGCAAAGGAGACGTAGGAAAACCCCACAGCATCCCATGCACTCTGTTCCAGTCACAGAAAAAAGTTAGTATCCACTAAACCATTCAAGTTTACTCCATATCTCAACATCTAGAAATGGGTGAGGCAACAACGAGGTCACCATGGTGCAGACACAGCAGTGGGAGCACTGGGTTGATTCAGCTAGTGGATATGAACCAACCTCAATGCTCAGCCTCATTGCCACATTGGCAGCTCCACCTCCCAGTAAGCAGCATCATGACTGACTAGAGCAGTGCCGGATTTACGTATAAGCAAAACAAGCTATAGCTTAGGGCCCCACTCTCTTGGGGGCCCCAAAAAAAATTAAAGTAAAAAAGACCTAGAATCATAGAGTTGGAATAGACCACAAGGGCCATCGAGACCCGGATGTACATTTCCAAAATATAAGATAAAAAAACAAATAAAATAAAACCAATGTTATAAAATATATTTTTCGTTATGTGCAAATGGCTTTAGATACCTATTAGGTCCATAAATTACCATATAGTATATATTCAACACAAAAAACAGCAGCAATTTGTTGTTGACAAATGACAGCTGGACATATAAAGGGCCCCATTACCTTCAGTAGCTCAGGGCCTCATCAAACCTAAATCCGGCCCTGGACTAGAGTAGTGGTGGCCCACCGTGTCATCTGCTACTGGCTGTTTTGCTGTTAGTGTGCTGCCAAAGCTTTCTGTTGCTGTTATGGGGAGCTGATTTGCATATTTTTTAATGAATTGCATGTGATTACATGTGAATGCATCTATTATAATCCATTTTTGTTTGTGTTTTTAAATATGCAGTAAGGCACTTGCATACCTTTTTTGTGAAACAAGCAACTAAAAATTTGTATCATCAACATCACGCAGACCTTCCCACTCCGTGCTAGCTGGTCAAGAGTGGAGTTGGCAGTGACAGGGAAGTTGGAGGAAGGTTTGATGTGTGCTCGCCTGCACCCTCTAGTCACTGTATGTGTTCTTTGAACAGTTGACTAGGTCTTAGGTCTGAACAAAAAAGAATCTGTTTCACACTGATAATTATATGCAGCCTCTCAAACCAAGGACCTCTTCATTTTATTCTGTCATCATACTTCTTTTTGCTGTAAAATATGGCTGCTGTATCCAGTAGTTGAGCTTTTAGTATGATAAATTGCTAGGTTCTTAATAATACCTTTTCTTTCAACACAGAGAAATACAGTATTATTATTATTATTATCATCATCAGAGTATCTGCACTTCTGTTTGGTTTGGAACACAAGTATCTCTCACAAATGCAGGCGTATGAAAAACAACATTTTCATACAGCTCTAATCCAATTATTTTTCCACCACAGATGTATAACTGGTGAGTTTTATTCTGACAGCTCTTTGAAACGCATGTCAAATATTTCATTTCTCAACCAACACTATATGTGAGATACTATATCATATCCTTTTCAATGTGAGGTTACACAAATAGAATTATGGATGGCATATCTGCATACTTTAGCAATATTGAAAGGGAGAAAACAGGTTTTGTTATATTTGCCAAAAGCAAAGTTTTAAGTTTGGTGGCCATGGCACTGCTGAGTGAACAGGACATTAATCGACAATGAGCATGCAGTTTGCCCAAAATGTAATGGCCACAGAGTCTTATTTTATGCTGGATCACTTCAGATAACTACATTCCATTTGTCGCCACCTCTCAGTGATTGCAAAAACCAAATGCCTGCAGGGATCAAAATGATTGTCTGAGTTCATCCATATTAAAGTTGCTAGAAAAGATGCATCTTTCAGTCAGATAATTGTTGGAATCAGAAGTTAGAGTTCATACTTGATTTCATTGATGAGAACAAGAAGCTTAATTTTTCTAGTCATTGCCTTCACACAATTAGTTCAGCCATTGGGGCAATACTGGGGCAATTCTAAGCAAATTATTCCCCATGTGAAACTGATGTAGTAAAAGTCAAGATGTGTCAATGAGCATAGCCAGGATTTATTTTAGGGAGAGCAGGCTTTATGGTTTTTTTTTTTGGGGGGGGGCAGGCAGAATCGATTTATCTGTGACACAATTGGTCAGTTAGTTCAGTATTTTTATTTATTTACTTGATGGTGGGAACTTAGCAGTAAGTCTTATTGTGTTCATTGGTGATTACTCTCATGTAAGAATGAGATGAATGTAAGAAAAGGATGGTTTTCTAGACACATGCTAATTAGCTGAGCAGGGCAGGGGTGTTTGTGTTATCACCTACACCGGTCCCATTTTCCTCTGGGTCGCACTTTCAGAGTAAAAGTTTGCTTCTGTCACAATGATTTATTGATAAGTAATGCATTGGACGCAGGTGGCGCTGTGGGTAAAAGCCTCAGCGCCTAGGGCTTGCCGATCGAAAGGTCGGCGGTTCGAATCCCCACGGCGGGGTGCGCTCCCGCTGCTCGGTCCCAGCGCCTGCCAACCTAGCAGTTCGAAAGCACCTCCGGGTGCAAGTAGATAAATAGGGACCGCTTACTAGCGGGAAGGTAAACGGCGTTTCCGTGTGCGGCTCTGGCTCGCCAGAGCAGCGATGTCACGCTGGCCATGTGACCTGGAAGTGTCTCCGGACAGCGCTGGCCCCCGGCCTCTTGAGTGAGATGGGCACACAACCCCAGAGTCTGTCAAGACTGGCCCGTACGGGCAGGGGTACCTTTACCTTTAATGCATTGGAAAACAAAAAGAAAGAACTCCTAGCCATGCTTGATTTAGAACATATAACACAACTACTTTATTATATGATCATGGGACACCCAGAAAGTATAAAACAATTATTTTGATACTATACTACACTGAAATGTTTCTTTCTTTCATTATCCTTGAATCTTCCTGACACACTTGGCATCCTGCCACACCCTTTGAGAACCACTGACCTACACGTTCTTTGTGAATGTCCACTGTTAAACAACTCATTGTCACTGTCTGTACTTTCTGAATATTCTTTCCCTCTGACCTGTTTACAATCTCCCCACCCCTTTGCATGTGTGAAGAAGTGGACTCTAGTCCACGAAAGCTTATTGTGGTTGCTAATCTTTAAGCTGCCACAGTACTTTTTGTTGCTTTATCTGCAACACAGGCTGACACAGCTATCCCTGACCTTCTCAGGAACTGGAAAAACAGTGCTACAGAAAGAGGCATAGTGTGGGTCCCTCCCATGTGATCCTGGGCTTGTAACATTACTACACATTACTATACAAGCCTATTGCAGAAGCTGCAATGCTATTAAGGCAAGGAACCTGTGCTCCCCCAGCTCTTGTTGGATTACACCTACAACCTACATCATTCCTGGCCATTGCTCATGCCAACAGGCTGATGGGAGATGGAGTCCAACAGCCACAAGTTCCCCAGCCGGCCCTTACTTGCATGAATTATACAAGCTTTGTTCAAGTACGTCCTGGATCAATGCCCCAATGTCACCCATTCTTTACTTAAGTCACAGAGTTAATGGTGGGGTAGATCCAGGCTTGTCCAGGCAATAGTCATGCTTACAGCAGGCCCATTGTTTATACTGGCTCTGTTTAAAACATGACTAAGTCTGGATCCAACCTATATTGCAAGGTGAGTGGTCTGTGGCCCTCCAGTTGTTGCTGGACTCCAGCTCCCATCAGCACAGTCAGCATGGCTAATGGCTGGGGATGGAAGGATGGCTTCCTCATCCGTGTACTAAGGGAATGCACAGCCTCCTATTACCAGCTTTCAGTTGTGAGCTGTTAATTGAAGACCCCCACCAGACCTACCTTAGACTCCCCCCTCTTTAAACTGTCTCTTGCTTCCCTTTATACTACCTCTGTTGTTGAGCCCAGTTCTGTAAAGGGGAATATGGATTATCAGTTCCCTCCTTTATCAAGTCCCCTCCATTTCTCTTATCTTAAGGATAACTGCTTCTTATTCTAAAAGCCTTGACATGAAAATGTGCTGCTATTTCACGATAGCTTTCCATATTATAGGCTCCCAAGGTGTATAAATATCTCGGGGCGAGTAGGGAAGTGCGTAATATAGACATTAATTAAATCAGTACAGACAGCAGAAACAATCTCTCTGTTATCATGCTGTAGTTTGTGTGTGTGTGTGTGTGTGTGCGTGCGTGCGTGCGATATATATATATATATATATATATATATATATATATATATATAATCACATCACACAACACTGCACCTTCCATCTCCAGGCTGAAAGTTGCATTTCTCTGTAATGGCAGGTTGAAAAGTACTCAGCTATTCTTTGAATCATTTGTAGAAACCAGCAGGATAAGACATTAACAAGCTTAAAAGGTATTACCTGTCTAGCCCTACCAGGAGGTTTATGCTGACTGTAGGGGTTTCACATATCTCTTGTACTTTCATGAGGGAATTAGTTAAAATTGCCATAGTGGAAAGTATTTGATTTAGATTAATCTCGCTTTCCCAAGCAGTGGAGACTCATTACTCTGATTGGCTGTTCTACCCAATACTGTCCTTAATGCTCCAACTATACACTCAAGGAAAAAGCCTTCAGTTCAAAGCTCTCACTGGATAAGTAAAATGGATCATCATTATCTTTGCAAGAAAGCCCCTTAAAAGCCTAGACAAATAAACTGAAGATAGATGACAGATAGATAGATGATAGATATAGATAGATGATAGATAGATGATAGATAGATAGATAGATGAATAGATAGATAGATGATAGATAATATGGAACATTCAGAATTAAGTCAAAGCTCACTCCTTTCTCATCACCGCATTTGTCCAGCGGGACAGTTGTTAATTGACCTTTTCTAATCTAAAAAGCAGCTTGTCCAACAGTCATTACCATGTGGAGTGCTTGTTCGGTATCACTGTTTGTACTGGGCAAACAGGAGAGGCATGACCAGCAAATACTGGGGGTTTTAAGACAGCGGTCTGTTTATGTATTTTTCTGCCTCAAAACATTCATATTTAGTACCATCAGATCAGGGCAGAACTACCCCAAATCAGCAGACCTCTCTGTAATGTATGCATTACCAATTAAACAGCTGGCATGTGGCCCCTCAAAGAGAAACAGCTATGACCCAGGAGACCAGCTCCTGGAGAACAGCTGACTCAGAGGTGTGGCCTGCTGTTAGTTTCCATTCAGTGCAGACTCCCAAGCCTCCTCAAGAGTAAAGCTTAATTCACCTCAGCTCATAATGTGTTCATACATAAACAGCAGAAGAGAAAACACCCTCCACAGAGGTTGGACCACTTAACCGTAATGTCATCACATGGTGCTTTCATACCCTCCAAGTGCCACAATTTGGCTGGGACAATCACAGAAAAATATCAGCTATCACGGATTTGTCTCTAATGTTCTGAATTGTATTTGACTCTATACTTTTCTAACTCTATGGTCACTTTTCAATCTCTATGAGCTCCATAGACCATAGAGACAAGTGAAACTGGCCTAGCATCTGTGGGGAGAATGGAGTCCCTGGCGCCTTCTCCCCAATACCTCCTCCCTGTCTCAGGATACCTGCGCTTTGAGCCTAGTGTCTGCAAAGCAACCCTCTTCCACCTCCAGCTGCTCAACAGCAAAGCACACTCCATGTCCTTGCTTGCCTTGGGAAGTTCCTCTCCAAAAGCCACTGCAGCAGCGGCTGCTTGCGGCCAGGGTGTGTTGGTGGCTTGGATGAATTGAGGGAAGTCCCCTCCCCACTGCTCTCTCCATCTACCATGTGTGGGGCACCTAGAAACAAACTCCTTCCGAACGGCACAAACCCTGCTTTCAGTTGTCACAGAGCACAAAGCTCTGGGACAAGCAACTGTTTTGGACTGTTTACCTTCTTTGTCCATTTATTTGCACTTACAATTAGCTGCTCACATGAGCGCCTGGTTTCACTGCCGCCCACTTGCTACAGCTCGTCTTCCCTGCCCGGTGCTGAAGGGATGCGCACCCACAGCCTTAGGAGGGAGCAGCAGTAGGGCTTACTTCTGAGTAAGTGTGCAGGGCTTCTGTGCGGGGCAAGCAGGGTCATTGTGGTGGTGGTTGTGTATTGGGGGGGGGACCTGGCAAGAAATGTCGCCATTTCTTCTTGGGAAATGTTGGAGCGTACAGTATGTGCTTTACCTTGCTTCTTGTATCAGATGGTTGCTACTGATGGGAGCAGAAAAAGCACAATTCGAACCACTCGGAGACCTGTGGATATAGGGCGGTATATAAATTTAATAACAATAATACTTCATAATGGTGTCCTAACATTGATATGTGGGCCTAGCCATTAAAGGAAAAGAGGGAGAGAACTTGCTGCCTTTTTTGTGGCAATTCTGTTTTGATGAGAACATCTTGTTCTTCCAGCACTCAGGTGCCCCAAGGCAATGTCCCAGGCTGTCTTGCAAGTCCAACATGCACAACAGGTTAGCATGCTGTTTTTAATAAACCCCAACCCATGCATTTCCCCCCCTTTTTACAGGAATAGCATTTTCCTAGGATGGGACTGTCAGGCACTAACTCTTGCTCCCAGAGCAAATCAATTCTTAAGCCATCAGCACAATGTGATGATGATGATTGACTTTAGGCTGATGTTAGAGTCTACATGGTACAGTACTATTGGGACATAAGAAGCTTCTTATGAGTCAGACAATATAGCCTGACAAAGCAGTAAAAATATTTGGGAATAAGGAGTATCCTCATGTCCATGTCCATTGCCTTATCCCAGCAGTGTTCAAAGAAGAAGGAGCAATATGTAATCTCAGATACAGAAATTTCATACACGCATAATGGCAAAATTATGCAGTAAACAAATTAATCTCAGCTGCTAAATGTACAAGAATTGGTGCTAAATTTAAACATGCTTGTGGCTTACAAATATTAATTATTTAATTAATCCCTACACTGGGAGCACATGGCTAATTCAAGAGAGAAAATTACATTTTCAATGCTGCTATATATGGAGTCTTGACCGCAATCAATTAGCACTCTGCTTGCAGGTTACACAGGGCATATTATTCAGCAGGTATGGATTTCCTAAACTGGATTGACTGATTGATTAATTAATTAATTGATATTTATTAAGTGTCAGCTGCAACTTTGTTCTTTACATAAAAGTAGTAGGTAAAAAATGGCTCCCACTTGTGCCAGGATAAACCAAAGGCCTTGATGAGAGGTACTACTTTCACCAGGGGTGACACAACCCCTTTTGCCAATTGTGATGTAACAGGAAGTGTCACATTGTCCTGCTGATACAACCTCCTCTGTCAGCACCACATAACCTGCCCCATCAGCCACTGACAGAGAAGTGGCACCACCATCGGTGCCAATTTTGGCCAAGATTACACCAAGTTTGGGTGGCATCTTGCCCAAAAGCACGTTGAGATCAAGATCACGTGATTTGGGGTGAGAACTTGCCCAAAATGGCTGCGGTCTTGCCCAGAATGGGCACTGATGGCATGTCGCTGGTGTAGGAGGCAGGGCAGCCATGGGCATGCTGCCACCTGAAGCAGTGTCCTCACTTGCATCATAGCTGGTCTGGCTTAGACTCTCACTTATAACTCAGTGTAGCCCAGATTATGCACATCGTTTGGTAAGTTTTGTGCATTGTCTTTGCACTGTAGTGTTTGGTTTAACTTTAGCTCATTGGCACAGCCTGTCTTGAGTTATTTGCCCTGTAACTAAGCGGCATTCTATGCCGTGCTTGTTCTCTGTGTTACACCATGTTTTAGGGTGATACAGAACCCCCCAAGTGAAATTTATGCAGTCTCATCTTTTTTTTAACGGACCTTGGAATTACGTTTCACCCCAGCAGGAACTTCTGAACAAATGTAGTGTATTCATTTTGCTTTTCGTATTTGGACATTACCCTATGTTCTAACACCAGTTCACAAAATCTGAAAGTCAAAATACAATGATATTTTAAAAATGCACTGAAAGCAATTCAACAGCAGTAAAAAAAAAAAAAAAGATTAGAAAACAGTTGGTGATTTAAAAACAAACTAAGCCAGCTAAATTAGCCACTTAAAAATGGATCAGCTGTCACATCTGAGAAGAGATGCTGTGGCCGAGGGAGAGTAGGAAGGGCAGGGCAGAGAGGCCCAGAGGCCTGCCCTCACCTCTACCTTTCAGCAACTGAACAAGGTAACTCAGTAATATTCTTATGTTATATATATGGAGAAGCAAGGGCTCCATCTCCTAGGGGCCAAGCCCTTTTGTGCTCCCTGAATATTTATTGGGAGGAGGCCACCCCCCAGTGTCCAAAAGTGGTAGAGGAGGCCAAGCGTGGAGCAGAGTACAGCCTCAGGCCATCTCCCCCTCCTCCTCCTGCCACAGAGGGGAAGGAGGCAGGATGCAGCCACAGACTGGTGGCAGCAGCAGCAGCAGTGGGAGAAAGCTCTGCCCCCGGCTCCTCCAACGTCCTGACACCACATGTACAACACTCGGGTGTCTCGTGCCGTCAGCCCCCCATTCTTCTTCGGAAGCTGGTGCCTCTGTGGGAAGTGAGGCAAAGAGAGCATGGATTGCCTGAGGCCACCTAGGGATTTCACGACAGAAGCCAGGGTTGGGGACTTCCTGGTTCCCTATAGCTTTCAGATTCACTGTGTAACTTCCTTTTTTGTGAAATTTGGCAGCAACTCTAGCAGGATATGCATTACATGGGACGGTTTCTGTGTAGTTAGCAAGTGGCAAGTTTTGCCTTGGACAGGGTGCTGGACTAGGGGATCAGTTGATCAACTTTGATCTACCTATCTGGAAAACACAAGTCACACCCACCATGCAACAACTACTAGTGGATGAATTGCCATTGATGCTTTAAAATTTAAGCCAAAGAAACTGCTCTGGATGCTTTTGAAATCATGTGCAACAAATTAGACCATATTCAGTTGTTTACACACACATAATTAGCAGTTTAATTTCCTCAGTGACTAAAGTAGCCCTATGCGTTGAAGCAGGCGTTCAGAGGGAGCTGTTTGGTTTGAGCGTCAGTTTTAGCTCTGCACTGCCCTCTGCTGTTATGGGAAGCATTTAGTTGGTCCAGTTCAACATCAAAGCACCAACATTGCAAACGGGAAAGTAGCTGATGGATGGCTGACCAGAGTAGTGTGTGTGTGTGTGTGTGTGTGTGCGCACGCGTGCGTGCACGCGCGCAAACCCAACAGCATTAATTCATTCAATACCATA
This sequence comes from Podarcis muralis, assembly GCF_964188315.1. Taxonomy (NCBI): domain Eukaryota; kingdom Metazoa; phylum Chordata; class Lepidosauria; order Squamata; family Lacertidae; genus Podarcis; species Podarcis muralis. The sequence goes on along the minus strand of NC_135665.1, from coordinate 5,235,191 downwards.
TTTAAGAAGATTCTCAAAGCCAGCAAACAATTGAATATGCACCTCATGATACCAGCCTTTCCCCCTCTCTCCTTCAGCTACCAGCTATGTGTCATTAGCATATCACCCTTGGAACATGTTTCCCTTTCACACCATTTAGTGCAATTATAGATTATGTTGTGTGCCTGTATATGAACCGTGGAGCTGAGGGAAATAATGTTGCACAAAGCAGCATCTATCACGCCTGAAGCAATATGATTACTCATGGCGTGCCTCACTCTTGTGAAATCCAATTTCAGCTTTTTATCATATGTTACCCTTAAAAACATCCTTTAGCTGCGGGGAACAAGGCTGTCAGCTGCAAGTGAGTCGCACCTCTTCCGAGGACACCACACACTAATAATCAAATCTCCAGGTTTTGTCCAGAAGACTCTCGCTAATTAACCGAGAAGGTGACTGACCTCTTTAACAGGCTCCTTATCCTGCTTCTCTCACTGCTGTCATTTGTGAAATGCCCTTTGTATTGTATGTTGATCATGAAGCATCTTTCCACTAGTATAGTAAAGGGTCATGAGAAGAGATTTTTGCCTCAGAATTACTCATAAGAGATGGAGAACTGTCTGGCTTGGACTGAGATGCATCCGTTGCTGTGAGGGAAAACAGCAAAAACATTGTTGAGCAAGGACTGGGAAGACTTTTTTAAAAATGCAACTGAAATTGCATAGGGAGGGATTTTAAATGGTCAGAAAAGAGATTAATTGCAATATCATCCTCCTGTGCAGCACTTAATATCCTATCACTCATTCGAGGCCAAGCTAGACATGGCATTTGCCCTGGCTAGCGTGCAAGATTTTTCTTTTAAAAAATATTGATGCGAATAGGGAGCTTTTCTCTCATTGCAAATAGCAGAGTGCAGGGACAATTATGATCAGGATCATAATACCTCCCCTCCCCACACCAGCTAATTCTTAAATGATAAATACATACCAGACGTCATGTCTAGTTTAGTTCTTGGTCATGTTGTAATGTGGGGTGATACGATGCAATGGTATTAAGGATCAGTCTGTGCTGCTTGATCTTCTGGTGGCCATCTCATACTTTCAAGTTATCATTTGATGCTGAAGTTATGCAAAACATGCATTTATCAATTTGTTCTGAGCCCTTCCTTATACCTGGCACTAGAACATCCTGTAAGCATACATGTAAAGCACAAAACTCAAAGATCTAAATTCCTCTGTGACTGGAAACATATGGATAGATTCTGCTTCTTATTAGTGCACACTATAAATCATGCCTCATAAATGTGGGTGGACATGCGCCCACAGAGGTCTTCCCTGGTGTCTCCTCCCCCCACCTCAATGATACATTCTATTGTACCCCATAGAATAGCTTGTGATAGGTACATGGTGCACACACCATTTTTTTTCCTGGTTTACAGATGTGTCCATGAACCCAAAACAGGTTGCTAACACCTGGTACAGGTGCCATGCTAAGACAAAGCAGCAGATACCACAGGACAAAAGCCCTGCAGATCAGGCATTGATTTCTCTACCACCTCATACCCTCCAAGTGTCCCTATTTTCCAGTGACAGTCCCAGAATTATGAAAGCCATCGCAGATTCTTATTTCATTCTGGAATGTCCCTATTTCCCCCGCCAGTGCTGCTGCCACCAAGCTCAGGGAGGAGGCACTTGTTCTGAGCAACTGTGGCAGCAGTGGTGGCTGCGAAGAAACATCCCGCTGCCTCTCCACGGCCGTCCTTACTGACCTCCTTCCTTGTAGCAGCTGCTGGAGAGCAGGCAAGGAGCACCACCCGCCACCCACAGCGCCACCCGCATCCTTTGTTGTTGAATAAGATGTCCCTATTTTCATTGGAGAAATGTTAGAGAATATGCATTCTCTGCCATCACTGTGTCCACAAGAGCTTCACTCTGACACCTGCAGCAGCCTGCTGTATCAGATCAGTCATGCACTTTAGCGCCAGTCAGCTGATCTGCTCCTATAGCAAGCTCTGTGGTTGTGCTATGGTGTACCTGATTAGGAACCGCAAAATGCAGCCAATCTTAGCAGGGCTTGCTGTCAGCTGGCTGGTGCTCACAACTAGCCCTGCCTGCCCAAGCTCCTGATGGACACGATTTGTGGAAACTCTCCTCACAGGCCAAATCAGCTCTGCTGCTGAGCTCAGTTTGACCAACAGACCATTTTTATTTTTATTTGACAAAATTTGTATTCTGGTTAACTATAAATAAAACCTCCAAGCAGTTTACAAAGAATATAGAATGTACATTTTGAAAGCCATGTCAAAATGTCAGCTACACTGCTCAGGTGACATAGGAATCAGCCTGCTGCATTTTGGACCCACCACGGTCTGTGGACCTCACTGCCTTGACTACATTCAAACCTATTTCATACAGGCATCAATGCTGGACATCTGAAGGACTTATTTTACCTTTTTGTTTTCAGATTTGTGTACTGATGGTTACTTTATCTTCAGTATGAGCTGACAGTGATGACGACGACAACGACGATGATCACTCGTCTTTCTTCTTCAATTTTCTTTTATCTTTTTTATTTATTGCATCTTTTTGCTTATTTCAAATAAATAATAATAATTTTTAAAATGTGCCAACCCTCAGAAGGTGCACTGATGCTCATGGCATTTGTTAGCATGGCAAGATGCTGTTGGGAGAATTTGATTGCAAAACTTAGGTACAATTTGTACCTTGGGCAGAAGCACGGTTCTCTAATTTGTGAGAGTTTTTGGTAAAGCAGGGGGTTCTGAGTTTTTGAGAGCATGCCTCCAGTTAAAGCCAACAGGAGACACACATATGAAACCTGGATAAAATGCCACTTTGAAGGCTGTTAAGGGAAATTAGCACAGCAGCTATTTCTCTTTACTGTAATCATGGTTATATCTGAATATTGCGCCTAGTATGCACTTGTGTTTCAATTTAGGGAGCAATACCCTGACATTTGGCAGCAGGACAAGTAGAATGATCAAATCAAAATGGAATGCAAAGCAGGTAAATGGAAAAAGTTGATTTTATTATGCCTAAGCTAGCTACTTATCCACTATCTTTATTCACCCGTCCTTTTTTATTGTTTAAATGTGTAGGTAATTCTAGAGGAAGTAAGGCATCTATCATGAATCTTCCAGTCTTACAGGTTAACTTCAGAAGGTTCCTCCTAGGCTCCAGCCTACCTGAAAAACTGTGTTAAATGAATTCAGAACAGCTGCATGAGAGGGTGGTCTTTCAAAACTGAAAGCAACGTCAGACGTCGCTTTCACCTGGTAAAAATCAGTGGTAATGATTCCTGTAAATTAAAAAAACAAAAAGTATTGTGGTACAAACAAATCAATTATGGACTCATCTTCATGGACTGCGATCCACTTAATCAGATGCATGATATGTTATCCTGAATAACAGGTATATATCAGGACGTGGGTGGCACTGTGGGTTAAACCACAGAGCCTAGGATTTGCCGATCAGAAGGTCGGCGGTTCGAATCCCCGCAACGGGGTGAGCTCCCGTTGCTCGGTCCCTGCTCCTGCCCACCTAGCAGTTCGAAAGCATGTCAAAGTGCAAGTAGATAAATAGGTATTGCTCCGGCGGGAAGGTAAACAGCGTTTCCGTGCACTGCTCTGGTTCACCAGAAGTGGCTTAGTCATGCTGGCCACATGACCCTGAAGCTGTACGCCGGCTCCCTCGGCCAACAAAGCGAGATGAGCGCCGCAACCCCAGAGCCGGTCACTACTGGACCTAATGGCCAGGGGTGCCTTTACCTTTTTTATTCAACAACAACAACAACAACAATTTTATTATTTATACCCTGTCCATCTGACTGGGTTTCTCCAGCCACTCTGGGTGGCTTCCAACATATATAAAAATTAAACATTAAAAAAACAAAAAGCTTCTGTATACAGGGCTACCTTCAGTTGTCTTCTAAAGCTTGGCTCGGGGGTTGCATAACTCCATAGCCTCCAACATTTCTCTGATGAAAATAGGGACATCGTAAGGAAAAGCGGGACATTCCAGGATCAAATCAGAAACCAGTATAGCTTCTGTAAATTGAGGACTGTCCCTGGAAAATAGGGACACTTGGAGAGTCTGGAGAATGTACACTTTCTTTGCTGCTATCACTGCCAAATGGGTGGGTGAAATAATGTACCCTCATCTATGTTCATCAGGTTTGGACAAATATTTATGTTGTCGGCAATCTAGAGTTTTAAGGCAACAGCAAGGGCACTCAGGAGCCATCATGGTGGTGATTCTGTACAGCTCAACATTGAGTCTTTGTCCAACTGGCACACCAGTAAAAGCAACAGAAGATGCTTCATGCCATGGCGGCAGTGAGCACCCCCAGACTGGCCTTGGCCAAAGTTTATCCAGTCCAAGTTCTACTATAGAATAAGGGCATGTCCAGATGGCAGAATTCAAAAGGCATGATTGAGGTCAATTATTCACATTACGCCACACAGAAATTGTACTGATTTCCATGGAAGATGAGGGAATTGCATGGTTCAGTATGAATGATTGAGCAGTCTGCATGAAATAAACCTTCTCTCCTTTTTTGCATGCATTATTTCTTCAACATTTGGGTTAGTGAAAAAGAGCTTAAGCCACTTCAAGACTGTTTTAAGAGTGCAATTTAGGGAGATGAGTGTGCTCCCATGAACCGCTACTCTGTCAGGAAATATCATGTCAGAATGTTTTATACAAAGTAACTAACCTGGATAAAATTGTATGCAATTAGAGGAGCTGAAATATGAAGTCATCATTTTACTAGATCATCTTGTATACTGCAACCCTTCCCACCCCATTTCCTTCATGAGCACTGAAAGAAATCATGGTTTCTTAGCTAGCCCTGTGCATAAGAACTTTGCTGGATCAGACCAAAATTCCATCTAGCCCAAAGTGGCCAGCCAGATGCTTATGGGAAGCCCAAAAGCAGCTTCCTAAATCCTCTCATTTCTGGATCCCTCTCGCTTCTTATTATTCCTTCTTCTACTAGCCATCTTTGACTGGGCCCAAGAGTTGCCATGATTGTTTCTAATCTAGTTTGCTGGCATGCTGTACATCGGTTTCTCAGAGCCCTCTGCTATTGAGTAGGAATGTCCATGGGCCCCAACATTAACCTTATATCTGTGTTATTTTAATTTTTTTGAGCTATTTCTGAATTGCTCTGTGATTTCCGCACTTCAAATTGTGTTCCACGTTTTGTATAAAAGAAGACCTGCATTTCTGGGTAATCTAAAAATGTCTATAACATTTCTCCTTTTGGCCAAAGTGGATGAAATGGACAGGCACAGGATCCTGCAGAGCGGATCAAGCCTACCAGTTGTGAGCATCCAGGGTGTGCAGGGCACCATTAATGTTCGATTCACATTTCTGCAGTGGTGGAGAGAGGGCAAAGTCCTCTTGTGTGAGTGGACTTCATTCCCTGTACACATATCCCACTTAGCACTCCCTTGAATTCCACCCACAATACTTATGAAGTCTCAGCTATGATTCTATGAAATACATAGAAATATAGATATACTGTTTATTTATTTAATAAAATTTATACACTGCTTGATTGTTAAAAAACTGAAAACTGTTTACAAAAAGATAGAAGAAGAAAATCAAGAAAAATTCACAACCATACTTTTAAAAATACAAAAGTTAAAATACTAAAACATATTAAAATTACCTCGACTTTCTACGCATCTGGGTAGACTTGTCAAAACAAAAATGTTTTTAGCAGGTGCCTGAAAGGGTACAGTAAAGGCACCTCCTTGATCTCAATAGGCAATGAATTCCAAAGTGCAGGTGCTGCCACACTAAATTATGGAGTTCTTACAAATGCAGAACAGGTATTATGTGGCACCTGTAGTAGTGCTGATTCAGCCAATCAATGCGGTCAAGTGGGCACATGTGGGGTAAAGTGATCTTATAGGTAAATTGGTCCCATAATGTAGTTGCCAGGGGGCTGAAATGCTACGCTCCCAATGCTACGCTCTGGATTGGTCCTGAAGGTAGGATTGGGGACAGTGCCCCCAACTCCCATATTCCAGAGCTGGTCCAGGAGGATATCATGCTCAATGGTATCAAATGCCAATGAGAAACCAAAAAGCAGAAGCAGGGTCACACTTTCCCTGTCCCGCTCTCTGCAGAGGTCATCTATCAAGGTAACCAATGGTGACTCAGTTTCATGGCCAGGCCTGAACCCAGATTGGAATGGAAGTAAATAATCTGTGTTCTCCAAGAATGCCTGCAGCTGCCCCACCATGGACCTCTTCCTCCCAAAGGGTGTATTGGCATCTAGCCAATAGCTGTTCTAATCCAAAAGGTCCAGAGCTGGTTTCTGTAGGAACGGTCACACCACTGCCACTTTCAATGCAGGAAGAACCATCTCTTCACACAGCAAAGCCTTAACCACACTCTGGACCGACCAACCAGTCCTCCTCTACTAGATTTGATAAGCCAGGAGGGACAGGGGATGAGGAAGCATGTTCTCATAGAATCATAGGTTCATAGAGTTGGAAGGGACCCTGAGGATCATCTAATCCAACCCCCTGAAATGCAGGAACATGCAGCTGTCCTTGACTACTGCAATGCGCTCTACATGGGGCTACCTTTGAAGGTGACTTGGAAACTGCAACTAATCCAGATTGCAGCAGCTAGACTGGTGACTGGGAGTGGCTGCCAGGACCATATAACACCAGTCCTAAAGGATCTTCACTGGCTCCCAGTACGTTTCTAAGCACAATTCAAAGTGTTGGTCTGACCTTTAAAGCTCTAAAAGGTCTTGGCCCAGTATACCCAAAGGAGCGTCTCCACCCCATCACTCAGTCTGGACGCTGAGGTCCTCCTCCAATGGTCTTCTGCTAGTTCCCTTACTGCAAGAAGTGGAGTTACAGGGAAGCAGATGTCAAGGAGATAAAGAACTACACAACTTTTAGAAGACATCTGAAGCCCTGTATCAGGAAATTTTTAATGTTTGATGTTTTAATATGTTTTTATATATGCTGTAAGCCGTCCAGAATGGCTGAGGAAACCCAGCCAGATGGCCTGGGTATAAATAATAAAATTATTATTATTATTATTATTAGTAGTAGTAGTAGTATTAAGCCTGTGGCCTTGGTGTTGCCACCAGCACACTGTCCTCATCAGCTGATTGCATAAGGTGATTTAAAATCATTTGTATACTATTTTTATTCATCAAATACCAAAGTGGTTCACAACAATCGGAATACAGTAATTGCAATAATACAATAAGAAATTCAAAGAATTCAATAATAATTCCATAGCAAACTGCAGGCACTGGAGTACTGGTATTAGTACCTTTGGGCCAAAAGGTAAGTCCTGAATTGATTGTGAAATCATGCAACTATTAGTGCCTGCCTAATCTCTAAAAGGAGGCTGTTCCATAGGGTAGGCCTTTATCATGAAGACGGCCAGTTGATGCCAAGCCATTAGACTATAACGTAGTCCTTGAAGAAGAAACTTTGCTTTCAAAGATTTTAGAAGACATTGCCCGCTTGTGATACAGCAACTCTCGGGTTTTACCAGCCTGTGAAAGCTAACAGACAAATTTACAATCGCTGAGTACCAGTTACGTAAAATCAGCAGGACTATATTAGCCAGCAAGATCCTGATTAGGTCTCATGTACTGTTTTGGGTGATTTATGATCAGATCAGCTAGAACTGTCAGAGGAGATTTGAAAACGACCTTCAGTGGTGAGGGAGGAAGAAGGTGAGATTTCCATAAAGCGACTGCTATGGCCTCACTAGGCAAGACTGCAAGGAACAGGAAGGGAATAAGCTTACATCTGTCAAAAGTGTCTCTATGATACATACACATGGTATGCACACATTCATGAGCAGGGGTCAGAGTTCATCTTGCAATGAGTGGTTTTGTTATACCAGGATTTCTAGCCAGCCACCACTGGATTAGCTTGACAATCAGATATCCCTTTTTAAAAGGAGCACCATTTATGCTCACGAGGGCTGAAAGACTGTGAGAGCACTGCAGAGTGGAGGCCTCTATTTATCCAAAGGTCAAGGATGATTGTAAGCAGGTGGTCCAGTTACGCTATCTCTCGCCATATAGATGCAGGGGGAAGAGAATGGAGGGAAACAGACATTTTTCTCAAAGTAGAATTTCAGCCTTTCTTTCTGAAGGGAGAAGGAGAACCATTTTGAATCACACAGTGAGGAGCATTTCTGAAGCAAGGTTTTTGCAGCTTCACCCAATGCAAAGTGTATCTTCAAAGTGACTGGTGAATGTGGATGTGTCTGTTCAACCACATTTCCCTTTCCAACCACGCTGCAAGTTAAAATCCATTTTCGATTGATAATTACAATCTTCCAAAGATTTGTAGCTTTTTGAGGGTGCTGATCATTATTTATTAGAAATCCTAATCTTCTTCACAGAAGTCTGGAGGACATTGATTGATTTAATCAGAAAGAAAAAAAGGCCACATTCATATTTAATTTTTAAAATATTAATTAAAATAATTCTTAATTAACCCATTTCTAATTTTAAAAATAATTCTTCCGTATTTCTTGTCTGCAGTTATTTTTGTTCAGATTTATTCTGCTTTTATCTATCATCTATCTTTGTATTTCATTGCATCTTGACATTTGGAAGAAGCTGATACAATGAGTCAAAAGTTTGGTAGGAGGTGGAAGACACTCAGGGCCAAATTGCACATCATGTTCATAGATAATTTGCCTTTGAGTGTCAGTCTGAGGCCCAAATCTAGATTGAGACCCAGCTGCAAGGGGTGGGGGGGGGCATTAAGATTGTTCTTTCCAGTATTAAAGACAAATCTTAACTAATCCAACATGTACCTGTCTCAATCTCCGCATTGCTTTAAATGCACCTTGTCTTAATCACAATTAAATAATCAAACATTAAATAACAATAACTCCCCCCCCCAACATTTTTATTTGTTTTTAGCATTTTATAATCTACATGTTTCAAAACTGGAATTAATAAATGTTTTTGTTGTTCAAAAAGTAACCACTAGATTTTTTAAAAAAACATAAACGTATAATCTAGTTGAGATTCCAACTCTTCCATGATGTTATGATTCAAGGCACTTGTGACTATAGCCATATTCTCTGTACACAAGTTAAATTTTATAGCATCTTTTCTATTTCTAAAAATTAACTGTTTCATGGCAGTTTGAAACCATTTGCACCCATGTTTCATTCAAACAGTGAAATAACTGACAGTATTTAGAGATTATTGACCACCATAACTTTTAACCTGTAAAAGCTGGTATTGTCTGCATTTCCCAGATTTTGAATACTTGTGGATTGATGCTGTGTGTGTTCTTTTGTCTGCCGTTGGCACGTTATCAGTAAAATTCTTGTACGTGACATTTTCTGCCCTGCTCAGTGAAAAGTTGGAAAGAGTGCAGCTGTATAAAGCAATGGCTAGCAGATTTTTTTATGGGCAAAATTTATGGAGTAATGTATCTACTTTTAGCATGACTATTGTTAAACCTGGAGATCAAGCAAAGTGACACCGAGTATATTGCTTTATCAATTGGATTCGTTCAAGTGAAAAATGCTGATTATGCCATGTCTATCCCCTGGGCGCAGAAACACTGCTTTGCTACTTGAACGGTCGATACATAAAAGTCAAATTCATTATAATTTGTAGCTTTTTTTTCTTGAAGAAGAACACAGTTCTCGGTACATCAATATCAACTCTTAAATCCACATAGGATAGAGAAGGTACAGCACCATAATTCAATCTCTTTACACTTAATACGGTCAGGAAGGAAGAATGAAAACAGTCTCTTGTAAAATGATGGGGAAACCAGGATGCAATCATTCTGATGGAGCTGTGCAAAGGAGTCATTTTACACCATTTGTTACCAGGGCAACAAATATAGTGAGTCCCATACATCTAACAGGTGACATTTTAGCTTAGAAATTGCTTCTTTGGTACTCCCCCCCCCCCGCCCCGTCTATGAAAAACAATATTACCAGCATTTTCACTTGTCATATGCTATAGGGCAACACATTCCTGCTGACAGGCCTATAATGGAAAAATAGAGTAGTTAAACAGTATTGCAGTCTAACTTTTAAGATACATGCTAATCTGGTTTTTAAAGAAAGTCTTCAGACGTTTTCAAACACCTTGGAGACTCAAGTGACTGGGAATTCTTATGTGGGTGTGTTTGGATGAGCCGACAGATGCATTTAGTTACAACTTAACCTTCTCTGTTCTCTTTGATTTAGCTCCAGCCTTCTAGATTCCTTTGTAGATAAACACGTCACAGTACCCATGTTCCACTGATTGACACATGCAAATAGACAGGTACTAGGAAAGTCATGCACACATCTTGGTTCAATTGATAAAGGTCAAATAAATGTCTGCTCTCTATGCAATAATTTTGTCCATGTTTTGTCTGTTGATAGAGGTGACTTATTTCATTGATACGTGTCCTATAGATTTCATAGAAAAACTTAAAATAATCTGTCTATGGGGGAAATGTGCTTGGTCTGAATGGGTAAGCCCCATGACTGTATAAGATATAGCTGTAGCTTTAAGCGCTGTTGCTTTTTCTACTTCACCCTTCTGGTTTGATGGACTTCAGATTTCATACTGAATTCCACAGGTGTAAGATGAGTACTTTAGTATGAACAGGGGTGCAGCTAGCTGCTCTGGCACCTGGAGCGGTGGGGGGGGGGAAGAGAGCTGCCCAGGGGGGTGCCGCAGCAATCCATGCACAGGGGTGTCGCATGGCGATGCCGTGGCAATCCACCCAGGGGGCGGCACGGCAAGTTGCCCACAGAGTCTGCCTGGTGGTTTCGGGCAGCGCAGGGCCCCAAGCCACCGTGTCACTCCCAGGAGAGACACATGGCTCGGGCACACTGCATGCCAGGCCCTGCAGTAAGTGCCACCCCCCGCGGTGTGCCATTTTGTCACCACCCTCAAGGATGAGATCCAGGGTGGGCTGCACCCCCCTTCCTGTGCCCCTGAGTATGAACAACCCAGTCTTCCTAAACGGACTGTCTTGCCTGGAGGAAAAAATAAAGGAATTCTGCCCTAAGCATCAGTGTACTGAATGTTATGTGCTTCAGACATGCCTCTGAATGTTTTTGATTACAAGCATGAGGGGCAGGGATATACATAAAATGAAGCTGAGATTAGAGTCTTCTGTCTTTAGGCAATATTGAAAGCCATCAGTATTAGTTACTGAACATGATGTGTCTGGCAATGCCATGGTCATGATATGGAGTATTTGAGAAAGGATGGCACAATACATTTCAGAGACAAAAGGAGCTACCTATTTCAGTGGCAAAGTAAACAGATAGAATTAAACTGAAGTACAAAAAGGAACAAGGTTCAAGGTGAAATTAGTACACAGACTGAAGATGAAGGTGCTAAGTGACACATCAGAGACCACCAATTGTGAATAATGGATGGCATTTGAAGTGTGCTTGGGTAGAGCTCCAACCAGTGGGCGCTCTCTCTTTTTGAAGTGGAATCATATCGAAAGAAATTATTTGTTTGAAATTACACCTATCCTCAGTTTTAACAACTTATTCAGTGGTAGCTCCCCCTCCCCCCTTCAGAGTTTTCTTAAGGCATTTAGTGAGGACTAAAGGTGTATTGGAGCAGGAATGGGCAGAGATGAAGAGCCACTGCTTATTTCACAGCAGACACGATGATGTTAGAGTCACCACTGAAGGGGACAACACCAAAGGGGCTCATCCCTTTGGGGGCGGCACTTTGGGGGTGGAATGAGGGTGTGGGCCAACCCCCTTGTGGGAAAAGTATTGCTTTAATGTGGAGGGTGTTTTTAACTTGAGTTTTAAATGCGGGTGGGTGTGGTTTTATTTGAAAAACGTGCCTGGAAGAAGGGGAGCCGAGGAGAGCAGAGGAGCCCCAATTGCAGTTGTTCAGGGCAGGGAGAGGTTTGATGTGGGAGGCAGGGCAGGCTCAGTAAGGGGCACACAACATAGGCAGTTGGTGACTGTGCTTTGTGCCAGCCCTTCCTCCAGAATTGTGGTTGTCCTATCAGCCAGACCTCAGGTTTTGTGGGTGCTGTTGTTAAGAAGAAGAAGAAGAGTTTGGATTTCATATCCCGCCTTTCACTCCCTTTAAGGAGTCTCAAAGCGGCTAACATTCTCCTTTCCCTTCCTCCCCCACAACAAACACTCTGTGAGGTGAGTGGGGCTGAGAGACTTCAAAGAAGTGTGACTGGCCCAAGGTCACCCAGCAGCTGCATGTGGAGAAGCGGAGACGCGAACCCGGTTCCCCAGATTACGAGACTACCGCTCTTAACCACTACACCACACTGGTTAAATGCCAGATCAGCTGTGAATAAGGATCCTCTCCTCCATGATCTGATTGTGAATGAGGATGCCTGCATCACTGAGACCTGAGTGTTGGCCTCACCCAGCTGTGCCCACCTGGGTACCTGGTGCGCATCAGGCCCGACTTGAGGGTTGGGGAGGAGGAGTTACTGTGGTCTATAAAGATATTCTCTCTCTCTCCAGGCTCTCTGTCCAGTTTTTTGGGGGGATCTGGAGTGTGTCATCTCCTGGAGTGAGGCAATTGAAACAGATTTGGGATTCTGCTGATTTACCACCTGCCTTATTGCCCAGCAGTCTCTGTGCCTGAGCTGACTGAACTGGTCTCAGAGGCGGCGTTGGAGACTCCCAGACTATTGCGACTGGCTGTGGGGTGGCTCAGGACTTCATGGTTGCCATGACAACCATGGGGCTGTCCCAACATATGTGGCAGGTCACACCCAGACTCTGGACCTTGTTTTCTTGACTGGGCAGGAAGAGGGCGACCTGAAAGTGGGGGGATATTGACATAAGTCCATTGTCATGGTCAGATTACTTCCTGTTGAGATTTAGGCTTTCAGCATCTTTTCCCCATTAGGATGGTCCACCCTCAGAGACTGATGGAGCCAATGGCTTCCAGACAGCTCTGGGAGATTTCTCGGCTGATTTGACCAGTGGTTGACCTCTGGAACCTCTGCCTCAAAAATGGACTGGATGAGAGCCAACAAACTGAAGCTCAATCTAGATAAGACTGAGACACTGTTAGTGAGTAGTTCCCTAGACCAGATGGGTGAGATTTCACCTGCTCTTGATGGGGTTACCTGCTCCCTCTGAAGGAGCAGGTACATAGCTTGGGGGTACTCCTGGATTCTCTGCTGTCGCTTGAGGCTCAGGTGACCTCAGTGGTTCAGACTACCTTCTAACAGCTTTGACTGGTAGTCTGCCTACACCCCTATCTGGACAGGCATAGCTTAACTTCTGTTGTCTATGCCCTGGTAACCTCTAGGTTGGATTACTGCAATGTGTTATATGTAGGACTGCCTCTGAAGATGGTTCAGAAGCTTCAGCTGGTGCAGAATTTAGTAGCCTGGTTGCTCACAAGACGGTTTGAGCATATTACTCTGATCCTGGCTGACTGCACTGGCTGCCAATTAGTTTCCGGGCCCCATTCAAAGTGCTGGTTTTGACCTATAAAGCCTTAAATGGTTCAGGACTGCAACACCTGAAGTACTGCCTCTCCCTCTATAAACTGTCCTGGACTCTGCGTTCATCATCTGAGGCCCTTCTTTGTGTGCCTCCTCCACATGAGGTCTGGATGGTGGTAACACAAGAAAAGGCCTTCTTTGTAGTGGCTCCCTGTTTGTTGAATACTCTTCCCAGGGAGGTTCGCCTGGCATTCCTCTTCAACAAGGCCTTGGGCTGATTAATATTCTACAGCCTTTTAAATGTGTGTGTGTGTGTGGGGGGTCCTATTGTTTTGCTGTTTAGTTTTACTTATTTACTTGTTTTTATCCTGTATTTTATTCTGTGAATCGTCCTTGGATCTTAGGATGGTGGTATATAAATCTAATAAATAAAATAATCACAACAATAAATTTGATAAAAGACAACTTAAACAAAAACAAAAACCACAGGAGCAACCAGAAAACAAACCACAAGAATGGGATAATTATGTTACAATTTAAGCACACATTCTTTATTGGTTTTCCTTGCAATATTCCAATTTTCACAGGCCTGTTGTGCCCTACTGTACTCACACCTAACTTCTCTTTCCTAGCAATCTAACTCCCAGAAGAAAAGTCATTCCCTCCCCACCACTGTCCTCAGCATAATAGAATATGATTCAACAGTATTTTAGGAAGAATGATAAATCTTACAAGCCAAACCTCTTGCATTCTCTCTGAGAGTCTATTATTCTGGATTGTCTGTGAGTTACGGTTGAGTCTCTAATGGTTGCCCTATTTGCCTACACAGGGACCACACTATTATTACTTAACTCTGCATGTTGAAAAGTGGCTCAGGATACATCACCAACAGTACAAAGGATGCTAGATAAAACTATAATCTATTGTACAATGGAAGGACTTGCACAATAAGGCACTTTTCTTAGGAATTACACTTTTTATCTCCAGATGCACAATAACCAAGGCTGGCGTTACAATAATATGATTTCAATTGCATTCGCACTGAACCCAAAGAAAGACTTTCACCATTTTGTCCTGCATCTGCTGATGTACAAATGCTGAAGGAGAAAAAGTAGTTATAATGGACAATTTAAAAGGAGTAAGTTATTACTCTGAGCAGGAAGATCCAATGTTATTCAAACCTTTGTTTCACACAAATGAAGAAACTGATTCACCTTCATGTGCGTTTACTGAAATGAATGAAAACCATAAATCAGCACTGAGTTGCACTAGGCATGAAGTCAGCTTTTTCTATTCATCCCATATTGCTTGTTTGAGGAGGGTTCAACAAGATCTTTCACTGTCATGAAGGAGCGGTTTACAAGGCACAAGGTCTTCCTAGTGAGATATGGGCATTTGCTAGAAGAGGCAGTGCATCTCTGGTTCTAGTTGTTTTGTATACCTCCAATTAGACCAAGAAATGGAAGGGGCATTTCACCCTCACATTAATCACTGAGAGGGATTCTATGCACCATTCAGATTATGTAGGGAGCAGGGATGGGTGAATTTGTTAGGTTTGGTTTCCCTCCATTTCTCATTTTTCCACTTCAGTTCACATTTCCGAAATGATTTGGAATATTTTTTCAAAAAAATCCTCATGAAAATTCACCAGCATTTGTGAGGATTTCACACAAATGTTTTTGTTAGCAGTTTTGACTAATATACTCCACACGTTTCTGCAAGCAGGTTTCCCTAATATAATGCATTTTTATGTTATTTTCACGAATGCACACATTTTTATGTACACTTTCCCCCAGTGTATGGATTTTTGCACACATCGGTCCCTTGAAGAACCAAATCACAAAATTCAGAGATTTGTGAATTCCAAAGGACAGCAATGTTTCAGTTCAAATATTGGTTCAAAATAAGTGAATTGGGTAGTTTCCCCCTGAATGCAAACAAAATGCACAGGAGAGAGAAGAGCCCCGTTGAGTTAGTGTGGGCTTGCACTAGTGGAACTAGTTACTTGAACTAGAGGACCTTAACCACAGATTCCTAAGAAGTGGGGTGTTATTGAAGAACTACTGATGAGATAATTCTGTGCCCCTTTTCCATTGGGAAGAAGGGTCTTGTGCATCTGAATCATCCTAAATCCTGCTGTCTTAGTGAGAGATCTTAATCAAAGAGAGAAACGGCACTAAGCAATATTTATTTTCTGACGAAAGGTTCTTGGTCATTTTTTTTTTATTATACCCTGAAATTCGCCAATGGCCTCTCATTTTCTTTTCTTAACAGAGTCAGCAATTATGCCTCATTTGAGCTCCCATTCTGAGAGAACTTCTGCGTATGGATTTGGGAGGATAAGATATAGCAAGTTTATAAGTATTGTTTAGAAAGAATAGTGTGAAGCTAGTATTCACATGAGAGAAAATGTATTGATCCTCTTCCCCTGAATAACGCTTTGTCTTATTTATACTCTGATGTGCACTGTCAGTTCCACTAGTTTAGGCAATTATTTGGGTCTTTGATTCTGAGCAAACAGCTGTGTGTGTGCATGAACTATGAATTAGAAGTTACAGAACAGTTTCTCAAGCAGACGAAATAGTGACCATTGTGTGGAGACTTCCTGACACTATATAGACACTGTCCAGATTTTGACAGACATCTTTGATAGAGCACCATCCACTAAGAAGTGTATGATTCTGAATACTTTTAAGTAACTTGAATGCAGGGGTGACCAACATGATGACTGTGGGTGCAACAATGTCCTTGAGGTCTTCACTTGGCACCCTCAAGGCCTCTGACCCTTCTCCTCACCTCATTGGTCATTAGGTGGTGGCAATGGTTACCTTGTTCTCCCTTGAAAAGCTGAAGGAGTAAGTCGGAAAAGTGACACCCCCCCCCCACTTCTTTCAGCTCTATGTGTTTTTCAAGGCTCAAATTATTTCTATTGGATCTGACTTCTACCCAGGGTCCCCTAAAAAGTGAAGGATGTGTATGTTCACTTTTTCTCTTCTTTAGTGCTTTTTTTCTAAAAAAATAAATAAATGTTTAGGGGTACTCTCATTTTCTGACTCATATTGAAATAGGTAAAGGTAAAGGGACCCCTGACCGTTAGGTCCAGTCTCGAACGACTCTGGGGTTGCGGCGCTCATCTCGCTTTACTGGCCGAGGGAGCCGGCGTACAGCTTCCGGGTCATGTGGCCAGCATGACTAAGCCACTTCTGGCAAACCGGAGCAGCACACGGAAACGTCGTTTACCTTCCCGCTGGAGCGGTACCTATTTATCTACTTGCACTTTGACGCGCTTTAGAACTGCTAGGTTGGCAGGAGCAGGGCATATTGAAATACTGCCCCTCAATGAGGCCAAACTTAGAGTCACAAAATGTTTAGGAGTATGCGTACCCCTGCATCCCCCCCGGGGAAAAAAGCACTGCTCTTCTTGTCTCTCTGCAGGGGAGAACTGATCTTAGAGATGGGCTAAAAAGTGAGTAGAGAGGGTGGTGCCACTCAACTCACTCAAAAATCTCACTCAAACGCACCCACAGACAGCAGAGCTATTCTATTGTGGCCCTGCTTTGCCAAACCAAGGCAGGTTCAACACAGGTCATTTACAACAAATCACAATCACAGACACATTGCAATATAAAACTAAAAAAACTCAGTAGTTTCACCATCATGGCAGATACCTGTCAATAGTCTGGATCTCCATAGCCAAACCAGATGCGCTCAGAGACCTCTGGAATTCTTCTGTCTTAAATAAGTATAGCTACAATCCTAGGAAACCTAGACTGTATAATCTAGGTATGCTCTTAGACCAGGAATAATGAACCTGTTTTTAATTTACTGTATTTTACGAATGCTTTACCACCCACAGCTCCCGACTGGGAGGTACCATGACATAAAGTAATAGTGATAATAATGATGATGATGATGATGATGATAAATTCACACACCAGTGTACCATGTTTTAGTTATACTGTACCACCCCCAGCCCTTGACTGGGAAGTGCAGTGATATTTATTTATTTATTTATTTATTTATTTATTTATTTATTTATTTATTTTCTTCTTCATCATCATCATCATTATACTGACACACTTGCCTATTGTTTCTGGGATTCAACCTTAGCAGTGAATACATACCCATACTTTTGACTATCTGCACCCCAGCACTGGAGCCATTCTTCAAAGCGACAGGTGAGCAAATGGGGGGGGGGGGCTTCTATCACCATCTGTCTCTGTTTTATGGGCCTGGCCCATTTTGACGTTGCAGCTCCACAACAGGAGCACACATATTTAATTTTAATGTTCAGAGAGTGACCTGTAGATTCAATCTTATCTGTTTTAGCATTTTCAGAGGGAGAGATAAAGCAGATTTGCCAGTAACGATATTGGAAACACTTTGTGCATCAGCTATTTAAATACTGGTACTACAGTATTTAAAACAATAGAAAAACACCCCCCACGTTCTAATAAAGGACAGCTTTCTCTTACCTTTATTCTTCCTACTTGGATACTGCTAAACAATCAGTTCTAGAAAAGAGAAAATATTCTAAAGTATGAATGCTTAATGCACAATTTTAGATTTCACTTTCTTGTCACATCCATGCCATGTCCTCACTTGTCTTGACAGGCTATTTTCATCACTAAGCTGCCTTCCTCTGTGTTTGGGGGATAACACCTATTCCAGTCTGGATTATATTATCTGAACCATTTCCTTCCTATAGTTAAGAAGCAGATCATAAAGTTGTGAATAAAATAAAATGCCCAATGCACATTCTCAAGGGAAAACCCCACGTCTGTACTCTCTCCAAAAAATTGTGGAGAGATTGCATTCCCCACAAATATATAATCAATGCTCCTACAGGCTTCGTTACCATATAATTTGTTGTATAATAATTTGTATAATTAGTTACAACCCCCCCATTTTTATACTAAGAAGTGGTTTCAGAGCTGCTAACATAGTACGCAAAAGCATAAATGCATATTAAAACAATAAATTCTCTCTCTGTGTGTGTATAATTGAATTTTCATTTTTCTACATTTCAAAATAAACATTTTACAAACTTTAAAATATCCATTCTTCTCCTTCCATGGAGCCATCTCCTTCGATGGTTCATATTACATATCATACTTTCCTGCATATTTTACTATAACCATCGAAATCAATTTTTCACTTTTACATCAATCAAATATTGTTTACTCTGTTGAATTTATCTGAATGCTGTCAGTGTTTTCATCTGTGTACAATTGTTTTCCATATATTCAACAAATATTTTACACTCTCCTTTAAATATAGGTTCTTCTTGCTCTCTTATTCTCTGTGTTAAACCTGCAAGTTCTGCATATTCTGACATCTTAAACTGCCATTCCTCTTTACAAGGGACCTCACTCACTTTCCATTTCTGGGCTCACAGAACATGGCTGCTGCTGTTGTTACATACATAAATAAACTTTTCTAAAACAACAAATTCTGGACCAGTTTACTTGTAACACTACATTCTCCTGTATCAATTACATCATCCAGGTAAATTCTATTTGTGTGACTGCACTTTACAAAATGTCATAGGACGGTGACCTGAAAACAGGTACTTGTGCTTGAAAAGGGCAGATCTGATAATTTTTGTTTCCCTCAGTTTCTCATTTTTCTACTCAGCTCTGTACATTTCTACATCACTTTGTGATTTTTGATGTTTTGAAGTCCTCATGGAAATTCATCAGCATTTTGGTGCAAGTTTTATCCTAATATACACATTTTTACAAAGCAAGTTCCCATAATATAATGCAATTCTGTATACTGCTTTCAAAACTGCATTTGATGTTCATTTTATCCTTGCATCTGCATTTTTGCACACATTGAGTGCTGGAAAGCTGCATTGCCTCACCGCGAGAACTGAAGTTACAGGGAACCAGACAGAGGGCCTTCTTGGTAGTGACTCCCTCCCTGTGGAACACCTTCCCATCAAATGTAAAGGAGATAAAGAACTACACAACTTTAAGGAGACATCTGAAGGCAGCCCTGTATTGGGAAGTTTCAAATGTTTGACATTTTACTATGTTTTTATATGTGTTGTAAGCCACCTAGAGTGGTTGGGGAAACCCAGCCAAATGGGCGGGGTATAAATAATACAATTGTTGTTGCTGCTGCTGCTGCTGCAAAATTCAGAGAAGTGTGAATATTTTTAATTGATATCTTATTGAATAAATTTCAATTATAAAGCAATAAAGTGATACAAAAAGAAACAAAGAACAAAGGACACAATTATGTAACGGGCGGCATTATATGAATATACACAAAAATAGACCTAACCCATACATTCTTTTATAAATTTGATATTATTATCCTATTATTATCCTAATACTGATGTAAATATTAATAGCCTACTACATTTTGTATAAATTCATTCCAAATTTATCCAAGCAGAATCTATGTCTGTAAGCAATCCTTTTATAGGGTGCAGGTGTTATCATATTATCAATCCATTGATTAAAGGAGAACATGTCTTTATTCTTCCAGTTCATCAATATCAGCCTCTTGGCTACCATTACAGCACATAAAATCCATTTTTGTTGTCCTATTGTTAACTTCCATATAGTAGGTATATAGTTCAGAAGAATATTCTCTGCTGAAAAAGTATGAAGGGACAGAAAGGTAGAGGAGAATCAAATAGTATTATTGTGGGGGAAAGGAAGCCAAGGCCCTCTAATGCTCTCTGCCAGCCTTGTGCATTCTGAAATACTTGAGCAAGGTTAGCAGATGCTGTTCTTTCCTTAGTTTAGATGTTGCCACCAAATGCACAATGTGCTTCTCCATGCGCTGTCATAAGTCAGCTAAAACATGTGTAAACATATGCTGTGTCACTCATTAAGGAGAAGGGTATAATTACACTTTTAAATGTGGCAAAGCATTCTGAAAGTAGCATATAATTTTCTAGAGCAGAAGCCTTTATGAAACATATCTTTCCCTGAGTGTTTATACAGTCTGACATCTTCAGGTTTGTTCAGATCAAGAGCCCCACTGTGAATGAACAGGCTTCAGACAAAGGCAGCAATTTGTTCTTTAGGTGCCTTTTCAGTGCTGTGTGGGGAGGGGAGATAGCAGGAGGAGAGAGGGGGGAAGAGAAGGCCACACCAATATTGTTGCTTGCAATTAAGAAATTTGCCAAATGCAAGGTAATTACAAGGGGAATCAATGTTTAGCAAATCACTTTTTATCAAAATGTCTAGTCATATTGGAAAATGGCAATGCTACAGTTCAACATTCCCCAGCCTGGTGCTCTCAGATGTTTTGCACTACAACTTCCTTTAGCCTTAGTCAGCATGTCTAATAGAAAGGAATGATGGGAGTTGGAGTTCGAAACCTCTGTGCTTCCAAAAAGACAATATTTAGCAACATGCTCTTCCCAATTTAATGCTTGTGCAAAGTGGTCTTACACTGATGTACCCATCATCAAATTCCTAATTGGAGCACTGATCCACATTTCTGACTGACCAGGAACCAGCTTTTCCTGGAAGAGTCAGTTAAATATATTGTAAATTACTGATCTTCAGAGTTTTAAAATTTGCTGGTTGTTTGTACTAGATGCCATATATTACTAGGACAAATGCAATATTCTTTTATTAATGGTGCCTGATCCTTTAAATCTCTGTCTGACCATTGAGGTGTATGGAGTGTTAGGGCAGTGGCGTAGCGTGGGTTGTCAGCACCCGGGGCAAGGCAAGTAATTTGCGCCCCCTAACCCGTGGATTTGCGCCCCCTAACCTGTGGATTTGCCCTAACCCCAGATGTTGCGCCCGGTGCGGCCGGCCCCCTCTGCACCCCCCACGCTACGCCACTGTGTTAGGGTAAGGTGGTACCTCTGGTGGAGGATAGCTTGTGCTCTTCCTGGGGTAGTTTGTCCACCTTTGGTCCCCACCCTGCACTCAGCTCTCACCTGCGGCTCCTAGAAGCTGTCAGCGTGCAACAGTGGCCACACCTCGGGAAATGGCTTTGACTGGCTGGCTAAACCAGGTGAGGGGAGCCAATGGGTCTCAAACCCTCAGTGAGTTAGTGACTAACTCTGCATGTGAAGATAGGCTTCAGCAGATGAGAAGGAAAACTTTGATCCTGCACCTCCACTACCTTGTGGGACATTTTTGTGAGAAGATGACAAGACGACTGTCCTCTCAGCTGATGTAGTCCAAAGGAAAGCAGAGCAATACATTTCACACCAGCTTGGCTGCAGGAGTTGCCAGAAGGAAGTGTATAACACACCATCCAACTATCTTAGGGACTCCACTCTGGATTTGTGTAGGATTTGCTCCTTAACCTTTTCTTCTCCACAAAGCAGTGGGTACAAATTTTCCTTGGGGTTAACTCCCAAAGCCTTTCTTTCGAATGGGTACAGTTGCATAGCAGTAGAAGTTTAGGATCAGAGTCTTCCTTCTCTTAGATGGGCTACATTCCCGGCTGATGAGCCCCACCTGTCCCTCATTTTCCTCAAGTAGTAACTGCCTACTTGACCATTGGACCTACTCTTGGTCTCGTCTGCTCCATCTGCTTATTAATGATGTATTGCTTTAGATGTGTGTCATGTTTATTAACAAACTGTTGCTTAAATAAAATAAAAGCAAGGAGTACCAAAAAGTCAATGAAGGAATTGGTAGCTATTAAAAAATATGGAGATGTACTATCTGGTAAAAGATTAAGTATAGATCTCTAACCATATAAAACTTGATAATTGCTTTTTATGACCTTTTATTATTTCATATGTACCAAAAAAAACCCACAATACCATTTGTGTTGCTCAATCTATAGTTCACAGGTCAATTTCTACAGTTTTTTGCTCTAGACTTGATGGACTTGTATCAGAATGTGTGCTCTGGTATATCGTTTAATGAAGGAAATAGAAGAGCTAAACAATTTCCTACACATAAGGGAAGGTAGGGAGGGAATAGCTAGAGTTATGTCATTCAAGAGCACAACAAAACTGAAGTGGAAAAACATCACTTCATTGTGCTAGTTCTGTTGAAGAAATGATTCAAGCGACCTGTGGCCCTCCATGTGCTATTCAACTACAATTCACATCATTCCTGACCATTAACTCTGGTGGCTAGGGCTGATGGGAGTTGTAGTCCAACAACACCTGGAGAGTCACAGCCCACTAGGGCTGTGTCCCCACTAGGGACACAGCCCACCAATTCACCCTCAGACCCCATTGAAACTGTATGGTGGGTGCCATTCACAGAAATTACTTTAAAGTATACAAAATGCCTAATATGATGAGCAGCGATAAAAATGTACTTCTGCATTATCCTGTGTTAACACCAGTGAGGTCATTATCTTAGGAATAATAGATTTGGCTCATCACCTCCCTTTTTAGTCTTCCCCATAGATCACAGTTCAGTAGGTGAAGAATAATCATATATAAGCAGGAGTTTATAACTGACATTGCAATATCTATTAAATGTCTACTATGTTGGCACTGTCATTTGTATTGTGTTTATTAATCTTATTAAAAAAATAAATATTATAGAGTGTAATGTGGCAGGCTTTCTTTGGCAAAATAGTGTTTTGAAAGCTGTCTGAAATGTCAAGCTGTATGCATTTTATATTAGTTCTATATACATTTTTATTGAATTCAAACTTTTAAATAAATCTTCCAATATCTAATGCATCTTATCAAAGCACAAAAACCATTATATGATTATATGAAGAACCTCAGAAGTCACTGTCTTCAAAATTTAATGGACTCCTGATGTCCCCCCCCCCCCACTCTACTAGACTGTTTTTAAGACATCTTGCAGTATTCTATACATTATAAATGGATTTCATTCTTGGCTTAGTAATTCACCTAATGGGCAACGGATACAAAAAAGCTGTAACTCCAGGGACATTAAATTGGTTCTAAACTCTGAAAATTACAGCTTCTACAAAAAGAAGAAAATACTAAAAACATGCCTAATGTAACATTGCATCTAATTTTCCACTACCTTCAGATTATGTCTAAAAGCTTCTAAACTTCTTAATGCTACAATATGTTAAAATTGCATTCCTTTATATTTAGATGTCTAAAACACCTTTTCCTTTTTACCAGCACTGAAGTGGCCCACTGACAGGGAGCAGCGGGGCAGCGGGAGGGGGCAGGGATTGCTCCAGGAAATCCCACAGTATCAAAATGGAAGACATGCTGTGCCAAATTCATCTACTCAAGCAACTTCTGTCTCCAGTCGTGGCCAAGGGAGGGTGCAAATAAAAGCTGTCCAAATGGCAGGTACTTAGTAAGCTGCTTTATATTGAATCACATCACTGGTCCATCTAGCTTAGTGTTGCCTACACTGACTGGCAGTTGCTCACCATGGTTTCAGGAGGAGACTTTCCCAGCTCCAGCTGTAAAAGGTGGATTGAACCATGGATCTTCTGCATGTAAAGCAGATCCTCTGAGCTAGAGCGCTTTCTGACCTAATCAAGTTACCCCCACTGACCAGGATAGAATTGTTCACCCTGACACTGGTAGAGCACAACACAGCTATGCCAGAGATGCTGTACCACTACTGATGCTGCCACATAGGCACTTGTTTCTACAAGTATTGCGTGGACAGGCAGAGACCCCCCCCAACCCCGGGCGACACCCAAGTGGAATAATGACTCAAGACAACGTGTTATGGGATTAAAATTGGCCACAATGTTATTAAAGCTTCAGATGTAGGGAGACCTTGGCTTAGGCATTGGGCGTTTATCCCTCTCAGTCCCTGGCCGGGGATCTGAGGAACATCCGGATTATCCAGAATGTGTGGGGATTGGGCTGGCTCTGGAGAACGTCTGTTCAAGTGGAGAGCCCGCCCCCCCCCCCATTTTGCCGCTGTCGCAGGGGAGAGCAATGACAACCAATTGGCATATGGCCAATGTCTCCCCTCAAAACAACCCCTTTAACGGGGAACCCTGGTATCACCGTCACAAAGAGGAGGGGGTGTGGGTCACCATTTCACACCCCCCATTTAGGGAAGATAGACAAAAGGATTCCGCCCAAGGCCTGAAACCGCCACAGTTGTGACATTTTGCTACGGGGAAGGCAAAACCTGCCAATGTGACCATAATGTAACAGTGACCATAATGTAACAGTGCCCGCGTACCTGTGGAGAAGAGGTTAACCTGTGAAAGAAGTCTTAACTGAGGGAGGGCAGGGTGAGAGAAGCTCTGAAGCCAACTGAGAACTCCCAGTTACCGGTAAGTTCCTCCCACTGTTGTGTGGGCAGGTCGATCCCTCCGCTTACCTGGTCAACTCTCTCCTGGCAACGCCTCTCCAGCTGGGATTGGGTAACTGGCAGAGGTAGGTGGTCACCTCCAGGTGTCCAGCCTGGGGTGTGTGTGTGTGAATCCAGGCTGTACTGCCGGGAGCTGCATGGGATCATGGGGGATGCCCATTTGATGTGGGCAGCGGTCATTATTGTGCTTCTGACTTTGGTGATGGTTAGCTCTACCAGCTGCCTGGTAGGCTACATGATTGTCATATTCTACTTGTATTAGGGATGTATGAAGCACCAAGTATCCATCTCTTGTCTAGAGCCATGGACCACCTTGAATTAATCTGGCTACCCAATTAATATCCACATGTTTATGTCTATCCTACCATTCTTTTTTCCTATGAAGTGGCCAGATGTTTCCATGCATGGATGCTTCTGTAGACGTAATTCTGGTCTCTGCATCAGATAAAAAGATTATGAAACCCATGATGAAGCATGACAAAGTATATATGCATAAAAACAATTAGAGCAGGAACAATGGGCTATGATGGTAATGCACATATGGGTACCACTCACACAGTAACACCACAGCTTGAGAGGTTTATAGTCTACTGTAGTTTACAGATGAAATGATGCAGTGAAATTGTGAGTGGTGTGTGCTTGTGCAGAGCTTTCTAATATTCAAGGTAAGAAAATGGTTGCACAGTTGAAGCAGGTTCAATCTGTAGAAGCAGTGTGGACCACGTAATTAATATGCCCACAATTTCAGATATATTTTCTGCTTTATCAGAATCATAGGTTTATTTCTCCTAAAAGAACAGAAACTATCAGTCAATGAAGAGTCAACATTGTTCTGAAGTTATAAATGGGCAAAACTATCTAGTCCACAACCAGAGACATCAGACCAAGCTGAGCATGGATCTGATGTTAGGTTGAGCACACAGCATTATTCACACGGAGACTATTCCTGTGTACCACAGGAGACATGTCATGTAGCAAGCTGCCCTGAGCAATTTAGGTACACTGGCTTTCCAAGAACCAGCATGTTGCCTGTTGAAATGAGCTATAGAAATTAGAATACAGTGCTACCTCTGGTTACGAATGATTCTGGTTACGAGCTCCGCTAACCCGGAAGTAGCTGCTCCTGGCTGCAAACTTTGCCCCAGGATGCAAACAGATATTGTACACCAGAGGTGCGCGTGCAGCAGGAGGCCTCATTAGTGAAAGCGCGCCTCGGGATAAGAACAGTTTCAGCTTAAGAACGGACCTCCAGAATGAATTAAGTTCGTAACCAGAGGTACCACTGTATGCAATCAACACACCCCATTTTCAGTTGCAAACACAGAGAGTAATTCTACATATACTGCTGTTACTCTGAAATAAATTGCCTACAAAGGGATTGTTTTCCTTGCTCAGCACTGCTGCATTTCAGCTAGGTAAAAGGCTGTGCCTTGTATTTCATGTTCTTTCTTCCTAAAATCTTCAGATTTTAATAAACACAAATTTATCTTCCAGAATGAATCTGTGTAACTCCAGACATTTCATTTGGCCACAGAGTCACAACCTGAGTCCAAAATGATCTAGAATCTGTAGAATTTTTCCTGTGGCCTGGCAGATCTATTGACATCCAAGGCTTATTTGCTGGGGTCAGGAGGAGATGCTGCCTGGCCCTCCAAGACACACCTTCAGATGTGTGGCCAAGAAAGTGAGGAACACTATAATGAGACCTTGAATGAGATGAGGGCATCTAACCAAGGAAGAGAACAAGAAACAGAAACTTTCCCTAACCACCAAGTAACTCTTACTGGGAACTGAGGAAGTGGATAAATAGATCAGCTACTTTGCAAAATTTTGAGCTGGTTTGATACAATGGTAGTGGGCCGATTGTCCTATAATTCTACAAACTTCTTTACTAAGCAAATCTCCTAGTAAAGATATCCCAGTGTTAAGGCCCAGCCTTCATCGCTGACCTGGCTTCCCAATGCCATGTAGGCAGCTGGTCACCAAGAGGGGAAGGGCAGGGCAATGGGGTGCTTGGTGCAGTGGTGAGAGTGGTGGATTGGCTTCGTTGCTGTACCAACACCATGCCAGTCTCCCTGCCTTGACCCTCCCCTCCCCTCTCTCAGCAACGAGCAGTGACATTCAGTTTTGGGGAGCCACGTCAGCCCTGTTCACTACTGCACTACTCCCATATAAGCACATAAGAAGAGTTGTGCTTCATATGCCTTCATAGTTCCAACAGCTTGCTTCTCACACTAGACAACCAGATGCATATGGGAAGCACACAGCCAGGACATGAGTGTGATGGCTCTCTCCTGCTGTTGTTTCCCAGTGGCATTCTGCCTCTACCAGTGGCAAATAAAATTATATGCTTGCACTTAAGAGCTGGCTTTTACGTGAGGTAGAATGAATCTTGTGCAACAAATTTTTGGGGTTACTGAAGAGCAGAAGATTGGCGGTTGTTTTATTATTATTATTATTATTATTATTATTATTATTATACACTATGAGATACCGCATAGATTTTCCAGTCCAGGTACCAAAGTATCTCAGGCTGCCACCACTGCAGAAGCAATATAATTCATCTTCTCCAGAACCACATAGAACCACAAGTATTTCCTTTTAAAATAATGCCTGCTAAAGAGATGCAGGACCCTCCTTGTGATATTCAAATCACTAAGCACTTTTGTTCAAATGGTGTCAAGGAACCCAGGTTGCTAATTAATTCAAATCATATTCCAGAATGTAGGTCCAAAGCAAAAATATTTCCATGCTCTCAGACTGATTTGAGTCGCTCACTTGAACAAGAAATTATATACTCAATAGCTTCACCTTAAACGGCTCTTCCCAAAAATGATATGCAATGCACTTTACTTTTTCTGCTAGCTAGACTTCAAACACATAGATGTTATTTAGGAAAAAAGATGCTGCAACATTAATGAATGGTCTGATTGCAGAGAGGTATGGATGACAAAATGCTATTAAACTAGAACTGAGTTATGGCATTAACTAAAATGAACCTATAATTCCAAAAACAAGTGCACCCCCCCTAAAGCTGTGGTCCCCAGCATTCTCCTCCCCCGCCTCAATTTTTTTGCTTGTTCTCTCAGTATATACAGAGAACTTACTTACATTGTTCCTTCTACTTGGAAGCTATTATGAGTCTCAGTGGTATCCCTTAGTTTAAGCACAGAGAACATCTTTATAACCAATAGAGTATTTCAAAATGGAAGAGACTTTTAAAGTGCAACCCCTGTAGATTGCATTTTTTATGGTCTTAGTGAGTGAAGAAAACCAAACAATTTCCCTCTATCCAGTTCTCTCTATGGCTCAGACAAAATGTGTCAGATTTGTAGAAGATGCTGTGTTAAACTGATGGAGAGTAATTTGGGAAGCTACAAACGTCGGAAGATAAACTCATCCTCACTCAGCAGTTCACTTGTTGGCAGATTGTTGTTTAGTGACTGATTTATATTTTATGTTGCAGGATTTCCCCCCTCAAAAAATGTAATAATCTATATATTTGCAAATGTCATTACTTACTTTAAGCCCTGCGATGGAAACACTGTAGGTGTGGTGTACAGGTGTTGGAAGCAAATAATAATTGTGCCATTCATGCTAATCCTTCTCTTCTAGTCTATCTGAACTATCAGCAATCAGCTTGGGGATTGCAACTCACAGTCATCATGCATATGATTGTGAGTGAATTAGTGTGTCGATCACTCATATTCCTGATCCTGTTATTTATTTGTATGTACATACTGATTCAACAAGAACTGCACTATGGCATTGGGTGCAACAATATGAAGAAAAGAGAGCAAAATAATAACTTTATATCCCATCATGATTAATGTCCTTTTCTGACATGCCATTCCAAGGCCCAATTCACCATGATGCTTGATAGGCTACAAATACTTACTTGTGCAGCAGCCCACACATTTAAATGAGGGAGAGAAATTCATCTAGAAATACATCTCATGATAACACTGTGACCAGGTGACCTGCCTACTCATTCTGCTCTGCAGGTGCTACTGATGGTCACCCTCAAGGCCCCTGCTCTCCTTTCTTATGCTGTGTCTGTTTAGTCATTTAGTCGTGTCCGACTCTTCATGACCCCATGGACCAGAGCATGCCAGGCACTTCTGTCTTCCACTGCCTCCCGCAGTCTGGTCAAACTCATGCTGGTAGCTTCGAGAACACTATCCAACCATCTCGTCCTCTGTCGTCCCCTTCTCCTTGTGCCCTCCATCTTTCCCAACATCAGGGTCTTTTCCAGGGAGTCTTCTCTTCTCATGAGGTGGCCAAAGTATTGGAGCCTCAGCTTCAGGATCTGTCCTTCTAGTGAGCACTCAAGGCTGATTTCCTTCAGAATGGAGAGGTTTGATCTTCTTGCAGTCCATGGGACTCTCAAGAGTCTCCTCCAGCACCATGATTCAAAAGCATCAATTCTTCAGCGATCAGCCTTCTTTATGGCCCAGCTCTCACTTCCATACATGAGTACTGGGAAAACCATAGCTTTTACTATACAGACTTTATCTTTAACCTGGACTTACACCACATAGCTCTTCCAAAAAAGGCCACTGTAAGATATGCTTGTGTGGTTTCTACCTACTGACCCACAAGGCAAAAGTGTTTCTTTAGAAAAGTTGGTACAGAGCATGCTTGAGGCCTTTGCATTTCCGAGTGCTTCCCAGACGGCTGCCAGACTTAGAACTGCATAGTAAAACCTAGAAAGAATACCAGTTCTTGCTTCATCTTGGTTAGGTAGCCTACACATATTATGGCCACCTTCAAAAAGAAGACTGTCCTCTGGCAGCCATGTAAATAGAGGATTGCCCCTGTAAAGTAGGATACATGGCCACCTTATTGTGGTCGCAGTGGTTGCCAAACTGGAATACCAATGTTACAAAGCATTAGATCTGATATAAATGTGAAGCTTGCCATGTGGAATACTGCACAGGCAATCAACTTAGGTCAGTATCACATCTAAATTAGGCTTAGGGTTCAGGTCAAAGACTATTCTCTTCCATTATTTTTTTTAAAACACCTATTTGGACTATTATCTAGGGAGAATGGGCCATAGTTCAGTTGTAAAATACATACAATATAAGCTCAGTTCCCAACAATTCCAACTGGCAGATCTCATCTAAAAGAGCTAGGAAAGATCAGCAAATTCTGGGTTGATTAGAGTAGAGGATCCTGGGCTAGATCAACGAACAAACCAACTTGGTGTAAGGCAGCCTCATATGTAGACAGTACAAGTGTCCCTATTCTCCAGGGACACCCCTGATTTAGAGAAGCTGTCCCAGTTTCTGATTTGATCCTGGAATGTCCCGCTTTTCCTTAGGATGTCTCTGTTTTCACTGGAGAAATGTTGGAGGGTATGGAGTTATCCAACCCCTGAGCTGTCTGAAGGCAATCCTGTATTGGGAAGTTTATTATGTTTAATGTTTTATTATGTTTTTGTGTATGTCAGAAGCTCCCAGAGTGCCGAGGCAAGCCAATAAGATGTGTGGGTATAAATAGTAAAATTATCATTATGGAGTGGAACGTCCCTATTTTCATCAGAAAAATGTTGGAGGGTATGCATAATGTTCATTCGGCACTGAACACAACTTCTCTCCTTCATGGGTATTAAGGCACAAAAGGCAACATTACCCTCACCTGATGGGCTCTGGTCTTGTTCTGCTGAAAGCTTCCTGTTTCCAGTTCGCACAGTCTTGCCAAGGTTCATTAGTTCAGACTGTAGAGAGGGTGGCAGCTGTCAGATAAATACGGTGTGAAGCCCATATTTGCATGCAATAACCCAGCGAAGGTATGCATTAACAGCAATTTTAAGTAGCCCTTTCTACAAGCAAAGTGATCTGCCTTTGGAAGCATGTGTACACATTTTCAAATAAAGCTGCAGAATTCAAATCCAGCCACTAAATCGGGCTTCCGAATAATAGAAGCCCCTCTCACATCTCAGTGAATTAGTGTTTGTGAAGCACTATCAAATGAAAGGTAGTTATTGAAAAGCAAAGCATTTTTATTAACACTATAATTTTTATAAGCTTAAGGAAAATTTCAGTATGCAATTTAAAAAGCAGCCAACAGGCTTCTAAATGCCATAGAACATCCTTAGGGATGTGAAATCTGTCTGTAACCGAGAAGCATTTAAGTAATGGGGGACAAAATGCATATCAGTAAATTGAAATAAAACATGCCACATAGCCTGTATAAGAAACACGCTAATAAGAGTCATTCAGATTAGGGAGATGTTTACTTTAAAAGGGAGGCTCCAACAAGCTGACAACCAGTAGCCTGTAGCATCTAGCAGCAAGTCTGTTGTAAGAGAACTCATTTATTTAACATCAACTTCATGCATATATTTCCAGTGCTTTTTTTTTCTTTAAAAAATGTTTAGGGGTACTCTCATTTTGACTCAAGAAAATCACCATTTTATAGTTCAAATTAGGAAAAATAAATACAGTAAATAGACAAAAGTATAAAGATTCACAAAATGTTTAGGGGTATGCCTACTCCTGCACCCCCCGCGGGGGGGGGGGGAGCACTGTACATTTCTATCTTTGTTTAGTCTTTTAAAGAATCACATTATGGAAGTTAGGAAAAGACACTCTACTCCACTCATGTGTTTTCCACAGGGGGGTTTTCTTGTTCTTGTTTTTTAAAAAGATCCTACCCCAAAGGTTTTAGATTCTAATTCTGGTTTAGATTCTAATTTTAGAACATCAGAGTCAGAGAGAGAGAGAGAGAGAGAGAGAGAGAGAGAGAGAGAGAGAGAGAGAGAGAGAGAGAGACTGGTAATTCACCATGTTCATCTTCCACAGATTTTCCATTCTATGAGAATCCACTGAGCTTCATTCTCCCTCCTACTGACGTTTGAAGCCAGCATAAGTTCCTGTTTTTTGGGTGGGTGGGGGTGTGCCAGGACATTTGCCACACAAAGTCAAGGGGGCCTGGTAAAGAGAAATCACAAGTGTGATGGTAGCAGCAATTGGAACAACAGTAGCAGGATTTCAGTAGAGACAATACATTCCATTGTGTTTTATGCAAGGTGCATAAGATCACCAAAGAGCCTTCATTTAAAAGGTTAGGAAACCTAGTGTGCAAAGCAATTTTTCTCCTTTCTAGTCAATGAAATGATCAATGTTAGAAGGTACAAAATCAGTCAATTGGATTTTAGGCTGGATTTTGGCACAGAAACTGCTTTGGTCACCCTGTATGATGACCTCTACTGGGAGAGAGACAAGGAAAGTGTCTTCCTGTTAATTCTCCTCAGTGCCTTTTGATACCACCAACCATTGTACCCTTCTGAAGCAACTGTCCAAGTTGGAGGTAGGTGGCACTGCTTTGCAGTGGTTCAGATCCGACATGGATAGTTGTTTACAGAGGGGGATGCTTAAGGAGTACTCTTCAACTCCATGGCACCTTCAATGTGAGGGCACAGTCTACACACACACACACACACACACCCATTGTAGGTTGTATTTATTGATTTGGGGTTTTCTTTTTCCATCAGGCTTCCCTAAATGCAATACATATTTTTTTTAAAAAAATGTGCTTAAAATACTGCAGTTTTGTGTGTTCCTCTAATAACTTTTGTACTTGACCAGGAGGAAATGCTCAAGCAGTGATACAGATGTAGAAGAGAATGTCCCTATTTTCATCTGAAGAATGTTGGAGAGCATGTGAGAGGCTGGATTCAGTGAGCTGCCATCGCACATTGATGATAGGGCAGCAAAAGGCTCTCAGCCAATATCTGAGTTCCTCCAATCCTAGGCCCAAAGGAGGTACAGGGAACTATAGAAAGAATTGTAGTAGCAGTGGGAAAGATGAAAGCAGAGACTCAATAAGAAGCAGGGGGTCTTGGAAAGCAGTGGGTGGGGAAGAGACTAGTGAAAACTGTCTGAGGGGAAAGATGTAGGTGAGATCAGATGTGCACCGCAGAGGGACTGGGAGGCCAAAATTCATACGCAGATTTGAATGTGGAATGTTAAACAAAATAACACCCATCCTGACCAGAGAATACAATCTGCTTGTAGGACTTCCAGGTGTTTCAGTGGGATTGTGCAGGTGATATTCCTAGTGGATTGTTTCCTTTGTGTGTGAACCTCAAAAAGAAAATAAGTTTTGCTTTATAAAGTATATATAAATACAGAAGTATAGACTAGACTTCAACCACAATGCAAAAAATCTCAAGAGAGAGCATGCAACATTAAGAGAGAGAGAGAGAGATTTCAAGTAGTAATAGACACAAATAGAGTTTAATATTTGTCTTGCAAGATCTTCAGGCTCACGGGGGAGAAGACAAGACGGATAACAGCAAAAAATAGTCATGATGTATTTGATATTTTTTAAAATTGAACAACAATCTGACAAAGGAAACAAAAAGAAGTAAGAGTATTTATTTATTTATTTAAAATCTTCTCTATTTCTTTTTTAAATCTCAGCTATCTATTGTGCACCCTCAGAGACCTCTTTCCCCCACCCTTATCCAGTCATCTGGAATTTATGACATAGAGTTAACATACACACAACAGATCGAGATTCAGTCAGGTGCAGCTATTCACCAGTATGGAAAAACTACCCAGAGACATCATGAAAATAATGAAACAGTATGCCTTAGAGTATTAAACATCTTCACAAACCGATGCCTGAGAGTGACATGCATTCCAGTTCTGAACAAAGGGAGGATGTGAAAGCAGACTTATCATGCCATTCAATGTGCCAAAAATCAGAAGACAAATTCTGTGGGGCAAAATCCTTTGACCCTCCTGTGCACGTACTGCAAAGGTGCGGCACCTGAATAATATGATGATGGGCTTTCCTGCTTCACAAAAAAGAGGGAGGGAGGGAAAATATAGCTGAGCCACGAGCAATGTAGCCAGAGACACCAAGATGATGGAAAGGGTTGAAAGCTAATGAAGGCACGTGATTTAGGGATGCTTGAGGAATTCATTCTTTGCAGATGCATGATCCATACCTCCGGAAACAATATGCGAATCAGAACATTGGCTTTCCCACTTTTTGAATACTATATTCCAACTGTGTTCTCAGCTTTAAAACATCAATGGAAATACATTTTAAAATGGTACTTGAGTAAGAATACATTTGGGACACGGGTGGCACTGTGGGTTAACCCACAGAGCCTAGGACTTGCCGATCAGAAGGTCGGCGGTTCGAATCCCTGTGACGGGGTGAGCTCCCATTGCTCGGTTCCTGCTCCGGCCAACCTAGCAGTTCAAAAGCACATCAAAGTTCAAGTAGATAAATAGGTACCGCTCCAGCGGGAAGGTAAACACCGTTTCCGTGTGCTGCTCTGGTCTGGTTAGCCAGAAGTGGCTTAGTCCTGCTGGCCACATGACTCGGAAGCTGTACGCCGGCTCCCTTGGCCAATAAAGCGAGATGAGCGCCACAACTCCAGAGTTGTCTGCGACTGGACCTAAAAGTCAGTGGTCCCTATACCTTAAGAATATGTTTAAATATACAATATAAATGCATATTATGAATTTTCATAGAATTTTTTTTTTTAAGATGGAAACCATCAGATTAACACAGAAACAGGACCAAACAGACATGGATGAACACACATATATGTAACATGGGTCAGAAATTCAGCCATGCCTGGCCTGTATTTTGTCTTGTTCTTTACTAGAAAACTGAATGACTAGTTTGGCTAACCACCTCTAGCAGAGTCCAGGTAGCATGCCAACCTTTTCCTCATTTGACTAATGAACAGACAGTTCACACAGCTATGACGGCCAGGCTCTTTTGGAAGGGCCTTCACATGCCCAAATGTTTGTTGTGAAGGTTTGCCCAGCCACAACCTTATGGTGCGAAATTAGCATTGCACAACTGCTCTTTGGGTATGTACATGTATGAGTGGGTGAGATAGAGAAATAGATAAGAACCATGATGAACTTCTATGGCAAAGATTAATTGCCACATTATTGGCCTGAGCCAGTTTTGCTTACTCTGTTGATGTTGGCATGGAAGGAGTGTGTGTTCCAGCATAGTCACGTCATAGCAGAAGGAAGAATTGCACTCACATAAGTCCTACTGTAAATACAACTTTCCTCCTGTAAATGGAATGACTTCATTAGATACTGCCTATTATATTTTAATGGCAGGAATGGGGTTTGGTTTTATTAGTTTTTCTGCTGCAATTTGCTGCACAGCAGCAGAAAAATATGCCAAATTCAAAAATTTCCAACTTTTGACTGCAAAGGAAAAATTAGGAATGCATTTAGAGTGCACTGCCAGTTTCTCCTTCATATTCATGGCTTTGAATTCCTGAATTCGGAAATCCATTAAATCATCTTTCCTGGAATGACTTCAAATCAAGCTGCACCTGCAAAGATTGAAAGGCAGATGTCAGGTGGTTGACGAGTGGGAAACTCCACTCACCTGTCAAAGTGGTCTATTAGAGAGTCCAGAATCTGCCCTCCAGCTGGATCCCATTCTCTGTGCCTACCATATACAACAGAACTGAATAGATTTTAAACAAAATAGCAGCAAATGAAAAGTTACCTATTGCTATTGCATCTGCATTGCTGACAGACATTTGCATAAAGAAATGCAAGAAGCAATATACACACCCAAATATAGTTTTAAAGTAAATTATGTAATAGTGTCTTAATGAACCTGCATATAGGAGATATTTGTAGAGAGAATTTTACTGTGAAATAGATAATGTTTTTATTCCACTATCTCATGTCAACAACAACAAAAATGACAGGAGCAGGAAATGGAATACGAAGGAAGCTCTCCAGTCGAGATATTCTGTTTCTACACTACTTAAAGTATGCTCCTAGCTCTTGTAATGTCAGCCTTAATGCATTCTGGTTCCTTTCAGCCTGCCTCAGTATATTGGGAAGAACTTTATTCCAGCTTTACACAATAATGAGAGCTGTCTTTGCTCCCTCTTTCTAGTATTTATAGTTATACACACAGAAACCTCCGGTCATTGTGGATAACTTCAAGGTTAGCTCTGCTTCCCTCCTCCCTCTTCTTTAAAAGAAAAAACCCCTGACATGCATCATTCAGCATACAGCAGATATGAAAGGAGTTCAACAGTCTTGATAAGTGACAGCTGGACAATGTGCCACATCAGACAGCGGAGGTTTAAAAATAGAAGCATTTCAAAGGGGGAAGCAATAAAGTAACTAGATGGAAAGTAAAGGAAGAAAAGGTGTGGGGGCGGGAATGCCAAGAGAAATACAGAGATGGATTAAAACAACCTCCTTTAGCCCAAAACCTACCATTGAAAAAGTGAATGTCTGAATCCTGTGAGAGATGGTCATTGGACTGGGGGAGGGGGGGATTGATATCAGCAAAGATGGAAGAAAGCAAGCAAGCAAGCAAGCATTGGTATTCACTTCCTCAGAGGAAGTGACTGATCTCCTGTGACTTGGTGACACTGGAAACCTGTAGAAGCTCTCTACCCTAACTTCTGCTTTAATAGTGAGGTAAACTGATTATTTTGAGGACAACACAAATAGGACAGGGGATTTGATTTGACATGCCACTCTCCAGTGAGGCAATGACATTCCTTTTAAGGGCTGGTCCAAATATTATGGACCCTGAAGTTGCATTCAGGTTGTGGTGACTTCATAATAGGATTGAAAAATATTTTTGTGTAGATTGGTCACAATGCTATCACTGAATGAGGCCCGTGCCTGCAGTAGCTTTTCCCCTCCATGTTGGGATGCAGGATAGCATTGTGTCTCACCATGGTGATGGCACAGATCCTGTTCTTATGTTCTTTTCACTTCACATACAACATGGGGGCAGGGATGTCAGAGAATTCCAACAAAGGGGGAATCAGGAGCAGAAATTGCCAGTGTCTAGAATGGAAATCAATCCAGTGAATATGATTGGTATTCACCGTTGTTACTTTCAGTCCTGAAATAATATATATTTGATTAGGTCCTCCCCACCCTCATTTGCATTGCATTTCCTTTGCATTGAGATGAAGTAAAATAACATAATTACCTAATTTACCTAATTAATTACATAAATGGCCTAAATTATGTAATTTCACCATAGTAGACAGAAAGCTGAATGACATCATTTCTTGCAGAAGATGAATTACAGCAGAACGGAAGCAGTGTGAGGACAACAGGGCAGAATGGAAAACTATGTCTTCCTACATCCTTTTGTAGGGAGCATGGAAAAGTATGTGTGAGTTACACACAGACACACACTTCGTAGCATCTGAAGTTGTAAATAAATGTAGGATTGCTTCGTAACACAAAAAGTGATATTGCCAAGAGCTCTTCTGGCCTAGACTGCAACTCCCTGGAGCGTGAATCCAGTCCCAGTGGAACTCCTAAAGGCAGCCTGACCACTCTAGGGATCTTGTGCTTAGCCCAGATTCCATCTCTTGATCATCAGGTGTATTTCAGTTAAACATGTGTTCTACATTCTGAGGAAGTGTCACTCTTCTCCCCTGTGGCTTATTACATTCAAGCAAACAATTAAGCCTCAAGGCCTTGTGTCAAACGAGACCAATAACTTTACATAACCTAAATCCCGCAGAGGGTTAAGGTCAGACAGTCAGTAGAATTGACTCTTCACTGTAGAAACCCCAAAGGGGTTTTACTGCATGTTGTGCTGGCACGAACAATGTGAGCTTTGAACGCACAGGTTGCCGTTAAGGAGACGGCTGAATCTCAGCACAGCTATTGCTTGGTGTATTGGTAGCTTTACGGAAGCTCTCTGAAAGGCCTTGGGAGACCAAATCAAATAATAAAAGCAATTGTTGCAGCTCAGAAATATAAAAGGGGAGTCTATGTTTTCCTTCAATGTTGGCTATGCTTCTATATGACATCAAATGCTCCCAAGGCCTTTCTAATGGCCAGCAGAAGTGAATGAACCTCTTGCCTGTGGGCCTAATTAGATCTGTCAGGCCTCTGAATTTGGACCACGAGGCCATTTTGAATAAACTATGCACACCTGTCAGTCGGCTGATGTCTCTAATCTATGGTGTGTAAGCACTAGGGTTGGAGATAAGAGATCTCATATCCACTCTTAGCACTGTGGTGCTTAGCACTATGATTGAAGATAAGCCTTTGCCTTCTCTTTGAAAGCAAACAATTCTATTTTTTAAAGGCAGCATTTGTCCAGTCTTAGTGATGCTGGACTACATGTTAGATCATTCTACAAATATCCACTTTCATACCTAATATTAACAGAACAATCCTACACTTTTAAAAAAATGTCGTTGCATTTTGGAGACAGAAAATGGACGTCTGATAAAACAAATTTGTTGATAAAAAGAAGGAAAAAACAGCCCCCTCTAAACAATTGAAGTATCTAATTGATGTGGTATACTGACAGAACCATCATACAAGAATTATTAACTGAAAGGTATTAAATAATGTTCATTTATTCATAAAGTAATCTTTGATTTTATGATTAAAATACACACACAGCTTTATTGCGTCCATAGACCCAAAATACACAGAACAACAGTAGTATATATAAACAGATATTAAGGTGTAAGATTGGCCTACATGAAGGAAACAGATATCTGATTGAATCTTATCTCACTAATAATAATAATAATAATAATAATAATAATAATAATAATAATAATAATAATTTAATTAGGTATACCTATACCATCTGGCTGGGTTTCTCCAGCCACTCTAGGTGGCTTCCAGCAAAATATAAAAAATAATAAAATGTCAAATATTAAAAACTTCCCAATACAAGGCTGCATTCAGGTGTCTTCTAAAAGTTGTGTAGTTCTTTATCTCCTTGACATCTGAGGAGATAAAGGGCGTTCCACAGGGAGTGCACCACTACTGAGAAGGCCCTCTGCCTGGTTCCCTGTAGCTTTACTTCCCACAGTGAGGGAACTGCCAGAAGACCCTTGGAAGTGGATGTCAGTGTCTGGGCTGAATGATGGGGGGTCAAAATGCTCCTTCAGGTATACCTGGGCCAAGGCTATTTAGGGCTTTAAAAGTCAGTGCCAATACTTTGAATTGTGCTCAGAAACGTACTAGGAGCCAGTGGATATCCTTTAGGATCAGTGTTATATGATCTCAGCTGCCACTCCCAGTCACTAGTTTAGCTGCCACATTTTAGATTAGTTGTAGTTTCCAAGTCACCTTCAAAGGTAGCCCCACATAGAACACATTGCAGTAGTCTAAGTGGGAGATAACCAGAGCATGCACCACTCTGGCAAAACAGTTCACGGGCAGGTAGGGTCACAGCCGTTGTACCAGATGGAGCTGGTAAACAGCTGCCCTGGACACAGATTTGACCTGTGCCTCTATGGACAGCTGTGAGTCCAAAATTACTCCCAGGCTGCACACCTGGTCCTTCAGGGGCACAGTTACCCCATTCAGGACCAGGGAGTCCCCCCACACCTGCCCACCCCCTGTACCCTCAAAACAGTACTTCTGTCTTGTCGGGATTCAACCTCGATCTGTTAGTTGCCATCCATCCTCCAACTGGCTCCAGACACTCACACTACTAATTTTTATTAGAGAAGATGAGAATATTAAGAGACCCAGTACATCTTTTTAAATGTCTGTAGCATGGAGATACAAAACTAATCTAGAGATAATGTCTTTTATATCAAAGTTTTAAGATTATTTTTAAAAATGATGTTATAAATGGAAACTTTCTATCCACTCAGATAAAACTAGCAACTGGAGCCATTCTGTAAAGAAAAGGACACACTCAAAGTGATAATGAAAACTGTGTTATCTATTAGGACTTTACTGGATTTGGCAGCATAAGCTTCTGAACCAGCTTTCAGGGAAAGCTTGAAATCCAATGCTATTGACTGCTGACACTGTCCTTCACCTAATCTCACTGCAGTCTATCAACAGACTTGCCATATTTGAATATGGTGGCACAAATTGGGATGGAGAAATCAGTTTGGGTCCATGTCACTTTTACATGCTATATCCATAATTTCCTTCCATTCTCCTTTCATGTCAGTCTTCATTTTAAAAAATAAAACACAAATATCTATTCATTTAATTTATATACTTATTTCAATATCTATTCTGATGCACTATTTTCTCTCAAAATGCGCTATTTCTCTCAAAAAGTGTATTTTGGTATGTTTCCAGCTGCCAATAGCTGTGTCATATAATTCTGAGAAGTGAGAAATTAAGTGAATAGCTAAGTCTCAATTTGCACAAAGAGGTGCAAACCAGCTCATTTTGTATAGTAATTTCCAAAGATTGCATTTCTCAAGCATCCCCAGACGTAACCTTAATTGCAGATTCTTCATATGTTTGGAGGAATGTTGTTGTTTAGTCGTTTAGTTGTGTCCGACTCTTCATGACCCCCATGGACCAGAGCACGCCAGGCACTCTTGTCTTCCACTGCCTCCCGCAGTTTGGTCAAACCCATGTTGGTAGCTGCAAGAACACTGTCCCACCATCTCGTCCTCTGCCGTCCCCTTCTCCTTGTGCCCTCCATCTTTCCCAACATCAGTGTCTTTTCCAGGGAGTCTTCTCTTCTCATGAGGTGGCCAAAGTATTGGAGCCTCAGCTTCACGATCTGTCCTTCCAGTGAGCACTCAGGGCTGATTTCCTTAAGAATGGAGAGGTTTGATCTTCTTGCAGTCCATGGGACTCTCAAGAGTCTCCTCCAGCACCATAATTCAAAAGCATCAATTCTTTGTGTCCAAATCTTCAAATCCCAAATACATTTTAATAGAATACTGCTACCCAATTTCCCTGACTTTCCTCTGAAAAATTCTAAACTTGTACCATGCACTTTTGAAATATAATATTCACCTATTGATACCAGACATGAATGTTAAAGAGAATATTTTCTCTTTCCAGAAGGTCCCCCCCCCAATGTCACAGAATTAAAACTGTTTTGATTGTGTTGTGTTGTGTTGTGTTGTATCCCATGAATTCTTCTAAGAAAATCATGGAAGGCGGATGTTGCATAAAGTGGAAATGAATTGAAGCTGCTTCCCCATTCGTCCCTATTGTTTTAAAACAAAACAGAGCAGAATCACTCAAATATTCTTGTAAGAAATAACGCAACAAGATTTTGACAATGTAATTCAAATACAGACTTGCCTGTCTTCGCAGCAGCCCCAAATGTACCTAATGGAACCTAATGCCCAAAAGCATACACCATGTTGCTTAACAACAACACAACTTTTTTTAAAGTGGGGTGTTATCAGGGTGAAAGGCTTCTTTAACAACAACCAAACATTTATTCAGTCTCCAATTATTCGTCTTGGGACTTGATTATATGCATAAGAAAAGCATACGAAAAGCACTATTCTGTATGCTACTCCTTTCAGCTTCTATTAAAATTGTAATAGCTTGCTTCCATTATACATTTTTTCCCTGTGTATTTCACTCAAAATGTCACTTTGCTGCTGCTCTAGAAGTGCACTTAATATTTTCATTAAAATCAATAAAGCCAAGAAATGACAAGGGTGCAGGTGGATGCAAGCAATTAAATTCCCCCTATATGTATTGTTAACTAGTGGTTGGTGGAGCAGGGTTGGGAAGAGAAGCTCCATTCAACACCTGTCCCTTTCCTTTTGAATGGCAGCTAACAGAAATCCACTTAGCCGGCTTTTGTCTGCTTATGTCCCTGACAGATAATGTGAGCAAGTCGGCAGTTATAGGGCCAGTAATTCAGAATTAATTTTTCCTTCAGAAAAGTGATGTGGACAACTGAGTGCAGTAATGGTACCTGATCAGAATTCAGAGGGATAAACAAGGCAATTTGAGATAATGACATAGAAATAAAGGCTCTTTAAAAAGGTCTGTTCTTGTGTGACTCGGGGTGGTATTATCACCGATATTTTTCATCTGTCTCAAATGAAAGTCAAAAGAGTTCATCATTAAAGCATTAGCCTGATGTACTTTGTGCGTGCATGTGTGCGTGCATGTGCATAAGTGTGTATTGTGTGTGTTTTGGAACTGAAAGGAGGTTCTACATCTCATCCTTCTTCTCTTCATATTAAAAATAAAACAATATAAACATATAGGGCCTGTAAAAGACAGCAGCTTGTAAGCCACCAACCAATTGTTTATTAAGGCTCTGCTTTAGAAATACTCCCCTACCAAGAAAACAATTGCATTTTATGTAATGAACAGAGTACAGTGGTACCTCGGTTCTCAAACGTAATTCTTTCCGGAAGACCGTTCGACTTCCAAAATGTTCAAAAACCGAGGCGCAAAGGGCTAGCTTCAAGTTCAGTTGAGAAAATGGAAAAACACACAGCAGAAGCCAT
The DNA here is from genome assembly GCF_964188315.1 of Podarcis muralis. Taxonomy (NCBI): domain Eukaryota; kingdom Metazoa; phylum Chordata; class Lepidosauria; order Squamata; family Lacertidae; genus Podarcis; species Podarcis muralis. The sequence continues at coordinate 5,193,322 of NC_135665.1, read as the reverse complement.
TTGACTTGTGTGTCGAGGTCCCCAAGCCACCCCCCAAATAACTCACAACACACACTTAATTTTTGTTTAAGGTTTTTGGCATAATTTTGGCCACAACTTTATTTAAATACAAAACCGTGAGTGGTTGTTTAGGCATTGGTTAAGACTATCTGTCCCCCCGCCTGGGGACTGAACTGACTTCCGGGCACCACCGAAAGACAGTGCAGGAGAAAGCAAGTCGGCGAGAAATGGAGCTGAGTCACAGACCCTCACTTCTTATCCGCATGCTCCCCGAAGGCTTGCTGGCCCTAGTTCCATTCCAAGGATTGGACGAAAAGATGGCAAGCCCCAGGATTCCTTTAACGGAATTCCCTTTCCGCAGCAACCATGGAGGGGCAGGCCCAGCCTATCCTAACCCCTCCATGGAGGGGCAGGCCCAGCCTATCCTAACCCCTCCTCCACCAATTTATAACCAATGCCTAACCGCAACCTTACAAGTTGTGACGATTTGCTACGCAGTAGGCAAAAACCAAATGGCCCAGCCAATCTGCCAGATGGACAAAATTCCTACCAGGCCCCTGCCCCAACGGCAGACGACCCCATGACAGGCATAGCAAGGTCAATGCAACAACCCCTTACTCAAGGGCGGGTGGGCGGGTGATCCGTTGCACGCAGCAAAGAGAAAGCTCCAGGCTGTGTGCAGAGTATTTAAACATTTTACCCATCCCACCAAAATTGCAACATAACTTTTACCCCAGCAACCCAGTGAACCAATCACTGCCCCAGGACATCTTTAGAGACCCTGCCTGGTAACAGAGGGGTGGCTCAGCAGACCCCACCGCAACACGTGCTCTCCATGAAGGAGAACACGCTTTCCAAGGTGCATTTGAAAACAGAAGCATTTTCGGCATTCGAAAACCAAAACGTTTGGCTCCCGAGACACTTGAAAACCGAGGTACCACTATATTTGAATGTGTTCTCACCTGTCCAGTTCTGTCAGCAGCAGATTCTAGGCCCAATGCAGAGACACAAACAGTCGTCAGTTTGTTATGCAACACCTTTTTTTTAGTCTGCTGAGGAGTTATATTTGTTTGTTTAAATATTTATACCACACCTTTAGGCAGCTTCCTACCATCCTTAATACAATAAAACACCACACACTAAACTATCTATATTGATATTTATACATTTATATCTCAATACATGCAAATATATGTCTCTTAATGTGCACAAATAGTTGTGCACATGCCATGTTCCCTACTATTTGCGCTAACAACTGAAAAACCAACTGGGATATAACCTCCCCAGCAGCCAAATGGATGCCAACTGAAACAACCTTAAACAGCCAACTGTGCCAACTTGGCACTTGTGGTGTATAGTGCAGTTTGCCATGTAGACTCTCCCCATTATGTTTCATCTTTCCAAGCCACCCCCCCCCCCCCAGCTATACATGGGAATCTGGTAGTTTCTAATGTATATTTGCATATATTTTTCTTAGAATGGGGATATAGAGTGTTCATGGAAGTCTGGTCATAGACACTTCAGATGTTTTCTCATTGCGAGAGAATGCACAACAACCCATCTTCTTCATAACACAGCCTTGTTTGTGGCTTTACATTTTATTTTACATTGTTGTGTTTTTTAGTACTGATAAAAATGTTGTCCCTTAAATGTTATCACTATTTTAATTGTGTTTTGCATATAGCTCCTATCAAAGGAGTTTTCTCTGAAAATTGTTGATCTGAATAAATATTTGATTATCAGGAGCACCAAAGCTCAACTTCTTTTAGTTTATCTTTCCTGTCATTGCCTGTTGATTAAACACTGGCTCACCCCATGATAGGGTAACCTTCTGAAGGCTATGCGCCACTGGTGAGCAGGGCCCAGAGACAAAAAGTGGGCAGAGTAATGAGTGAACATTTTAGCAGTGAGGAGTATGGCCTGAAGGGAATTGTGAGGGCCAGAGACAGCAGCTTGGAGGACCACATCTAGCCTCTGGGAATGAGGTTCTCTCTCCCCCCCCCCCCCGGCTTTACATGTTACAACTTATATGTTGAAAGTTATCACTCATCAGTGACTGATGTAGCAGACAATTACATGAAGACAGCCCCAGAAATGCCCTTTCAAAAAGTTTAGAGAAATTCTTGGAAGATAGGCCTATCCATGACTATTAGCTAATCATGGAAGCTTTCTAAGCATGCAGAGGCACTGTCCTGATTCGCCAATGCAATAGACACATAATCCCCACCATGTTCTGTGTTTCAGCTTCCCAGAGTCTTCAGCTAGCCACCATTGGAAGCTTCCAATGTGCTTCTACTTTATAAGCAAAGACGCATGCTGTTATTGCACAAGGAGCATTGAGTTGGAACAGGCATACCTGAAAATATCCCAGTTCCTTCCCTATCCTATTCAGAGCCCTGTAATGTCCTGCAAAGGTGGTAGCAGAGAAGATCTACCTATACAAGAATATATCACCTGACTGGGTCAGAAAGCTTCATGCCAGGAGTGGAGAAGGTTAATAAGGCAATGATACAACCATTGTGCTATTGGCATCATTATTAATGAGATCAACTTCTATTCTTCATTACATGTTTCTCCTCTTCAGGGTTAGTAGTTTTTAATAAGTTAGATTCATTTGGGGAAATAAAAAGACAAGCAATATGAAGCATTGCAGATGATTAAATTTTGGGTCAGAGCATAAGGAATTGTGTCAGAGTTCAAAAAAAGCAGTTTCAAAAATTTTCACCAGCATAAATTACAGCAGAATCTGGCCCCACTGTATGTGTGAAAATCATGTGATGAGGTTGCTATGGCAACGGCTTATTCTTGTTGAAATCTAGGGTAACTACGGCTGCTAAATCCTGCATCTTCTGACAGCAATTTATTTAACCTTGCTCCTTTCATGTTCTCTTATTGACTTGTTGAACTTAAAAAAGCACAAAAATGCTTATTCTGTAAAATAGACTTAATTTATTAAGCTGGAGCTCTGTGTAGCATTTGCTGTTCCTAATTTAATAGATGTGAGCACTTAAAATGTTTTATAGTTACATTAATTTAATGCCTGTATATGGGAACCTGTACAATTATCCACCTTCCTTTTCCCAAGGCCACCCAAAGCTCTTCCCAGCATTCCCAGTATCAGAATGTTTCTCCACCATTACATTTTAAGGTGCTGCCCAAGAGAGAATTACAAGATTAGAGTCTCAGACAGGGGCCTTTCTCCTTTAAAATGGTTAAATGGAAGTAATTGATGAACATCAGGATGAAATCTGGCACCAGACCTTTATTCTACTGTGAAAGGGAGAGACGGAGAAAAGGAAAATAAAAGCAATTCAGTAGAATTTTTGATCAAACAACAAACCCTGCCAAAATGTATTTTGGTCACCTGAGTGCTGCCTATAACAAGACATTCATATCTGTAATCTGATTAACTTCCTCCATTAGAGTTGCTATACTGTATCTAGATAAGTACAGTGCACTCAAAACCTTCAGTACACATGACTGCAAGTCACTTAAAATGTTAAAACAGCTGTTCTCACTAAAAATTTTTTTATTGAAATTGACCAATATCCCTCTATTTTCAGGCAATCTTTTTTCCAACAGTGCTTATGCTGAAAGAAAACAGAGGTCTTGTTTTAAAGTCCCATCAGTAAAAAAAGAAAAGGGGGGGAAAAGTAATATGATTTTCATCTGAAAATCACACAATCAAATTCATGATAAATAGGGGATTCAAGATAGCTGAGGTGTGTGAACATTTGAGGGCACTGAGCCTAGGGCTTGCTGATCGGAAGGTCGGAGGTTTGAATCCCCGCGATGAGGTGAGCTCCCGTTGCTCGGTCCCTGCTCCTGCCAACCTAGCAGTTCAGAAGCACATCAAAGTGCAAGTAGATAAATAGGTACCGCTCTGGCGGGAAGGTAAACGGCGTTTCCGTGCGCTGCTCTGGTTCGCCAGAAGCGGCTTAGTCATGCTGGCTACATGACCTGGAAGCTGTACGCCGGCTCCCTTGGCCAATAAAGCGAGATGAGCGCCGCAACCCCAGAGTTGTTCACGACTGGACTTAACTGTCAGGGGTCCTTTACCTTTTATACTGTCTTGATTTGTCATCATTTTGATCAGCACCTCCCAAAGGTTCATTGCCCAGTTATCATTTCATATCTCAACCACTTTTGTTGATAATCAAATATGTGAGATATCCTGGAGGAATCCAGGGTCAAAACAAACATCATCTCCTCTTCTTTCTCTCCCAGAAAAACAATAAACTTGAAAACCCATTCACATGGGAAAAATCATACCTACTCATTTTATTGGAATTTATATGTTGTGTACACAATAAATCAAGAATCTTCACTCAACAGCAAGTTGCATGTTGCATCTACCTTCTACTGGTCAGGCATTATGCCTGGGAATTCCAGTTGCAGGTAGGGGACACGGGGTGGTCCAGGCTGTCTTGAACAGGAAGATCTGGAAGGGAATTGTGTGTCCCTTCAGTCAAATGCATTTGCAATCTGAGTTCAGAGCTTCCTGCTCAGCATGGACAATTGGTGGTGGTGGGAAATTGCAGAAAACAACACCTGAAGAAGACTAGATAATCAATCCATACTACATGCTAAGGGAAATGTTGGAAGGCATTAAAACATATTTTTCTGGTAAAGTGCTGCCAAGCACTATATTAGAGGCTCTCAGCACGTAAATATATGGGGGTGGGGGGTGGGAAAAAGTATATTTTCTTACAATACCAAAAGGGACAGCAGAGTGTTGAACATTTTAGAGTGCTGAAAAAAGCCAATATAGTGTAAACCCTATTTTGTGAGAGTTCAGAGACATAATAAGGGTGAGGTTCAGAACCAGCTTCTTCCATACATTTTACTTAATATCTGAGCTGATTCAAACGCCAGAAGAGAATTAAGTTTGATATGGCCTTCTTGGTATAGGCAGCAACGTTGTAGGAACCCCTCCACAGAGGTGTCTGCAAGATCTAACTTTGGATATAACCCATTGCATTTGTGATGTTTCTTTTTTAATGTTTAATCTTGCAGGTTGCTTTGAGTTACTGATATTTTGAGTTATTGAGAAAGCAGTCCAGCAAATATTAAAATAAATAAACAGAAAGCATTCATGTATTATTGCTGCCTTTAGGGGTAATCAAATGGAACTGGATCTACACATCAAAAAAAAACAGAAGTCAGACATTTTTCACTAGTGGCATGGGAACCAGAACTGAGAATTTTAATAAAAACAAACTCCTGGACGTTTATAATGCACCCAAAGATCAGTGATCTTTCCCAACCAAGTCTCTTGAATGGCTAGCCTGCATAGAGATGTCTCCTGGGATTTCCAGACAACTGTAGGGAACAACCTGGACATGGAACACAGTCGTTTAAGGTAATATTTGATATTTTATGGCAACATTCCATCCTCTTGCCCTTCCGCCTGCTTATTTGCTTTTTTCTACAGTATTAAAAGTATGCACTATACATTTCTAAATCTTCGCTGCTTTAACCTGCCAAGTCTCCTTTTAACTTTTGCTCCCTTTAGAACCATCTATTACTACTTTACCATTTAAGAATCCTCTTTTTGCAGTGTTAGAAATTTGCTCCATCACTGATCTGAGCATGGTAACAGATTACTGCTAATCTGACTGCTGGAATTTACTCTACCAAAGAAGACACGCTGTAATGCAGATAAAGGATATAATCAGGATATAATTCTCAAGCAGTGTGAAAAATCATATTAAGCACAATGAACTGTTTGGATCATCACTGATACTGCTGTGCCAATTATGGAAACAGTGAGAACACTGGGCACAATCCAGCAAGAACGTCCCCCTGCATGTGGCTTATTGAAACAAACAAATTATATAAGAACCATGATCCTGTGCACTGGGATTGCATGGATTCTGCCTTTCATGTCTAATTTGTCTCAGAGGAAGTACAAACAAAAGCTTCAGCAGCTTCAGTTATCTATGAGCTGACCCACCTTCCCCAAGCTGATGTGTCTCCATGAGTGCAGTGAATGGTTTCTCTGACTTATTTACCATGAACCAAAGCTCTTGTGTTGCACATCATCACTTAATCCATATTGAGCCATTTTGTGCTAATGCCTCTAGAGAGCATCCCATTCATAGTGTGAACTTACATACTTTGTCAGAAGAGAAAAATTAGAAATGCATTAACATTTGTAAACTCATATTAAGACCGCCAGCTACCCACAGCTCACATGGGGGCAATCTGCTAAGTAAAAAGGTAAAGGTACCCCTGCCCGTACGGGCCAGTCTTGACAGACTCTAGGGTTGTGCGCCCATCTCACTTAAGAGGCCAGGGGCCAGTGCTGTCCGCAGACACTTCTGGGTCACGTGGCCAGTGTGACGAAGCTACTCTGGCGAGCCAGAGCTGCACACGGAAACGCCGTTTACCTTCTCGCTAGTAAGCGGTCCCTATTTATCTACCGCTTTCGGGGGTGCTTTCGAACTGCTAGGTTGGCAGGCGCTGGGACCGAACTACGGGAGCTCACCCCGCCGCGGGGATTCGAACCGCCGACCATGTGATCGGCAAGTCCTAGGCGCTGAGGTTTTACCCACAGCGCCACCTGCGTCCCAATCTGCTAAGTAGAAGACACCTAACCAATATAATCAATTCTCAACTATTATACAAACTTGCTTAATATTTGAATATATCATTTACATTACATATGCATAGGATGTTTCTTGGGGGGGGGGCATATATGGGGATTGTTTGTTATATGCATTTTCCGAAACGGAAAAATAAAGTTAAGGAGAACAGAAAAAGGGGGGAGTCATTGCTTCAGTATGTAGGGAGTTCTTTTGGCAGTAGTGGGGGATGTTAAGGAAGGTGGTCATTCTGTTATTGTCTGCTATCAGGACTTCTTCTGTCTTCACATCTTTCCTGAAACAGATGTCATAGGTGCCTCCATTTTCCCAGAGTGAAATCACAGAGGGCATCTCTGTCTTTAGTAGGGATGGAAGGATCTGTCAATTTCAGTGCTCTCGGTTTCTCATTTTTTCCATTCTGAAATTTAGTTCTCCACATTTTGCAACAATTTTTAAGTTTTTTTAAAAAATCCTCATGAAAATTAATCAGTGTTTTAGTGCACCTTTCTCCTAATAAACACATTTTGTATGCAGATTTGACTACTGTACACATTTTTTTTCAATTTACCCCAATATTTTGTATGTTATTTTTCTTGATATATCCATTTTTATGCACACTTTCCCCAATATCTGATTTTTTTGGGGTAAAGATTGTTTACTTTGAGAGATGAATCACAAAATTCAGATACATACATATTTTGAAAGATAGATGTGTTTTGGTTTGCAGAGTTTCAGAAAGTGCAAATTTGTTAGATTCAGTATTAAATGTATAGGGAACAGAATTTCTCCATCTCTAAGTTACCAGTACTGCCTGCAACAGGGACAATATTCTTCAGCTCTTCTGTAGTGCCAAGATGTGGATCTAGATCTAGATCACAAGATCTACAAGATGTGACCGGAAAGTTTGGTGAATGATCACAGAAATCGGACAGCGAGAAATATCCAGACATACAATCGGCATTGGAAACCCACAAAATGCTCACAGTTGTGTATGGAGAGGAAGCTGTAACTCGAAAGACAATGTATGAGTGGTTTAAGTGTTTCCATGAAGGGTGGCAAACCATCGAAGATGACCCTAGGTCTGGCAGACAGTTGACGAGCAGAACAGTGGCAAACGATGACAGAGTTCGTGAGTTATTGATGCTGGATCGGCGTTTGTCTCACCCTTTTTGAGCACCCTCCTGTCTTCTCCTTGGGCATCCTCTGGGCAGCCACAGCTGCCGTCCCTGGTCTCTGAGCTGCCCCCCTGCCCCAGTGTGGGGTGCCTCCTCACACTGCCCCACAAGGGCCTGGGAAGCCCCCCCCCCTGGCCAGTCCCAGAGGCACCATTTGCCAGTGGAGCTAGTAGCCAGGGTTGCTGCAATAAACAGCTGTGCAAGCTTTTGGGAGGCAGAGACATGAGAGGACATCAAAGGAGGGGGGGAAGGAAAGATGGACAGAGGCCAGTGTTGCCCGCAGCACCCCAGACTATCATTCAAGTCACCACAGGGTACCACGGCACACTGGTTGAAATCACTGGCATAGGAGGTTTATTTTTTGCAGATTTAGCCTGCAGTGGCCTTCTGTCAGAATTTTGGGGCAACCCTTGCAGAAAGAGGGTCTACCAGAAGTAAAAATCCTCCACTCAACCCAGACTGTTTGGGGGTATTTACCTTAGAGGGTTTTTTCCCCTGAAGGGATTGTTTAATATATATTTCTGCAAACCTTCTGGTTCTTCCAACTTGATAACTTCCTCCTATGAAGGACGGTGCTGCTCTGGTTCTTACAGCCTGAACATCAGAAATAAAGGGATTTATAAACCCTGACACCTACATACTTGCCTTCAAGGTAAGGTCTTTTTACACACAGCCCCCCCCCCCATATATAATGTATGTGTCTGTGTGTCTCTGTGTGTCTGTCAACTCTTTCCAGCTATCAAATCCAAACTTCTTATGCTGCCTAGTTAAATTAGCAAGACACTTATTTGCTCTTACCTTTTGCTGAGCTACAAATAAATACATTGCATTTTCCAGGAAAATGCCTTTCTGGGTCTGCTTAATTCCATTAGACAGTGTGAAACCATGCATTCCAGCTGTATACAATGGTAAACAGAATAGGAAGTGCTTTTGAGCATGCTGCAGATGGGGTAAGAAAATCAATAGTATGTGAGAGAAAGCTTCCAGTAATATAGATTGTTTGAACTACTTACCATTATGTCAAATTCACTTTAGCATCAGCAAACAGACACACTGTAAGATGACTATTGAGAGAAACACTTTCTGCTGTTTGCATTTAAAAGCTGAAAGTTACATAGATTTTGATAATCAAGTAAGTCTTTATTAGTCAATAGCTGTGCTTTTATTATTTTAACCCTTAGTAGAAGATCATTGGATACCTTCTCCCAATGTAATTCACTCAATTAGAAGCTCAATAGAATGTAGAACTACCCATTTTGCCCTTTATTAGGCCCTAAGAATATTGGTCAGAAACTGCAAAAGCATTGTGAGCATCTCAATAATTTCAACAAAAGCTGGGTTTTTCCACCACCCCCAGATTCTGGCTTATCACAAAGCTGATGGAAACTCTTCACTTGCAGAAGCTGCTTTTGACCAACCAGTCTACATAAGCTGGCTCAGAAGAGAATTAATTTCCACTTGAGAACTTCAATTAAGCAAACCGTTTAAGCTCATCCTTAAAGTATTTTATTGAATGATGGTGGATTTGAGCACATGCCTAATTAGCTTTGCTGAATCAGAACCAAGGAGCAGTGAAAGCAAAATCCCAAGGCTAAAATCTATTCAGTGAGGAGCAATTCAGACTTCTCAAGTCCTTCAAGATAGTTTCTGCTAACTGACATCATTTATGGCTACCAGTTCCTTGCTGAGCTTCAGCCCTAGAAAGGTTCTGCATTTGTCTTCCATCTTCTACATATTGAATGTCATCCCACACACATACACAGATATAAGATTGCAATTTCCCAAAAGTATTCCTGAATACTGTGCAGCTAGGGTCTAGAACCTCATGTCTAGGAACCAAATGTGGCCTTTCAAATTTCTCTGTCTGTCTTACCAGACTACAGCCTTCATCAGTGCCACTTCATCCCCCCCCCCCCAAGTGGTTTTGTCTGGCTGGAATGTGTCTTTGAACATTGATCATTCTTCTTATATGAATGGAGGAGAGAGAGGTGTGTGCAGAAACTAGAACATTGTACAAAGTGAACATTCACTGCTCTTCTTCCTTTTGCCTCCGGCTCTGCCAACCACTGGAATGTGCCCAGTGGAAGGTTGCTCATAAGAAAATGTGGCCTCCAGGCTGGAGAACATTCTCTGATACCTATTTGGATAAATGAATTTTCATATATGCAGTTTTGATAATGCTGCTAAATATGGGAGAATGGGAGGGAATGAGTAGCATCAACCATCAACTCTTGTAAGCCAAGAATCAGATGATTAAAACAAGCTTGGAACAGTCAAGCATATGAACAGGGTTGCATTCTACAGCATAATAAATAAAAGGAAGATTATTTTCCAGGATCAGATATGGTTGTCAGACGTCTTCATAGCTCTTTTCCTCTGCAGAATAAAAATGTTCTGACCTCAGGCTGCTGCTCAGTATAAAGTCATTAATTGATCACTCCCACTGACAGAAATGTATCAGACAAGTATCAGCTTTTAATTTCAAAGTATCTACAACATCGGTGTGGTGCTTTTTCCCAAATCAAGGAGGTGAAAAAATAACTTGCTATTCTTAGAAAGGGACATGCAAAGACTAAATGAAGATAGGTAATGAAATGAACAGATCTGACCATTTTAGTTTTCTGTTTTCATTTTTCTAATCTACATTTCCCCATCAGTTTGCATTTAAATAAAAATCCTTATGAAAAATCGTTATGAAAATTCATCAGCATTTTAAGATCTAGAAATATGGTCAAATTTGAAATTGTCAATGTTAGGCCGAATCGCAGTTATTAAGATGAATGTATTGCCTAGAATGTTATTTTTGTTTCAAACATTGCAAATTCTTGACAAGATGGACTGTTTCAAGAGGTGGCAGAAGGACATTTCGAAATTTGTCTGGCAGGGCAAAAAGCCCAGAATAAAATTTAAAATACTGACAGATGCAAAAGAAAGAGGGGAATTTGCCCTGCCGGACTTAAAACTGTACTATGAATCAGCAGCGTTTTGCTGGCTGAAAGAGTGGATGCTCCTCGAGAATACAGATATCTTGGATTTAGAAGGTTTTAATAATACATTTGGTTGGCATGCATATTTATGGTATGACAAAATTAAGGTGCATAAGGCCTTTAAAAATCATATTGTTAGAAAAGCATTATATAATGTTTGGACAAGATACAAAGATCTGTTGGAAAACAAAACCCCTAGATGGTTGTCACCCCTAGAGGCTAAAGCGTTGAAAAAACTTAATATGGAAGCTGAATGGCCAAAGTACTGGGAAATTTTGGAACAAGATGGAGATAAGCTGAAGTTACAGAGTCATGAGAAATTAAAACCTAAAGTACGAGATTGGCTCCATTATTATCAAATAATGGAGGTTTACAAACAAGACAGGAAAATTGGCTTCCAGGTGGAGAAATCAAAGTTAGAAACTGAATTGTTAGAACCCAATACTAAGAATTTGTCAAGAATGTATAATTTGCTGCTGAAATGGGATACACAAGATGAAACAGTTAAATCAGCTATGATTAAGTGGGCACAGGACATTGGACACAATATTATGTTTGCTGACTGGGAATGGTTGTGGAACACCGGTATAAAATTTACGGCATGTAATGCCTTAAAGGAAAATATTATGAAAATGATTTACAGGTGGTACATGACCCCAGTCAAGCTGGCAAAAATTTACCATTTGCCTGATAATAAGTGTTGGAAATGTAAAGAAACTGAAGGTACCTTTTATCACCTTTGGTGGACGTGCCCGAAGATTAAGGCTTTCTGGGAAATGATATATAATGAGATTAAAAAGGTACTTAAATGTACCTTCCCTAAGAAACCAGAGGCCTTTCTCTTGGGCATTGCCTGCCAATTGGTGTCAAAGAAAGATAGGACATTCTTTTTGTATGCCACAACAGCAGCAAGAATTCTTATTGCAAAGTATTGGAAGACACAAGATTTACCCACTCTGGAAGAATGGCAGATGAAGGTGATGGACTATATGTCATTGGCCGAAATGACTGGCAGAATCCGTGATCAGGGGAAAGAGACGGCGGAAGAAGAATGGAAGAAATTTAAAATCTATCTTAAGAAATATTACAAAATTGATGAATGTTAAAATGTTGAGGTTCTTTAGAAAGATAAGGAGATTACAGCGATAAAAGATTAAGTTAAAGAAAAGAATAATGAAGGAATATATTTGAGAAGTCTAAAGTTAGGATTTGCTGAAATAATTTTTAAATTTTGGATGCAGAAAGGGGAGGTTTGGGGGAGTCCGAGAAGTAAGGTTTATGAAAAAAAAGGTTATGAAATTATACATGTTTGTTTGTCTTTTTATTTGTTTGTATTGTGTATAAAAAATTGTAAAATCAATAAAAAAAATTATAAAAAAAAGAAAATTCATCAGCATTTTAGTGTCCCCAAATATAAATATTTTTTCAGAGCAATTTTCTGTAATATTTTTGTGTGTTGTAATGCATTTTTGTGCATGTTACTTGGCTGAGGAACTGCATCCAAAATTCAGAGAAGTGCAAATTTCAAAGGATGGCTGTATTTTGGTTCTCTTATTGTTTTGGAAAGTGCAAATTAGTTAGGCTCACCTTCCAATGTGAACCGAATCAAATTTCTCTCCCATCCCTGCCTAGCTGGTCAGCACTTCCATACAAGATGAAAGCAAACTGAGGGGGAGGGGAGCAGTGGAATTTGTGTCCTCTTGGGGATGGTGCGATGTGCAGGGCCACCATCTTGTCTTGCCCCATCTCCGTCTCAATAAGCACAGCACTGCTGCCCACAGGACATCACTTGCAGACGAAAAGCAAGGTATTCATAGAAGCAATGTTTTGGGGAAACAAGGAGGAATACCTCTGTAACCTCCTACACTATGATTTACTTACTTGTATCCTGTTTTTTCTCCAAGGAGCTCAAAGTAGCATACATGGTTCTCCTCTAACTTTATGCTCATTAAGACCCTGTAGAGATGCTTAGACTTAGTGAGTGGCCCATGTCACTAAATGATCTTCATGGCTGGGTGAGGATGGGATGTGGGACCTGTGGCCCTCCAGAGGTTTTTGGATTCCAGTTCCCATCATTCCTGACCATTGAACATGATAGGATTTGGAGTTCAACAGCATCTGGAGGGGACAGAGACTCCCCATCACTGACGTATTCCAGTTACACCACACTGGGTTCCCATGAATCAACCTAAGATTCACTGCATGCAACTTCCATCTCCAAATCCAATATTAATGAATCAAAACTTTTACACCTCACTCTTCAGCCAAAAAGGCTCTCAGGACAAACTACATAAAATCAATAAAGCATGATGGTCTTTGCCCATAGGTTTATAATCTGAGTAGGAATGAGAATAGGGAGAAGAGCTGCCACCAAAACCAGCATTCTTTAGGCTCTTCCTCTTTCTTTCCTTTAAAGATCTCTAGTAACAATACATAATATTTATATTTTATTGAAGTGATTTCAATTAAAAGAAATAAAGTGATACAGAATAATGAAGTAAAAGATACATATAAAAAAGAATATATATAAATGTATATGTATACGTATGCAAACATGCAATATACGATATTCCCATACATTATATAAATTGGTATAATGTTTGTATCCTAATACTTATGTAAATGTTAATAGCCTTCTATATTTATCCAAGCAAAGTCTGCGCCTGTAAGCAGTCCGTTCAAAAGTTGCGAGTGATGTCATATCATCAATCCATTGATTAAAGGGTATCATAACTTTATTTTTCCAGTTTATCAATATCAGTCTCTTGGCCACCATTAGGGCACACAAAATCCATTTTCGTTGTCCCTTTGATAATTTCCATACTGCAGGTATATAGTTCAATCAAATATTCTCCCCTGAAAGATTTAACTTTTTCTGCACAGACAGAGTTACACAGTCCAGCACTTTCTCCCAAAATTTAGTAAATACAGAACACTGTTTCATAGAGGCATTGTCCTTGCCACATCTCGAACAATGAGCTATCTTAGCTAACCTTTTTTTAAAAAAAATACTACCATAAAGGAGTCCAATAAGATCTAAATATTGTAGAAGTCTTAATTTTAAATCCAATGACACCTTGGGTATTGAGACTAAAACTTTTACACTCTCTGGGTAGTATTGAAACTTATAATTCTTTATTGCAATTATTTATTACAATTTGTATATTGAATTTATGTATTGTTAATAAATATCAATAAAAATAATTGCTGGCTTTTTGTTTTTAAATGAGTTTGGCTCATTTAAAGGGCTGATGGCTCAAACAAACTTGTTAAGAGATGTTGTAACTGGAGATGTTGCCATTGGGCTGCATCTGATAGGTTATTTTTTTGTCTTAGAACAGCAAAAGTGTAAAATTCATCTTCCTCATCTATCAGTTGGTCCAACGTCAATACATCTGCTTCCATCCAGTTTTTCTATATTACCAACTTTTTTGCAATTCTTAGTGTGGGGTTTCCCCACAAAGTAAGTTTAGCATGTGAAAATTGATCATTTTCTTTTTATTTGCCAAAATATTCCATTTCCTTCTAAGAGATTTAATTGTATCCAGAGTCACCTGAGATTTCAAATATGTCAATCCTAGTATTGTCCAAGCAACAAAAGGTGCAAGGTGCATACATTCTAGGGTTGCCCAACTCAGAAAATTAGGACCAACAATGGATTTCCAATATTTAATCCTTGACAGTAAATAAGCATAGTGATATAGTTCCAAATTTGGAATTCCAAAACCGTCTTCTTTAATTTGTAGTTGTATTCTCTGTAAGGATATTCTTGGTGTTGTTGAACCCCAAAGGCATTTCCTAAACAATGAGTTTATCTTCTAAAGATATGATCCAGATATAAAAAATGGAAGCTCAGGATATAAATAAATCTGGGAAGAGTATTCATTTTGGGAACATTCACCCTTCCCCAAGGGTTCAATTACTCCCTCCTATCAATATCTGAAGAAACCTCTTTTATTAATTTATTTGGTAACAATACATAACATGACATCATCTGGCTCTGAATTTCTCCATGTCTCACCCCAGCTGCCACCTGTGAGGAAAAAGAACTTTCAGCAAAGATGAAATCACATTGTGCACTTCTATTTACTGATTGTTAATGTGGGTGGGGAAGCAGATGAGATGTGGGACTACTGTTTTCCACGGTAGCTGGACAACTCTAGTAATATTTAAGGTCTATATGGGTGTTCTGGTCATATGTAAACCCTGAGCATGAACAGGGTGAACACAATTCTAGATTCAGGTAGGTAACCGTCAGTATTCTGTGTTCTGACCCCATGCCATTATTTCAGGACCAGTGCAAGACATTTTGGCATCTGAGGCAAGCCCCCAATTGATGCCCCCTTCTTGCCAGGAAAAAAAGGGGTGAGTGAAGATCAGGAACAAGTGGGGAAGAAAGACAGACACTGGAGTCTGCTGCCCCTGTGTAGCCTGCCACCTGAGGTGGTCGCCTCCACTGGCCTCATGGGTGGGCCAGCCCTGCATTATCTCCATTGCCATCATACTTGTGGAAGCAACCTGGTGAAGTGGGGGATCTTCTCTATCCATGGAGTGGAAGAATTAAGTGCATGATTTAGAACTAGCCATGATGGCTATAAGCTGCCTCCACCGTCAGAGGCAGTCTCCTTCTGAATACCAGTTGCTAGAAACTACAAGAGGGGAGACTGCTCTTGTGATTGGGTCCTGCTAGTGGGTTTCCAGAGGCAGATTTAGGGCAGTGCGACTGGGCACCAAGTCGAGGGGCTGCCACAGGGTGTGGCAACCATGACATAGCGAATGGAGCAGAATGGAAAGTGAGAGGCGGGGGGCACCAAATTTTGGCCTCGCACAGGGAACCACTGAAATGTGAATGACCAAAGTCTGCCCCCAGGGTTTCCCCCAGGCATCTGGTTAACCACCGTGAGAACAGGATGCGGGACTAGATGGGCCACTGGCCTGATCCAGAAGACTCTTCTTATGTTAACCCCAATTATGCAAGAATTGGAAGATGACAGTAATGACGAAGATGCAGCGGTGGAGCTCAGCACCCTCAACCCTGCCTGCCTCACGTGTGTGTGGAGTTCACACTCAAATAGGAGACTTAAACAGGGCTTTTGTTCTGTCTAAAATCATTCAAAGCTCCTTAGGAAGGTCAGTTTCCATCACTCCACAGTCAGGCCTCAAGAGCAATTCCCTTCCTCAAGTCCAGTGATAATGCATCTGCCAACACAGCCTTGGATATGGTCCAACTGGCTATGTTGAATTTTCACTCTAGCCAAAGTATTTTCAGAAATTTTCACCATGCCATAGCAAACAAGTGGGATTTCAAGTGTAAATATCTGGAGTTTAGATGCTGTACCCTGAGCCTGTGAAAAGCTGCAGATGCCAGGAGTGCACTGAGAGCTGATTAACATTCATATCACCCCAACCCTCATTATCTCTCCCAGATGTTTCTGTGACTGTCCCTTTAAAGAATGCCTGTCTAAATTTTATTTACATTTGTTCAGCAATATTGATGCTCAATGAATAAATGCAGTACGCCGCTGTCAGTGCTGGAGACTAATTAAATCTATGTGTGAGCCTGATGCCCTGATTGAAAAATCTGCTGCAACTAAACTGGGTTTAAATAAACACTTTACTGTAGTGCTTTAATTACACTTTAGATTGTAATGTAATTTTTGGCTGTTTAAACTATGATTTAGGCTGAGCTAATTACAAATGATTTTCTACTGTGTAATTAATAATAACAAAATCGCAATTAGACAGCTGCTCTGGATCAGGGTGACAGTTTGTGTTAGGTGACTCATGATCAGTCTGGCAGAAATACAAGAGCAGATACAGACAGACTTGCGGACCAGGATAGGCTGTGGCTTTTTTCCAGCTCATTTCCAAGAAACATTGTCATTGTTCTTCAGAGCATCTCAGAGCAACCATTGGTGGGGTTTTTTGTTTTTTTTTTTAGAAGTAAGGCTTGTTTCTCTCTCGCTGTAGTGCTCTCCTTCCCATCCCCGTTCTAACCACCTGTATAATGAGATGCTGTACCATAAAAGTGATATGTCCATTCATGGCTCATACACCTGGGACCAACCAAGACACTCTGATGTCTTCTTTTTTCATCACCAACCTTTTATTCGACCGTCAGTCAGAAAAAAGTACATTTGTCAATACACAGTTAAAACATCCAGGAAGATTTTAGAACTTAGCCAACACTAAAATGGGCTAAACAGATAGCCCCATAGATGTCTTCTTTTAAATCCCATTTATTTGTGCCTATGACTATCCAGTTATTTCTTGAACTAGAACACATTGTGAAAGATGATAAACCTAAAATTTGCTAAAATGTGCCTTGTCTGCTGGGCACATGTTTTAGGCACCTGTAAAGTAGTTGTTGAGCTAAGTATCATAACCCTGAAATACCTATTCTGAATGTGATGTTCTTTCAGACATTATATTTCTTCAATATAAAGTATCTTCATATATGAGAATCAGGAGGTAGTTTCAGGACTTCTTTTATTTTATCATGGTCCCATTCCTTGCTAGCAGCCCCTTACAGTCAGCTCCAGGCTGAGGCTGCAGTGCCCTACATACACCCCCCAAGAGAGCTTCCTCCCATAACATAACACACGTCTTCCAATGATATCACCACACTGACAACCAAGAGCATCAAGCTATAGGTGAGTTCAGAGAAGAAAAAGCCCCAATCAGCCCATTGCTCTTGAACTTGGATGGATGGGTCTTTAAGAAGAGGCCTGTGGTACAATGCATTGCACCCTTCAGGTGATTGAGGACAGCTGGGTTCTGCTTCTCACTTAATGATCTTGTGCATTTTAGCAGAAGCATGCTCAGTTTTGTTTTGGGTTTTTTTATAAAAAAAGCTTAAAAGAAAAATGCAACTTGGGTAGGTTTTTGGCTACTTGATTACGGTACATATAATTACTGTAAGGAGAGAAAACATGAGGTTAGAAAATCCACAGGAGTTGCAAATGGTTCAACCAAAAGGAGTTGGAGCTTAGGCCCACAGTCAGTTGGGGTGTTATTTCAGGGGACAACCAGGGATGCTGAACACTCCATGGACTCACATACTGAAAGTGAAATGAATAGGAGTGTTTTACCTGGAAAGTCATCCTTTGCTTGTTATTCTGTCTGTTATGGTACATGACTACCAAACTTATACCAGCAATGATGGAACAAAGACTCATCCAAACCACTTATTGTGAACGGAGCACTTTTCTTCTGTAGACAACTGTGCCTACAGAGGAAAGATGCTTCATTTGCAGCAGGAAGCAGTTTGAATGCAAACGACTTGCTGCAAACAGATTTCAAAGTAGCGTCATATAACTGATGATTGGCAGTTACAGCAAATCCCTTTGAAGATGTGCTTCCAGTGTCAATCACAGAAGTGCCACTATCTGTGACACTGATATTGTAGCTGCAAAGGAGGTCACTATAGCCACCAATTTGCAGTAACTGTAACTGACTGGCAGTTACACTGAGCCCTTCTGAAGTTGGACAGCTTTCAGTGAGGTTGTGGCCTCATGTGCCTTCAGACCATACTTCCCATGGCCAAAAAGTGGGAAGAAGAAAAAAATGCCACTTCCCTTCACCACCATTAGTGCATCTTTAGCAGCAGCCCCCCAAACTGACTTAATGTCACGTATTCAAACCAAATTCACAGTTGCGAATGGCAAATATCAGTGAGCCATTTTCATTATGATATCTAACATATCCTTAATTTTGGTTAAATTAGATGGTGTTTTGAAGTGGCACTGATGAAGCCGCCATAGGATGATTTTGGACAAGGTGTTCTGCTATCTGTATGCACTTAACATATGAGGTGAAATCGCACCCAATCAAATTCTGGCTAAGCCCTCCTTATAATAAACTTTCCAAAAGCAGACTACCCTGATTTAACTAATGTCTGACTTTAAAGGTTCCAGAATTTGAAATGTAGGTACCAATTTTAGCTTTCAGTTAAGTTGGGTGTCTTCCTGTTTTATCTCCATTTTTTGTTCTGCAAACCAGATGTGTGTTACAGAGTCACAATTAAATTAAAACATCCAAGGGCTTATATATTGTGTTTCTTTCTATTATCTATTCGGTTTTCTTTGAAGAGTAGTTTACAGCACCTGTCAGCATGAATACATATGTAAATAACATCCTCTGGGATGAATTCATCTGAAAATAATCTTTAAATATTTTGTGAGTTCTGGGAAATTCAGTAAGATGTTGATCTGTGTTACAAATTCAGCCACAGTTTGTACATTTGCCTCACTTTCTCTGTTACTCAAGGTGGGGTTTCCCCCCTGAAATTGATCTATATTAAATATATAAAAAACCTCCATTGAATGGGAGAAGCCCTTGGCTTGGATTCCGTGGAAGACTTCTTGCATAAGGCTTATGGAAATGGAGGTAGAAGATTATTTTCTCTAATTTCCTTTCTACAGTACCCAGTGCTACCTCCCACACTGATCAGAAGGGTCCCCCAACCCCTGAGAGTATATCTGAAATGGACAGGGGTCTGTAAAGAGAAGGGGCACCAGAGACCTGTGAGTGTCCCATTCTGTAAGCAGAACTCCATGCAGGAACATTTGGATGCAAGTAATGTTTGTTAGTTTTCCCCACTTTCTCTTCCTCACTTTCTCCTCCTGCTATCTTGGGATAAAGGAAAGGTGGTGGGGTTCTTGTTTGTTTTTAATCCACCTGCATCAGAAACCATCATAGTGCAGCCAGTAGAGTGTCATTGCCCACAATAATCCAAACTCTACTCAATTCCAGACTAGATTATTACAATGTGTTCTTTGAGAAGTTCAGAAACTTCAGCTGGTTCAGCTGCCAGACTCTATTGGGGGTTAGTTAGTTAGCTAACATGGCTCTTATTTTAGCTGCACCCATTACCAGTGTGTTTCCAGGCTCAATTTAAAATGCTGATTTGACCTTAAAGGCCCTAAATAGTTTGCACCCAAGCTATTTATTGAATTGCCTACACCTGTACTATCCTGCCTGCACCTTAAGACCAGCTTCAGATGCTCACCAGGTGTGCCCATCCCTAGGTTGGTAACATAAGTGGTCATAAGAAAGAGGGCCTTCTGTGTAGTGGCCCCCATGCCTATAGAATTTCCTCCCAATTAGACCTACATCACATCTCTATGCTGTAGGCTTTGATCAGCTAACTGGCTGATGGTCTGCCTCAATTATGTTCTCTCTGGTTCTGTATTATTTCATTATTTTATGTTAATTTGCATTGTTTTAACTTTGGGTTTGCTTTGGACATGCACTTGATCAGAAAAGTGACCTAAAATATTTTAAATCAAGAATTTTTTTGCATAAGTAGCCAAAACAAAGAACCAATGGTTTAGCTTCAGTTCCAATCTGGAATGCCCGCCTCCCCAAGAACATACAACTGGGATTGAAAAAGCTCCCACTGCAGCAAATGGGAGTTTCCCCCAGCCCCCAACTGCAAATTGCAGGCACAGAGGCCCATTCTGAACTGGGATCACACCAGGGCACAGAAAATGAAATACGTACATCCTCAGCTCTCAACCCTGGATGGGCCCATCGCAAATGGGATTTCTGTCATGTGGACGTAGCTTTGCCCTCAGACACAGGCAAAAAGATGGTCTTGGAGTGAAACACAGAAGCTATACTGTACTGGATTTCAATATCCAGTCTGGAATTTTGGCAGAGCAAAATTCTGTTCACCAAAACTCAGGGGAGAGGTCCTTCCAACTCTGATATTCCACAATATATTTTCAGAAACAACGGAGTGGGGAGGGGCGTTCATTCATCTTTGAATTTCTCAGGCTCTTGCTACAGGTTTCAATGGGTCTTTAAAAGTTTTGTGTTTTTTTAAGGATTCCCCCTCTTTTGAAAATGCTTCTTGCCTCGCTGCTGCTAGCTGGAATAAAACTTTTTCTTTGTTATGTTGTTGATTATATCTCAGCTCTCTCAGGAGCCATAAAAGAGACAGATGATTACCACTTCATTCCTAAGTGTTCGGCAAATTTTTAAGTGATATTACAGTAACAAAAGTGTCCCTGTCAGTCATTACTGAAGGGTTTGAGGCTTGTGGCAGAAAATGTAGGCTGTGAAAATTACACATAAATGCTCAGATAAAGGAAAAAAAAGATGGGAAAAATTTTCTCTGCTCTTCTTCAAACAAGTATTGCACCTCACAAAAACTGGCATGATGAATTAAAATATTAAACAGAGGTTAGCTGAAAGCATTAAATCTGGCAGCCATAATCTGCATTGTTAATGCCTTTCTAAGAGCCAGTCACATGACCACCAGTGCTACCAGCCACCATGTTTATTGAGCTCAAGGTTATCAGAGCCATGATGAATAACGAGAATGGAAGAATTTGGTTTGCTCAAAGGATACCTACGGAGGCCAGCATCTCAGCTAAGAATGATTGGTCCAAAGAGAGTGACCTCAATGACACATTTTTACCTCTTCTTCTTTATCTCAGACAGAAAGATATAACACAGGTCATTAGAAATGCCTGACAGATTCCTTCAAAATGTCAGCATGCAGTGGCATACATTCCTTTGGCATACAGCAAAAGAAAACTAACAATCGCCTTTGGTCACTTTGTTTTTAAGATGTACACATCTGTTTGCAGAGAGGACACACAGAGACACAGTAAAATCCCAGCACTGTGCTGTTGGAGTGTGTGTGTGTTAATTTTAGAAGGAGGAAAAAGAACAAAATGGCCCATCTTGTTTAACACTCATTCAGACTTCTCTAGCCGTATGATGGGCTTTCCACAACAGCTACATAAAGTGCCAATTGAAACCAGCCCTGTCATATATACTGCTAGAAAATACGAATAGTGCTAAATACTTTAAAGTGAATCAATTTTCAGTGAAAGTGTTTTAACCTTCTTTTAGGTCAAGAAATAGCAATTTTCTAGGCTCACAGTAACTTCAGAATTAGTCCTGAGAGGCGGGTGTGTGCTGCATACCTCATCGGAGCCAGGAAATTTATTGAAAATGCTTTGGAAGGTTTTCAGAGCTTCCTTGCATTTTAGGAATACTGTCTCAACTTTTTAGCCCAAAGGCCAGACTTGACACTGCGACAGGTATGATGCATCTTTATCTCTTTAAACTTTTTTTTATTTTGTTTTTGCAAATACCAGCCACAAGTGAGCCTAATTCAGATTGGGTCTTTGACCCTTTCCCTGCCCTGTATTTTCAAAATACAAACCTTCCCAAAGCTGCTATTTGTCTCAGTAGGAATAAGATAGAGATGCAGTCACACACTTCTGTCACCATCATGTCTACTTCAGCCCTCAGTTGTGCTTAGAGCTTCTCAATCCATTAAGAACAACCCACAGTTTGTCATTTTATTTGTCAGTAAGAGGCTAATTTGAAAGAGAGCCCTGTGAGGTAGGTTAGGCTGGGTGGCAGCAACTTGTCCAAGGTCACCCAGTGAGATTCATGGCCAGGTTCTAATCTGACATTCTAACAACCATACCACCTGTGTCTTTGCTGCCAGGACGCCCTTCCCATCCCCTGAAAATTGCTGAAATAACCCCCTGCCTCAACCTCACAACAATAAAATTTCAGCTCAGTCCTAAAATGTTCTGTAGATGTAGATAATTGTTGTTTGTCACTCTGGATCCCATGCTTAGAGGATTCAGTCTCTTGGGCCCCATTGAAGAAGATTATTGACATATGACATTCAGTCTCACTAGCAGCATCTAGATTCTAGAAAATACTATAGCGTTCTGGGATGTGGGTGGCGCTGTGGGCTAAACCACAGAGCCTAGGGCTTGCCGATCAGAAGGTCGGCGGTTCAAATCCCCGTGATGGAGTGAGCTCCCGTTGCTTTGTCCCTGCTCCTGCTAACCTAGCAGTTTGAATGCATGTCAAAAGTGCAAGTAGATAAATACGTACCACTCCGGCGGGAAGGTAAATGGCGTTTCCATGCGCTGCTCTGGTTTCACCAGAAGCGGCTTAGTAATGCTGGCCACAGCTGTACGTCGGCTCCCTTGGCCAATAAAGCGAGATGAGCGCTGCAACCCAGAGTCAGTCACGACTGGACCTAATGGTCAGGGGTCCCTTTACCTTTATCTTACTACAGCCTTCTACAAGCATCATTCGCACAAAGAGGGCAAATATGGTAACCATGTGTCAGGGACTGGCTGGATGAGGAAGAGTGGCAGGAGCTGCCCATCTAAGAGCCTCCCCAGGGAGGACACAGAAGAAGACCTAGATCTCAGATCTTGATGGTGAGACACTGAAGAGAAATCTGGGGAAAGGATGAGCCGGGAGGTGCTAGAAGCAGGAGGTTTGAATGATCAAGGAGAAGGAAGGCCTCCCAAGACAAGGTTGGAGGCTGAGAGTCACAGTGTGAGTGCAGACTCAGAGAGGAGTCAGAGGTTGCCCCTGCTACCCAGAAATAGGATGGTCCCAGTCCTGCTGGCTCTCCTCTCCCTCTGGTACACCCTGCTCAAGGAGTGTCCCACAGACAGGCCCAGAGGAGGAGCCCACCCCCCTTGATGTAGCCTTTCTCTGCTTGGGAGGGATCAAGAGTGTGAAGAGCAGGGCCAGTGGTCACTTTCAGCAATGTCTCAGCTGCATTAAGATGAACCTGAGGACTCCACTGTGTTGTTATTTTCTGTTACTAAAAAGCTCCATGCCTCCCGTGCTTTTCTGTCCTGTGGATGACCTGGGCTCGCTTAACAGTTCCTTGGCACAATGTTTTTAGTCCTGACCACAAATTAGATGGGCCCATCACCATGGTAGGCCATGACTTGAGAAGCAAAAAGCCTACTCTGTGCATGGAGTCTTCCTATGCAATTTAAAAACCTGGTTAATTAGAGTTCCAAATGGCTTGGGGAGAAAAGGCTCCCAGCTACAGAAATTATGGCCTAGCAGGAGAAGATCATGTCAGGAGTATCATTCTCTCTTGTGCTGCAGAATGTGTGACTACTAGATCACATGCTCCGTGTGTTGACATTCCATTCTTTGGAAGTGTGGGAACGGAAGGAACTGTACGCCACTTCCGTCTTCTTTGTTCTTTGTTCTGTTTCTGTTGCTGTGCTCTCTCGGAGGAGGAGTGACACACCATGATTGCTCTGTTCTTTATTTTGATCCTGTAAATAAATCACTAAACCCAGATGCTACATATCCTCAGTCTCAGCTTCCGCTAAGCTCTGCTCCTTGCTTGAACGTCCGGAGGGGTGAATGCTGTGCTATGCTGTGCTATGTGTTCCAGACCGGTCCTGGGAGAAGACCGTCTCCCACCCAGAAGCACCAACAGACACGTCATTTTAGGGGTGGGGCTACACTCATGGCCCTGCTGCTCTTTCACCACACTGGCCCTATTCATGCAAGTAACACCTGAAGAGGGCTTATAAAATAAACATGTTAACAGTGTGCCTTCTTTTTTTAGAAAAGCAAACAGCCTTGCCTATTTGTACTCAGCTGGGTGGCTGTGTATGAATTGCATTTAGTGGCTTCGATTTGATCACATTTTTAAGGGAGGAAAAACTCAGACAGATCTCTCAGTGGACTGCTTAGTTGTTTGTTGGTGCTTCCTTGAAGGCTGGTGTGATTCTTCCGCTTCTGACTGAGGGACACAGCAGCTGATAGATTTGTTGGAAGTAAAGATGAAAAAAGTTATTTACGTGGAATGATGACTTGAATCCTCTTTCAAGTTTTCATTTTTTTTTTTATGGCATAGCTCATAAAAGTTGTAATGCAATGGGAAGGCAATGCTGGGGCGGGAAGGAACAGAATGCTATAATCTCTGCAGCTTCTTTCTTGCTAAGCTTCTTAGGAGGCAGCCAATTCAAAATAGATTGAATAGCTGATAGACCTGTGTCACTGCTTTCTATTTACAGTATGTATTAATTATTATTATTTCACTAAAGTGGTACCTCGGTTCTTGAACCGCTCTGTTGCTGAACATTTGGGCTCCTGAACATCAAAAACCCAGAAGTAAATGCTCCAGTTTTTTTAATGTTCCTCAGAAGACAAACATCCGATGTGGCTTGCAATGAGTGCAAGAACCAGTCAGAAGCCACACCTCGGTTTTCAAACATTTCAGAAGCTAAACGGGCTTCCAGAATGGATTATGTTCGAGAACCGAGGTACCACTATATTTCTCTCTAAAAGTCAGAGTCACCAGATGCTCATTCCTACCAACATTACTTGTGTTTGCAACATGTTTAGGGAATATCCATGGAACCCAACCCTTCATGGTGTGCCAAGAGCTTTATCCCCATTTATTGTAGGCAGAGGACCGGAGTGGCTTTCCACTGATAGGATGGATAACCATATTACTGAGCTGAACTGGTTTTTGACACAAAATAATGGGCTTAAGAAACGTAAACTTTGCAAAAGCTTGCTGTCTCTCTGAAATTGACCAAAAAGCCCCATTAAGGAGGATGGAGAGACTACAAACTATGTGGTCTATGAATCTGCTGTTTAAGGTAGAGCCAGCCCTGGTGTACCTCTCAAATAGCCAAGAGGTGGGATTTAAGGCTGCTTGTTTTAAAGGGCTCTGTGCAATGCAGCCCCAGCTGCTGGGTTAGAAGGGTAATCAAGCACCTGTTGGCAGTGCACCTGTGACACTCCATCCAGCTCATGATACACATGCAGACGCTCAGCTAGTTTCTTCATTAACTACCCAATTAACCTAAGAGGAAGTCTACAATGATTCTACTGAAATACTTTATATTCAGAAATCACACTTACTTTACAGACCAAAGTACAAGTTTTGGATTTTACTTATTCGGACATCACTGATCAGGCTCTTAGATCAAGGCTGCTTTTTTTTTTAAAAAAAAAAAAACAGTTTAATGCTCCTATTTTTCAGAAGAAAAATGCACATTAAGCTAAAGATATGGGGGATTTATTTGGAAATATCAGACTTAAACATCTTGTTATACTGTGAAATGGAAAGAGATGGATGCTTTGAATAGCAAATTCGGAGGTGTACTTCAGTAGTGCAAGGCCCTTTCACTTCAATAGAATTTCTGTTTGCAGAGCACCTGAGGACTGGGGCTTTGCTGTGCCTGTCTGTTTGTGATAAAGCATAAAGCCAAGGATGGTTCCTTTAATGTGATTCCATCTTCTTTAAAGCATTTCCCATGTGCAGACAGTCACTTTCATAATATTCATGTTATGCTGTGCATTTAATACAGTTCTGATAAAATGGACTGAATAAGAGGGTTTGGATAGCCATTCTAATGATGCATTATTCTTCATTTTACAACCTATATCATAGAATCACAGGGCATTTCACACATGACACTAAAAGCACAGCTGAGCCTCTCACTCACAATAGGACCCTATGTGTGAATGTTGTGAAGGCAAGGCAAAAAGTAGTGAAGAGTCATTCTAGCCAATACAGGTATTACATCTTAATTACGTGAGTGGGAAATGCATACACGCAGTCATTTTTTTAAAAAAACCAATTCTGCAAACACCTGCAGAATTTGGAGATACTATATTAAAGTCAAATCCTGGGCTGCAAGACGTGACCACATCAGTGCCTCACTTATGTATACATGCTAAGATCACAGGCACACCACAAAGTAGGACAACTTGAGCAAGGATGTCATAGGAACTCCATAGGAACAGCCTACACCTTGTTTAACTGATCTGGGTTGGGAAACTCCTTCCTGGTTTCACCATGAGCAAAATCCATTCAATGAAACCTCCCAAGGGAAATGATTGCAAGTAACAAGTTCACACTGCTCAAAATGACATTTCCAATTATGGGAGTCCTTGATAATCTAAAGAGAAATGGGAAAACAAAAACTCCAGTGGCTGGAGCCGCAGGGGTCTGTCCTGGGCCCGTTGTTGTTCAACATCTTTATAAATGACTTGGATGAAGGAATTGAGGGGATGCTCGTCAAATTTGCAGATGACACCAAACTGGGAAGGGTAGATAATGCCACAGAAGAAAGAATCAGAATTCAAAATGACCTTAACAGATTGGAGAACTGGGCGCAAGCTAACAAAATGAATTTCGTAGGGACAAATGTAAGGTACTGCACTTGGACGGGAAGAACTAGATGCACAAATATAGGATGGGGGACACCTGGCTTACTACCAGTACATGTGAAAACGATCTAGGGGTCTTGGTGGACCAAAAGCTTAAGATGAGTCAACAGTGTGATACAGCAACAAACAAAGCTAATGCTATTCTAGATCAAGGGAAGTAATAGTACCACTCTATTCTGCCTTGGCCATGCCACACCTGGAATACTGTGTCCAATTCTGGTCACCACAGTTTAAGGAGGATTGTGGAAGATGGAGCAAGCTTGTTTTCTCCTGCTCTGGAGGGTAGGACTCAAACCAATGGCTTCAAGTTACAAGTTATGAGACTGCAACTAAACATCAGGAAAAACTTTCCAATAGTAAGAGCTGTTTGACAGTGGAACAGTCAACCTCGGAAGGTTGTGGACTCTCTTTCATTGGACATTTTTAAGCAGAGGTTGGATGGCCATCTGTCATGGATGATTTAGTTGAGATTCCTGCATTGCAGGGGGTTGGGCTAGATGACCTTGGGGTTCCCTTCCAACTCTACAATTTTATGATTCTGTGATTCTATTTACCTGCCAGGGTCTTCAGTTTGAAAGTGGTGCATTTGAGGTAGCACAACAAATGAACACACACACCTCAAAATACTCATCACACTACAGCACCAAGAATTTATGTTGTTTCAGTACTATTTGACGTCCATTTTTATCTTTTCTATAGGCGCAGCAGGAGCTGTAACCTACCAACAGTTTGACTCCACCTCCAAAGGGACCCTCCTCCATTGTCTTCTGAGACAGACAGATGCCAACTATCTTAAACTTCGTTGCTGCTTCATTTTCTTCATTGTTTTCAGTTTTTGATTTAATTAGCCGACATTGCTCTTTTAATCCTATTGCTTGTGGTCAGGCAGCCACATGTTTTGAGCAACTTGTGCCTGTAGTAACAAAGATGGGCCAAGTGGCAAACCTCTAACTTCAGGGTAAGTGCAACCCCATTTGGCACAAGATGAATACCATTTGTTTGGGCAAAAAAACTACCTACTCACAGTACTTTCATCTTGTCTGGATTGCCCTTCATCCAGTCGACTAACATGGGCAGACATCAATATAGCATTTGCTCCATCTACATTTGGTAAGAACAAGACATAGAGTTAGATGTCATCTTCATATTGATGGCCTTTCATCCCAGACATCAAGCAGATGTTAAATGCCATGCAAGCAAGGAAAATTTGCAAAATACTTTATGTATGTTACTATAATTAGCAATTCGAAAGCACTCCAATGCAAGTAGATAAATAGGTGCCACTGTGGTGAGAAGGTAAACGCCGTTTCTGTGTGCTCTGGCTTCAGTCACACTGTCCCGTTGCACCAGAAGCAGTTTAGTCCTGCTGGCCACTTGACCCAGAAAACTGTCTGTGAACAAATGTCGGCTCCCTCGACCTGAAAGCGAGATGAGCGCCACAACCCCATAGTCACATTTGACTGGACTTAACCGTCCAGGGGTCCTTTACCTTTTACCTTTACATGAGTGGATTTATTTTTTGGTGGTGGTGGGAGGTTGCTCCCCCCCCCACCAAGAAACATCATAGGAACACTAATAGATATCACAATATCCACTATATTGTGGAAGTTGGTTTAATACATTGGCACCAGTGCATCACTTTTTCCCATCAGAAGAAAATTGACTGTTATGATTATTATACTCTCGTTTTTTTTCTTACCTCTTTTACAAAATTTAAGTCTGTGATGTTCTCATCAAGGGAAATGATGATAGAGTTACAGCAGCCCTGTGATTAAATTTACTCAGCAGCAACCTGTATATAATTTACAGCAAACCACTTCTTTTCTTTGTTTGACTGTATAACCTGCAGGGAACATGTTGTGGGAGTCTGTGTACCACTGTTTAAAGACTTCAGGAAAAGATGGATGCACAGCAGACTTGTCATGTTAAGCAATCTGGAATTTTGAAAAGCAATAATTAGAAAGACGATTAGAATTAGAAAGATGATGCTCCTGGCCTTTGACACCTGAGAGATATATTTTCAGGACCCATTGTTTTTAATATTGAATTTTAAAGTGCTGTAACCCACCCTGGGCCCAATTCAAAGTGCTGGTTTTGACCTATAAAGCCTTAAATGGCTCAGGACCGCCTCTTTCCATATGAACCTACCCAAACCCTGATATCCTCTTCCAAGGCCCTCATTTGTGTGCTGCCTCCTCAAGAGGTCTGGAGGGTGGCAACACAAGAACGGGACTTCTCTGCAGTGGCTCCCTGTCTATGGAATGTTCTCCCCAGGGAAGTTCGCCTGGCACCTTCATTATAGAATTTTAGGTGCCAGGTGAAAACGTTCCTTTTTAACCAGGCCTTTGGTTGATCTTATTAACATCCAAGACCCTTTTAGTATGTGGTTCTTTTTGGAGGGGGGTGTTATTGGGTTGTTGTTTTTTGTTTGATTTTATATGTTGTGGTCTTCTTTGTGAACCGCCCTGAGACCTCTGGGTGTAGGGCAGTGTATAAATTGAATAAATATTAATAAATTATTATTATTATTATTATTATTATTATTATTATTATTATGAAAGGTGGGTAAGAAATCATCAACATTATCTAACCTTCAGGCAAAAGCCCTTCTCATAGACCAATTCACAACAAATAAAGACATTTTTGTTTTGTTTCTTGCACATGCTTTGGGTGGTTTGCACCATCGCATTCCTCAGACCTCAGACTGGGATATCATAGGACTGAATTCTACTCCCAATCATCATCATCTGCCTGCCACAGTATATCCAGGCAGAGCACCCCTGTTATGTTGCAGGCTGAAACATCTGCTTCAGGAAACATTGCAATTGAGGGATGGATGAAGATAGCAACTGGTGTCGGATGGTGAAACAGTACTTTTAAAAGTGTTGTTCCGTGTGTGTGTGTGTGTGTGTGTGTGTGTGTGTGTGTGTGTGTACTGCCTCAGGCAGTCAAATATATTGAGCAGGCACTATATCCAGTTACATAAGCATTAGGCTCAAGCTCTCTTTCAGACATCTAGATTTCTCTGGGTAGTATCCAAGGACACATGAATGGATTTTCACTCATGCAATGGAACTTCCCCTTCCTCTTGTCACCTCTGCAGCCCCTTGCCCCTGCCACATCTGCTCTGGTGAATCCCCCCCAACAGACTGGAGCAGATTTTGGAGGCATTCAAGAAACAGGGATTTCATTCTGCCAGTGGTATTTGTTCTGTTTGTGCTGGATTTATATTATATGACAACAACTCTCCGTGATCCACATACCTGAAGCCACACAGCCCATGTAGAAAATTAATACCTCAACTAACTTATTCCAAAAATGAGTTTCAACTAAAAAATGTTGTGTTTTAAACGGTCTTCAGTTTAATAGAGACCTTAGCACTTAACAGTATACTTAAACTCCATTAACTACTTCAAAGAGACTTAATTGCATCTACTTTTCTCTGGAATTCTGCCCAATCATAGTCATCCAATGAGGAAGCAACATGTACACAAACATAACCTTCCGACTGTTCAATATAGAATGGGAAAGAATCATAGGATGGAGACAAAGTCTGGTGTAAGTAGCTTCAACATGCATTTTCTGCGGCAGGCATTTATCTGCAAGCCACCTTTGATAGAATATCTGGCTGTCTTCACCCTTAGGCACTTGCAGACCTCCTGTTGCCAGGAGAAGCCCAGTACCACCCACTGGGTTCTGAATTTTGATTAGTGTATTTTGGATCAGGTTGCTAATCTCTAAACTCCCAGACTCTGAGGAACAGAATAATGCTTTCTGCTGTTTTAACATCAGCCCAAAGCATGTTATTGTCTGTGCACTTACAAAATCCAGAACAACGGTAACTGTAAAAAGCATATCCTTTCCGTAAGTTTCAAGGTGCATCTCTTGGCTGTTGCTTGGAAGATTTGATTATGGTTTTTGAATAGTAAAAAGGTTCTTTAGGCCCTGAGCAAAACCGGGGTGGGGGAGGGCGGGGGGCGGTTTGCATTGTTTAACTGTGGGCTTTTCCTCCCAGGTTTGAAGAGCTCCAAGTGAAAACAGAAATCTTGTTCATAAGGTTCCCCACGTTTGCATTATGCTATGCTATTATATTCATGGAATTTTGTTATTGTTGCTTAACTTTTCACAAAATCATTAGGCTGAAGCACCACTCTTCAATTTTTCTAAATAGTGTCCTTTGACCCAGCATCTAGTTTAATCCGGCTTCCACTTTGGAACATATTTCCTTACAAGTGGCAAGGCTCTAATAGGGTCACATTGATTGGTAGCCAGGCCCATTATATGCTACCTTGTACAACAATAAGGGCAATTTCAAATGGCATTCAATCAAAAAAGCGGAAGGGTTATTAAGCAAGGTTTGGTCCTGTAGATCTTTCCTGTTTTTAGGGAAGTAAAATATGGTATGGCATTTTGATGATTAAAATTATAGATGATAACATTTCTACGGACATCAGTAGCCCGGAAAATTTAACACGTGGCAATCCAAGCCTCATTACAGATGAGCCTCCATTGAGACCACCTTTCTTTAGCCCATGATTCATTTCATTTATTACACTTAACATACAAGGAGATCAAAGCAATAAATGTTGTTCTTCTTCCTCCTACATTTTATCCCCTGGCAGGTAGGTCAGGCTGAGACTCCTACCCTCCCACCCGGTTCCCCCAGACCCCCCATTCCCCAAGCGCATTCACTCAGGCAGCTCTGGCAGTTGCAGCTCCTCGCATCTGCTGGTGCTCGTGGAGTACAGTAAATACGGTACGTACCGTAAATACTGAGACAAAAGTGCAACACACAGGCGGGAGAGCTGGAGCTGCAACTACAGTGGAGTTACACTGAGCTGACAGGAGCAGCTGCCATTATACAGCTTGCCTCACTGTTTGATGTTTAAATATACGGTACTAAATATACCAGTGTTCTGAATATTTAATAAAATATCAAAGTTCTTCCGTTTGGTGTTTAAAATATTTATTTCTTAATTTGGGGCTAAAAAAAATAGGGGTGGTCTTATACACGGGGGCATCTTATACACGGAAAAATACGGTCAAAAACAAGGATTTGTTTAGCGCTGTCATGTGATTAAATGTCTTACTTGATTAATAATGAGTGGATTAAGGCATTTATTAAAATAGCTCTGAAGCCAAAAGCATACTTGGTTTTACGATGATGCGCAGGCATCTTCTAGAAGAAGCACTCCAGACTATGTGAGAGAAAAAGAAGAGTGCCTCTTTTAAGGGTGTCTGTCATCAGAAGTTTGTATTAATTACTTTTTTTAAGATTATGAGCTGAATATACAGGGCCACACAATGAGACTTCCACTTCCTCTCTTCCCTCCTGCAGGGGGATGAATTGAAAATGATCATTATCGGCGTCACATGATTAACTTTTGTTGCTCATATCTAGATTTGATCAGTTAATTGAAACAATGAAAGAACTGCTCTACATAAGAAACAAAATTGACTGCACATTATTAACATGCAGTAATATTGTGAAATATCTAAATCTTTGATGTTTGTTTAATGGACCATATTCACATTTTGTTTTACTGTTTATGCCAAAATACACATCTATTAAGGAGCAAAAAAATATTGTCAAGTATGGTGTGTGGAAAGAATTATTATGCAGAGCTGCTCACACAACACTGGCCCTATCCTTTAGCGGTATTGATGTTGCAAAAAATCACAATTCCCTGGTTTGGAATACAAGTTTGTACAACTCCTAATGCTCTGCTTTATTACCAGTTGAGTGCCATTTCCCCAATAAGTTCTTCTGTGGACTACAGCTCAGAATGTTAAATGAGATTCTAAGGATGCACTGTGAATAGTCAACAAAAAGCCAGCTACTTTGTAGGTATATTAATTCTTTAATTACTCTCAATGGAAAGAGATTGTTCTTCTTGATTGTTGTGAACTATCCAATCAGACCATTCAACTACTCAGCCTTGTATTTAGTGAATATATTCTCCTTTTCATGCCAGTGTATTATTGTGCTTTCCCCACTCAGATCTAAAGTATGGTTACCAAAAAATTTTCAATGAATCTGAGGACACTTTTTTTTTAAAAAAAAAGCTGAGTAGCACCAGGGAGTCAGTAGTGGGGATGGTGAGGCAAAAGACCCTGGGCCCAAGCACACTTGCTTATTGTATAAATGTGCAAAGCCCTTCTTTCGCACCCTGTGAAACATAAATGCGCAGTGTTTTTTAAATACTGGGCAACGGCCACCCGCCAGTGACTCCCAGCCTCCCCTGATCTCCTGCCCCCTTCTCCCTTTGTTTTGACTGATCGGGGGAGGCTTGGGACAAAAGATGTGCAATAGCTCTAGAGCGTGTGGATTACAGGCAACTGCCCATTTGCATGGGGGTTGCGTTCTGGGTCTTCGTGCCTGTTGTCAGACCCTGTTCCCCCCACCGCCCGCCCTGCCCTGCACCGGTCTTGTTCCACCCCCTTTTCGGGCCACTTCCAGGTCCATAGAGATGAGTGTGTGACAGTCACACCTCAATCAGATGCGCATAAAATAGTCGCTGCCTGTACATTTAAAAACACACACCAGCACTCAGACTCCATTGATTCTAGACTAAAATGTGTGTATGCAGTATCAAGTGTCTGGAGTGAGAAGCAACTGCTGTCCTTTTCAGCTGTGCCCCAGATTACAGCCTGTTTATTTTGTTCCATAGAATTCAATGGGGGCCACTGAGTCCCAATCATGAGCGTAGCCAGGATTTTTATGGGGGGGGCAGGCTTTTTTTAGGGAGGGCAGAACCTCAGTTAGTTAAGTATTTATATTGAATTAGGGGGGCACCTGCCCCCCTGCCACCTTGGCTAGGCCCATGGTCCCAAGCCAGCCCCTCTTCCCATAGCTTTTCCCTCAGCCCTTTTTCACGGTGGTCACTTGAGAGTGCAATGGGTTAATAAATGCCAAGAAGTGATGAGCATGCCTCCCCAATCCAAAATCTTTCAGCTGTAATCCTAAAAACATGAAGGGGTAAGGCCCATAGAATATACCAGCACTAATTTCTGAGTAAACATACATCTGTTTGCAGGTTTATTCAAGTATGGGTCAAGATGAAATGGCGAGGGAGTCACCTTAATAATAAGATGATGAAAGGAAGAGTGTGAAACACATTTATTTGTTTCCAGAATGTATTAATGTAGGAAGAAAATACTAATTCCTCAGCAAAGCCCTGCAATGACTGCATGCTGAAAATGAAGACATTTGCACCCACTGGATTAATGCTGCAAGGGACTTTTTTATGTGTCATTATGACAGGTGGTGGAGGCAGCAAGCCCCATTCCAGTGAGTGAGCCTGTCCTTGGCTGTACTACTGGTGTTAGCCCTCTCACTGGTCAAAGCTGAAGGAGTTAAGGGGCAGAGGAACTAGGAGATGGAGGCTGGGGAAGATGAAACAGGTTTGTAAACACAACTGAAACCAGTTTAGGTTAGATTTTTTTAAGTAAACAAAGGGATTTTACTTTACTGAAACATTACTGTTTACAACTTCAAAAAGAGGTACAAGTAATTTTCACCTGTGAGCTGATATAGATAGATAGATGATAGATAGATAGATAGATAGATAGATAGATAGATAGATAGATAGATAGAGATAGTATTGTAGCCTTATGAGGCTTTGCCCTCGGGTGGGAAAAATATTGCGCCTGGGAAAGGGAAGTGGGAGTCAACAGACACTCAAGGAATAGTTTCGGAGAAAAGGCTTTTATTTCTACCATCCATGAACTGGTAGAAGGAGCAAGTGTGATAAGTCACAAAAAGCATGCACGAGTTCACAATCATGTGCACAAGCATATATACCCATTTCCAGTTCCCTCCCCCTTTCTCCTCCCTCAGGAGTCCTGCCCCATGAGTTCCTCTGAGCATGAACAGAAAGCTGTCTTGGGACTATTGGGGACTCTTCCCAGGAAAGGGGGGGTGAGAGGGTTTCAGTGTGTTCCCAGTTATGTTTCAATCTCTTGTTCTGGCATGGTTCCCGGACAGAAAGCAAGTTGCAGTGTGGTTCTTTAGCAAGGCCAGAAGGCATGAGAAAGGCCTGAGAAACAATGGACTGTTCTCTACCTTTTGTTACAGCAGAGCGGAATGTTTCTGATGCTTAGCTGCTGAGAAAATGATTTTGAAAAGCTTTGAGAAGCTTTGAGCCTGCTTTGGTGGGGGGTGACTTCGGGCCTAGGTGAGGACATCAGTATCTGTCTAAAAAGTGTTAGGAGAGGCAATAATTTTAAAATCAAACGGAAACAGAAAGAAAATAGAAGACCAAAGCAGAATTAATCCTAATCAAAGAGGGACAGTCAATTGTGGACAAAAGATGGACTTGTGAGAAAGTCCCCAAAAGAAAGCTTAGCCAAGCAAAATCTAAACTGAAAACTCAGAAAAATACCAAAATGAAGATTTTAAGGATAATCACCAAAAAAACAAAAACAAAAACACCACGTGACAACTGGAGAAACCAAGAGAAGATGAAGGAATTTGAAGGGGATAAATCAAGTTTTGCTTACTTTTCAAACGAATTAATCTTTGGATGTAAAAAGGAGCACATGAAAGCACATAGATGGATATGAAGTTTGCTTAAAGCACAGTGAAAAATAGGTAGGGGAAATGCAAAGTTTTTCTTTTAAAAGGCAACAAGAGAAGCCATCTGCTGTTAGGAAAAGTGTGAGGTTTTCATTGCTGAAGCTAGAAAAGCCAAGATTGGGAAGACTTTAGCACAGGAAAGACTTAGAAGCAAGAAGTGTTGGTGGATGAAGGCTGCTGAAGTGTAGCTGGCAGCACAAAAACTGAAAGCCCTCTGCAATGTTCTTAGTAATACTTTGATAATAAGTTTTTTACTGTGGGAGAAGAAAGGATTGAAGAAGATTGGAAGAAATTCAAGACTTACAGAAATATTGTGATTTAGTGGAATGTTAAGAAGGATGCTTGGTTATAAATAATTGGCCATCACTAAAATAGATCAGGAATTGATGATAAGAGAGATTAAGAGAAACAAATTTGCAGGAGAATTATTTTATTGTATTTAAGTAAGTGGTTACAGATTTGGAAATAAGATGATAATTTGCTTGACAAAAACTTATTAATGATGTAAGTGGGAGCGGGAGACGTGAGGAAGTTCAAGGATATTATGAAATTTTGTTAAAACAAAGTAGTAATGTTTATTATTACTGTATTCTTTTTTCTAAAAACTCTAATAAATATTTATATAAAAATAAAAAATAAAAAAAAAGATAATAAGTTTTTTACTGAAGTCAGGAATAGGAGAGATGAGAAGGGAGGGATTTTGGGAGCATTGCAGGCATACTTACTTCTTGTCTCTTGCTAGAAAGTCTGGAAAGTCCTTGTGTGTACCACATTCCTGGGGTTATAAGTTTTTTTGTTTTTCATCTAGCCCTGGGAGTGGCATCTAGCATCTGTAACCCTCCCTTAGAATGAGTGTGCCAAGATTTTGGTGGATAGCAAGTGCCGCAAGTAGCAGCAGCAAAATGCACTCGTCACGGGTCAGAGTATTTTACCTAATTTGAAGCTACGGGGGAATTGCAGAAAATGAGCACCAAAATATTGTTGAGGGGGTTTTTTTTGTTCTTTGAGAAGTTTCTATACCCAGAAGGTCCCAAACATGCCAGCATTTTAGGAAGATAAAAACCACAAGCAAACTGAAGGTGACTTGCCGATTCCAGTATGGAAAAGCAAAGAAGGCATTTTGAGGATGAAGCTGCTGATGGCAATGATAAGAAAGAGGTGACTTGTCCTTGGCTCCTGTGGAGGAGGAGATGCAGAGCTCTGCTCAAGGACGTAGCAACTCCAGGACCCTGCGTGAAAGTGTATTATTTCTCTTAGGAAAGTTCTTCCTGGGTAACCTTGGGCCAGTCACTGCCTCTTAGCCTAAACTACCTCACAGGGCTCTTGTGAGGATGAAATAATGAGGGGAACCATTATACCACCTGTGCAGAAAATTATGTAAGATAAGGGAAATGGGCCTCAAAAGGTATCAATGCAAAAGGGCAGGCAAAACTATAACGAGTACGTAATGTGGCTGTGATTGCATAACTCTCTCATTACAGCCTACAGGTGAAACTCGGAAAATTAGAATATCGTGGAAAAGTTCATT
The DNA here is from genome assembly GCF_964188315.1 of Podarcis muralis. Taxonomy (NCBI): domain Eukaryota; kingdom Metazoa; phylum Chordata; class Lepidosauria; order Squamata; family Lacertidae; genus Podarcis; species Podarcis muralis. The sequence continues at coordinate 5,156,471 of NC_135665.1, read as the reverse complement.
TATTTCAGTAATTCAACTTAAAAGGTGAAACTAATATATGAGATAGACTCATGACATGCAAAGCGAGATATGTCAAGCCTTTATTTGTTATAATTGTGATGATCATGGCGTACAGCTGATGAAAACCCGAAATTAGCAATCTCAGAAAATTAGAATATTAAATGAAATCAGCAAAACAAGGACTGCAAATAGAGCAATATTGGACGTCTGAGAAGTAGAAGCATGCATATGTACTCAGTACTTGGTTTGGGCTCCTTTTGCATCAATTACTGCCTCAATGCAGCATGGATGCTATCAGCCTGTGGCACTGCTGAGGTGTTAGGGAAGACCAGGAAGCTTCAATAGCAGCATTCAGCTCTTCTGCATTGCTCGGTCTCATGTCTCTCATCTTTCTCTTGGCAATGCCCCATAGATTCTCTATGGGGTTCAGGTCAGGTGGGTTTGCTGGCCAATCAAGCACAGTAATCCCATGGGCATTGAACCAGGTTTTGGTACTTTTGGCAGTGTGGGCAGGTGCCAAAGTCCTGCTGGAAAATGAAATCAGCATCCCCTTAAAGCTCATCTGCGGAAGGAAGTATGAAGTGCTCCAAAATCTCCTGGTAGACTGCTGCGTTGACCCTGGACTTAATGAACCACAGTGGACCAACACTCATTTTTTGTAGGATTGGTGGAAGGTGACTGGGAACAAAGTAGTGACTCTAGATCTCTCTGTTCTGCCCCTCTAGATTAATGGTGCCTCCAGCTTCAAATAAAAAGGTGGTCAAAATGGTATTCCATGACTGAAGGACATTTAGGTGAGTATCCCTTGGTTGGCTAGAGAGGAAATCTCTATTGTGTTCCGTCTGCAACTCATTGTGTTAAGACTCTTTCAGGTTGCAGTGACTGAGTTGTCAGAAGAGGCCCATTCCGTGTCACCACAATGAGGCTCACCTGCAGGTAGGAGAAGACTTCTTCTTTTGTTCCAGGTATTCTTTTTTTCAGGCTTCTCAGTGGATCCCTTGCTGGGCTAGAGAGGAAATCTTTATTGTATTCCGTCTGCAACTCATTGTGCTAAGATTCTTTCAGGTTGCGGTGACTGAGTTGTCAGAAGAGGCCCATTCCGTTTCACCACAATGAGGCTCACCTGCAGGTAGGAGAAGACTTCTTCTTTTGTTCCAGGTATTCTTTTCTTCAGGCTTATCAGAGTATCCCTTGCTGGGCTAGAGAGGAAATCTTTATTGTATTCCGTCTGCAACTCATTGTGCTAAGATTCTTTCAGGTTGCGGTGACTGAGTTGTCAGAAGAGGCCCATTCCGTGTCACCACAATGAGGCTCACCTGCAGGTAGGAGAAGGCTTCTTCTTTCGTTCCAGCTCTTCTTTCCTTCAGGCTTTACAGAGTTCACTGTACCTTGAGAGAGTCACCTGCATTTGGAGTGTGCTGCTTTAGGTAAGTTCACATTCCACCACTCAGTTCTCTTTTCTCAAGACAATCTTTTTTGTATTGGTCTTTCCTTTTCCCCATTTTCTTTTCTGCTGGTCTCTCCACAGGTCTCTCCAAAGAGCTCTTCTTAGCATCTTAAGGTTTTCTTTTTCCTGAGAGAACATTGTGCCAATGTTCTCTCAGGTTTTGCTTTTCCCCTTCTTGCATTGCTGGAAAAAAAAGCAAAAGACACTGGCGGTCGGCGCTCCTGGTTCCCAGGACGGGGTTCAAATCCCTGCGGTGTCCTCGCTTACTTCCAGTGCAACTGCTATGTCTCTCTCTCTCTCTCTCTCTCTCTCTCTCTATCCCTCTCTATCCCACACTGCCCAAATAACTAAATTATTTTATATTTATATATATTTCGACTGCATCAGACCAACACGGCTACCTACCTGAATCTGCCCAAATAACGATTGGCTCTCTTTTTCTTAAGCCAAAGTATTAGCATGGGAGAGTGGTGCCTTTAGTGACTGAGCTTGATTCTTGACTCCACCATTGCTCCAAAGGACCATTTCAAGCACCACCCTCATGGCAATGTGCTGTTGCTGGGAAGATGCTCACTTGATGCATCACTGGTGTGTCTAGGTAAGCTGCATCAGGTGGCTGCTTACCCTCTTAGCTTTCCCAGTGACTGGTGTGAGAAGTCTCTCTATGGATCTTGTTTGTCTGAATTCCAGACACTACTAGAGGAGCAATTCTCCCTGCAAAGGTAACAGACAAGGTGACCTTGTGGGGGAAACATGCTGTGGAGCTTGCTATGTAGGGTGGTGTTTTTGTTTTTTAACAATTCATGATCAATAGCTTACCAATCTTCCGTCAGTAAATGGTGGATCATGAAGCAAGGAGAATTGGGAGGACAGCTGGGCAAGGTGTGATGCAGGTGAAAATGCAACTTTGATTACAGGTGTTTTGGCAACTTAGAAAGTTCAGTGTCTATGTTTGCTTGCTTTCAGATTGGCAGGTGCAACCAAACTATTGTGCAAGGAGGCCTCTGTTTCATGGCCAGATGTGATGTGCTTTCTCATAACGGGTGAGTCTGAAAAACGGTTTTTCAATTTCCCCCAGTCACTTTTGATTCTTTTGTCTTGCTTTGGAGTTTGATCTTGAAACTTAGGGTTGGAGACTAAACATGCTAAAGGGAAGTATAACAAGGTGCGGGGAACAAGGAGAAGAGAAAGGAGGAGAAAGAAGTGACCTGGACAGAGGGAGAGGAGCTTCAGTAAAAAGTGATCCTAAGTGGCCAAGTTGAGTTACTACATTTAAATTTATAAAACTGGCTAAAAGAGCATCACCTGGTGGTCAAAGTTAAAAATTCAGTCAAAAGCTCATTTAAACATCAGAGAGGACTATAAGAGACTGTAAGCAACAACTATGTCACAGAAAAAGAGAGCAGAGTCCACTCCAGGAGAAACTCAAAACAGGGACAAGAGCCCAAAGGTGATGTTTTAGAAATGTTTGCTAAAATAAGGGAGGACATCAAAGAGAGGGAGAAGAATCTTGAGAGTAGATTGGAAAAGATGGAGCAGAAAATTGACCAATCGGTGTCTGAACTGAGAGGTCAAATAAGTGAGGTTAAATCTAAAACTCAAGTTCTAGACGAGGCTGTTAAAAAGGAAAATAAAAGTAAAAGAAACAAGGAGGAAGGGAGAGAAGGTAAAAGAAGATGTATCAGAGTTGGCAAGGATGCACGAGGAGACCTTGGATACCTTGGATATATAGAGATGAAGCAAAAGGAGATGCAACTACACTTCCATGGTGTCCCAGAACAGGAGGGTGAAGTAATTTATGACAAGATGATAACTAATTGCTAATTGGCTAAAAATGAAGGAAGATGAGGTTGCTCAAACAATTGATAGTGTTTTTAGGATCAAATTTAAATCCGACAAAGTTAAAAAGAATTCCTGGTGACTGTTTGATTTTCTTTAATTCTAGAGAGATGAATGACTTGATTCTAAAAACTAATCAAGAGAAGAAATTGTGCATTGAGGAAAAATTTATTATAATATATAAAGAAACACCTAAAAGATTTTTGAAACAAAGAGAGCCATATAAAGGAATTACACAAACTGAGAAAGAATGGAATTAGATTTCAGCAGAAATTCCCAGAAGGGATCTCCTTCTTCTTCAAGGACAAAAAATTTAAGTTCAAGTCACCTCAGGACATAGATAAGTTTAGAAGGAAGTACTCAAAAGAGCTTGGCGAAAAGGAGGACGATGTGCCGGAATTCGGACAAGGAAGTGATAATATTTAGGAATCAATAGACATACTTTATTTAAAAATTGATATGAGATGGCTCTGAAAATCATATCTTCGAATTTTAATGGACTGAACAATAAAGTAAAAAGAAATAAAATTCATCATATATTAACGAAACAGAATTTGGATATTATTTGCTTACAAGAAACACATGTGGCAAGAAAACGCAGGCGAATATTAAATAATAAAAAACTAGGTAATGAATTTATTTCTTCAGATGTAAATAAAAAAAGAGTTGTTCTGTATATAAAGGATAAATGTGATTCACGACAGATATTCAAGTATGAAGAAGGGAGGGTACTAGCAGTAGAAGTGTCAGCACTAGGCAAAAAACTGTTAATTGTGGGAATCTATGCATCTAATAAGGGGATATTGGATTTCTATAAGAACCTAGAGGAGAAGCTTTTTGAACATGGCTCAAAAAATAATTCTTTTGGGTGACTTTAATGGGGTGGTTTCATTGGAAATGGATAGAACTCAAAGAAAGAGAGATTCAAACCAAGGGAAACTACCAAAGACTTTCTTCACTTTTGGATATTAAAGCACCTATTAGATAAAGAGTATAGTTTCTTCTCTGAACCAAACCAAAGTTCAGGAAGACTAGACTACTTATAGATTTCCAGAGACCTAGTTCCGAGAGCAATAAGAACTGAGATTCAACATCAAACACTCTCGGATCATAATCCCGTAATGATGGAACTGAAAGGAAAATATGAGGTTTCATTTAGGTGGAGAATGAATGAAGGGTTGTTTAGAGACCAGAAAATAATTGGAAAAGCCCAAAAGCCTATCACAGACTATTTTGATTTAAACTTAAATACAGAAACTGATTTAGATGAGGTTTGGGATGCCTGCAAAGCAGTAATGAGAGGTTTCTTAATACAACAGAACTCCATACAAAAGAAGGCAAGGGAGAAGAAGAAAGAGAGTCAGAATATAGGTAATGTAAAGTTATGTAAAATCACAGTGTTTTTTGAAAATGAAAATGCCAATAAATATTGTAATAATACATAACAGTGAGTCTGGTTTTGGAGGTCACATGGCAAGCCTGTAAATTAAAAAGATATTTTTGAAATATCTTTCAAAATATCTGTCAGCAGAGAGATTTCCAGTGCCACCCTATGCACGTCTACTCAGGAGTAAATCCACCTGGGTTCAAAGGAACTTATTCCCAGCTAAGTGTGTGTAGGATTGTAGCCTTTATGATGCATCAGACTTGGTCTACATTTGCTTTTAAGGGGACTTTAAAATATTTGAGTAAATATAGGATGCATAGATTTTTAATAAATTTGAGGCATGAGCCGTCCAAAGGTAATACATCAAAGCCTCAAAAATGAATAACATTGCTTGTAAAAGCATTGTAAGAGAAAGTAGGGTGGATGACAGAAAGCAGCCAATGACATGAAACTGTGGCATCCTCCAGAGCAAGAGGCCTGGAAGAGAATTTTGAAGGCAGAGATACTTCAGAGATTCTCCTCATCCACATTCTGAATGACCTGTACTTGTTTCCAAAGTGGAACCAATGCATTAAGAATTGTCCCTTTTTTTTGTTTCCATGCAGTTTCTACGCACAACTTCCTTCAAGCTGGGAAGAAAGTTCCTCCATTTTAGTTATGTCTGTCCCACTCCATGACAGATGCATATGCGTTGTACCAATAAAATACTGCAATAATTGTTAACACTGCTGCATGTTTTTGTTTTTAAAAAATATTTTCACGACTTACAAAAGTACGCACATTGTTTCTTTTTCAGGTTGGGTTTTTCTACAGAACAATTACATTTGTTAAGAGACATTAGTGTTGCATGCAGCATAAGGTTGGGGAAGAAGAGAGGGGGTGGGGTGGTAAAGCTGACATTCTTTTACTTCTTTTACTTTGGGGGGGTTGTGTCAACATCACTTGGGTAGGTTCTCTTTCCGTTCGCTTGTTATATTTCCTTGGTAGTGAGAGACGTTGGGGGGAGTTGACTATTTTAGATCATTGCATTTTTATTAAATTGCTAGCCACAATATGAAGATGTACTATTTTTCCATTATCCATGTATTAGGCAGAAAGTGCCTAATACACTTTTAAAATATTAAAAGCTGGATTTCATACCCTGATTTTAAAAAGCAAGAGACAAACTCAGAGAGATAATGCAAACAATTCTGCAAGTAAATACATCAAATACTAACTCTTAGGATATGAATGACAATGAGACATTATTGTGAACTGCCCTGAGATCTTTTGAAGGAGGCCAATTAATTAATTAATTTCATACCACTAAAACTGTAAAGTTCCCTGTGAACCTTGGATGAAGAATGGTATATACATCTAATAAATGATGATGACAACGATGAAACTGCAAAAAAGTCCACTTAAACAGGACATGTAAAATGCTCATGTTTCCCCCCCTTCCCATTTTTTCAATGAAAGACCCCTAGAATGGGGAGAGGCAAATTCTTTAAGAGGAAATCAACAGAGTTTGGACAAACACTTATTGATTTTATGGCCATATTAGTTTTGTAGAGGTGAAACGTATGTTTTCATTTATTCATGGCATCTGTCATCTGGTGTGTTAGGGAATGAGTGGTTAGACAATCACACAGAGAGTGCAGTGAAAAAAACACTCACAATGCAGATAAATAATGACACATCTTGAGAGAGATACAGACTCACACATATTCATCTAGCACTGTGGAAATTGGCTATGAATAATAAGATCCAATCCAGGACTTTTCAGTTTTCTTGATTATGTCTCCCACATTTCTGAAAACCTTAAAAGGCAACCTTGTTCTGTATACAACACATGTCTCACTTCAAATGTAACTGATCTGTAGAATAGACTCTACAACCTGAAAAAGAGACATTGCTTTTGTAAACCAAGAAAATCTTTAAACTTTTGTAAACCTAGAAAATAAAATTATCTATCTATCTATCTATGGCAAGAATGCAGGAAGCAGAGGTTTTAAACCTTATTTACAAACTACCGGTGCAGAGCACTAAAATGTTCATTCATTATTGGTTTGGGACGATCACAGCTTTAATTTAGTAGTGAGTATGCCAAAGTTATGCTCCAGAACCTGCTACTATGCTGTATCTGAGACCTAGAACACATACAAAATATACAGTAATGTGAAAATATCATTGTAGCTGTCTGAGAATCCAACTTCTGCTATCGCTGCTGGCTGGATTTATGCTGCCCTTTTAACTTATGTAGCTTGTTTTACATTCTTTTTATTGCAACTTTGATTGAAAAGCAGGGTATAAATCTCTAACACAAATAGCAACATAAAATCCCATATATGTCTGCTCAGTTCTACTTGAGCTAAATGGGGCTTACTTCCAGGTAAAGGGATGTAGGATTACAGCCTAAATGTGTTCCCCTTAACTGCAGAAACAATTTTCCTAAATGAGGATCATGTCTGTGACTGATTACATATGCTTGGAAGCTGCTACACACTTTTGCACGTGTTCTGATTGTATGACCATATTTGGAATACTGCATCACTGCTCACTTCACCTTCAAAAGGATATTGTTGAGTTGGAAATGGTTGAGAAAAGTTCAGCTGACATGATCAAGGGGATGGAGCAATTTCCCTGTGATGAAAGGTTGTAGCATTTGAGACTTTTTAGTTAAGAGAAAAGGCAAGTAAGAAGAGAGAGATGATAAAAGTTTATTAAAAATGTGCGTGGCATGGAGAGAATTGATAGAGAAAAGTTTTTCTTCCCCTCTCATAATACCAGAACTCATGGACAGCCAATGAATGTTGGAAGATTCAGGACAGGTCAAAGAAAGCAATCTTAACTTTGCAGATCATGCAGATCTACTGCAATCTACCACAGTCATCCCACGATCTACCAGTAGATCACGCTCTACCTGTTGGACATCCCTAATATATAATGACAGTGCCAGGTGAGCCTCCCGGGGAAGAGTATTTCACCAGTGAAAAGGGCCACTCTCGTGTTACATATGGGTCCCTGACACAGGCAACTCTTTTTCACCACTATTTGGGGGTTGCAAGGGGTGCTGAGTGCTGAATCAGTCTCCAATATTTACTGCTGGTGGTGCAGACCTTACAGTCTCCTTTCCCCTCCTGCTCTCCAGAGGTTGACCAAATACTGCAAATAAATCCATAGTCTTCTTTGGTTGATTTTAGAGAGATTTACTGCTCCTGGGGGAAGAGTCAAGAGGCAACCTGCTGTTGGAGCCATGGCTCAACCACTGGCACTACTCGGCTCCAAAAGGGATACAGCAGCATCATGGGAACTCGCTTCCGATCGCAGTGGAAACCCTCGACCAGTCGTCCCCAGGATCTTCTTTGGAGCATTTGTTGCCTTCACACTGCTCAAAAAAAACCCCCAGCAGCTGGGTCACTGCAACAGCAGCTCTGGCTCTCTTCCTCCCCTCTGGCAAGCTTTGAAGAGGCAACCTTGAAGTACAGCCAGCCTAAAGAGCAGGCCATGTAGCGTGTGTGACTTAAGAGACATGCCTGGTGTCTCTTCGGGGAGAGTTCCCTCCATAGTTAGGAACTCCTGGCTGCTATTAGGGCAGATCCATTGTAAGATTTCTTCACACAGTGAGTACGCTTCCCAAACCCACAGGAAACCGCAGACCTGATTCAAGATGTATTCCTTAGAAACAACTCAGTAAAAGTGGCATTTCCATTAGATCAGAATTCAGAATAATTATTGATGAAACAGAATAGCCCAAGGTCTGAGGCTTTCCTAGAGCTGTAAAGAAACTTTTGTGACAATATCAAGAGTTTTTTTATTCATTGGGTTATTTCAAGAGTAGCTCATTAATAAAGATTGTACGTAGTGTTGGCCCTACATTTAGATGCTTCCACCTGGAACTGAGTGAAACTGCTGTGTTATTATGTTGTCCTATCAGATGTCCCCAAACCTGTGGCTGAGGCAAAAGGAATTGTAGCCTACCTGTTTCCTTCATCCTCATTTCCCACTTTTCTCTGTATGGGAGCCCACAGTGCCTTGTATAGGCATGCATTTCTTTGTCAAAGAAAAGAGCCTGGAGTCAGAATGTTCAGTTATTTTGTCATGTTGTTAAACATTTTCCTTCCTAAATATGAATATAGGGATTTTATTCAGGCACTCATGTCTGGAAATATTTGGCACACCTGAGCTAACTTTGTTAAAAGGATGTATTTCAATAAATCATTCTTCCAACATTCATTATTCCAAACACTGAAATGTTAAAATGGATGCTTCTTTTTTCAACGTATACAGTAATGGCTAACATTCTGACAAATTACACTGGGTGTTATTTTTAATAATTTAGCATAATGGCAGCAGCCTTTTCACTAAAGTAGCAATTAAGTCATCACTGCTTCTCTGGCCTATACAAAATGATTTTGCCTGTTTTTATTGTTAATACTTTCAGAGCCATTTTGCCATAGAAGCTGACACCAAAATCAGAAATCATGCAGCGAAAACAAAGAGAAAGAAAGGTCATTAATTGAAAAACCCCCTTTTAAAAAAAAAATATTCTACCACTATTAACCCAGCTGCAAATTGCTGTGCCTCTCAAACATTTGCTTTTCCAATGTAAGCACCATTGCTACAGCTGTATGCTCAATAAGATATTTCCACCTGAAACAGGAGGTGTCATGAAATTCATTACTTGCTGGCTTCATCTATTCTATTCAGACTAGTCTACATCTATTCTATTAGGACTATGAGGCACAATCCTGCTTCTGCCAGCGGCACATAGAGGACAAAGTGGCTCCATGTATGCATCACCATACTGGGAATGGCTGAGAACAGCCATTGGTATTGAAGCCAACCCCCCAAAATGAGTGCAAATAGGGAGCTCACCCTCCCCCCCAATGTGCCACAGTCATGTCTAATACAGAAGGCATATTGGAAGCCCTGTGCCACCTTCACTCGCTGTGCCCAGGTTGTTTAGCTCTGTAGTGTGTGTTTGCACAGTCACAACCGAGTGCCCCCAGTGCCAGGCTTAAACCCATGCTAAGAAGGTAAGATAAACTCCCATTGCAGACTGATGGTCCAGAGGCAGTGGGGAGCACATGTTCACTTGTTATGTGCCATGGAGTGATGGAGGGTGTTGACAGTCATAGGCCAGCCTACTAACTTATGATATTATGTGACCCAATATCATTGGTCTGCAGCCACACGGGTTGTAGGATGCACTGGATCTGAGTCTAATGGATCATGTGTCTGGTGAGACCACATTAGTGATTGGTGTGGAGAAATTGCCTATTGGTGCAGATGAGGATCAGTTCACCCCACCACATGGGTCATGATGACACTGTGGGTGGGCCCAATGTCCCCCAGATTTTGGCTTCTAGCATGAGAACAAGCCTCTGTTGGCACATGCCTATGATTCCTGCCACATAGAAAGTGGCAGAATTGTGGCACATATCTTTCCAACAGACCATCTTGCTTGTCATGCCTTTCATGTTCCATACTATTCCTTTTGTATATATTTTTTTAAATGAAATGTTTCTTTCTGTGTTAAAAACTTGTATCCCAATACATTAGAATAGATTTTAATTTCTTTAACAGAGTTTTACTTTGTTTGGGATGGGTTGTTCTTATGTCAAGACAAACCCAAGTAATCAAGTTTTTTTTAACATAAATTTTATTTATAGTTTTCAATATTACAGTTTCCAAAACCAAATTGACATTAAAATAAACATTTCCCCTGTTCACATCTTTCTTTATAATAAAACAATAATTTAGTACTTTCCTTCTTTCCCTTCCCTGGTTCCTTTAATTTCCCCACCTATCCTGAATATTCTTATATGTCCATTTAATTCTCATTCCCCTTTATTATTTCTTTGTTATACTGTTATACTGTTGAATTTACCTTAATCCTGCTAACGTTTTCACATGTTTACAGTTATTTTCCAAATACTCCACAAATCTTTTCCATTCCTCTTTATATACTTGATCTTCTTGTTCCCTTATTTTACTTGTTAGATGCTATCTTGCGAAACAACTCACTGACAGCCTACCTTTTTGAGATATGTGCCATACAAATCAAATTAAATAAAAACAAACAAACAAACAGATAATGCTGCTTTCCAGTGCACACTCAAGCTTATATAAGGGAACAGACATCAGCTTAAAAAATGAGAGGCTAGAGTGTGGGGCTCCATCCCACGGCCAGACCCCCTGTTTCCCTGCTCCAGTCCAGGAGTACCAGAAGTGCCAGCTTCTTGTGCCACAGGTTGGCCCTTGTACAATAAACTGTCAACAAGCATTTGAAATGTTTGCACACCCTCCCTCTTCATTCTGGATTGAAACTGACCTGAGTGACAATCTACAGGACTGTGTCATCTTGATGTTCTTAATGCTACATAACTGACCATGACCCGTGACCATACTGCCCATCTGGTTAGCCTAGACCAGATACTTGACCCAAGCTGAACAGAACGGGCTAGATGTGAAAGTACCTGAAATGTTTGCTGACAGTTTATACTATGTCAACAGACTGCTTAGGGCCTTTCATTTTAAGCTTTTGTGTTTTGCCAGGCAATGTTGTGACACATTCAGCGTCTTGTCCAATTTAAGCTTGTCATCTGTGAATGCCTCACTGCTTGTTTTCTTTTAAGAACATAGAATCATTGATTGCTGGTAATAACTAGACACAGAGTCAGTATGTTCATTGCACAGGCACAGCAATATGAGTCAGAAAAAGAGGTAGCTATTGCTGAAATTTGTCACTGACTCACTATCTTAACATAGGAAATTCACAGAATTTGCCATCACATACACAAGTGACAAGAACTGTATGGGTATTTCTGGTGAGACTTCAGACTTATTTGGCTAGTGCACCCACATAATTCATCCCAACATCCATGTTATTATTTTTTGAAAATTGCTCCTTGAATAATCTATTCAAATTCCATGAGTCTTCATTGACACTCCTGAAATATGCACTCCTGGGGGTGGGGAATGCAATTGCCATGTTGCTTGGCCCCTCTATAAAACTAGGTAACCAATTAGGAATGGGCAAATTGTCTCAGCACAACTGATCCAATTTCCAGATGGGGATGTATTCAAGTATCTTCTGTCCTTTTCATGTGTATATATTTTTAGGCTAATCATGGGCAAATCCTATAAAAGCCATGTGGAAAAACTGTCATAAATTTATTTCTTTTAAAATTCTTTTTCTTTATGAGGTGGACTGAGGGCTACTTCCCTGCCCCCTCCACTTCCTTTGTCAGTGTAAAGATGCTTAGAGCTGCTTCAAAATGCAATGCCTTTTAAAATGGCAAAGGAAGCAGCTGTACATTGCTTCCTGTGTGAACAAAAATACATTGGGACAGCAGCTATCTCCCCACCCCTGTACAATTGGACATAGCAGGACATTGTACCTGGTGTGGCAGAAGTGCTGCACTTCGAAGCTGCTCTGAGCAGCTTAACACTTAAAAAGCAAGGAAAGGGAGGAGGCAACCCCAGGACCACCTTATACGTGTAATGGCTGAACCAGTCATACATCTTCAAACTGATCTGCATTTCATTTTGAATACTGGTTGAACAATAGGTATGAGGGGACATTGCACCAAACTGTGGGCTGAACCAAAAGCACCCACCGTCCCTCCCGCCAATGGCAACCAGAACAGGCATGCTAGTCTGGGCTACAAAGAGCCATTGTAACATCTGAGTGATGCCAATGACATTGAGAGGGCAGGGGTTGGGCAGAAAAGAATAGAGAAAGATGTGATAATGAAAAGAACAGTAGATGAGATTGATACAGGGGAAGGTTTATACTTAGGCAAACACTTCTAAATTAAATGTTCACAGATGTGTGGAGATAAAACAATCCCTTTCCCCTTTCTCCTCTACCCACTCTTCCTCATCCACTGCAGTCACATACAAGCAGCTCCAGCTCCAACTGCTTCTCTCTCATCATTGGCACTTCCAACATTTATTTCTCCTCCTCCTTTTTCCTCCAATCATTGAAGCACAGCTGGGGAGGAAAGTGTGACCTTTTCTCCCTCAGCTGTGCCCCCCCACACCACAAGCTAAGCTTGGAGCTAAGTACAGCAATGGAGGCTTCACCCACAAACTTTGTGGGCTGCTCAAAAACTTGATTCTGAGTCTTCATAGGTCCAATATCCTGCCACTTCAGATGGGCAAATCCAATTTCATTTCTTATGGTGAATTCCATATATGTCAATCCCTTTTTTAGTCTCTTTCATACCCTTCTTCCATACATTGCTTAACTCATTCAGATTTAGACTTGGCTCATATATGCACAGAGTCCTAAACTCTCCTCTCTCTTTCTTTTTTACTCCGAAAAGAAATAATTGCTGTTTTGGGTTTCTTGGAGAAGGAGAGCAAACAAGTGAGAGACTGGGACTTTTATGACCCACCTAGTAATACAGCAACAATTTTCAGAAGGCATTTAATTATGTAGCCCTAATAACCATTGGTCCTCGTTATCATGTGGAATATGTTCTAACCTAGCTGAAGGCTGTGTGAAGGCAGAAAGTGTCACATCAAACCCAGTCACATCAGGCTTTCGTTTTTGTTTTTTGTTTTGGATACAATACTAGACCCAGGGGACTGATCAGTTTAGAAAGAGAAACTAAAATGCCTTGGGCAAAAATAAAATGTAATGCTGAGAAACACTAATTCTTTCTCAGGTGGAGAAAGTCAACAAGGCATCCACTCCATCATAATTCATGCCCCATCTCATGCCAAGTGTGGCTATTGCAGCCTTAGGGATTTGTTGTCGTTTGCCCTTAAGACAGAAAATTCTTGCCAGAATGGGATAGTGGGAAAGGAACAATAATGCCTACGTGGAGACTGAGCTTTCATTCTCTGAGTTGTTTAGCGCTATGTTTTAGCTGCATCAAACATCATGATTCCATCCCAACCCAGTCATTAAAGGAATTGCATGTGCTACCTTTGATACCTAACAGTATCAAACAGTAGAAGAAACTGCAGAGACCTACAGCACATAAAATGCATATCATGTTGCATGTACTATGACCTATCAAAGAAGTTCCATTTGAGCAGTGAAATGTATAGTGTTCTATAGATACACACACATATACATGCCCTGCCCTTCCTCTTTTCCTTTCCTGCCTTCATTCTTTCTTTTCCTCGCCAACACCGCAATCAACAGTTAAATTGATCTGACACTTCATCTGTCCAGAAGAGTCCCTGGTGAGAGGGTATAGGTGGGGGTTTGTGGAGTGTGTTGAGGAGAGGAGGGGGTAAAAGGTTCAAAAGTAAAGTCATCAAAAATAATGAGGCTGTTCCGCCCAGCTCCCACTGAAGCAAAGGAGCAAAGTACCCTTTCAAATTGGGTGTCCCAGCACCACAGCTGAAATAACCGGTCATAGAGAGCTGCAAGCAAATTGCTTTGACAAGGCTGTTACTGTTGTATGAGTTCAAGGGTTTGAGACACTAGGTCAGCGGCTGCCAATCAAGCGGACAGAAAAAGCCGCTCGTTGAACCTGTGATTTCTACCTAGGCCGCAATTATCCCAGACTATTTCTGTACCTCAGCAGCGCCTCTGATTAAACCTGCCTCCCTTTTACATCTCTTTCACAGTGCGATTCACACACTAATTAGTTGCCTGCTCTCCACTGAGATGTCAGACCCTCAGTCAATTTATCTCTATTTCAGCCTGTTCAGAGTGACTTCCCCAGTTATCAAAATTTAATCATGCCTTCAAAAATGTTGAAAAGTGGTCATTAGAGGCAAAAGGCCACAGGATACAATATTCATTTTTCTCTATCTTCCAGTCATCCAGCTGGCATCTATAATGGATATCCTGGGGGCTGTGAGAACACGTTGATTTATGCAACCTCGCTCTTGCTCTCACTGTGGTGCACCAGGCTGCTTTAAAGAACAGGTTTTAACAAGGTCTGAGGTGGGAGGACATTAATCATGGTAGCATTGTATGTGGAAAAGGGTGCTGTGTAGTCAGAAGAACCCCCTGCAGCAGGGCAGTTAGATTTTTTTCCTAAAGAAAAAAAACACCTTCTCAGTGATAAAGAAGAGTTTGACAATTGATTAGACCTTTCTGTAACCTTGCAGTCCTGTGAAATGATGAGAGAGGGAGGGATGGGGTGGGGGCTGGAGAGAGAGAAAGAGAAAGACAGAAGCAGGGGGGAGAGAGAGAGAATGAGGCTCATACTGACAGTTTTAAATGTGCAATAACTTTATGGTTCTTGACTGAAACGGGCTATCAAAATCAGTCCCAACTCAATACAGGCTAAAAAAGAAGATCATTCTCAGTATAAGAGCCCTTTCAACTGCACATGTCAGAGCCAATCACAAGGAGCGGCAGCCTGCAGTGCCTTCCCTTGAAAACTACAGGCTGCATCAGGAAACCTTAATATAAATCTCATCTGATAAGGAGTGACTAAGTTACAATGCAGGATTCATCCAAATCAACTGCAAGGAATTGATTTTCTTCCTGGCAATGTGGGTTTTAGATTATGTTATTCCTACGGCATTAAGTGTTCTGTTAATTTAAAGGAATGTATTATCTGAGCCAGGTTGCAATAGTGTACCTAATAAACATGGCGAGTGTGCAAATCAGGTGCATATTTATTGTTTTATTGACTGCAAAGTGTACTTAAACATACAAATCATGTTGGCAAGTTAATAATCAGTTTTGCTTACAAAATGAAAGCAGGTTGAATGTTTTGAATTGTGCCTCATGCAGGCTGCAGGCAGGGCCCTTGACACAAGGAGTAAGTGCACATGTTATAACTCACTATGTGGATGACACCAAATACAGACTCACCCAAATTGGTGCTACATCCCATAGACATAATGTCTACAGTGGCATATCTCATGGATTGCCTCAATAGTATCAAATTCACACACATCCAGAAATTCCACAAAACCCAGCCAGAACATGCTGACACACACAAGGACAGAATCCAAGTTGTAAAGCACTCCAGATGACCCAGCTTTGGTCAGACTTGCTCCAGGTTAGGAGTGGGCTGGCAAAGTGTCCTGGGTTGGGGTCTTCCCAGCTGCCCCAGCAGTGAATTTTGCTGGCGGCAGTGACAGAGGCTGGGAAGCTGCCTGCCATAAGAACACCACAGTGTTGTGAAGTGATGCTGTGTCAGGTACATCAGGGACTTGTGGGGAAATCCTAGCCATTGACACCATAACCCCATAGTCAAGTGGCCAGATGAGCAAGAGAGCCAGACAGCAACGCCAGTGGATCCTTCCAGGGTGCTTATGTCTCAACAGAGGATGGTGCCTGCTGCTGCAAGCCCTGAGCCATGGTGAAGTACTCACGCACAATGTGGAATCCATTACAGTGATACCTTGGCTTACGAACTTAATCTGTTCAGGAAGTCCATTCTTAAACCAAAACCATTATTAAACCGAGGTGCACTTTCCCTAATGAGGCCTCCCGCTGACGGTGCCTTTGCACCATTCAGATTCTGTTCTTAGACCGAGGTAAAGTTCACAAACCGGGACACTACTTCCAGTTTTGCGGAGTTTGTAAACTGAATAGTTCGTAAACAGGGTTGTTCTTAAACCGAGGTACCACTGTACAGGCTCCTCCCAAAACAACTGTTTTCTTGCTCTTTTAATTCTCAGCTTCGTTCACTGCTACAATAGGTAATAGCCACTTTGCACGCAACATGCAAACCCATGTTGAATTTTCCTTACTAAGCTTTTGCCTTGTTTCCATTCTGGTGTGCTAAGGAAGATCACTCAATACCGTGTCCCAGTGTTACTAAGTGTATTGGAGTTAGCTCTGTATGTTATGTTGAACCTTTTATCCTAGGGCTGTGTGAGAATTTCCCTGCCCTCATTGAGGTGGTGTCAGAGCAAATCCATGCAAACATTTTGAGGTGTGGGCTATGGGATGAGTCAACATTGCTTAAAATTCTGCTCCCTTTTAGCTGTATAGCAAAGTTGTGTGATTGTTTCACCATGTGTTCAAACTTTGTAAGATCAAGTTTCTCAATAACCAAGATAAAACACTGTTCTCAAACTAGCTAATGCACAGAAGGGAGTGGGATCAAGGCTGCTGTCCATAGAGGAAGAGCATGAGAAGACCGCTCCCCTTCCCAGGGGGGCGGAGTTGCAGGCAGGCCACAAGTGTTTGGTGGGGGGCATGGCGATGCCGCTCACGTCATTGGGAGTCCCGGCCACGTCACGCCCCATGGCCGACCAATCAGGTTGACCGGGGGCATGGCTTACTCGAATCAAACCTGCCGGGGCTCAGTCTCCTTTTCTCCTCCTGCGTCAGATCTAGCAATTTGCTTGAGTGGCGGTTAGGCATTGGTAAACCTGGTTTGTGGCAGGGAAGGCTGTGGCCTTCACCTGCTCCTCCTCTTTAAGGGTATTCCGTTAAAGGGATCCAGGGTGTGTGGATCCTTCCGAAGCTCAGGTATGGGCTAGGGCCATGCCATGACCCTATCGGGGACCCTGGGGGAGCTTGCAATTGATGTACATCAATAGGGCTCCCCCTACTGGTGGTTGACCCTTATGAGACTACCTGTGTGATGGGCAGGAGTCAGGTATAGTCGGTTCAGTTCCGATGCCTAAGCCAATACCGCTCATATCTGTAACCAATAAAGTTGTGGTCTAATTTATCCCATTAACCCAAAATATTGGTGTCCGTGTGTTTCATCATCTAAGTAATGGGGATGGACTCGGGACCTCGCCATGCAATAAAGATTAGAATTAATCTTGTGGTAGCAGAGTTGTGGAGAAACATTCTGGACTTTTGAAGGTTCTGTCAATCTCAGACTGGAGCATTCAGTTACTATATTGTATGTATGGTGACGTTGGTGACTTTGAAGAAAATGTATCTCCCCACCCCTCTTTCCTTCTTCCTGAAATGTCCCAGGAAAGTGAGTGTTTTGTAGGACTGAACTGAATCTCCTTCCTGTTCATGGGGTGGATTTTCTCTTCCTGGAAAAAGTGGAGGAGAAGACTAATGCTAGCCTTTTTGAAAGAAAGTTAGCCCTAATGTTGTTGCTGGCAAAGCATCTCTGTGGGAAGGCCTCCCATACTCCTGAACTGATGCACAGAAGTCTGAGATGTTGCATTTGTAGGTGGCTGCAAGTTTCCCTGTTTTATTGCTACCAATTAAGCCAACTGTTTATTTGTTAGGTATGTGTCAGTGCAATTGCTAGAACCCACAGAGACTGCTAACACTGAAATGCCTTCAGCACTTACTTCCAACCCTGATCATACCTTTACACTACTGATTTGTAAACTCTTTACACATTACCATATTTTTCCGTGTACAGTGGAACCTCGTTTTATGTACCACCCTCCTTATGATTGCTTCGGGTTACAAGCTCCGCTAACCCAGAAGTAGATGCCCCTTGTTGTGAATTTTGCCCTGGGATGCGAGCGGAAGTCACGCGCTGGCGGCACGCTGGCGGCAGCAGGAGGAGGCGCCATTAGCGAAAGCGTGCCTCATGTTCAGAACGGTTTCGGGTTACGAATGGACCTCCAGAATGGATTAAGTTCATAACCGGAGGTATCACTGTATAAGACTAGGGTTTTTTAACCAAAAAGTTTAAAATTGGGGCTCGTCTTATACACGGGTAGTGCTGAGGGAGTGTTTTTATTAATTTGGAGTCCCCCCAAAATAGGGGGTTTCTTATACATGGAAAAATACAGTGCTATGTTTAAATCAAGTAAGCCAACCACTACCCTTTCCATGAAAAGTTCACAGACGTTCTCCCATCTCAGTTTATTGGGGCACTTTCCCTTTGCCCTCTCAAATTGCTGGAAAAAGTATTTTAACTTCATTTAACCTAGTATTTTAACCTCAGGGGACACTTCTTTCCTAAATTAATCCACCACCTCCTGGATAGTAACTTTTAATTGTTAGAGGCTTGAGCAGTTTTATTTCTTCCGTTGTCCTTCATTTCCCTTTTCCTCACAGCTGACACCAAAATATCCATGTCACTCAACCTGTTCTCCATTCCCCACTTTTTAATTCACACCTTCATATTATGTCACAACACCCCTCAGCCACAGACTAAATTGACTCACATTATTTAGCATTCTTTGGTTTACTTCATACTCTTTTTCTTTTGGTATCAGGACAAAAGTAAGAACTGCTCCCAGAAAAGAATGGAGAAATCCTAGATTTTTGAATAATATATATCCATCCCCCCAATCCAAGAAAAGGTTTGAACCTCAATGAATCCAGAAGTTCCCTTGCCAGACAATGAGATGAGTCACACTAGAATTTCTTACTTCTGTGCCATAAAGATTCATTGCTAGTCATATAGGCTCACAGGCCCATGTTGGATCATTTTGGATTTTATAAAATTTTCTTTAAATTTTCCAATTCCTATACTTTAGCATAAAGTCACCTGGGTATACAGAAACTATTCCCTTATTTTTATTTATGCTGCAGGCATAAAATAGGGATATTGAAAACAGATATTCAGTTTGAAGTGAAAGCAAATAATACCTTGGTACCAAATTATATCTATTGGTAATTATTATGTATCCCTTGAAATACAAGGCAATATTGAAGGCTATAATTTTCATCAAGACCCATCCACATATTTGGGAGTATTGAACAGCTCCTAAAGTCAAGGAGGAACAATCAACCAAACAACCCACAAAATGAAACTCATATTTTTCTTTCTTTTCCATGTGTGTTCTTGCTCATATTCACAATTATAAAGAGATTTTCAGTTAAAATATCGCACAGCTGTAAGATACCACAGGTTTGAAAGCATTCCTTGAATGTCTCTCTTTCTCTCCCCCCCCCCCCCCCGTATGTCATATAATGAAAAAGAGTCAAAGAAACATATAATATTGTTGAAATGTGCAGAACACTGTAGGGGCAAAAGAAGTGTGCGACTGAATAGGCCCTGTCTCTGATGTGGTTCTGAAGGAATGATCATAGAAATGACTCCAGCTCCATTAAACTGCAGGGAGTGTCAGCACTGATTTCTAGTGGGGAGGGGAGTGGAATCCAGAGAACACCAAGCATGTGTAGAAAGCACTTTGGCATGTGCAGGGGGGAGCCACAGATTTTCCTTGTACATAAAGCCTCTGTACAATAATCCATAAAGAGTCCAGGCAACCCTCCTTAGAGATGTAAAGGAATGCAGCTGAAAAGGGACAAGAAAAAGCGTAATGCACTAAACACCACTCATGGTTCTTTGAATCCCAGCCATGTGCTTCAGAGGGGTATTCCGCAAAACCAATCCACTACATTAAAGCTAATGCAAAATTCAAAATCAAAATTGTTATCTTTCAAATAATAAATACAGACTAGGAGATTGTGGTTGTAAGTGAGTTGAGAGTAGCAACACCATTAGGCCTAAAGCCATCCAAGCTATGAACCTCATAAATGTATGATTCCAGAACATATTCAAAGTATCCAGTGGAGTTGACTGAATTTTTTGATGAAGATGAAAGCCAGACTCAAGAAAGTATTTGGAGATAATTCAGTGATGTATTTAAGGGAGATGGACAGCTAAGTGGAGCTTATAAAACAGAGATTGACACAAAGTGTGAAGCTGGTTAAATTAGCTAACAGGAAAGTACCAGTAGCTTTATAACAGCCTCTGAAAGCAGTGTTTCAAAGTTTACAAAGGCAGGAAATTTTACTACCAGTAGAAAAGAACGGACTAGATAAACAGTCTGGTGGTGATCAGAAAACTATTGGGGAAACTCAGAAAGTGCACAGATTCAAAACTCTTAAATAAAACAGTGAAAAGAAGCCACTTTCCCTTACCTACAACTATTGAATATCTATCAAAAGCAACATTCTTTGCCATCGGCATAAAAAATGGATTCTGGAATATTAAGCAAGGTGAACAATCCATTTTCTTTTCCTTTTTTACATTTGCCACACTCTTCGGGAGAAACTGCTGACTAAAAATGGCAATATTGGTCCTGGCTCTGAGATATTTCAAAATAGGCTAACACAAGGCTTGGAGGTCCTCACAAACCACAGTTTCTCGTGATGTCCAAAGGAGGGGAACGGTGGTTTGTTTAAACTATGGTTCATGAGAACAAGCCAGCTTCCAACTGTTTCAGATCCTCACTTGTTCTCAAACACAGTTCAAGCACAGTCCCCCAAGTTCAGAAATGGCATGCAAAAGAGGGGGTGAAAAGCATGTAAGCCTTTGCCTTGCTACTGCTGTTTTTCATAGTGGGAAATCAGGGTTTCCCATTATGTCTGAACTGGAAGTAAGGCCTATTGGTTTCAACTTCCACATAAGGCTGCTATGGACTGGAACCATTCTCAAAGGTTACAGAATAATGCACACTGCCCTGACAACTGTCTTCCTAGGAGGAAGGATGGCTTTGCCTTTTACTAGATTAGCTATCCAGAGGTATTTAAGGATCAAGTTGTATCTCTGAAAATTCTGGACCCCGCACCCCAGCAATAAAAGAATGTACAGCAAAATACAGCTCTATCTGGGGAATAAAAAACAGACATACTGAGGGCATGAAATCAAATGGATCACTGCCTTGCTGTGGAGAAGGGGCTTGAATAACTCAGAGAAGCTATGAGCTATGCAGTGTAGGGCCACCCAAGATGGACAGGTCATAGTGGAGAGTTTTGACCAAACATGATCCACCTGGAGCAGGAACCGGCAAGTCACTCCAGTATCCCTGCCAAGAAAACCCCATGGACAAAGACAACAGGCATATAAAAGTTATGAGGCAGTGGAAGACCGGAATGCCTGGCATGCTCTGGTCCACGGGGTCACGAAGAGTCGGACACGACTAAACAACAAACAAATAAATATATTCTTTTAGCATATTACATATTTCTAAAGGAATAGGAAGATGCTTTTCAAGAGTGTTTAATTTATTTTCTTACATTTATCTCCTGCCATGCCTCAACCATGGAGCCCAAGATGGCATACATGGGATTCCCAGATGGTCACTATCCAAGCCCTGCCAAGAAACAACCGTGCTTAGCTTCAACAATATGGTGGCCCTATGTGCCTTTAGACCATATCTGTATAATCATACTTCCAATTTTATATTATTGATACAAAAAAAGGCAAGGATAAACAAGAGCAATTCTTATCCGGGAGTACAACTCCAGAAGAACATAAATATGATCTGTTATTACCAGTAAAAGGATACCTTTCAGGGTAGATAAAATAAGCCACGTGTTCTAAGGTAACCCCCATCTAACAAAATTATGACCTTGCTATATTTATACACATGGGTGCAGTTTTCATGCACTATTATAGTCCCATATTATATATCTTTAAATCATGCTGCGAAAGTTTCTGCCTTCCCCAAATGCCTCCTCTAATTTAGGATGAACAACTGCTCTCATAAAGAAAAACTGCTGCTGCTGCTGTTTATTGGACTGAGAAAGGTCTCGCTGACTAATGTCCCAGGATTAAATGAATGTGGAATAATAAGAGCTGATTTATTTGTGCTCTGGTAGGATAAAGCTGCCACTGATTTTACAAGAAACTATTCATCTGAGGGCTACTATAGCTAGTAAATTGTGGCTGTTGCTGAAAATAGTCTCTAGGCCTTCGTGTAATCTATGGGGTAGCTGTATCATAATAAAGCCATTGTGGGTGTTTGGTGTGTTTAAAAGGCCCCGCTTTTATTCCTGCCCTGTGGAATTCTAAAAATTAACCTAAGGTTTCTCCTGGAAATTCTGATGGCTTCTGCTCTCAACCTACAATTTTACATCAGGAAACAAAAAAACAAAAACAAAAAAATAGCTGTTGATAAAATAGAGCTGAGGATATATGAGGCCTGAGGCTTGTTTTTGTTTTGTTTTTATTCCCCCTAGAGGAAAAATGCCCATCGCTCAGTGATATAGCACTGTGGAATGCACCCAGAGGTCCCCAGGCCTATTCCCAGGCCTCTCCAGTTGAAACAATCTAATATTTACACCGGTAGCCAGAGGTAACAAGCAGTTCCATGCAAGAAAGTGAGCACTGCAGGTTGGAGGATGATGGTGACAGATGACAGATGGAGCTCTCTTTCTCTCTTCTGCATCCAGAAACTATGAGGGCTTCCAGAGGCAGGAAGGCACTCATCTGTGTTGAGCACTGAAATTCAGCAGCTTTCTCGTTCTCTTCTGCCAGCCTCTAGCAGGCTAGTAACTTTTGTGAGCTTATTTACAAGGCTAAGTTAAAGGTTCACAGGCCACGGGGCTTGGACAGCTGCTCCCAGTAAGAGTAGACTTTGGGCTGGGTGTCTTTTGTATAATGCAGCTTCATGTGGATCTAGTACTGCACCACACACAGGAATTCTCAATCTTTATTTATTAATGTCTTCAGCACTATCATAGATAACCCTAAACTTTTGGAAAGGCTTAGTCTAGGCTGGAGTGGGGTGTTGCTTGCTTGTTGCTGAGCTAGTCCATCTTGCCATATGAACGAACACAAGAAGGTGGTTTCATGGGAACTGGGTAACTCAGTTATCTCTTCTTGCCAACTACTGCTACTGTTTGCCAACTATTTAGAAGTTTAGTTGAACCATATTTTGAATGTTTTCCTGTTATGGTATCTGTCTTATCCCTAGTTTCTGGATAACTACTTACCTACCTAGATAAAGGCTAAGCAGATATGGCCATAGGGACTATTAACCCATTTGTTCTGGAAAGGGCATTTAATTGTCATATTGATACATTCCATGCAGATAGGGTACAAGTCCAAGGCATGGTCTCTGACTTCAGATTCCTCCTTCCTCTCACCAGTGACTCTGGGCCATGGTAGAGGGAAAAGAATCTATGTGAAGAAACACTAAAGGGGGGTTCACATACCATTTACTGTGGTTCCAGCATGCTCCCACCCTAGGTTTTTAAAGCCAGATTTGACATGACATTAGCCACAATCCACCTGTACCCGGTTGATTTTAGAGAAATACTTTTCTTTGTGTACTTTTCCTTAAACTAGTTTCCATGTGATCCAAAAATGGAAGCCACCATTCAGCTGTAGCGCAAACAGTTCAACTAATGTCGTATACAGATGGAAGCTTCGGCAACTTGGGGAAAGAAATAATTGAGTGAAAACATCCCACCTCTGCTCTGATAGGAACAGTAGCAGGAGAAAGCCGCTTGCAAATGCAGAGCGGGAGGTATCTCACAGTGCTTCAAGCCACTAGCTTGAATACCACCACAGTATATTATCATATAGAAGAACAGGTGAACAGTGTGAACAGAACAAGGCACATGCTGAGTGTTCTTCAAGGTGCACTTCTCACAGCACAGGAAGCACATGGGGGGGTTTTTGCACAGGAAATGATCTCCATGAAGCAAATGTGTGATGTGTGAAGCAGTCCTGGTGACAACATCAATAGGCAATTTAATATACCAAATAAGTAACTGCTGGTGAATCTTATCCATGAAATGCATTGCACTTCACTCTATGTTTTGTGGTGTTTTTTTGTTTTTGCTGTTCTTAAATGAAAGGCTATTACCCTTTTATTTTTATATAATGTTTTATAATTGAGTTCTCTGGCTTGCAGGTTCAGGAGCCCCATCTCCAATTTTAGCTATAGTCAGTCTCTTCTAGACATTATAAACATTTCTTGTAGTGTTCATTTAATGGATTCAGAGAGGAGTCCCACCGGGAAGGCCTATTGTCAAAATAATACCACAGCTTTAAGTTCCTATTAAAGACTGTGTGAACCAGGCAGTCAGATTGCTACATCACTGATAATTGTTGGAAACTTACCAAAGCCACTGAGATATCCAGGTCTTCACACTCTTGAGGCATAAAAGAAAGATTAAACTGCAAGAAACCAGTATTTTTCTGGGGCTGTTAGGCAAGCATTAAAAAAAGAACCTTACCACTCCACCTGTTTCCATACATTTTCCAAAATGTTTTACATAAACTCCTCAAATAGCTAGATATACCTATGACTAATCATCACAAAAAGGGATTAAACAGAGCAAAAAAAGGGATGTTTGTTAGTCTGAGAAAGTATACCTACATCTTTCCTTTATTAGTGGTGGAAAACTCCAAATTGGTGGGAGGAAATTCATCACATGGGAGCTTTGCTTATAAGCTAGCAGTATTTAGTGATTTTGTTGTGGCTGTGGCAGGGAAGGGTTTGAAAAAGTCCTCATCCTGATCCCACCCCGTCTCCTATCTAGAGCTGGGGGAATTGCAGAATTTGGTGCATTTTTCATCATGTCAAGTCTGGCCCTAAATAATCAAGAGGTTAGTTTCTAAACCAAAAAAGGTGATAGGTTTCAAGTAGGCAAGTTATGCAGAAGACTTGACACTTCTAAGTAATTGCAGGGGCTGGCTGTGATTACTCAGTGAGGAAGGAAGGACGCTTTGCACATGCTCAGAGATATAATTTGCTTTCTTACATCATGCTCTTAAGCAGGCTTTGAAAGGAAAAGTGTGCAGACCCCTCAACATATCATGCAAGTTCTCCAAAGGAGAAATATAACGGAAGCAGAACAAGGAATTGTCACCTGTTAGCTAAGCGGTGGATAGAAAAACCATCTGCTTTTCAGAGACTGGGAGCATTTATTTGTGAAAACTAGGTAACTTGTCGCGCAGCGGTAAATTAATCAAGCAGAGTCGTCTTCATGAACAGAATAAAACTTTACTGAAGAAAATAAACTTGTTCATAAACAGCATAGTTAAAGAGCATACACAGGAATGCTCATAGCAGCTGTCTTAGTCTTCACAGAGGCACAGATCTTAATTACTGATTAACTGGGGTCTGCAACAACGCACTCGCATACTGAGCTGAGACTGACTCAGAGAGAGACTCTACATTACAGACTGAGGCCCAGAGAGAAAATGGCTACTTTTTATAGGGAACCCAAGATGAGTGACGAGTCACAGGGACTTGGCAGTTTGCTGCTAGCAGTTACAGCTAGCAGGCTTGACATGACTGTGTAGGCCTTGGAGGCCTCACTGCCTTACTGCTTCTGCCCTTTGCCTCACGACATAACTGTTCTGCTTGCGCCCCCCCCCCCTCCAAGCTGCTATTTGCCCTGAGACCCTGGATACGGGACACATACATAAAGTTGGCTGAAGAAAGGAAGGTTGAAGGAGCTAGCGCATCCCCAGGCCTGGGGCCCATTCTGGCCCTCAATACCCTTCCTAGAGCCTATCCCACACTGTCCCGTTCCTAGGGCTTCATTTCATTTCCACTGGATGGGATGTGTACATAGACGACTACATAAAGATCAGAGTCATATCCATGAAGTCACTGACATGCAACTCCTGGAAAATTGCCCACAGGGGAATGCAGCCCTCGAGCTGAAAAAGATTACCCACACACGAAGAACCACCGAGGAAGGAAAATTCAAACATGCATATTTTAATTTCTTGAGAGCCATGTGGTTTGAGGCTAAGTTGCTACTCAATAAACTACTAAGGGTGCATTGTTGCCTGAATCCACCCTCAGAGATATTCAAATAAAGGAGTAATCCTTTTCTAGGATTGGCCTTCCTCAGAGGCAACTTATGGAATGATCGAAACTAAATGGCCTCCCCTGCCGTTTATTAGCCCCTGGTACAGAGTTTATATACTGTAGGCTGCCAAACATTCATTTTTCTCATCACTTTCACTGATTTTTTCAAGGATATCTGTATGGATTAATGGAAGCGCTTTTATATGTGAACAAAAAGGACAGATGCTCACATTAATGCTTTTGTGTAAATCTGGTAATGCTTACACAGGTAATGGAAGCATATTCCATTCAGATTGGCTGGAACCACTTCTATTCATTTTCTTTTACAATGTCTGTGTACTAAAGAGAACCCTTCCTGGATTCAAGCAGACCACATTATACTTTTAATGATAAATTACTGGTGCTTTTCTTCACAGCTGTATGCCCTTTCTCCAAACAAATAAACAAAGCAAAAAGCTGTAAATAATAAAACTTAGAATGTCCCACCATTTTAACTTTGTTGTTATGTTGATAACCATTTTCAATTTAAAAATATGAGCTTAAAAGACACATAACTACACATTTTGTAGTTTATAATTAATGGGAACATTCCTTTAGACTCAAAAACTAAAAATATTCATTTTGCAACCTAGAGAGATTAAGGTTACAAATGCTGATGGGAGATACAGACAAAATCTTACTGCTACCCTCCTGCAGAGGTTGATGATAGCCGCTTCGTACAATCCTAGGGAAATGACCAGAACACAAGCAAAGTATTTCTGAACTAACTAAACGCACACTCTGTAAGCCTTTTAGATGTTCTTGAAATATCTGATGAAATTTTCTCCCCTTGCACAATAGGCTTTTGTAGAATTTCTTATTAGTGAGGGCCTGGAGCCTGCCTGCATTAAACATTAATCCTTCGCATAATGAAACTGTGAGAATGGATTTCTATGAAATTTCACACATTTGTTAGTCTGGTAAGGAAGATGTTCATTTTCATGTCTGGCTCTCCAAGGTTTTCCAACTTAAGATAAAAATACCTTTAAAATCTTGACTAGATGCTCCATAAGGGGAAGCATTCATCTGTGGGTCTCAATGCTTCAGCTATGAAGTGCTGAAAATAAAACACTATATCCAGAAAATGTTAGCATTTGAGAGCTCCATATTTCTTGTGTAGACATATTGAGCTTTATGCTGGTGAAAAGGGACTGTGCATGAATACAATCCAGCCAAAGTTAAGCATGTTTAAGTCCTGTTGATTGCAATAGGAGAGTTAACTGCGTACTTAAGACTCTCTTGTTGAAATCAATGGGTCTTATAAGCACCAACTGGATTGTGCCTAATGTTTGGGAAATTCTCATTAAGCTCCTTTCATTAGGCACATTTGGGGAAAGACACAGGGCTTGGGGGTCAGGCCTGAACCCCCATTACTGTTGCTCTTTAGGGAGCTGTGAATATGGCAGCTTTAGTTCCATCAAGCAATTGGGATGTGGTTGGGATGAGAGCCAGTGTGGTGTAATGGTTAAGAGCGGTAGTCTCGTAATCTGGGGAACCGGGTTCGCGTCTCCGCTCCTCCACATGCAGCTGCTGGGGGACCTTGGGCCAGTCACACTTCTCTGAAGTCTCTCAGCCCCACTCATGTCACAGACTGTTTGTTGTGGGGGAGAAAGGGAAAGGAGAATGTTAGCCGCTTTGAGACTCCTTAAAGGGAGTGAAAGGCGGGATATCAAATCCAAACTCTTCTTCCAAACTCTTCTTCTTCCTTGGTGTTAAGATTCCGGCTCCCTTGCTTGCTCAGCCAGTGCTAGCCAGGCTCAATGAAAGGTGGCTTCCAGGCATAGAACCGACTGGTTGTTCCCAAGTTAAGTTAAAATTACGTAACTGCATTACTGGAGTTTAAAATCTGAGTGCTGCTAAGACTATCAGACAAGTGAGGTCGGGATAAGATAGCTAATTTAGGTATGTAATAATGCAGCCTTTGCCAACCTGGCACCCTCCAGACATTTTGGACTCCAATTTGGAGACTTGGGCTTCTTTTGGATAGGTGTGATTGGTGCTTTCCATCCTTTGACCCTCTCTATCTACAAAAGTGCAGTATTAGGCAATTGCCTAGGATTGCTACCTGGGAGCAGTTACATTATGGTAGCCTTTGCCAACCAGGTGACCTGCAGATATTTTGGACTTCAACTCCCATCAGCACCAGACAGCCTGGCTAGTAGTCAGGGGTGATGGGAGTTGTAGTCCTAAACATCTGAATGGCATAACACATTGGCTACCCCTGGTTCAGGTCAAACCCCCCAGACCTAAGCTGTGCAATGACCAGGAAGTGCAAACATCAAAATAAGTCAATTGTCCAGTTCCCGATTTAAGCTACCACACACCCACTTCCAAGAATGCCAGTTCCACATTCTCTGAAACATAAAATTAGCGGCCACATGATTGTAACACAGAGGTCATAATAAAACCCATAAATTTAATAAAAATAAACATCACTGGCAAAATGCCTCTTTAGGAAAACCTTAGACCAGAATAATACTAGAATAGGAAAATATTCTGCTTGCAGTTGCAAAGTATAACAGCCTTCTGCTGAAGCATCTCATTCTAAATGAGAAAATTAGAAATGGAAACCAAAAGCTTTTGATACATGAAGACAAAGAAGATGTCAGCATGGGTTTGTGTTGATCTGATGAAAGATTTCAAAGACGTTTTCCCTGAAGATATAGAGAAAATTTCAAAATGCAGGGATAATAGACAAAAATAAAATTAGGCGGAGCAGCACAGTAAGCTAAAGTCATCTCTGTTATAATCCATCTGCTCCAACCTGCTGTTTCCCTAAAAAAAAGCAGATTTGTCTTAGCTCTGTTTAGTTTTGCTGTGAGCATCTACAGTCACCCATGAAAGAGGTCAGGCTGTGAAAAAAAAACAGCAGTTTTCTTCTGCCCTTAAACACTTTCTGGACCCACTTCAAAAACAGAAAGTAGCCATTACTGTTTAAACATATAAGACGTCACGATTCATGACACCAACATATTTTCAATATTGCATCACTTTCCATGTCTGGCTGTAATTTTACTTCTAGCCCATCCTCAAAAGGTTTAGCTCTCCATCCACCATGTGCAAAATGTCAAGCCATGTGGACCGGCATTTTGTATGGTTGCTCTACATGAAACTCCTTTTCTCCAAGGGGTGCTTTAAAAGTTCAAACCTGAGTGTCTTCCAGATACAACAATCTTTTTTATTTAACAACATTGTTTGGGCCAAAGGTGGGTTAGGGGAGGAAGTACCTATGGTTTCCTCAGCAGTGACAGCACTTACTATGGGAGCCAAGCTCTGTACAGGTGTGCATGGCCACTATGTTAGATTTCCCCATGATACAGTGTCCAATAGCAATACCAGTTGATGGGACTCACACATTGGGAAAGCTTTGTTGCACTTAGGTCCTGCTTGCAGTCTTCCCACAGGCATCTGTGAGAACAGGATGCTGGCCTAGATGGGCCTTTGGCCTGAGCCAGCAGGACTCTTCCAACAAGAAGAAGAAGAAGAAGAAGAGTTTGGATTTTATATCCCGCTTTATCACTACCTGAAGGAGTCTCAAAGCGGCTAACATTCTCCTTTTCCCTTCCTCCCCCACAACAAACACTCTGTGAGGTGAGTGAGGCTGAGACTTCAGAGAAGTGTGACTAGCCCAAGGTCACCCAGCAGCTGCATGTGGAGGAACGGGGAATCGAACCCGGTTCCCCAGATTACGAGACTACTGCTCTTAACCACTGCACCACACTGGCTCCCAGCATTTCTTAAGAGATGCTGCACCTCAGAGATCAAAACATCTGATTCCATCTGGTATCCCAGTTCTCTGCTAGAACCTTTGAAAATCAGCAACTTAATCAACCTAGCAGAAGCATCAGTTGTCTCTAGGATGTCCATCTATGGTCATATTTTATTTTTATTTACTTTTTTAAAAAAATCTTATTGTGTTTTATGTATTCATTTTCATTTATTGTCAGCCATTTTGTAGGCCTGTTGTTAGACATAGAGGAGGAATATAAATAGTTTGCATAAATGAATAAAACATGTATCAGCCTGGCCAGTTGCAGTTTAGAGGTTATTATGAAAGTAAGAATTGCCTTTTAATGTGCAAATGCAAAGAGATAACATCCCTGTGCTTTTGGTGAAAACAGAGCATCCAAATAGATGATGTGCATGTGTTCTTCACCATTTTGGGATATTGTTTCCATCATCTGTGTGAACGTTTTTGTAAAAATGCAGTTCATCTTTCAAGGGCTTTCTCGGTGCTTATCATATGTATCATAATTAATAGCTGAGGGAGGCAGTGAATAGAGCTTTGTCCTTGTAGACCAATACAAGTAAAGACAATGGTAAAAAAGAAAAAATCAATAATGTCACTAGGTCAAGGACACTTGATAGTGCAGAACCAATAAATGCCTCTTGCCCATATTTACACTGAGTGCTAAAAAAAATAAAATAAAGAACTTTCAGTAGCTATAATATCTACTCACACGAAAACCCTTTTCTTCCATAGATGTGAAAGTTACTGAACGGTACATATTTCTTCCAAGAGGCTTCTTCTGTCACTGCATTTTCAATCATGAAGTGCTTTTGCTGCTGATTTGGCTATTATGGGAAGAAAATGACCTGTTAAAGCTGTTTTGAGGAGCTAACCATTTTGCATATATTGTAATAAAATGTGAACCATAAAGAGAAGTGGAAAGGATAAAATTTAGCAAAACTCAATACAAGTGTGTTTATTTTAGGTCTCTCATATTACAGCCTTCACAATCGAGACTAAAAGGGAAAAGAGGCCATCAAGATCAGTATTTTGCAGATTAATCAGTGCAGATTAATGAGTTCTGAATGACAAGGTAAAACGTGTACACAATGGGTCTTTTGTGTTCAATCTTCCAAACTCATTAGCTACGTACAATCTACTCACATCTTCAGTTATCCAAATTCATCGACTACAGTTCAGCAAGCCCTTGCAAACATGGAGTTCCACATCTGAAAGTTTCCTGTGCAATGCATTAGAAAGGGCGACTTCATATGTGCAATTGGACCTGTACATGAAGCTACAGAACTGAATGGGAATGCTTTCAAGAGCTCCATGTGCACAAGAGGGTCTGTGGCAACTGTCTATTGTTCCACGTAAAAAAAAGGTGTGATTCAGTAAATGATGGGCCAAAGGGTATTCATTGTCCGCTCTTGGGCAGTAAGGCAAAAATTGCCACTCAGACTGGCTGGGACAACCAATCAGATGGGTGAGGTACAAATAATGAAATTATTATTAATGCCCCTCCAAATTGGATTAACCTTCAGGGCAAGGAAAACCTCAGCACTTTGGAACTGCTTTATCAGTTTGAATGTTTAAGGGCAAAAATATTGAGAAAGCAGAATTTCTAGCAGTCTGCTAAACTGTTTTATCATGATTGTGTGTTTGTGTGGTATTTGATCAATATTCTTTTTGTTCAATGTTTGATCAGTGTCTAAGAGCATGTATTATTTGCACTCAAACTCTCATTTTGTTTTTATTAGCTTGGATAAAAGTAATATTTTATAACATTTGAATAAAAATATACTTTTTAAAAAGTAAACACTTCAAAAGCAATTTGATGCATTCCATCATGTCAAGATTGCTTCTATTTTAATTTTGTTTGCACTATTTTATCAATTCAGATACACATGGATAACATTGGGGGGGGGGTGATGCATATGAACTAAAGGAACATAAAACTGTAGAAAACTTTTATATTCCATTTCCAACCCTGAAATTAATTCTCTGAAGTATTCAAGTTAAACTACCATTTAGGAGAAGTGAAATGAAGAACGTAGCAAACAAGATGAACAATAAAAGAACTGAATGGATAGGGGAATACATTCATCCTACGTTGTTTCCAAATTTGGTAAGGGCCCCACCACCCTCCCAGTAATGTCATTAGGAGTGCAGAGGTACCTAGAAACTTGAGGTATGTCTTCCAACGTGAACTTGGACCTCCTTGCTACCCATCTCCATTGAATCACCTAATGGAGATAAAGAGGACTTCATCTTATCAGGAAGTGGGCTGAACTCTAAAGACCCTTCCTAGGGCAGATCAGGTCATGCATTACAGGGAGGTCCCTTCCAACTCTACAGTTCTATGTTTATCTCCATTGGAGGTGGGTAGCAGGGAGGTGAGCAGTATGCACTGATAATTTTTGAGCATGGAGAGCTGTAGAGGCCTTTCATCTATTTTAGGCCTAATTTGGAATCCATAGCATTTGTGCAAACTAAGAGGAGACCAAAAAGAGTGGAACTTCCCTGACTGTGCTAGGTAGAGGTAGTCAAGACTGCCCCATCACTGATTCTAAAAGGACATCTAGCAGTGTAGGCATGATGTGCCAATGTGTTAATGGAAACAATTGTCTCCCTCCTGTTCCATGACAAGCAACTGACCGTTGCAATATTGAATAGAAATATTGAATGTATAAAGATGATTGGGCTGCTGAAGCCCTTCCCCAATATTATTTATTAGAAACTGCTATTATTTTATTTTTTATTTATAAAATTGTTTCTATACCGCGATATCATATAGCATCAGTGTACATTGCTAAAACATAAAGCACCATTAAAAAAAATAAAAATTCAGATAATCAATAAGCTGACTAGCTAATTTAAATAAGTAATGAACAGCTGCAAAAGTATGTCAACATTAACAAGTACAGTGGTACCTCGGGTTACATACACTTCAGGTTACATACGCTTCAGGTTACAGACTCCGCTAACCCAGAAATAGTAGCTCGGGTTAATAACTTTGCTTCAGGATGAGTACAGAAATCGTGCTCCGGCGGCGCAGCGGCAGCAGGAGGCCCCATTAGCTAAAGTGGTTAAAAACAGTTTCAGGTTAAGAACGGACCTCTGGAACTAATTAAGTACTTAACCCAAGGTACCACTGTATTCCAAAGATGCCTGAAAATCAAAAACAAGGAAACTCTGCTGGAAGAGTGTTTCATTGTATGGGACCTTTTAGTTGGGGCCAATTGGGCCTCTGTAGCACAGGGTTGCATCCTGATTATGGTGGTGATTAAATAGGCTTCCTACCTTTTGTCATATCATTATTGATTTGCAAAGTGTATACAATTTGCAAAAATTAAAGGGCTTATTTTTAGCAATACTGACTCATGAACACCATCATATCACCACAGGTAAGAGGTATACATATAATTTGCAAGAATTAAAAATTGGTTAGTTTTCTTTTAACAGCATTCATAAGCAGTACTAGAGAAGAGAGTCTGTCAGCATTCTGCATCAGAAAACTTAATTCTAAAACAGCTGTTTATACTTCAAGTGTAAGAAAAAGACACTATACACTGTACAGAATACAGCAACTAGGCAAACAGTTTTGAAGGGAAAAGGAGAAATTGCAGTAGAAGCTTGTTTGAACCAGAGCATGTGGGGCTCAATTTCATGCATCTTTCATGAGCTAACTTGTTACCTAAAAGTAAAGGAAGAGCAGTGTCAGGAATGAGAGAGTGAAAAAAGTACTATTACAATGCAATGTGATATTTAGTAGTCTTGAGGCAAAAGAGAGGAGCATATTTTCACTCACTGTTATTCCCACCTATATCTGCAATAATCATGTGTTGGGAGGGGAAGAGACTGCAAAATGGGTTGACAAAGTTCTCCCCTTGAAAATGAGAGCTGGAAGCATTGCCCTCACTCTCATTTGGCTTTGTGATGTGATTAGCTACTTAGCACCATTATGGTATCACACCAGCCTCTCCAGCTCCTCATTATCTCATGAGCAGCAACTCCTACAGTCTCTAAGCCAGAGCTTTCCAAACTTTTTATGTTGGTGACACACTTTTTAGACATGCATCATTTCGCAACACGGTACAGTGGAACCTCCGTTTCGAACGTAATCCAATCCAGAAGACCCAAAAACTGAGGCGCAAAGGGCTGTCTGCAATTTCAGTGGATAAAATTGGGGGGGGGCCCTCAGTGGAAGCCATTTGACTTTTGTGGTGCGTTCAAAAACGGAAGCAATTACTTCCGGGTTTTTGTCGTTTGAAAAGCGAAACGTTTGGCTTCCGAGATGCTAAAAAACCAAGGTTCCACTGTAATTCAGTTTTACTAGCAAGGTAAAGGTAAAGGTACCCCTGCCCGTACGGGCCAGTCGTGTCCGACTCTAGGGTTGTGCGCTCATCTCACTTAAGAGGCCGGGAGCCAGCGCTGTACACAGACACTTCCGGGTCACGTGGCCAGCGTGACGAAGCTGCTCTGGCGAGCCAGCACCAGCGCAGCACACGGAAATGCCGTTTACCTTCCCGCTATAAAGCGGCACCTATTTACTTGCACTTAGGGGTGCTTTCGAACTGCTAGGTGGGCAGGAGCTGGGACCGAAAGACAGGAGCTCACCCCGCCGCGGGGATTCGAACCGCCGACCATACGATCGGCAAGTCCTAGGCACTGAGGTTTTACCCACAGCGCCACCCGCGTCCCTTTTACTAGCAATCCAGAGGTTAAATGACCCCCTTTTAAGCCCCAGGGGGAGTATGGGGCGTGTTTGTGTGACACACCTACACAATGCAGCCAACACACTAATGTGTTGTGACACAGAGTTTGGAAAGCTCTGCTTTTGTTGGTCTTGCTGATGTCACAGTGCCTTCTTTCCTTCTCTCTCTGCCCTATTCTTCTATATCCTTGTTCAGCTCTTGTTTCCTCCTCTTCCTTCCTCACCTTCTTATTTGTATCCTGCTGCCCCATCCAAGGACCCTCATCCTCAGCATCCCTTTCTCTTCCTTCTCGACTTCCAGCTGTTTTCCAACTGTTTTCAGAAGCTGCAGTCAAACCAGGAAATTCCACCACGCATGGAAGATGGTGAGCAGATTCAAGCACTGCTGCTCCACTCCACACGCAAATATGAGTGAGGAAAATCTTTTGGATAATATTTTGATGTTCCCCAAATGCCCCCATTTAACACTAAATATGTTTGCGCATAAAAAGCCAGCTCCACTTCATAGTTAACTCCTCAACATTATCAAGAATTAGAAAATATATACCTGATTGTACACATCTAAAACCACCTGTGTTTCAGGTTTGGTTATTTATTATGCAATGATGCCAAATATCAATGTATACGTTTCTAGGGTCACCAGTCATCTGGATTTTCCATTTTTCTGGGTTTTAGGGGTAAAAAATTCTGTCCATTTTGGGTTGGGTTTGTTGTTGTTGTTATTTTAGAATATGCAAAAATGACTGGGGTTTTTTTTTCTGTGGCCCGGAAGCGGAAGAGGCTCAGAGCAGTCACTTTCCTTTTCTGCTGGCAGCAGAGGTCGGCTCATGCCAGCCGCATCCCTCCCCAGTGCCCTCCAATGTTGCTCTCTTTCTCTTGACCACACCAGCTCCTTCAGCCCCTCCCTCGCCTCCCCAGGAGCCAACAAGCCTAAGGGAGGGAGCAAACTATGGAGATGTGCGATGGGGAGTTGCCCCAATGGTGGAAGGGGCATGTTTGGGTTTTTGCTCTTTGGAATATGGTGACCTTACATTTCACTAAATGAATAGCACCCTGACCAAGCTTAGCAACAGCCTTGTCTGCCAAGCAGTTCTGTAGCGTGTGATGCTGATACCACCTACCATGGTGGGGTATATGACCAGAAGACCAACCAGCTTGCACACACACCTGGGGGTCATATCATGCAGCTTGCCAATACATGAAATAGTATTGTCTGTGCATGCATGTGCAACAGTGAGAGAGAGAGTGTGAACATATAAACATGTGAATGGACAGGTGGGTGAAAAGGAAGGGATGGAAAGTGTAAAAACTCCCTGTAAGCCAGTCTCCTCCAAACTGATGCCCTTCAGTGTTTTGGACTACAACTTGTCATCCCAACTAGTGGACATGCTTAGGCTTGCCATATGTCCAGAAAATTCCAGGCATGTCAGAAAATCCGATGCCTAAAATGGCATCCGGGGGCAATTTTTGAATTTTAAGAGATCTCAGGAATTCCCAGGGTGTATGGCAACCTCAGCGCCTAGGACTTGCCGATCGCATGGTCGGCAGTTTGAATCCCCGCGGCGGGGTGCGCTCCCGTTGCTTGGTCCCAGCGCCTGCCAACCTAGCAGTTCGAAAGCACCCCCAGGTGCAAGTAGATAAATAGGGACCGCTTACTAGCGGGAAGGTAAACGGCGTTTCCGTGTGCTGCTCTGGCTCGCCAGAGCAGCTTCGTCACGCTGGCCACGTGACCCGGAAGTGTCTGTGGACAGCGCTGGCTCCCGGCCTCTAGAGTGAGATGAGCGCACAACCCTAGAGTCTGTCAAGACTGGCCCGTAGGGGCAGGGGTACCTTTACCTTTACCTTTATGGCAACCTGGGTTTTTTTTTTTCGGTTTTCTGGTCCCCACCCCCCAGTTTTTCAGGTTTTTTAAAAACAATAAATTCTGAGAGAGGTCACTTCCCTTGGCCAGGGAGACAGGGAGAGAGTGAGGAAGCGGGGGAGGGAGAAAGGCAACGCAGCGGGAGGGGGGGACTCAACAAGGAATGTTATGGATGGGCAAAGGGGGTCGCTGGTCCCAACTGTGTGTGTGACAGTGCTGCTGCGAGAGGAGAGGCACAGGGAGGAGGGAGCTGAGAGGATGTAAACATTGGCATCACATGATCACATTACAGTCATGTTTCCTTCTCTTTCAGATGCTGGGTTGTGTTGGGTGGGTCTCCGAGAGGCAGAGCAAGCAGAGGCAACTCAGTGGCCAATGGTTTTGTTGCTGTGGCCATGGCACCAGCACAGTTATCCCCTGTCCTGATGCCTTGCCTTTGTTCCTTCCCCAAAATTCCTCTCTCTCTTTCACAAACATACACCTATGGCTACATCAGCCAACCAGATTTCCAGGGGCAGGGAGTGGAGAGTGTAAATGGTTGTGGTGCAGGAAATTATGGGCTTGCTGCTGTAAAAGTAAGGATCATAAGGGAGCATTGAGTTTTTAAAAAAATAAAAAACTGAGGCAGGTAAAAGGAACGCCTCTTCCCATCTGTGTGAAGGAAATGTGAGCTTGCCATTCCTATTCCTTCAGCAGAATGCTGGAATCTCACTCTAGGGTTGAGTTGAAATGCTCCACATCTGTTTGGACTAGTTTCCACATGAGACAGCTGCAGAGGGAGCCAGAGGTTCTCAGTTGACCCTGGTTGTTCCTGACTAGGGACAGGCGAACCTGTCAATTATGGGTTTTCTTAGTTTCTCAATTTCCATTCTTAAATTCAGTGCTCTACATTTCCACATCAGTTTGTTATCTTTTCTTAAGTCCCCATGAAAAATCACCAACATTGTTTGTAAGTAATTTTGCCTAATATACACAATTTTGCAAAGCAACGTACCATAATATAATGCAGTTTTGTATGTTTTATTCATTAATATATGCATTTTATGCACACATTACATGCATTTTTGAACACATAACTTGGTTGAACTGAATGGAAATATTAATAAAAGTGTGAATTCCAAAGGATGGATGTCTCTGTTTCGGAAAGTTCAAATTAGAGAGGTTCACCTTTAAATGCAAACTGAATCAAATTTCTCTTCCCCCACACCATAATACAGTGACCTGGCTTATCCCACCAGCATCAGGTAAGTAATAGAGGCAGAGTTTGATGTCCAACATTCTTACAGCCTAAGGAAGATTTCACATATGCATGTTCATTGCTCAGTGACGGGAGCATTGTGCTGATTTGCATATGTGAAATAGTCGTTACAGATCAAATAATCACATATCAAGCAAAAGAGTTACAACTGTCACATGATTTCACCTCCTCAAAGTTATTTCTCACTGTCTCTGATGGAGAAAGTTCACACATTCAGCTACAAGTCACAGAGTGATGAGACATTAAGGGCCATGTTAATGAAAAATGTATGTGCATGTGCAAATTCCTCCTGAGTTCAACATTAGATTTTTTGCATGTATAAGACAAATGCAAAAGACAGATGGGTGTGGAAGGACAACAGATACAGATAAATCGTGTTCCAACTCCCCAACCTCTGTGGTCTAAACCACTGAGCCTCTTGGCCTTGCCGATCAGAAGGTCGGCGGTTCGTATCCCCAAAATGGGGTGAGCTCCTGTTGCTCGGTCCCTGCTCCTGCCAACCTAGCAGTTTGAAAGCATGCCAAAAAGTGCAAGTAAATCAGTACCACTGTGGTGGGAAGGTAAATGGCATTTCCGTGCGCTGCTCTGGTTTCAGTGTTCCATTGCGCCAGAAGCGGCTTAGTCATGCTGGCCACATGCTGACCCAGAAAAACTGTCCGCAGACAAACGCTGGCTCCCTCGGCCAGTAAAGCGAGATGAGTGCCGCAACCCCAGAGTCATCTGCAACTGGACTTAACTGTCAGGGGTCCTTTACCTTTACCTTTTTACCATTTTCTCTCCAGCCAAGACATCCTTTGGCACTGACTGATTGAACATACATACAATAAAGGTTTCCTAAAAAATCTTAGTAACTTTGGGGGTGTCAGGAATTTTAATTTTTTACTGGGACTGATAGGAGCAACATCTGACAGCATCCCATCATCAATTCAGCACCCTCCAGTAACTTCTAACCTCCATGCCCAAGAAAAGCTCCCTCATATCTTGTTCAACAAAGGTAACAAATGGAGAAACAATAAAGACTCATTAAATAACACCCTCCATGATGTGCCATGTGGCCCTCAAGTCTTAAATATGCACCTACATGATAGATATTCTGACTAGGACAGGTCACACAGACATGTCACCACCAGTAAATAGTTAAATGAATCATAATAAGGCTGCACGGTTGAATAGAGTTGGACATTTATAGTAGCTGCTTTTTGGCTAAGTAATATCACCTCAGAAAGCATATCTAAAGCAATAGTATGCTTCTTTAAAGGATTTG
Source organism: Podarcis muralis (assembly GCF_964188315.1). Taxonomy (NCBI): domain Eukaryota; kingdom Metazoa; phylum Chordata; class Lepidosauria; order Squamata; family Lacertidae; genus Podarcis; species Podarcis muralis. Next base: position 5,117,563 of record NC_135665.1, on the reverse strand, counting down.
CTAGTATTTTCACATTATTCCAAAAAGGATTAAGTAAGATGATGAAAGATATGGATACACATGTGACTACTTCTTCCTTCCCAAAGTTGTCGCACATGGATTCTATATTGTAGCATTTTGGAAGAAGTGGGTGTGTCAGTTAAAAGGGCACACTAACATTCCATAGTCAGGGTCTCTCAAAAGACCAGATCAGAACAGATGCAGAAATACTTCTCTAATTCTTTCTGTAGCAATCAGCAGTAGACCTTCCCTTCCCAGCTTATCTGATTCAGACCTTGGCTTTCTATTTGTTTCATTTCCAGTAACTTTGTTCTATTTCCCCCTTCCTCAAATCCTGGCTTTCTGCAGATGCAATAGTCCTGTCTTGCTTGAACAGGATTTATCTCAAGTGCCAGCCCCCGCAGCTTGGTGTGATAATATGTGCAGCCAATAGGCACTGGGAAAAAATGTCCTTCTGTAAACACAATATAGGTGAACCTGTTTGTTGGGACAGGAAGGTGCATGAAAGGACATTGCACACCATGCCCCAAAGGGAAAATATGATGTACTGTCTCAGGCAGGGTATTAATCATAGCTGATATTTCTGGACAATAAAGTAAAGTAATCCTAGCGAACAATCTCTCTTCAAGGGTAAGAGAGAGAGAGAATAAAGAACTACCAATATTACATGAGCTGGCGTAGCTTCAGACAGCAGAAAGCTAACGGCATCCAAGAGATCTCATTTGGAAAGCAGATTAATAATAGCTACATGGTTTATTGCAGCTAAAGTAATTTTTCCTCTGATAGTGTCAGGGTCATTTTCCTGCATGCACCTGGGCTCCCTGTAAACTTGGCAAACCTGTAGTAAGTGAAAGCATTTGTCTATTTAGACTCGGTCAGTTCACAAGGTCAGACCATTTCTCCCTGAGAAAAGAAAACGCTAGCATGATCTCAAAGCCCCCAGGAACTGGATGTGCAGACAGCGGTATTGTTACCCACTGCTCAGAAGACACCTGAGCTGTTAGATGTCTGATAGGAGCCAATATGAAGAAATGAAACACAAGCTAAATGATGAAACACTGCCGCTGCCTCTTTAAAGGGATACACCGCTAGTTTCTTCTAAGTGGGTCCACTGCAGGGAGAAGGGGAGCACTCTAAAGTTTATGTGAAAGCCACACCTTCTAAGTTAGCTGGAAGTTATAGTGTGAAAATGGGCTTGCTGTGAATACTCAGCAATGTGGGACATGTGTTTTGCACATCCTAAGGGCTAGTATTTACTTTCATTTGCTTCACATGTTCTAGGGCCAAGAGCTGTGGCAGGTGTGGGGAACCTTTGGTGCTTCCCATGTTGCTGAACTACAACTCCCATCATCCCTGGCCATTGGCCATGCTTGGTATGGCTGGTGGGAGTTGGAGTTCAGTTTTGTAGGTTCTGACCTACAAAACGGGCAATAGCTCAGGGCTAGAGCAAATGCTTTGTACACAAAAGCTCCCAGGTATGATCCCAGGCATTTCCAAAAAGGAATGGGAAATACTTTTGCCAGAAATTATGGAGAACTGCTACCAGTAATTATTGTCTATTCTGAACTAGATGGACCTTAGAAAACGTTAGCATTATTAGGTTCAATATTAGGACAAACACTCTTTGTGCATGTTCACATCCCCCTTATTTTTTATGTTTGTTATGTTCTGTCTGGAGGCAGGACTGGTTTATTTTTATTATACAGTCCATAAACAATATTCTGCATCAACATCAACATTTTTTATTTCCTTCACCTCTTCTAGACTGAACCCTGACATTCTCCAGAAGCCCACTTAGCAGTGCCTTCTAGAATATCCTTCTGTGCAATGGGATGTCATTGTCATAGTGAAATGTAATGTGCAGCCAATGAAATGCTAATGTCATACAATTCAATAAACAAAGTTATGGAAACAAGCAAAAATCAAACCCAAAACTATTTGACAGGTTGTAAAATTCTGATTCTCATCCTCTTCCTCAAAGGACTGATAGGTTTATTGGTTGGTTGAGTTTATTTATAGCCACTTTTCCACATTGAACTATGCCCCAAGTGGTTTATAACAAACACTCGTTTATGAAACAACAAAATACTGACATAGCAGTAAATTCAAATAGGACAAAAAGAACCATTCAACAAACATAGAATAAACTCAGTATTACAAAAGAAAGAACCTAGACTTAAATACATTAAAATAGAGCAAAAAAGCAACTTAACAGACAATATATACAGTTCCAGGTGCTAGTTTTACTGTACTTCACTCCTGGCTTAAATATCATTCAGAATTTGCAGGGCCTTCTCACCACCAGGCTAGATGATTGTCATTTGGCCCCTTCATCTCTCCTTGCAGAGGAGAATGGCAGCAGCAAAAGGAAGTGCTGAAGAGGGGAAGGATTGTGAGTTCTCTTCCCCAGTCTCCCACAGGCTCTCAGCTTTTAAACATAGATTTGTTTCTTTTATCCATTTCATTGTAATAATGCATGCACATTGTCATTAGAAGGTTTCAGAGAATGAGTCATCCTTCAACTTGGAGAAGTAAGAACAATTTAGCTACCAAGCTACAAATCCAAGAACCAGTGCTAGATCCACATTTTGGAGTGTGGGTGGGCATGGGGGGCTTTGGGCATGATGCCCTCTGTGGTGCCACTTCCTAAGTAGTCCCACCTCTTCCCTGCTGTTATCACTGCTGCTCATTCACTTGCCCTCTTCCTTTGGCCCAGGCCACACAGCCGTCCGGAGAGAGGGGACAAGGCAAGGGCACACTGTAGGGGACAGGTGAACAGGCAGCGAATAGCAAGAGCAAAGCGAACAATAAATCTACGGGTTGTCATTGAGTGTGGGCCTCCACAGGTGCCCACCTGGATCAAATGTCATATAGTCCTTCCTTTTAAACAGCCATGCCTAGTGTCAGCAGGCAGTATCCTTGAGGAGCTGCCAAAACCTTAGTGCTCCAAGAAGGCTCACTTCTGACACCTGCCCTAACCCCTCCAACCAGTCGGTGCCTGGGAAGTGAGTCTCTGTTTAAATTTCCAACAATGCTGCAGAACAACACTACATTGGAGCTGCTAGGGGAAATCAATGTAGCTGTTTTTGCCAAGGAAGTCAGCTTGGAGGCATACAACAGGACACTTAAACCTGCAGTTGGACCTATAAGCAGTGCTTTTTTCTTTCTTTAAAAAATGTTTAGGGGTACTCTCATTTCCCTACTCATATTGAAATACTGCCCCTCAATGAGGCCAAACTTAGATTCACAAAATGTTTAGGGGCATGCGTACTCCTGCGTCTCCCCTGAAAAAGAGCCTATAAACATTGGGCGTCTTCTCCTCAGTTGCAATTCTGTAAGTCCGCAAAGTGGGGCAGGCATGTAGGCAAGTAAGTTAATTTCCTTCTACTTTGCTCTGTGTGTGTGTGTGTGTGTGTGTGTGTGTGTGAGAGAGAGAGAGAGAGAGAGAGAGAGAGAGAGAGAGAGAGAGAGAGAAATTTATATACTACCCTTCCTTGCAAAGTGTGGTAATCACATCAGTGTTACAATACAATTACAAATTTAAAAATTAAAAACTAATATGAATCACATACACTCGCAGCAAATAGTTTCAAAGTTGCCAGGAGCAGAAACCTTCAGCTGCCTGGGTAAACAGGAATGTTTTTAAATTCTTCCTGAAAGTTAACAAAGAGAGGAACAGACAAATCTCACCAGGGAAGGTACCCATCATTAACATTGCCCATTTAAATCACCTTGCCAGTTCGATAAGGTCAACCTTACCATCTGCCTCAGATAGCAGACTGTTATTTAATTCATGTTAGTATCTATATTTTTTAATCACTGGGGAGGTCTAGGTTACAGTAGATGGCTACCTGGATTTTCATGCACCTTAAAGCTGTCTGTAAACCCAATACAGGTAACAAAGCTGAACAACAGAAAATGACCAAGCATACGTAAGCTGTAATCCTACAGTGTGAGTGAAGCTCAAAGGCAGTCTAAGCACCCTACCAGGCTCAGCTGAGGACAGAGGCTCTAAGGCAAGCATAGGCAAACTCAGCCCTCCAGCTGTTTTGAGACTACAATTCCCATCATCCCTGACCACTGGTCCTGTTAGCTAGGGATCATGGGAGTTGTAGGCCAAAAACATCTGGAGGGCCGAGTTTGCCTATGCCTGCACTAAGGTTCCTCCATCCTTTTTGTGTCTTTAAAATGGGGTATTTTTAACAGATTCCTTCCCACTAGGGTCAAGAGGGAAGGAATTAGGAGAACTCCTGAGTTTATCCATCTCCCCACTTTGAGGGCGGGAGAGATGTAAGGGGACCTTTGGACCTTGCAGATCTAAGCTGCTTCCTATTCTTCCCCCAGCTCCCCTTCCTTTTAGCCTTCTTGGTTTCAAAGCTCTGCCACTGGTTGGGCCAGGGAACTAGGGGATCAGGCAGTGGTGAAAAGGGGTGCTCTGATACTGGATCCCCTCTTGGATGTTAGAGCTCTGTCTTGGCATCAGAGGAGGAAATTTGGCCTATCCTATGGACCCAAGGGAGGATTGGATTGCAGTCTAATAATAGCAGCATTTTAAGCATGGTTTTTACTTGCTTACATTTTTATCTTTTATTTTTAATCTGAGTTTTGTAGCAAGATATTTTTTTTTAATGGAGCATAGTTGATCTATAACAAGTATGTCTCTGTCTTACGGGTAAATGTCAACTTGTACATAATGGAGTCATAGGTAAAGGTAAAGGGACCCCTGACTATTAGGTCCAGTCGTGGCCGACTCTGGGGTTGTGGCGCTCATCTCACTTTATTGGCCGAGGGAGCCGGCGTACAGCTTCCGGGTCATGTGGCCAGCATGACTAAGCCGCATCTGGCGAACCAGAGCAGCGCACGGAAACGCCGTTTACCTTCCCGCTGGAGTGGTATCTATTTATCTACTTGCAACTTTGATGTGCTTTCGAACTGCTAGGTTGGCAGGAGAAGGGACCGAGCAACAGGAGCTCACCCCATCGTGAGGATTCGAACCGCCGACCTTCTGATCGGCAAGTCCTAGGCTCTGTGGTTTAACCCACAGCGCCACCCGCGTCCCAATGGAGTCATAAAAGGTAATGGTACCCCTGCCCGTACGGGCCAGTCTTGACAGACTCTAGGGTTGTGCGCCCATCTCACTTAAGAGGCCGGGGGCCAGCGCTGTCCGGAGACACTTCCGGGTCACGTGGTCAGCGTGACAAAGCTGCATCTGGTGAGCCAGCGCAGCACACGGAAACGCCGTTTACCTTCCCGCCAGTAAGCGGTCCCTATTTATTTACTTGCACCCGGGGGTGCTTTCAAACTGCTAGGTTGGCAGGCGCTGGGACCAAGCAACGGGAGCGCCCCCCGCCGCGGGGATTCGAACCGCTGACCTTTTGATCGGCAAGCCCTAGGCGCTGAGGCTTTTACCCACAGCGCCACCCGCTGTTGAGTCATACTGTTATCTAAAAGGTAAGTAAGGAGGAAAGTAAACATGTTGGATTGTTGAGTAGCTTACTATGGCTGCTAAGGACTAGGTATAGTATGGGACTTTGAAGGTGGGGAACTTGAAAAGCAAACCCCACCGGCTCAGAAAATTTGGCATCATTTCATGTTGGGTCCAGCCTAACTAAGCCTAACTTAAAATAGGATTGCTCTCCTGCCTTCATGCCCTTTCACTTTCCTAAGGGGTGAAAAGATTTATCTTGGAAAAAAGCAAAGAGCAAGCTAAAAAAGTCTCACTTCCACATGGAAGAGGCTCGCCTTAGCTGAAAACAACGCACACAACATCATTTCCTCTTAAAAATCATAGGCAGTTGGAATGCATTATGCTTGAAGCATCATTTCCTGCTGAAGGAATACCTTCTACATTTTATTGTATTCCTTCCACATGTTGGTGTCATGCATTAAAATTGTATCCAAAAATCACATGGACAATAATATACATTTTTCAAAACTTTTAAATAATTATCCTTTCATATTTTATACAGCCATTTTTGCACATTGGTGTGTACATGCATCTAAATGCATCCTTGATCCTTAGTTTTAAAGCGGTAATATGCCAGTAAATGGTACTTTGGAAAGTTTATGTTCTTCTTAACTAATGGTATGTTAATTGTGACCAGATTTGGGTTCCTTAACTGAATACAAATCTTGGGGTAGAGTTAATGATGCAGGTGAATCCTTTTGAAGTGAGGCTACACGAGTAACCAAGAAGTGGTCCTCTGAAAACTATTTGTGTACTTTCCACCACAAGTACCAAAGCATTTCAGTAGCTACATTCATAAATGGATTAGTTAGCCAGTCACAGAGCAGTATATACAGTAGATTAAATAAATAGTGGTTATATGTGATATATATTTAGATTGCGCATTAGACTTTAAAATCTTGGTCTAACTGAATGCATTAGCCCGTGTTTTCTGTTTATGTCTCTGCGATACCATGGAAACACCAGTGCTGAATCCTAATGGGTCTCTCCTGGCAATAAATAAACAAAGTATTTGTCTATTCAGGCTTCAGTGTCGCCTTTTTTGTGTAATTTACAATTTCAGTAAGAAAACTGATCATCCTCCCCCCTGCACTCTCAGTTTCTGTGACTGAAAAAGAAAAATTAAAGATAAATGCAAAATGCACCTTCTAGCAAGCCATTACAAATTCATCCTGATGCTGACAACATCACCAAGCCAGTGGATGCAGACAATTTGCACGGAGGTTGCTTTCAGATTTTAAAAAGCATCGGCTATAATTAACCTTGAGACCGTAGGTCCTTAGGTAAATTGCTGTCAAACCTAAAGAACACTTAATATTCTTGTTCAGGCTGGAAACTGGTGTAAAGCAGACAATAGCTATTTTGCACCCCTCATTCCAAATCCAAAAAGGCTATTGGCAGTCTCTTTTTATAGAGACAGTAATAACTTTCATAGCCTTTAAACTGCTCCTTCAGTGCTATGACATACTCTAGCTTCCACTGCTCCAAAGCTTATTAGAGCAGACCAAGGCAATCATTCCCCCCATCACCCAAACACTCAGGAGCAAGGTGAGTGCTAGGCGCACGGTGCCGCGGCACACAGAACAGTTTGCCATCTGGCACCTGCTGTCTCTGTCTGAAATGAATAAAGTCACTGAGAGGGGAAGTTGTGCTGTAACATGAGTAACAGAAAGAACCGATCATTATCCATGAGGAGAAGTGGTCAGATTTAATTAGGCTACTCAAAATCTGAACACTCAACTGAATCAGAAGGCAGCAGCCTCCTCGGTCATGGAGGGCAGCCATATGGCTCCCCTCGAGCATTCAGGTCAGGGTGAAATTCAGCAGAACGTCTGGTGACTAATCTAGCCATTGCAAAGACCGCCTCAAAACCTTGTTTTCCAGTACCCTCCTGTAAGGTACTGCGTAGTGTTATCGCGTAAACTATGTTCCAAGAAAGATCAGAGTTCTATGCAAGCTGGTTGGCATTCCTGAATTGGAGCAGTCATGGCAGGCAAGCTTCTTGACAGTTTGGGGCCCACACAGACATGTGTTCTTAACTTGCTTTATTGTTAACGCGCGCCCTTCCCTGGATTTCTTGCTGATGAAGATCAGGGTAAAAATATTGAAAGTAAAGTTAACTTTCAGCCTGGGAGGTAGGAACCCAGTCACTGTTTTCACACTCAGCCTGCTATCCCCTCATCTCCCTTCAGTCAAAGCACACAATATGGAAGTTGGCACACAGAGGGAAGCTCCCTGACTCGTCCATGCAGCCGAATCCCAGAATCTACATTAACAAAGTGTATTAAAGTTAGGGTTGGAAGGGCCAATAGAAAGGGAAGAAGGAAATATGGCAGGCAACACAGAAGAAACAAAGCGGGCAAATCTCCAAATAATCCTCAATTAGAGAGCAATTTAAGTGGTCTCCAACTTGATACATGGCTCAGCAAATGTCTCTCATAATGTTCAGAAGAAAAACAAATCTTCATAGGAAATAATTCTCACTCTCAGCCCTGCAGAATCAGTGGAGATGTTTGACAGTTACCCTTGTAGAAAGGGTCATTAGAAATAACAGTTTCTGTGCATGGAGGAGGCTATGTATTGGGGAAGGCAGGCCACTATGACAGAATCATTTGATTTTTAATGAGCCAGGCCTTTCAGGCCTTCCTCCACAATCCTACTCCTGCATGAATTTTCCCACCTTCTGTGTTCATTATCTGGGCCCTTGCCACTGGACGTGTGGTTGGCTGAGGAAGCCTTTTCTCTTATGGCACCCAGATTGTGAAACTCATCTCCTAGAAAGGTTCAGTTAGCCCCCTTTTTAATGGTATTAGGCATGTTGAAAATATGATTCTCTGTTGTCTGATTTATGTTTTCCTTGATTTTGCATTTGTTTTCGATTCTTTTTCTGTTTCATTCGTTATTGGAAGCGCCTTATCTGCTGAATTGGTGGTGTTGTGGGTAAAAGCCTCAGCGCCTAGGGCTTGCCGATCGAAAGGTCGGCGGTTCGAATCCCCGCGGCAGGGTGCACTCCCGTTGTTCGGTCCCAGCGCCTGCCAACCTAGCAGTTCGAAAGCACCCCCGGGTGCAAGTAGATAAATAGGGACCGCTCTGGCGGGAAGGTAAACGGCGTTTCCGTGTGCTGCGCTGGCTTGCCAGATGCAGCTTTGTCACGCTGGCCACGTGACCCGGAAGTGTCTCCGGACATCGCTGGCCCCTGGCCTCTTAAGTGAGATGGGCGCACAACCCTAGAGTCTGTCAAGACTGGCCCGTACGGGCAGGGGTACCTTTACCTTTACCTTTAAGTTTTCAGTTAATTGTTTGACATAAGAAGATAGATAGGTAGAGAGAGACACTGTTAGTTTATTCAGCTCCGGCCCTTGAGCTGATACGGCTCATCTTGACTTGAGCCCAGCAGAGTAAAATCCCAGTGTCCGCAAACGCAAGGATGAAGCAGGTATGGCTACATTGCTAAACTTTATTTCTACGCTATACCGAGAACACACAAATGTACATCTTGCCTCTGTGAGAGCAGAGAGCAACTTCAACAACGGAACGACAGAACAAAGAAACAGGAAACCAGTGAACGTCACATCCAGTCTCCCTTTCGCATGAGAACCCAACAGTATCTGGACACTGTGGAAAGTAAACACAGTCTTGTGACTGCAAGCAGCTGCTCAGTGAGGAAACAGAAACTAACAGACACAACGGCTTGCTCACAACACCTAATCTTGCTCTACAGATCACAGTCTCAAGGGACAGCAAACAAGAAAGGATAGAGAATTCCAATGGAAATAGGACTGAATTGCCAATGTTCACTTCTTCATCCCATGTCTGGAACCAAATAAATCCAGTGAATACATTCACTGTTGTTGCTGCTTTCAGCCTGCAGACAATATGTAATTGATTATGTCCCCTGCCATTTGCATTAAGTTTCTGTTGCATTGAAATGAATGGGGTGGAATAATGTAATGGCAACATAATTTACACAACGAATTACATAAATTACGTAAGTTACAGAACTTTGCCACAGCAGATATTAAGCCGAATGACATTTTTTTTCTGGAAGACAAACTGCAATCGAACAGAAACAGAACAGTTGGACAGAAACTGTGCTGTATGTGATGGGTACAGGGCAGAATGGAAAAGGATGTCTTCTTGCATCCTTACTTCGCACCGGACAACCATAAGGCTGAATGGGCCTGGTAAGCCCTATGTGTTAGCTAAGGATGAGCCCTGGGATATGTCCCCCAATTATCCTTTGCAATGTGCTGGTGTTCTGTGGAAGACGTGTTGCATGATCTCAGTAGACTTATGTGGAAAGGTAAGAAGTTTGATATTGTGCTGGTATTGATATGCCTGGCAGTTTAACGGAAAGAAACTTTTGCAATAAAATATAGGTAAAAAGTATGTGCTGTAGTTAGTTTACAAACACATATCACGTGTTATGGAAATCAGCCTGGATTAGGTAATTCCTGTAGCCAGAGAGAGGAGAGAGTCATGCTCGTCATTTCATATTACATATTCATGCTGCAAACCCCAGAGCCAGTCAAAACTGATTCTTGAGTTTAACCATTTGAAGCATCACTGGCGTTAGGTCAAATCCCAAATGCTACCTTAATTGGCTCATATGGCTGTCACAGATGTGAGCATAACACTGAAATATGAAGATATTCAACTTTATCTTAAATGTTTTTATCTAGCAAGTTTTTCTTCTTAGATCTGGATATATATTTCTATAGACGATGGATAGTGTGAGAATCAAGTAATCCTGAACAAGATAAACCCAAACTAAACAAGCATTCACCCTCTCTCAATTTTCTGCAATGGTGCATAATGCTGTTTTTGTTTCCAGTTCAATCCATCCTCCACCCCTTACTTCCATATGAAATCTACCCATCACATTAATCAGAATGGTTTTGATGTCACTGAAACATTTTAGATAAATGGATTTTTACTGCAGTAGGACTTTCCCCCTCCTCAGAAACAAATGGCACTTTTTTCTTTTCTTTTTTACTACTCTGTGTTTAACACCTCTGAGACGCAAGACCAGATCTGTCACAGAAGATTTTGAAAAGCCTGTGATGCTATCAGAAATGTCTGCCAAGCCTGTCTGGTCCCTCTGGGTGACTCATCTCTGTGAAATGGAGCAAATCCACTGAGGATCTCAGACAGGACTTTTGCTCTTCTGCCTAATTTTACCCAGGTATCAATTCAGTTTGCTACATTCTCTCCTGTCTTATAGAATCCATATTATGCATTGAAAAGACATGTAATCAAATTACTACATTTTATCTGAGCATTTTTGTTGGATGTGCACACATCCCCGAAGATTTTCATGTGCTCTTTGTACACACACACCACACACACACTGCTTAGACCTCATTAGATTAGGCCTGATGCTACACTAATTGTCTCTTATCAAGCTGTGCTTCTTAAATGCACCAGCATTTGATCCTATAAAAACTGAATCTTAAACGACTGATGTCAAACTGACTGGCCCAATTTTCCACTCTGCCTTTAGATCCATTTTTAGAAATAATTGGGGTGCTGAATTAGTAATTTCCCTGTATTCAGGGGATTTTTTTTTAATGTTCAAGTTTTTTTCCATAACATTTGTGATGATTTGCACAACTTTGCAGCTCATTGCTTTCTCTAGAAATAGCTTTAGTGCTACAACTTTTCAAAAATAAATTGTTATTGTCTGTGATGGAAAGCTGTTAGGGATTAGCCATACTGGTATGAACTTTCAGACATACAGTATAATTACACGTCAGTGGACCCACAGTCTAGTGGTCAAGTGGAAAATGTATCAGAATATGAAAAGGGACATGAAGAAAATGAAGTAAATCTTTCAAATCTTTCTCTAACGAATCAGTAAGATAACTTCGGTTTATAAGAACATAAGAAAGGCCCTGCTGGATCAACATGCATCAGGTTCTGCATCCTGTTCCCATAGTGGCCTATGGAAAGCTAACAAGCACGGCCTGAGTGCAAGAGTTTGCCCTCCTTTTGCAATACCTACCAACTCATTTTTCAGAAGCAGAATACCTTTGGCAGTGGAGGTAGAACAGGGGTCACCAACCTAAGGCCCATGGGCCGGAAGCGGTCCACAGAGGTCGTTTGACTGGCCCACGAAGCCCCTGGCGCGGTGTGGCAACTCACTTCCACGGTGCCGAAAATAGCGGACATGCACGCGCAGACGCTGAAAATCGCGGGTGCACACGAATAGAAGATTTGTGACTGGGTGATAGTTAGCCATGTTGGCTGGGTCCAATGATGTTTTTTAAAGAAGTGGTTTAATAACTCCTCTTTTAGCGGGTCTGGGAAGTCTCCCTCACAGAGGGAAGCATTCACCACCCCGCAGAGCCCATCGCCCAGCCCTTCCCTGCTCGCTTTCATGAGCCAGGATGGGTAGGGGTCAATGAGACAGGTGGTCAGTTCTCCAAGCAGCCTGCCCACATCCTCAGAGGTAACAGATTGGAATCAATCCCATGAAACTTGACCAGACAGGACTCTAGCACTCTTCTGCCTCGACCCTGCTCCCACAGTGGAGTCTACCTCTTTCCAAAACTGAGCGACTTTATCTGTAAAAAAACTTTGCAAAATCATTGCAGGAGATCTGGGGGTCCTTTCCAGGCCCCAGTGGCAAAGGTGATTCTGTTAGATTGCAAACCACCTGAAAGAGTCTCCTGCTGCTGTTTTCTTACTGTTGACTTACGGTTGGCTATGTTTACTTCCCCCTTGTAACTTTATTTTGCGGTGTGTGAGGAAATGATATAGGGGAAAGGCTTTTTCTGTACCATGGTCTCAATTTGGATGAATCCACAGGTTTTGTGAGAAGATGAATCCCAAGGGCACTATTCAAAGGCATAACTAGGTTCTCATATGTATAAGCAATTTTGCCTAATATTCACATTTTTGCAATGCAATTTCATCTAATGTAATGCATATTACACATAGAGAGAGGGGTGTGTGTTTGTATGCACACTTTATGCTAGCATGTGAACATTACTTGGCTGGAAAAGTGCATTGCAAAATTCAGGTAAGCGTGAATTTCAAAAAATAGCTTTCTTTAGTCTCTTCTTGATATACTGTGCTGTTTCTGCTTCTTTTTGAATTAGTACTTCTATTATTTTTCTTGTACTGCTCTGTTTGACTTACTTCAATGAAAATTTTAAAAAATACTATGTGTCTGTTCGCCTACTGTATTGTTTCAGAAAGAGAATTAGGTAAGTTCGCCTTTGAATAATGACTGAATCAAATTTCTCCTCCATCACTACTTACAGCTGCTGTCAAGCTGTTCCAAGTACTGCTTTTTCATACATTAACAGACATTTTGAAGGCCTTTATCTTTTTTTCAGAATTACCCCAAGTCCAGTGGCTATGAGCTCCTGTTTCTCATGTATTTTCTAGGGGAAGTCATAGTAAATATGACAGGAGGCAGAGTGAGGAGAGAACGAGCATTTGGAAAGAAATTCAGCAAGGGCCGTACAGCAAGCAGCTTCAACATTTGCATGCAAAAGTGTTGTCACTGTCATTCTGTTTTAATCTAACATGACAGGCTGAAACAAAGTGTTATTATACACTACCTTGGAAGAGAAATGAGAAGCATCACACAGAGGACAGAAAGCAGAAAAATACAAAGTGGATATTGCATCCGTTGCCAACAGGTCTCAACAGAAGTAAATTGCAGTTGTTATTTTGATGGAGGTCCTCTGGCAGATGCTCCAAAGTCTATATTGTGAAGTTCCATTATGCCATTGAGTGGCAGGACTTGGTTATTTGTACTGATGTTCATATGGGGAAAATTTTCCTGGAGAAAACTATGGGGTGGGTGGATGTGGCTTGGCCATAGCCCCTGGGGATAACTGGAGGGGGGCAGCGGTCATCTGAAAGAGAAACCAAAAGAACTGAAATGAAGCAAGACTGTTTGAAGAATTTAGTCTTTGCTACTTCCTATGTGAAATCAAATAACTTGACTAATATGCAGAGCATATCTGACCATTTTGGTTTCTCTCAGTTTCTAATTTTTTTCCAATCGTAAGTTCTCCACATCTGTAAATTCTTGTGTTTTTAGGTCCTCATGAAAATTCATAAGGATTTTGGTGTGCATGAACTTAATTGAATATATGCATGTGTGTGTGCAATTTTGATAATATTCACATTTTTGTAAAGCATTTTTTACTTCTATTTTTACTAATATATGCATTTGACAGGGAGGTTGGGCTCTGTATTGGTAGAGCCAAGCTGACACTCCTGCTGGCATGTTTGCATCATGCTGGCCTCCTCTCCCTCTCTCCTCCCAGTAAGCAGTGACAACTGAGCTGTCAGGAGGTCAGGTGAGCGCTGCCACCCCACCATTCCATCTGATGCAATTGTATGGACAAACCTCAGTTTGAGTTGAACTACTACAATTGTGTGCAGCCAGGGTGGTGTAGTAGTTAGAATGTTAGAGTAAGAACTGGTGAACCAGGGCATCAATCTCCACAACTGTGAAATTGATTGGGTAACCTTGAGCTAGTCACCATTTCTCAGCCATTTTTATTTCAGAGATTTGCTGTGAAGATAAAGTGGGAAAGAGGGGAACCACATAAACCACTTTGGAGCAGCACTTTTTTTTAACCATCTCAGAAATGGCTATGAGTCTTTCAGATATTTCTCCATGCAATCCTACATACAAAAGTCATTGTGTGGAGAAAATAAATATCCAGTTACCATGTGTGAACTGATTCTTTTCCTAGCAGAAGTTAAAAGCAGATAATTGAAGGAGTTTGACTTTATTGTCCGCTGCCGTCCTATACTCCTCCTGAAGCATATAAACTGAGTCTACTTTTGGGTACAGGGTAGCAGAAAAATGCTGGGCTGCTGCTCTGAGCCAGTGAGCCTTTCCTTCTGTCATGTGTCCTCATTCTTCCACAGTACATGTTTCAAGGTGGCAAACAGAGTCTCATTCTAATATTAGAAAAATAAAATTGCATTAACTTTGGGCAATCATAAATCTTGAGCTGAACAACTGGATAGAACACTACCAGTTTTCCATAGGTCATTTTTTAACAGAAAAGCAGCACGGAAGGGAGGAGACAACTGTGGATCTGGTCACATTACATCCTTCTGGTATGATGTATTCAACCCCTGTGGGTAGAATTAGTAATTTTCAGCCCAGCAGCTCTGCCATTGTGTATACAGAAAATGTGAATGTTCTTCTTCACAGGGCTGTAAACTCCAGCCCCCGTGGCAGAAATCTTCCCCTACTTGCTTTTTTTTTAATGGATATTCTCGTGTTGTATGTGCTGACATCCTGAAGAGTATAATCCATTTCTTAAGGTGCTGATCTGCATGCTTCCAAATTGAATGTGCTTCCTTTTAACTTATGGCAAAGTGCAATTACAGTTTAAAGGGAATATTTATGTACATTAGTTAACAACATCATTGCAACTTAGTACTCACACATCAACACTTAATTAGTATAAGGATAAGTGACATAATTGCTACAAGGCATGTATTCCCTATAATGTGAGGCAATTTCATGCACTATGCACATTTTAAATACTTCCTCTGGATTTCCCCCCCACCAAACCTGCATTTTCTTAACTCAATAGGCAAGGTTTATATGCAAAGACACCTTCTCCTATTTTCCATTTCAATTGAATGCAGCGCCATATACTGCGCTGGTGTCGCGGTCACTTCCTCAGGGAGTATTTGATACTGCTTCACTACACTGACTGGGGAGGTGAGAAAGGTAGTTTGTAGCCTGAAACGAGAGTATGGTATTTACATTGCAACCTTCACAAGTTGCAATATAACAAACCATTCTTGGAAACTTGCAACAGAACTCTCCATAGCATTTGTAACTCTTTTTAAACGGTATTTCCTATTTAACGTAATGCATCCCTTTTGTGTATTTGCAGGCTTTAATCCAGTTTTTCTTAATCCCTATCCCTGGTATCATTCATTGTGTTTTGAGGGCACTAGATCAAAATCTTCCATGGATGGTAGAACTTACTACATTTGTAGAAGAGCACAATTAGAAACAAGCCATTGTTTATTATAAATCCCCTTTATTTCTTCTGCCCTGCCATTTTCTGTGTTCAAAATGAAGTATTTTTTAAAGATTATGGTCCTGTGGAGAGCTAATAGAACAGAAATAAATTGATTTAAGCTTAGTTTATGCTAAGTTGGGTTGTGCCATTTAGGGTTGCCATATGTCCTCTTTTTCCAAGACACATACTCTTCTTTGTGGGTAAAATTGTCATAGTGAGCCATAGTTAAAAGTAAGAAAGGTACCCCTGACCATTAGGTCCAGTCGCTGACGATTCTGGGGTTGCGCGCTCATCTAGCTCTATAGGCCGAGGGAGCTGGCGTTTGTTCGCAGACAGCTTCCAGAGCAGCGCACGGAAACGCCATTTACCTTCCCGCAGAAGCGGTACCTATTTATCTACTTGCAATTGCTGTGCTTTTGAACTGCTAGGTGGGCAGGAATTGGGACCGAGCAATGGGAGCTCACCCCGCCGCGGGGATTTGAACCACCGACCTTCTTATCAGCAAGCCCAAGAGGCTCAGTGGTTTAGACCAAAGCGCCATTAGTTAAAAGTAGAAGTCGGCAAATGTGTCCTCTTTTTTGCTCTGCAAAATATGGCAACCCCAGCATGGTCTTCACATAGCCATGAATTTGAATGTGGGAAACCCTGGTTGAAAATCTTACTTAATAATGAAGTTCCCTCTGGGTGTCTTGTCCTAGCCTATCTTACAATTTTTTTGTGAATATAAAAACACCACTCAAAGCTGCTTGGACAAATGTAAGAATAAAAACAGAATACAAAAATAATTCTGTGAATCAGAGTGTTACTTTTGAGAAACCCAGGCCAGCTCTTAGTAATCACAGCGTCCTTTTCTAAATGTTCACAGACTGACTGTTGAATTATCTGTTCTAGAACTTTTCATGGTATCGATGTCAAGCTCACCAGTCGGTAGTTACCTGGGTCTTCTTTTTTCACCTTTTTGAATATGGGGAGAACATATGCCTGCCTCCAGTCTGCAGGGACCTTCCCTGTTCTCCAAGAATTCTCAAAGGTTTTTCTCCAAGAATTCTCAATGATCATTCTCCAAGAATTCTCAAAGCTTGCAGATGTAATCCCAGATCAAAGGCTCCGGGATTACATCTGCAAGCTCATTTGGTACCCTTGGATGCAGCTCACCAGGCCCTGAATATTTGAATTCATTCAAAGTAGCCCGATGTTCCCTTACCACCACTTTCCCCATCTTGGGCTGCAGCTTCCCATCATTTATTCTGTTATCACCAGGTTGGGCATCGCTTTCCTTTTTGGAGAAGACTGAGGCAAAGGAGGTGTTGAGTAGTTCCGCCTTCTCTTTGTCAGCCAATAGCTGGAACATAAAGAAGGCTGATCGCCGAAGAATTGATGCTTTTGAATTATGGTGCTGGAGAAGACTCTTGAGAGTCCCTTGGACTGCAAGAAGATCAAACGCATCCATTCTAAAGGAAATCAGCCCTGAGTGCTCACTGGAAGGACAGATCGTGAAGCTGAGGCTCCAGTACTTTGGCCACCTCATGAGAAGAGAAGACTCCCTGGAGAAGACACTGATGCTGGAAAAGATGGAGGGCACAAGGAGAAGGGGGAGACAGAGGACAAGATGGTTGGATAGTGTTTTCGAGGTTACCAGCATGAGTTTGACCAAACTGCGGGAGGTAGTGGAGGACAGAGGTGCCTGGCGTGCTCTGGTCCATGGGGTCACGAAGAGTCGGACACGACTAAACGACTAAACAACAACAACAACAACAGCATTTCTCCATCTTCTCCACGTAGAGGACCTACCACTTACTTGTTCTTCCCTTTGCTTTGGACATAGTTGAAGAAAGCTTTTAAAATTTATTTTTAACCTCTTTACAAGCCTGAACTCATTCTGAGCTTTAGCCAGCCTGACCTTTACCCTGCAACTGTTGACTACTTGTGTATCCTCCTCCTTTGTGATTTCCCCTTTCTTCCATTTCTTATACATGGCCTTCTTAACTCTCAGCTCATCTGTAAACTCCTTATGCTGCCACACCGGTTGCCTTAGATGCCTCCCACTATTCCTTCTTGTTGGAATTGTCTGCATTTGGGGCTTCAATATTTGTCCTTTTAGAAACTCCCAGGTATTTGGAGTTGAATTGCCATCTTAGTCTAAAAGCAATGCTATATCTTTCTACAATGCACAATCACATGCACTTTGCTCCGATCAAAATTAATGAGATTTAAGCATAGATTACTTGTGGCCCATGAACACTTGTGTTCTGCATGCTTGTTTTCACTTATTGGCATGTATGTTCTGATATTGCAAAACTAGCATAAGGAAAAGCCCTCCCACCACCACCTCATGTTAATGGGTGGGGGTGTTAAGATGAGCCACAAGTTTCTCTCTGCTAGCCTCCGCTGGTGAAAAGGAGCGCTATCATTGGAGGGGGCCAAGAGTAGGGCTTTGTATATTTCAAATACGCTTAAAATACACTTGTTTATCATGGAGCTTTAGAAGTCTCCTTTAGAAGGGATTGTCTACCTCTGGCTAGCAGAGTTTTGGAGATACATTAAGAGTGAGCTATGGTTTATTTGCTGTTGCTCTATCTGCCAGCTAAAGGATCCAAGTATTGTTCAATGTTACAAATAGAGCACTGGGTACATCCAGTTGGTGGCGGGAGAAACAAATATTCATTGTAATAGATATATAGATCACCAACAGTAGAGTTAATTTAAAAGATCCATTCTGTTGCATTGCGATGAACCTGTGATGGTGGACACATAGCATATGTTATCATTCTGTGAGAACCTGAAGTTTTCTGCACTTTTGGAAAATTTTTGTTTTCAATTACAGTGTGCCCCAGGTCTGTTTTAGATATGAATCACAACCCTTAAAGCCTGCATTCTTTACACACAACCATCAGTGATTTAGACTGACTGCACACTTCACAGCTTGTTTCAGATCTTTTTCCAGATTATTTTAAATAAAACAACAAAATTTCAAAGACATCTTTGTCACACATTTCCCTGTATTTTGAAATGGCATCTTCAGCAACTTAAATGCAACGTTTTGTCTTATTTCAGATATACCGAAAGCTGTAAGAACAAAGAAGTTTCCCCTGTGTGGATACTTCCCATTATCAGTTACTAAACGAGACATTTCCCTTCTTTGATCATCCAGCCTTCATTAATGTCAATGAGTTGTCACTTTTCTTTCCCCCCACCCTTTTATCATTTATTGCATTTAATTATGGGCTTCTACTTCTAAATATGTCTACATGAATGTTTATGTAGCTTGTCCCTATCATGCTAATTTAAAGACTATATTAGAAAATGAAACATTGCGCTGGTAAAAACAAGGCTGTTCATTTCTTTGACAAGATAAAAAAATTACTTTGACCTCTGAATACTTTTATGGCAGTCCAGTAAGACATTTTTTAATGGTTTATTAAACTTCCTGCTGTAGAGCTCTTGAAAGCCTTGAAATAGGGGCTTCTATTAATCACTGTGTTGACAATGAAAAAATGATTTAGGCACAAAGATTTGCATTGAAATGAATGGGAAACTGTAAAAACACTCCCATTCATTCCAATGGGGCAGGTACAAAGCACATTACTACTGGATTGTGCCTTTGGGATACATCCAAATAGTATCTTAGAGTGGATGAGAGTGTCCATCCACACCCACAGATGCAATTCAACTAATCAGAGCAGTGTTGAGAATTCTGCTGGTTCTGGGGGACTTCAACTTCATTGTCTAGGAGACTGGCTCTAATATGGCTCAAGACTTCACGGCTTCCATGACAACCATGGGGCTGTCCCAACATGTCACCCACCCAACACATGTGGCAGACCACACTCTGGACCTTGTTTTCACTGGGCTGGTGATTTAAAAACGGGTATAGTGACATCAGTCCCTTGTTGTGTTCAGATCACTTCCAGTTGAGATTTAGGCTTTCAACACCACATCCCCTCCTCAGAGGTGGGGGGGCCTATTGGTATGGTCCATTCTTGGAGGCTGAAGGATGCAATGGGCTTCCAGATAGCACTGGGGGATTTTCTGGTTGATATGGCATAATCATCCCAAGCACCCTCTCCTGCTTCGCTCCCTGATATACTCCAGAGCTTAGAATGAGGAAACAAACTGGGAGGCAGCTCAAACATGATTGGAGGAAAACTCCAGTCGAATGCAATGAAACACTGGTGAGTGCTTACTTTGCTGCCTCCATTGCATCCTTATTGTACCATCTGGTGGAGCGTTTCTGGGTAGTGTGAGATCTTTCACAGTCTGTCCTGAAGAAGGTAGCAGCACCAATGGTAGCTCACAGTGCCTTGTTTGCAAAGCATTTTGAGACTAAAATTGCTTGCATTCACAGGGATATTGACTCCACTATTACAGCAAATGAAACTCAATGGGTGATCAGAGCACTGTTTAGTCCTGTTGTGCTGGATGAGTTTCAGTTAGTAGATAAGGTGTTTGGATCAGTCAGGGTGACGACTTGCACTCTGGACGCTTGCCCCTCTTGACTGATAAAAACTAACGGGGGGGTGGACATCAGGATGGGCTGTGGAGGTGAATGCCTCCTGGTGAGAGGGGATGGCCCCTGCCTACTTGAAGGAGGAAGTGGTAAAACCATGCTTCAAGGAACCCTCCCTGGATTCAGAAAACTTAAGTAACTACTCACCAGTGGCCAATCTCCTCTTCTTGGCAAGGTTCCTGAGTCATGGACCAGATTCAGGCACTCTTGGAGGAAACAAATTTTCTAAATTCATTTCACTTGGGGTATAGGCCCAGTTTTGGCGCAGAATCTGCTTTGGTCGCCCTGTATGATGACTTCTGTTGGGGGGGGGTATGTCCCTGTTAATTCCCCTCAACCTCTCAGCAGCTTTTTTTACCATCAACCAAGGCATCCTTCTGGAGCAGCAGTGCAGGTTAGGGGTGAGTGACACTGTTTTGGTGATTCCATTCCTCCTTGGATGGTCAATTCCGGAGGGTGATGCCTGGAGAGTATTATTTGACCCCATGGAGCCTTCAATGTGGGATTGTGCAGGGTTCAATTTTATCCCCTATTCTGTTTAACATCTACATGAAACTACTCAGTTGTGTTATCCGGATTTTTGGAGTATGTTGCCAACAATATGCTGATGTCACACAGGCTAATTCTTCTTTCCGTCTGCAGGTGTGGCAGTGGATATGCTGGACCGTTGTCTTGGCTCGGCAATAGCCTGGATGTGAGCCAACAAACTGAAGCTCATTCCAAATAAGACTGAGGCACTGTTAGTGGGTGGTTCCCTAGACAGGATGGATTGGAGGTTGCCTGTTCTTGATGAGGTTGTGCTCCCTCTGAAGGAGTGGGTACGTAGCTTGGGGAAATATCTGGATCCTTTGCTGTCACTTGAGGCTCAAATGGCCTTGGTGGCACAGACTGCCTTCCACCAGCTTCAGCTGATGGCCCAGCTGCACCCCTGTCTGGGCAGGGATAACCTATCCTCTGTTGTCTAAGCTCTGCTAACCTCTAGGTTAGATTACTGCAGCACATTATACAAAGGGCTGCCTCAGCGGCTGGGGTGTTTACCACTCCAATACAGTTGATGTTTATCACACCAATACCTGGTGCCTTCATTACATATCTTTAGGTGCCATGCAAGAACATTTCTCTTTAGCCAGGCCTTCGGCTGATTAACATTCTATGGTCTCTAATGTGTTTGTGATAGGAAGGGTTTTGGGGTGTTTAATAATAATAATAATAATAATAATAATAATAATAATAATAATATTGTGTTCTCATTTTGTATTTTTTTTGTTTTGTTGTGAACCACTCTGTGATCTTCAGATGAAGAACAGTATACATTTAAAAAACAGCAAAAAACTAGCAGATTCCTACACAAGGGCTTCAACAGTGGAGATTTCCCCCACCCCACCCATGCACCCACCAAAACCCTTAAAAGGAAAAGGATGCATAGCTGTCAACATTTCCCTTTTTTAAAGGGAAATTCCCTTATTCCGAACAGGATTCCTCACAAGAAAAGGGAAAAGTTGACAGCTATGGGTGGAGGGGATGAACGCCCATAGTTAGTATTCCCTTAAATCTGGGTTCGGGCTCTCATCGTGAAGGGATGATCAGTGCCTGTTTGGGCCTTAGATGGAAATTTTCCTTCCTGCTCAGCCTGCTACAATTTGTGCAAGTGTTTTGCATTATCTAGCTAGATAAGTCAGTTTTGTTATTTTCTTGGCTTCTGAGCTCTCTTAATTTGTGTAATCATTTGAAGTCTTTCTTTTTAACAAGGTCTTTTTTAAAAAAATTAAGTATCGTGTGCTTTTATGAAAACTGACTTGGGTTGAGTTTCCAAACCTCCTAATTTTGACTACACTTTTAGAAGTGGGTCATTCATCACACAAAAGGGGAGGTGTAGATTATGCCATACCCTATTCTGCTTCAAACACTGAAGAAGTTTGTTGTGGACAAAATGCCAGGAGCCACAACTCCAGACTTAGTCATGGGCAGCAATGGTATGCACAACCTATGTTCACAGCAGGTCCTTACCAACACGGTGGACAGAGAGACCTTGATGTGGGAGAGAATGTTCCCTCATCTAAAATTAGAATTCTGCTTTGAAAATTCTAGCAAAGGAAAAAGAGAAACATGCAAGAGAGACCCAAACAAGTCAATGACTGGCTTGTAACCTTTCTCACACTGAGGAGTGGATGTGTGCATCTGTACATGTATAGAACTGCTTTCGACATGTATGAGATGTATGGGCACTGAGGGAGGGTGACTGCTGTGGGAATGGCTAACCTGTGTATCCCAACACATGGAGGGATTTGTGTGAAACCCCCTTTATGAGTCATCCTTACATGGTTAGGTATGGGAACCTCTTTCATTGTCATATTCTGCTTTAAATGCCCATTGAGCACAGAAGGTTTCTTTTTATATAAAAAGGTAAGGATAATTTCTGTTGTTGAGTTCATTTTCTTAAAAAAACAAAAACCATCTTCCATTTATTTTGGTTATTCTACAAAGTGTGCCTACCTGTAACAAAAACTGGGAGAAACAGCAACAACAGGGAATCATTTTAGTGAATGGTATTCACTAAAGTAAAAAAATAATTTCCTCATTTTCAACTGCTGCCATGCAAAGGTATGCTTCCAGTCTGTAATTTTTGTCACAAGGCTCCACATAAATCATTAGAAACAATGTCTCACTTGTCAAGCTGTTTCTTAAGAAATTAGGCAAGACCATGCACTGCTGGTTATTAGACTATTACACACACAACACACCCCACTACACGGGCGCACAGTAGATTCCTGCTTACTGGATAGAGATATCGCTTTTGCCAGCCTCATCTTCAGATGCTAAGCCAAACTCATTCTCTTTTTCTTTGCTTCTTCCACCCCCAGCCTTCCACCCCCTTTATTCAGAGAGACCACAGGTGAAGCAAAAGGAAATTATTACAGCATGATGACTGCTGAAATGATAGAAGGTAAAGAAGATGGATTATCATGCTGCCGACATGATTTGTATGGATTTCCAAAATTTAGCTGTTCATTTAAGGTGACCGCCATCTTAGGACCCACGATATTGCGGCTGCCCTCGTAATAACCTTCATCTACACTCGTGAGCCAAGTGAGCAGAGCACATTTCCTATTACCTGTCAAGCGAGTATGTAGAGTTCTTCTGGCCCTGCAGTAATCGCAGGGCTGCTGGTGAACAGAGTAATAAACACCTACTGAGAGGGATGTAGCGTGAAAAGATCTCATCACCTGCCATTAGCACGCTGATGAATAATGTAGGATTCTGGGTGGCAGATGTCAGGGGTGGGAGGAAGAATCACTTCTGTAAATGCTCTGGTGAACACTTCAGCACAAAGTGAGAGGTGATAGCAACAGATGCATGTGACAAAAATTACACTTGCTACTGATTTTCTTTTTTTAAAAAATGGAACATTTTCTTCACAAATAGCTAGCAGCTCCTTATGCATTCTTTCCCCTTTCTTTCAGAACCAAGGGGTGCTGTAAAAGCAAGAAAATAACCCAACTACTGGCTGTGGCTTCTGAGTCTTGCCCGTGAAAGCTTATTCCATGATAAATATGTTAGTCTTATGGCATCTTGAAGACTAACTTCTGCTGCAAACTACAAACGTAGTTATCCCTCAGCTTGTCAAGAAAGAGGAAGTGTGTGTGTGTGTGTGTGTGTGTGTGATGTCATCAAGCAAGATTGCTGCCTAATTCTTTTGCTCTAACAACCGGTGCGCTATCAAACCTCCAATATAAGTTGAAAAACCTTAAAAAATTGACTCAAAGACTGCAAATGGAGCTCTAAAGTTAGGAATCAGACAGGAGGCAAAAATAAAAAAACTGGCGACCATAACTAGCTTCATGTGGAGGAAGCAGGCAATCATTTTTGCCACTTCCATCTGTAGGTGAGAGGCCTACCAGAATTTATGGAAGGCCAAGATTTTCTCTCTTTTATGATCTCCTGGTTTAATCAAGTATTCCCTAATCTTAAACATAAGGCCTCTGATCTAGAGTTTGCATACAGAGCAGGCCAGTGCTTCCAAACTGTCAACTGCAGCCCCAGAGACATTATTGTAAGGCTTTCATGCCTTTCTACTAAGCAGGCAATTTTAAAGGAATTTT
Source organism: Podarcis muralis (assembly GCF_964188315.1). Classification (NCBI taxonomy): domain Eukaryota; kingdom Metazoa; phylum Chordata; class Lepidosauria; order Squamata; family Lacertidae; genus Podarcis; species Podarcis muralis. The sequence goes on along the minus strand of NC_135665.1, from coordinate 5,093,467 downwards.
GTATACTTGACAGTCTAGAATGGGACGGCCAGAAGATCTCTTATTATGCAAGGTTTGTGTCTGGCAACCTTAAAATGCAGACGTGCCTTTAAGCCATATAGTGTACAGAAATACTTCGAAACGCTGGAATCTGCTACAGATGGGGCTACCCATCCCATCTGAAAGTGCCGCTGGACAGCATGAAGATCAACACACAAGGAGGCAAGACAATTCCTGAGCATTCTAAAACTGTCTCTACCAAGCAACCCCAAAACTAGCACTAGTAACTCAGACTCATCGGATGATGAGATAGGACTAGGTTGGCAGCAGCAGCAAGATCAACAAAAAAACCTTCTAAAAAGCGCCGCTTTCAGTGTACTGAAACTCGCCATGTCCCGGGAGCTGTAAGAAGACACCAGAGCAGTAGTCAACAGAATACCTAGTCTCTTAAATAACAACAGGGAAATAGTGCACGCACACGTGCGCGCGCACACACGATTGTGCATTGCTAGCTGCAAGTGTAACAAGGAAGCATCAAGACACATTGACTCAAAGTGAATGAAGCAACCAAGCGCTGGGAAATTTAAAGAATTGTTAAATTGACTAAGTTTTTTACTTCAACGTCCACTTCTATTTACTCTCAAAAAATGAATGGTGATAAACATCGAGAGGAGAGACCACCTCTTCTCAAGACCATGTTCGCAGAACTTTGTAAGTTGTTTGTTTGTGTTTTACTGTTGGATTACATCTTTGAATTTCATCCCATTCATGCTATTGCTCTGACCTACCTCATGCCACCTATCAAAACAATAACTAAGTTAAAGAGTTTTGTATAATTTCCTATAATTTACACTAAGCTAGCCCAATGGTTGATATGAAAACTATAGAAATACTCATCATAAATGCCAATGGCCTCAACTTACCGGTGAAACACCAACTAGTCGAGCTAATGCTCAAGTGGGAAAAACCTAAAATAATATGCCTACAGGAAACGCACTCGAAGAAGCAAATGGATAGAATTATTCGTCCCAAAGGCTTTGATGTCCAGATCTAATCTCCTGGCTCATCAAAAGGAAGAGAGGTAGCAGTGCTAATTCCCAACAGTCATAATTTTTCCCTCAAGGGAACTTTGACAGACAAGAGAAAGACCACTATGTATTTGTCAAAGGCCAAAGTAACAGCATCAACTAACTATAGTCTCACTTTACTCTCCGAACAAAGGACAGTTACAATTTCTCCAACTCGCTATGCAAGAACTATCTGGATTCCAGGAAGGCATGGTGCTATTAGGAGGGTGTTTAAATCTTGTACAAGACCCCCAACTGGACAGAACAGGTCCCACTGTAACCAACTCACATAAAATGCCCTCAGCACTGGAATCCATACTTCGCGAACACAGCCTACCAGACATACAGAGAAAGCTCCACCCAAATAAAAAAGACTCCCCCCCCCCCAAGTCGCTACTCATCATACTTGTGTCTCAATTTTGTCATGACTTTCAAAGAATTGTTGGATCAGAGATTGGCTGTCTCACTGTTTCCAACCATGCTCCAGTGTGGGCCACCTTACATCTCCAAGAAAAACCCAAGTCATCGCCTGGCTGGATATTTCCTGCAATTCTCCTACAGAACAAGCTGGGCATAGACCACCTCTATTCAGAATTAAAGAACTACTGTACTTTGGTATTAAAACCACAGACAGAATGCTTCTTACAACAGTCTGGGAAGCTATGAAGGCGGTCATCAGGGGAACCTGCATTAGCAAGGTGACAGCAATCAAAAGAAAGACCGCCAAAGAATCAGATTGTCTGCTACTGGAGATAAGGCACAAAAGAGATGGAGGGAAGAAGACTTTAAGGTCCTTGAATGCTAAGAGAGCAGAACTCGCAGCCTTGGAAACATCAAAAATCTCTACAAATTTGCTTTTCCTCAACTAAAAATATTATGAATATTGTGATAAGAACTCTAAGATGCTTGCTAACCGTATCCGGAAAAGAATTAACAATAAGAGAGTAAACCAGCTAAGGTATAAGACAGGTATCCTTAAATATGATGATAATGATAAGTGTAATATGTTTAGAGATTTCGATGCCTCTTTATATGCTGATACTATCCCCTCCCTCCCAACAATTACAGAATACTTGGAAAGAATTCCATTACCTAAACTAAATTACACCCACAGGGACTACTTAAACCAACCTATAGAACCTGATGAGGTAGCAGCAGTAATCAAAAAATTGAAGGGCTATAAAGCCCAGGGCTCAGATGGTTACACTGCAAACTTCTATAAGCAATTCAGTGAGATTTTGATCCCAAGATTAACCTCTCTATTTAATGACAATCTTTCAGGTGGTCAAGTACCAACCTCCTGGCAACACTCTAAAATAATAGTTATACCTAAGCCAGGGGAAAATCCCGAGTCAGTAGAATCATCTAGACCAATAATTCTTTTAAATCAAGATGCTAAAATCTTTACAGCAATCTTTACTGCAACACTCAACACGTTTATTTCTTCCTACATTACCACGGATCAAGTTGGGTTCATACCCCAAGGACAGATCTGTGATCCAATTCGCTGGCTACTAAATGCCATTCATCATAGCAAAAGCAAAGGTTTACCACTAGCAGTCATATCACTAGAAGTGTGTAAATCCTTTGATAGAGTCAACTGGCAGTTCCTAGAAGTGTTGTTATCAAAAATGAACATGGGACAATATTTTATGAATTCTATCATGAGACTATATAAGAACTCATATGCTCAGGTTAGGGTGAATGGTATAGACTCCATTGCAAGAGGGAAGCCCTCTGTCACCCCTCTTGTTTCCCTTATCAATTGAACCACCATCTCCATTAGAAATGCATAAAATAAGCATTTTTACAGATGCTATAGCAATATTGCTTTCTAACCCAAAAGCTGCAACACCTGTATTAATGAAAGAACCAGATAATTATAGTAAAGTGGCCAGATTCAAAATCAACAAATCCAAATAAAAAATAATGTATATAGGCATTCCTTCACCTGACCAATTAATCATTCAAAGACAGGTTTTAAAACCTGCCACAGGGTAATAAAATATTTGGGAGTGCAGATAACTAAAAATCTATTGGCTCTAAAGAAAGCAAACTTCACACCAGTATTCTGACAGGTACAACAATGTCTTGAATTTTGGAAAGACCTGCGTTCATCTTTGTCAGGGCACATAGCTGCGGTAAAGATGGCTATCCTGCCAATTTTTTTGTTTCTCTTTCAAGTGCTGTCAATTATGATTGCACCCAAACAATTTAAAATTTGGCAGTGCTCAATAAACAAGTTTATTCATGAAGGGGGGGGGCACAACTAGGCTCCAGAATTATATATGGAAGTGTCAAAAATGGCAGGTTTGGAATCCCACATCTCCAAACTTATTACAATGCCTTCCAGCTAAAGCATTTGATACCACTGATCCACAGGCAAAAAGGTAAACTATGAGTAGATAAATTTTAGATCCAGTATATGGAGCATATCCCTCCTCACTCACTAAAACCTGTACCATTGTGAACCCTTTCCTCCACACCACACTAAATGATATGGAAAACAAAGTTTTAAAAACCTGGCTCCCCTAATTTCTCCCCTTATCCCTCTTCACTTTCACCCATCTTTTAAAGAAGAGGGACAATACTTAGATTGGAATGGTTGGGAACAGGTGGGCCTTTATAGACTAAACGATTTTTATGCAAACAGTATCCCCTTACAAAAAGAATTCATTGCAGCCATAAAGGTAAAGGGACCCCTGACAGTTAAGTCCAGTCGCGAACGACTCTGGGATTGCCGCACTCATCTCTCTTTACTGGCCGAGTGAACTGGTATACAGCTTCCGGGTCATGTGGCCAGCATGACTAAGCCACTTCTGGCGAACCGGGGCAGTGCATGGAAACGCTGTTTACCTTCCTGCCGGAGCAGTACCTATTTATCTACTTGCACTTTGATGTGCTTTCGAACTGCTAGGTTGGCAGGAGCAGGGACTGAACAATGGGAGCTCACCCCGTCACGGGGATTTGAACCGCCGACCTTCTGATCAGCAAGCCCTAGGCTCTGTGGTTTAACCCACAGCGCCACCCGCATGGTACCACTTCAACCAGCTGTTAGGTTTCCTGTTAAACCCAGACATTTCCACTCAAGCAAACAGGAAACTAGTAGCAATAGAGCACATCTTTGTTAACTTCTCTCCACTCTCTCAGGGCATAGCTTCCTCAATTTTCAAAGGTCTAATAATACTAGAATATGGCAATCTATTGTACACAAAAATGCCATGGGAATGGACCTAGTTGTGCAAATACCAAATGAAAAATGGATGGCTTTTTCTAATGCTGGCATGTAGTGGATCTGTGATTTCTTTTTACTGTGCACTCGCTTGCTTTGATTTAAGCTTTGATTTTATGGCTTGATGGATGAATAGTGTGTAAAATCGTGCAATTTCAAGAGGATCTATTTTAATTCTACTGAATCTGACTTTGCTAGGACCCCAGGGGAAGTGAAGAGTGTGTGTGTGTGTGTGTGTGTGTGTGTGTACACACACACACCTTCTTGGAGGTGTGAATTTGAGGAGAGAAGCAAACCAATGAGAGTGGTACCCAGGGCACTCTCTCAAAATTCCAAATGTACCCACAGACTGAAAAAGTTTGATGACTACAGCAACGGAGGAAGGAGGAAGGATATGTGGATGTTTTATGTCAAATAAATTATGCTAGATACTAGGCAGTTCCTATAGGAAGCTCTTGATGTTAAGATAAGTCAATATGATTTAATGTTTGAGAAAAAGCAGAAATACCAACTGAATGAACTTAACTACAAGAACAAGACATTTATTTAGTATCAGTGGTTGTTTTTGCTAGGCATTCTGCAGAACACACAAGCAGTGCAGCTCCTGTAATCTGCATTATCTACCGCAACAATGTGATGGAAGGAAGAGGTTGGGGACTGACAATGAAGTACAAAATGGCAATGAAGTAGTAGCTATGATTAGGCTTGAGTAGAGACAGAGTAGACCAAAGAAAAGCTTGAACCAGGGGAGAAAGGCAGTCTAGTGAATAGAGAACAGGTGGGAGCAGCTTGATGTAAACAGAAATGGTTGAAAGACATGTAGGAATGCAAAGGATCAGAAAGTGAGATAGACAGTACAGGGAGATAATGAAGAATTTATAGTGTGGGATCAAAAAAGTTAAGAGCCTTAAGAAGGAGGACTAGAACCCTGATAACTGATAGGCAGAGTAGGAATGTGATGAAATGGGTAATATAATCTAGATTTAAGATGAAAATTCCTGAAAATATTGAAATGTTCCTTATAATAAAAAAAAGTAGTGTCACAGCTTATTATAAGAATCACATACAAATTGAACAAAGTGGTTCAGGTTGCAGAAGGGAACCATTGTTAGGCTTTAGCATTTTATTTTCAATATAATAATTAGCACCAATTTCTCTCCTTTCCCTCCCTCTAACATGAATGATAAATAGATCTGTTGAATAAATATAATTTACCTGCTGAAACTAGTACTGTGAGTGCATTCAATGTGAAGAAAGTTTGGGTAAGAAGGAGCATTTGCCATGTATTTTTGTGCCCTGGTATTATTTCTACCAGCGTCTAAGGCTAAAAAGGGCCACCTATTTCTGTGGAGATGTATCTAAAAAAATCTCTCAAGCTGCCTATAATAATCTCCATTATGTATAATGACCATTTTGATAATAGTCTTTAGAAGAGGTAATGGCCCTGCTGAATGGTTATTACCTGTCTGTTCATGCTGGAAGCAAGATACCAAAGCCAGAGGGGACAGTCAAATGGTCCTTGTGGTGTAGTCTGAAGGAATAAGAAATATTTAACAGAATGTAAGAAACAGACAAGAAAGCGCCTTTTGCTATAAAAAGGGGAAAAACCTGCTTATACTAGGACACAGTGAGGCAGCCTGAATTTAATAAAACACTAAAGATAGAAAATAATTAAGGCAAAGCAAATGGTTCTGTGCAAACAATGTCTATGTCTAAGTCACAAAAGAGTCACATGAAAGAAGTTCTGAATATATTTTGGTATTATTAATAGTTACCTACCTTGTTATATGTTCAGAATTCGTGCTTTGCCAAAAGCTGTCTTCCAATTTCACGTGTGATTACAACTCGATATGTATGTAATAAATATGTACAAATAATTAGATAAAATACAATATGTTACACTACAACAAATATAGTACAATGTGAGAAATAAAGTAAAACTATGAAACCCATTAAAATGTTTCAAAATCACGCATTCCTTACGCAACAAGTTTTTCCTTTGCTATCCACATTATCCTCTTCAGCAGTTTTTCTTCCTCATACTTCCTATTTGCATTTAAATCAATAAATGTATGTTCAGCTGTATTTAAGGGATTAGCCATTAATCCTCCAGCAAGCTCTGTTTAACATATAAATGGTGTCCATGTAAATAAATAAAAAACTTAGACGTTTTGTAAGACCATTCGAAAGTTGATGAGTAAGTTCTTCCACAACAGCAATGTCCAGTATTTTTGAAAAGTATGGATGTTGGATATTTTTCCATTATCATTCTCTCTGTTTGCAATGCCCAGGCTATGCATGCAATTGCTTAAAGAAAGCAAAATGGCAGCAGCCACTCACAAGAGTGGAGGAATCAGTAGGCTTGGGAGAAGTACTTGTAAAAGTACAGAAACAAATTATTTTAAAAACCTGAAAGGGAGGGCATCAAAACAGCCTGGTAAAGAATGAGCAGGCTCTGTGGTCATCAGGGGTGCCATCTCACCCTCAGGATTGTGGGTGCCCACTACCGCAACATGGATGTGCAATGTCACATGTGCACGCCTGTTAGTGTTGTGGCGGCTGGCAGTGGTGGCGACTCCTCTTCATCCTCTGCCAGTGAGCTACCTTGTTTCGTGGGGAGGGGTTCAGACTCATGGGCAGAAAGACTGCGTCTGAGCCCCACCCCTGGAAAAGGATCCCTCACTGGCTGGCTGGCTGGCTGCAAAGGACAGAACTGAGCTGCTTTTCTCTTGGAGGCAGCACCACTGCAGCCTGACAGCTTATTTCATTGACCTTGTGGGTGCCCACACCCTCTTTTCTTTTGGATGCCCAAGCACCCATGGCCCCCTGGAGTTGGCACCTATGGTGGTCATGGAATGCTAACTTATATGTAGGGACCAAGCAAGTTTCCTTCCAGGTGGACAATTAATAGATAATGTAAGAAATGTAATAAACTTGATTGACTACCTGGAAGTTAGGAACGAAAAACAAGAAGCGTTATGTTTCTTAGGTGCAGAGAAGGCATTTGATAATATCTCCTGGTTATTTATGACAAATGTATTAGAGAAGATGGAAATGGGAAACTTTTTCTTAACAGGAATTAAAGCAATTTGTGATTCAAGGACCCGCCATCCACTTAGGGATAAGAAAGACACATGGACACAGTATATTAGGTTAATGGGTTTAAAAAGGCCACAACTTTATTGATTACAGCATGTGAGCGGTATTGGCTTAGGCATTGGATAAAACAACAGAGCGTGACTCCACCCCCTCAGGGAGGGGTGAGTCTAACAAGGATTAACCACCAGTGGGAGGAGCCTGTTGACTCCTCATAGACCGAATGGAGCAAAGAGCATGCAGACCTAGTGGTGGGAGGAGAAAATCCTTAAATAAGAGACACGGGGGAATGATTAATGGACTTCAATGTCTGTACACTAATGCGCAAAGCATGGGAAATAAACAAGATGAGCTTGAGCTCCTGGTACAGCAAACTAAATATGACATAATAGGAATCACTGAAACCTGGTGGGATAAATCCCACGATTGGAATGTAATAATGGAGGGATACAATCTATTTCAAAGAAACAGACCAGACAAGAAAGGAGGAGGAGTGGCGTTATATGTCAGGGATGTGTATACCTGTGAAGAGATCCAAGATTTAGAACCTCAAAGCCAAAGTGAGAGCATTTGGGTCAAAATTAAGGGAGAGAAGAATAACAGTGACCTCATTGTGGGAGTTTACTATAGATCCCCAAGCCAAACGGAGGACATAGATGATGCCTTCCTGGAACAGATGGCCAAGCATGCAAAAGGAAGGGAGATAGTAGTAATGGGGGACTTCAATTACCCGGATATTTGTTGGATGTCAAACTCAGCCAAGAGCATAAGGTCAAACAGATTCCTCACTGCCCTTGCAGACAACTTCATTGTCCAGAAAGTGGGAGAAGCAACAAGAGGAACAGCCATTTTAGATCTGGTCCTAACCAATGTTGATGACCTGGTTAGTGGGGTAGAAGTGGAAGGATCATTAGGCGCGAGTGATCATGCTCTTCTGAAGTTTACTATACAGCGGAAAGGAGCAGCCAAGCATACTAGGACTCAATTTCTCGACTTTAAGAAAGCCGACTTCATAAAGCTTAGGGAAGTGCTGGGTGAGATCCCATGGACAGTAATACTAAAAGGAAAGGGAGTTCAAGATGGCTGGGAGTTTGTTAAGAGGGAGATAGTAAAAGCACAACTTCAGGCAATACCAATGAGATGGAAACATGGAAGGTGCCTAAAGAAGCCAGGGTGGCTATCTAAAGAACTTTTAACTGAGTTAAGATTAAAAAAGGATGTGTACAAAAAATGGAAAAGGGGGGAAACCACCAAAGAGGAATTCAAACAAATAGCCAGCACGTGTAGACACAAAGTCAGAAAAGCTAAAGCACAAAATGAACTCAGGCTTGCTAGAGAGGTTAAAAGCAACAAAAAAGGCTTTTATGGGTATGTTCGTAGCAAAAGGAAGAACAAAGAAACCGTGGGGTCACTCAGAGGAGAAGATGGTGAAATGCAAACAGGGGACACAGAAAGGGCTGAACTCCTCAATGCCTTCTTTGCCTCAGTCTTCTCCGATAAAGAAAACAATGCCCGACCTGAAGAATTTGGAGCAAATGATTCAGCAGAGGAAACACAGCCCAGAATAACTAAGGAGATAGTACAAGAATACTTGGCTAGTCTAGATGTATTCAAGTCTCCAGGGCCAGATGAACTGCATCCAAGAGTATTAAAAGAACTGGCAGATGTGATTTCAGAACCACTGGCAGTCATCTTTGAGAATTCCTGGAGAACAGGCGAAGTCCCGGCAGACTGGAGGAGGGCAAATGTTGTCCCTATTTTCAAAAAGGGGAAAAGAGAGGACCCAAATAATTACCGCCCAGTCAGTCTGACATCAATACCAGGGAAGATTCTGGAGCAGATCATTAAGCAAACAGTCTGTGAGCACCTAGAAAGGAATGCTGTGATCACCAATAGTCAGCATGGATTTCTGAAAAATAAGTCATGTCAGACTAACCTGATCTCGTTTTTTGACAGAATTACAAGCCTGGTAGATGAAGGGAACGCAGTGGATGTAGTCTACCTTGATTTCAGCAAGGCATTTGACAAGGTGCCCCATGATATTCTTGTAAAGAAGCTGGTAAAATGCGGTCTTGACTATGCTACCACTCAGTGGATTTGTAACTGGCTGACTGACCGAACCCAAAGGGTGCTCATCAATGGTTCCCCTTCATCCTGGAGAAGAGTGACTAGTGGGGTGCCACAGGGTTCTGTCTTGGGCCCGGTCTTATTCAACATCTTTATCAACGACTTGGATGATGGACTCAAGGGCATCCTGATCAAATTTGCAGATGACACCAAACTGGGAGGGGTGGCTAACACCCCAGAGGACAGGATCACACTTCAAAATGACCTTGACAGATTAGAGAACTGGGCCAAAACAAACAAGATGAATTTTAACAGGGAGAAATGTAAAGTATTGCACTTGGGCAAAAAAAATGAGAGGCACAAATACAAGATGGGTGACACCTGGCTTGAGAGCAGTACATGTGAAAAGGATCTAGGAGTCTTGGTTGACCACAAACTTGACATGAGCCAACAGTGTGACGCGGCAGCTAAAAAAGCCAATGCAATTCTGGGCCTCATCAATAGGAGTATAGCATCTAGATCAAGGGAAGTAATAGTGCCACTGTATTCTGCTCTGGTCAGACCTCACCTGGAGTACTGTGTCCAGTTCTGGGCACCACAGTTCAAGAAGGACACTGACAAACTGGAACGTGTCCAGAGGAGGGCAACCAAAATGGTCAAAGGCCTGGAAATGATGCCTTATGAGGAACGGCTAAGGGAGCTGGGCATGTTTAGCCTGGAGAAGAGGAGGTTAAGGGGTGATATGATAGCCATGTTCAAATATATAAAAGGATGTCACATAGAGGAGGGAGAAAGGCTGTTTTCTGCTGCTCCAGAGAAGCGGACACGGAGCAATGGATCCAAACTACAAGAAAGAAGATTCCACCTAAACATTAGGAAGAACTTCCTGACAGTAAGAGCTGTTCGACAGTGGAATTTGCTGCCAAGGAGTGTGGTGGAGTCTCCTTCTTTGGAGGTTTTTAAGCAGAGGCTTGACAACCATATGTCAGGAGTGCTCTGATGGTGTTTCCTGCTTGGCAGGGGGTTGGACTCGATGGCCCTTGTGGTCTCTTCCAACTCTATGATTCTATGATTCTATGATTCTATGATTCTATGACGCAAATACAACTGAAAGCTCCCCCTGATGTCACTGGGGGTCGTGCCATGGCCCTAGCCACCAACAAGGGGGTCGGACAGGATCCATGACTGCCGGATTCCTTTACTGCCAGATTCCTTTACCCATAAAGTGGAGGGATAGGCGATGGCCACACCCTGCCCTCCAATACACAAACATATTCCAATGCCTAACCGCCAATACCTAAAAGTTGTGACGATTTGCTACGAGGTAGGCAAAAAGCCAAGTGGCTGGTGCCAATTTGCCAGTTGGATAAAAATTCCTACCAGGCCCCTTGGACAACCAAGGCGACCAACCACAGGTCCATAGCAAGGTCAAGAACCAAGCAATGAACTAAAGGGAGGGTGGGTGGGTGATCCGACGAAAACCAGCAGCAGAATGAAAGGGAAGTGCTGTCACGGCCACATTTGAGCAGCAAAACCTCACCCTCAAGCCTCCACCTGATTGGTTGGCTACCCGGGGGCGTGGCGTGGCAGCCAAGCCAGCTGGGCAGGGGCTGAAACGCCCCTGCTGACACAGGAAACGCCTCCTGCTCACAACTCCTCCCCTCTGTAAGGAGGAGAGGCTTTGTGATTCAAGGAATTTATATGAGCAATCTGCGAATATAATCATAAATAATAATCTCTCAGAAAAATGTAAAGTAATGAAAGGGACTAGACAAGGCTGTCCATTATCCCTGTTGTTATTTTTATTAATGTTAGAAGTATTGTTACAGAGAATAAGAAAGAATGGTGAGGTTAAAGGAATTAAGGTGGGGCAACAAACTTATAAGCATTTGCCAATGATGTGGCATTAACATTAGAACAACTATTAGATAGTGTCCCTAACGTATTAGAAGAAATAAAAAGGTTTGGGGTGGTAGCAGGCTTAAAAATAAATACAGAGAAAACAAAAATGTTGGTTAAAAACATGGATGATCAGTTGAAAAAAGAACTGGAATTGGTAAGCGGATTAAAAATAGGTAAAAATGTGACATATTTAGGGATGTAGCTGACCATGAGGAACATTAATTAATTTCAAGATAACTATATAAAGGTGTGGAAAAAAGATTAAAAAAGAGTTGGAGATTTGGGGAAGAATGAAGCTTTTCCTATGTGTAGAATATCAGCCATTAAAATGAATGTATTACCTAAAATGTTGTTTTTATTTCAATCCATCCCAATGGTCAACAGTAGACAGTAAAGAAAGAGGAGGTTTCGCTTTTGGCAGATCTACAACTATATTATGAGGCAATGTATCTTGGCTAAGAGAATGGATTATGTTGAAAAACACTCACCTATTAGATTTGGAAAGTCATGATCTTAAATTCAGCTGGCATGCATGTCTAGGGTACGGAAAAGCTAAATACATACAAGTTTTTCAATCCATGTGATTAGAAAGAATCTATATAGAGTCTGGGACAAATATAAGAACTTGATGGAAAGGAAAACGCCTTTGTGGCCATCGCCAATAGAAGACATTGCTATGAAGAGAACTAATATGGATAGACAATGGGCAACACACAGAGACCTACGGGACTTTTCAAAGAGGGAACCCAGATTGAAGACACTGGAAGAAATAAAGAACCAAACAGCAGACTGGTTACAATATTATTAATTAAACAAACAATTTAAGATGGAGGGAAAATGAATTTATGGACCAAAGCTCACAATTTGAAAGACATTGATTAGAAAATAATGAAAAATTATGATCTAACATGTATAAGTTATTATTGGAGTGGGAAACAAAAGATGAACTGGTAAAATAATAAATGATTCACTGGGCAAGAGATTTAGGGCATAATATAGAATTCAACCTCTGGAAGAAACACTGAAAGAAAATCATATGGAAATGATGCATTCATGGTATTTAACTTTGAGTAGATTAGCAAAGATGTATAAATCTGAATCTGATGTGTGTTGGAAATGCAAAGAAGTAGAAGGATCATTTTTTCATATGTGGTGGGCAAGCAGAATAGTCAAAGAATATTGGGAAATGATATATAATGAGATGAAAAAAATATTTTAAAAAACACCCCCCCAAAGCAGAGGCATTCCTTTTGGGAATGGTGCAGGCAGAGGTACCTAGGAGTCAGAAAAAAAATATTTATGTATGCAACTACAACAGCTCGGATTTTGTTAGTCCAAAAATGGAGGGTGATAGATGTTCCTAAGAAGGTGGAATGGCAACTTTAAATGAGGAAACATGCAGAGTTAGAATTCCTAAGCAGCAGAATAAGAAAGCAAGAAGATCAAATTTATAAAGAGTAGGGGTTTTTTGATATTCGAATATTTGAAATATATTTGAAATATTTGAAAAATAACTGTAAACAAGTGAAAAAGCTAGCAGGGTTAAGGTAAATTCAACAGTAGAATGTAAAATAAAGAAATATGATTAGGGGGTAAATTAAATTAAATGATTTTATTAGAATATTCAGAAAGTAAGAAAAAATTAAAAGAATCATGGAAGGGGAAGAAGGGAAGTCTATGAATGTATTATTACAATGGAATTGTATATTTGAAAATTTAATAAAAGTTAATAATAAAAAAGGAATTTGTCAATCCAGTTACTACTGCAATTTTCTTGCATCCCATATCTGGCTGAGACCATCAAGTAACAAGCATCCCAACATCTGTCTAGCTATATTCCTTAGATTGTTTAAATTGTAGAGGTGTGAAATACCACCCACTCACAATATTTTAATCTCATTTCTCTTGCATTCATACTTAATGAAGCAGATGAATTTGTAGACTAAGCCTTTGTCCAGATTTCCCCTGTAAATTTCCTTGTCTTTATTCCAGACCTGTTTGCATGTTGGTTCATTTGGACATGCCTGATATACCAGTAGCATAGATGACAAGTGAAACCTCCACTAAAATGTTACCTTGTATCCTCACAGAACTGCTTCTTCAGAGTTTCTGCCAGACTAGCCTTGTCCAGGATCAGAGCAACAGAGGAAACTGCCTTAAACCAAGTCACACCAACGGTTCACCGAGCTCATTTGGGGTGGATCTGCTAGGAAACTAATGAAGCTTAAGCCTCAGAGCCCCTGATCCTGGGGGGCCCAGAAGCAACTTTAGTCCACATTGCTTTCAAATGTTGGGTTTAGGAGACCCAAGTGGAGTCGCCCAGCTCAAATTGATTAATTTTTTGGTAGTATATATTTCAACAATCTCAAAGTTAGAGAGTCAGTAGCACAGATGTTGTAAAGGTGTGGTGATCTGTCGTGGAACAGCCCCATTGAAGAAGATAACGGGTTACCCAGATTTTGTCGCTGGTTGCAAAGGGGCCCCAGAATAGTTCAAGCTTCAGGGCCCCCAAAATGTAGGTCTGCCACTGAGTTCAGTATTGTCTCCACTGACTGGTAGCAAATCTTCAGTGTTTTAGACCAAAAGTCTCTCCCGGCTCTACCTTGGGAGAAAAGCAATGACAAACCTAGACAGCATCTTAAAAAGTATAGACATCACCTTGCCAACAAAGGTCCGTATAGTTAAAAGCTATGGTTTTCCCAGCAGTGATGTATGGAAGTGAAAGCTGGACCATAAAGAAGGCTGATCACCAAATAATTGATGCTTTTGAATTATGGTGCTGGAGGAGACTCTTGAGAGTCCCATGGACTGCAAGAAGAACAAATCTATCCGTTCTGAAGGAAATCAGCCCTGAGTGGTCACTGGAAGGACAGATCCTGAAGCTGAGGCTCCAATACTTTGGCCACCTCATGAGAAGAGAAGGCTCCCTGGAAAAGACCCTGATGTTGGGAAAGATGGAGGGCCCAAGGAGAAGGCGACGACAGAGGACAAGATGGTGGGACAGTGTTCTCAAAGCTACCAGCATGAGTTTGTCCAAACTGCGGGAGGCAGGAGAAGACAGGAGTGCCTGGCGTGCTCTGGTCCAGGGGGTCACGAAGAGTTGGACACGACTAAACGACTAAGCAACAACATCTCATGGCTCTACCTTGGGACCTTTGCGTGAAAAGCAGGTGCTTGACTACTGAGCTAAGCCCTTCTACAACCCAACATAGGTTAATGTAAGATTTAAGGTGTTCGGACAGATTATTTTACTCCCACCCACCCACCCTCCAGTTTTATTTTCCAATCAAGTCAACATCATATGACTACTTAGCATGCCAGTCATTGCGTGCCAGTCATTTGGTTGTGGGGAAATATCCCCCCACACACACACACACTTAGAATTGTTTGTACCTATGCAAGCTGAAAATACATCCCTCTTGTTTCAGCCATTGCAAACAATAGAAAACTATGTAGAAGAAAGCAAATGTAAATTTGTATGTGCTCTCTTTGCCTGCTACTACACATCATAGGTTACTCTGGGAAGTTAAAGCCAGGATTCCTTTTTCATTTATATTCTAATATTACTCTGGGTCAGATCTATTCAAGGGTTGATGAAATATTCTCATGGGCTGATTAGCGTTTAAAATCAGTTCCTGAAAGTGACAAATATTTGTGTCACACACTAAGAATCAGTAAACTTGTCTTGTAATATATTATTTGACTTGGTGTCTGTTATGGTTTTCAATGGTTCTTTTCCCTTGTATTTTGCCCCCCCCCCCCCCCCAATTTGCTGCAAAACCTGATTCCTCTCTAGACAGTGAAAAAAAGGGGTGGACCTGGCAGTGCCAGGTGAGGTAGGGAAGGTCATTAAAAATGTTCCTCACATATCTGCAGATCAACTCCAGTTTGATTGTCCTCCTATCCTTATTTCTAAGCCAAGTGTGTGACATTTTTGCTGTTCACACAAAGGACGACCTACTGTAAGGCTGGTCTCTCAAACCACAGGAGACTTCAGTCTCTCACATAACTGGAGGTGCATTTCCATTTTGAGTTCAGGGTTTTTGAGAACTCCTTAACCTGCTTGTGGGGTTTTTTCCTTTAATCTTTCTGAGGAAACACTCACCTTTGAAGGATTCCTCTTTGAAGTGCCTCAGACAATGGTAGTGGTGCATCAGATGGAAAGAACATTTGTTTAAATATGGCTTCTTCTCTTACTTTATCAGCTCTCGCTGTCTAAACCAGGACAGAGCTCGCGCTTTAACAATAGGATGGCGAGTTATTAATACTGTATGTGTGACATCATCAAATATTGCCTTCTGCCATCCCAACCTAGGCAATTGTGTCAGAATTCTAGCATCTAATAAAACCTCTGAAATTGGAGTGGTGAATAAATAAGCCTGTTTCTGTTCCGTGTCAGCTTCAAATGTGTTTTATCATAACTCCATTTGGTTCCACTTAAGATTTTTTTTAAACCACATGAAACATTCACACATACACATTTTTCTAAGGCAGCCCCCTCCCCCAAAAAATATGTATTTAGTACACATTTCCCTTTAACATATGGATT
Source organism: Podarcis muralis (assembly GCF_964188315.1). Lineage (NCBI taxonomy): Eukaryota > Metazoa > Chordata > Lepidosauria > Squamata > Lacertidae > Podarcis > Podarcis muralis. The sequence continues at coordinate 5,077,575 of NC_135665.1, read as the reverse complement.
ACTGGATGCTCCCCTACAAAAAAGCACAAAAAACTAAAAAAAAACACAAAAACACATTTTGTATGTATGGGTATTCTAAAATGGCCATTTTCCTCACTACATTTTTTGGAAAATTCACAGGAGTATGCAGCCTGATTGACAACTGCATCCCAATTAGTGCATGCGTCAGGGATTTGCAAATTAGGGTGACTCAGCTGAATATGTGGACTGAACAAAATTCACTTCCATACTGTGCTGGCACACAGATTTAATGTTTAGCACTCACATTTATCTGAGTGCTTCAGGGTTCATTTGTGGACAAGATGCATATGGAAGGTGTGTCCCCCCTGCCCTGACTTTCAGCAACCACCTCCTTCTCCCTCCCTTCCAGGCCACTTCCCACCGCATTCAGGACAATCGCCCAACACTCAGTAGAAGCTCTTGGGGGATCTGGGGAGAGGAAAGGGGATGAATGCCACCTTCTACCCACCACTTTTCTCTGGCACTTCTCTGGATCCATGCCATTGTGTTGAACAACAATTATATTTGTTTATTTTTTTTCTTTAAAAAAACCCACACATTTTGACACTAAATAGCACACCTCAAAGGTTCTAGGATATTATTCCATGGAAGTAAAACTACAGACAGACAGACATCCAGGTATCTCCACATGTAGAAAAATACTGGTTTTCATATAGCATTCACTCTTTATAGGTCTGCTGTATTTTTCCTTCAAAGCTCTTTATATGCTTGATATTTCCACTTTTGATAGGTCGGCAGTAAATGAGAGACACAATCTTCTGTATAAAGATTTATAGTGAGGCAACATACTTTTCTCACAGCATAAGCACTTTCCCCATATCTAGTAAAACAGGTAAGTTTAGCTCTAATGTGTTTTCCCACACACACACAAATTGAAGGCTTCTTTTAGGCTGCAACCCTATGCATACTTCCCTGAGAGCAATAATAATGCAAACATACATATGATTGAACTATTAGTTGTTTAGTAAACAAAACTAAGCAAGGCGGATCCTCCTAACAGAGGGTCCATGTTGCACGCAGTCCGGGGACTCTCCCCAACCAGCTGGGAGGGGGGGCTTTGCCCTGCTGCCCCAGCCAGTCACACCATGATCATGCCACTGGCCTTTAGCCAATTGGCAACGTGGTGGGGGCTGGGGGTTTGGGGGGGTTAATCGGCAGCGTGACATGGGGACCTCCTCTTGCTTCGCGCTGCCGAACTCCCTCCCACCCACCCATTATTTAGGCTGTGTCTGGCCTTGCTTTGGACTTCAGTTGGTCGCCTGTTTTGGAACGGGGGTCAGGGAGGAATTTTTCCAATGTGGCAGATTGGCAGTGGCCACTTGGTTTTTGCCTACCTCTTAGTAATCGTCACGGGACGCGGGTGGCACGGTGGGTAAAACCTCAGTGCCTAGGACTTGCCGATCGCATGGTCGGCGGTTCGAATCCCCGTGGCGGGGTGAGCTCCCGTCTTTCGGTCCCAGCTCCTGCCCACCTAGCAGTTCGAAAGCACCCCTAAGTGCAAGTAGATAAATAGGTACCGCTTCATAGCGGGAAGGTAAACGGCATTTCCGTGTGCTGCGCTGGTGCTGGCTCGCCAGAGCAGCTTCGTCACGCTGGCCACATGACCCGGAAGTGTCTCCGGACAGTGCTGGCCCCCGGCCTCTTAAGTGAGATGGGCGCACAACCCTAGAGCCGGACACGACTGGCCCATACGGGCAGGGGTACCTTTACCTTTACTTAGTAATCGTCACAACTTTGTAAGGTTTGGCAGTTAGGCATTGGTTTAGGGGAATGTGGGGAGGGGAGGTGTGGCCATCACCTGCCCCTCTAATTAAAGCAGCCTTTCTCAACCTGTGGGTCCCCAGATGTTGTTGAACTACAACTCCCATCAACCCTAGCTAGCAAGGCCAGAGCTCAGGGATGATGGGAGTTGTAGTCCAAAAACATCTGGGGACCCACAGGTTGAGAACTGCTGCTTTAAAGGAATTCGGGGTGTCTGGATCTCGTCCGAAGCCCGGGGAGGGACTAGGACCAAGCCAGAACCCCCAGGAACCCCAGGGGTGAGCACCAGTCAATAACCATTGATGGAGTTCCTCCTACTGGTTCTTTACCCTTTGAAGGCTTCCTGCAGGGTGGGCAAGAGTCAGATATAGTCTTGATACCAATGCCTGAGCCAATACCAGTCACACTTGTGTAATCAATAAAGTTGTGGCCTAAATTTGCCCAATAACGTTTAAATTTAATTCTGTCTCCACTGTGTCTTTATTTCCATGGGGTGGGTTTCAGGGATTGACGCACAACAACATCTTTACTACTGAGTCTGCTTACAGTGTTGGAAAAGTATTCATTGGCATAATCTAGCTATTATCAAAAAGTAATGGTATTGAGATGATGAAGCCTAACTTCAGCAAATGGATCAAATAACATAATTCAAGCATCCAAATACAGCTATGATTTAAGATTTTGCCAAAACCTCCCACTATTATTTTCATTTACAGTTGTCAAAGATGACAGAACAGAATGTTTTGAAACTAGACGTCTGGATGTGGGGATGATTTCCAAGAAGGAAGTAAGAAGAAAAAGTAACAGAAAAACTAAGTCAATTCTAGATGACTTTAACATTATTGAACATCCATCCTGATCTGTTTGCTGGGAAGTTCGATGACGTGAGCTACTTATTGAGCATTCATTCTCAATTGTTCATGTATACGTGCCTATTATTTGAGTGCAACTTAAATGATGATGACTTGCATATGCAAAGGAGATCAACCTGCCCAAATAGAACTTTCCTTTTACCTGATGCCATAACAAGTCCACTCATATCTTTATCAGCCAATCAGAAACCATCAGTCAGCACTCAAGTGATGCATATGCAGGTGTGACCCCTCCTCCTATTGAACTGACTTCCCTCATTGAAAGAGAATTCATTGCTTTGCCTCACTTTGTGTCTCACCTGTCTATAAATGGCTAAAACTGTTTACTAAACAACTAAAAGTGCAAATACCAATTTGGAAAGTAAATATGCCTTTCTTCCATTCTAGCTGTGTGTATTGTGCTCCCTTTTGATATTTATTTTATTCTGAATTCCTGAATCCCATGAGAGATAACGGTCTGTCAGCTTTAAACACCATGCGAGGTGAGTTCTGCATTAACAATATGACTCAATTGATGGGAACGGAAGTGCCATTGACAGATAACCTAATAGAATCCCACATCATTTTAGTCAGTGAGATGATAGCTACATCTCTTCATTAAATAACTTCCTTTTATCTTTCATATTAATTCTGTCAAAGGATTGTACTTATTTGGGTTGTGTTTGGGGGATCCTTTAAACTTTTCAGTGTAGATGTTCATGTTATGTTTAATAAGCGTTGACATAAGTCGTATAACAAGGGAAGAAAAAGGAGGGATATAATATGTCATTTGCATAAAAGGAAAAAGCCGTTCTAAAACATTTTGGGGGGAAAATAAGAAGCTACATACTTAAATATACACATAATTCATTTTAATTAAAAGTTCCCTAATTTTACCTGCAGGCAAGGTGATAATTAGATTGTGTAGATGTAAATGTGATAATAAAGGAGTGAGAGAAAGCTACCTTTCCTGCATTTCTCTACTTTTTGTTACTTGGACCCTGACCCATAATATTTCTTATTTTGGGAGGCATTCAGGCTATGTAATGACACCAGGACACCATGCAGCAAATCAATCACAATAATGTCACAACGTCAATTCAGAGCGAGGTCAGTGCTTCCTGCACCACATTGCCTTCTCACCAAATGGGTTAGAGGAATACCAGCTGGTATATAAAGTATGGCGGCTGCCTGAATGGCAGTACAAATGTCATTCTTACATAGCACCATTTCCCTACATTTTTCTACAAAGTATGCCAGTGGGGGGTGGGGAATCCACATAATATTTGAATGATTATTATGTCTTTCTTGATAATTCTGCAACCTTTGCTGCATGCTAGATAATTTTCTACACTTTCATTTTCAACCAATGTAATTTCAAATTGACTTAAAACATTTCCCAATAGATTTCAAGGGTGGTGTTTCAGAGAGCCCTTACAAAAATGTAATGCTAACAATGGCTACTAGTCATGATGGCTATATATTACCTCGTGTGCCATGGCGAGCATCAGAGGCTGAATACCTCTGTATAACAGTTGCTGGGGGGGGTGAGGATTCATTGTACAGTTCTTGTTTGCTGGCTTCCCATAGTCTGGTTGGCTACTGCAACAGTTCTAACAGCCTTCTCTGTTGTTTAGTAATGCCCATATACCTCTTTGTTGTTGTGAAATAAGTAATATGATATGCAAAAAGATCCAGCAAGATTTTTTCTTATGTAAAAGAAAAGGAAGGAAGGAGGGAGGGAAGGAAGGAGTAGCACATGGCTACTATCCAGCTCTTTTATCTCCCACAGGACTCCTCCATTTCTCCTGCATAGCAAATCTCTGTTTCCTCCAAAGTCCCATGTAAAGATACTGATGATGTGGAGTGATGAAATCTTAAAACTGTATCACCATAGAGAGTTTGCTTTCTTCTGCTTCAGAAGTTTGACAGATTCTGAGGGTGTCTTTGTATGTGAACTCAGAATCTTCCGGTAGTCTTTTCTTAAGCATGCAATCTCTTAATACTAATTGCACTGTGTGTCTTATTACAGACTTGGTCAGGTTTCCATAGATGTCAGCGCCTGATGTGGTGGTGGAGGGGGCATGGAATCCTCCTATAATTTGTATTTCTGTTCTTTCATACAAAACTGAGGTCTTTCCAAAGACTCATTTCTTTTTTGGAACTCAGAACTCTTCCAACTTTCTCATCACTAGGGTATCCTATTAGCATTGCTATTGTGCTTCTGAGAACTGCAAACAATTGTACATCATTAAAACCTCCTGCCCTGCAAAAGATTGCCTTCTGCAGATCTTCTTTTGCTCCAGCTCCACTGCCAGCATGCAGAAACAGGTTTGCTTAGATTTCTCCCAGTTTTCAGCTGCTTGACTGGATATCTTCAGCTCTTCGGGCACTCAAAGAAAGAATTCAGGAAAGTGCTATCTTTTTCCAGTTTTTGTTTGTTTGTTCTTAAGATGACCATTCAGGTTTTGCTTTGTTACTTATTCATTTTTTCGATGCCATGAAAAGGGTTCACTTGGTGCAATATGGGCATGCCCTTATGGTGGGGTCTGCTTGGTTGTTAGATGAGGGACCTGAAGGTATAGCATAGGAGAGGTAGGCTGGGCTTGTTGGCTGGCTGGCTGGCACTTTCAGTGGCTGCTGATTGGACAGGAGCTACCCATTTTAAATGTTGTGACTTCTTTGCTCTCTGAGTCCCACCCTTTAAGCTGAAAGCCACAGAGAGGATTGGGGAGAATGCTTGAAGGATGCTAGGCATTGTCTCCACTTTATATCCCACCTTCCCTCTAAGGAAATTCAAGGTGCTGAACATGGTTCTACCACTCCCCATTTCATCCTCACAACAGCCCCATGTGACGGGTTATGTATGTGGGAAATGGATTGAGGATTTAATCTATAGATTTAGATTGAAGCCTTCTATCCCACGTGTGGGAGAACTACAAAGGTAATCTGTCTGAGTAAAACACTCATAAATTTAGTATCTTATTAAAGCTTAGGAATTAAGCATTTATACCTTTCAGTCCCTTCCCCCTCTTCCCCCCTATTGCAGAGAATGAACCACACATTTTTTAGGAAGATAAATGGGGAAAGGATTTACTTACATTTCAATGTAGACAGCATATAAAACAAAAGAAGTATAGAGAAATATACTTCTAAATTACAGTAAAAAAAAAGTTGGTATTTTTAGCTAACATGGCTGAAAGCAGGAGCTTTAGTCATGCATGTCTGGTCAGCTTGGAGGCATGGTGGAAAGAGAAAGTCTCCACACAGGCAGAAGGACATATAAAGGAGGCAAAGGAAGTGACCATACACAAAGAGCCCTTTCTAGGAAGTTCAGGAAATTTACTAGCCCTGTGCTTGTCTAGCAAAACATGCATTTGTGATTTGGGCTGCAAATTCCACCTTAGACTGAGACTGAGATACTGTGACTGGCCGAAAGTCACCCAATGAGCCTCAGAGCTTGAATGCTGGTCTCCCACCATTGGATAGGTCGAATGCTCTAATCACTACACCACAATAGTTCTCATTATACTGAAACCTCTGCACTCCATCTGCTTTTCTTCCAGTCTGGTATCAGAATGTCACTGCAGGGGTGCTACAGTTTCAGGGGGGGGGGAAATATGGGTACAAAAGTCAATGTAATTTCTCCTTTGAGGAATGAACATCAGAATGAATGTTGGTTCGTACATTCAAGGCAATATTCTGCATCTGAAGGCACAACCTTAGCTTCAACCTTCCACCTTTGGGGCATTGAAGAGTGAAAAATCATACTGAATGCTGGGATGCACATCAAGACACTTATTTTGTTCAAAGTCGTACCTCAGAAGTTGATCAGAATCCATTCCGGAAGTCTGTTCAACTTCCAAAACGTTCGGAAACCAAGGCACGGCTTCCGATTGGCTGCAGGAAGCTTCTGCAGGAAGAATTTAGATTTTTACAATATTCTTTTAGATCTACTCTGTAAATATCCCACCCTCTATTAAATATTTGTTCTGTGTCATCTTGGAATCTTGCGGTCATTCTTGCTAACTCTGCATATTCTAACATCTTTGTCTGCCAATCCAATTTGGTAGGGATGGAATCACCTTTCTACCCTTTTGGAATTAAAATTCTTGCTGCGGCTATTGCATACATAAAAATTCTCCTTAGGTTTTTGGAATTTTGTTACTCAATATACCCAGCAGAAAGGCCTTTTGGAGAAGGAAAATTTAAACATTTTCTTAAGCTCATGATATATTGTATCCCAAAATTCCCTTATTTTTTTACAGTTCCACCACATGTGGATCATCGTGCCTTCCATCTCTCTGCATCTCCAACAAATGCTTGACCTTGTTTTATACATTTGGGCCAGTTTTACAGGTGTTAGGTACCATCGGTAAAGCATTTTCATGAAATTCTCTTTCAGGTCATAGCACACAGTGAATTTCAGGTCCTCCCTCCATAACCTTTCCCAAGCTTCCATTTGGATATTGTAATCAAATTCTTTGGCCCATTGGCCCATTACCGATTTTACTTCTTCCTTCTTGACCTCCCAGTCTAGGAGGAGTCTGTACATTTTAGAGAGCGGTATTTTTTATAGTTTGAATTAGATCTTCCTCAAGTCTTGATAATTTTGTGGAAAAGCCCTTTGGTTTGTCCTTCTGGAATGTCTTGTTTAGTTGGAAATATTGTAACCAGTTTGTTGAATGAGTTCGAATTTCTTCAATTTTTTTTTTTTAGTTTTAACCTATTTTCCTTTTCTTCCAATAAATCTTTGTAAGTTGTCCAATTACCTCTCATGGTTTTTTTCTTTACCAAGAATGCTTCCGTCTGGATAACCACCATGGTGTTTTTGGCTCTAGCAAGTTCTTATACTTAGCCCACATCATGTATAGCAATGTGATTCAAGAAGCCTTTGTGGACTTTAACCAGAAAACCAGAGAAAACCAGAAATTTTGCCTCTCCCCTAGCAAAACAGGCAAAATGCTCTCCCAAATTTGCTGCTTCCAGCTGGGGGTGGTGGATTTGAGGGTCAGTTTTGGCACTAGAAAAATAAGCTCCAATCCCAGATGTATTTTCAGCTTTATTAGTTTGGTCATGATGGTGATATATAACAGTGCATACTAATGAAGAAACCTTTTCAACCAATGAAGATAGCCCATAAGAGTGCAAAATCACGTCATTTGTGTACTAGAAGAGAATGAGTTTTGGAGTTTCTGCCTAGGAGATTAATGAAGAACCTGGGGTCCTTCAAATGTTGCTGGACTCCAACTCCCATCAGTCAGTGGTCAAGGGTGATGGGAGTTGTAGTCCAATAGCATCTAGAGGGTCACAGGTGCTATCCCCGTTCGTGGACTAGGAATAGCTTTCCCCCTTCCAAACCACTGCAGAATCAGGTCAAACTCTCACTGGACCCCAAAATCAGAATCTGGTTTTGGAAGTCCAGAGCAGGATGCTTCCCCTTCCCCTCATCAACTGATGAGTACCCAAGCCCAGCTCAAACAAATCATACACTCCTTCACATTCTGAATCCAGTTTACAAGAGAGAACTAAAATCACCCCAGGTTTCAAATCATAAGAGATGTCACAGCAGCTGCCTGCAGCTACCTTTGGAGTGATTGTGCCTCTGTAAGAGCAGCTTGTTCCCTGCATACCTGGTGTCACTAGGAAAAAGAGAGGGAAAGGTTAAAAATAAAGAAGGCAAGAGGCTGTCGGCGCCTTGTGTCGTTGCCATGCTTCTGGCACACCGAGGCCCCATCACAGTCAGCCGCCGCCTGATCTTTGTGTATCAGATGATCGCCATAATGATTCCTGCTGCCACTTTGCAATCGGTGGCAATGTACACAACGCCTCTGCAGCCTCACCGAAATTAGCCCCTATCTCAGCTGTCCCTCTCTGAATGTTTCCCCCGTTATCTCCCACTTGTCTTGATAGCTAATACAGTTCCTACAGCTGCTGTATCATATTAGGTCAGAGTGATGAAAACGAATGCCATTTTCCTGATGGCTTATGCAGAATTGTTGTAATTTGAATCAAGTCTGCCTAGCTCTTTTCTTTCACTGTCTCCATCTCTCTTTCCTTTCCCACCCCCTTATACAGAATATATATTGGGGCACTGGCGGCCTGCCATTCTAACTGCATATTAGAAATGGTAGCGTTTTCTTCTATCTGATTCTATAAAATGAGTTCACCAGAAGGTGCAGACCCAGCATATTTGTGGTTTTTCCTATAAATTACTTTAACACTGTGTCCAATCATATATATAATTTCAGATTTTCAATTTCAACTCTCTGCTGTGTCAGCACAGACTCCACTGATATGTCTAATGTATTTAGCTTAAAATGAAACGGATGGCATTTCATTACCAGGAAGATAATATTTTTGAATATGTTTGCTGCATGGCAGGATCCATCATTATTCTGCCATTTTATGTTCAGAGTGTGTAATAGCTTTTTAATGCTTTGATGTATTTTATTTATATATGTAATATTTTTCTAATACCACAGGGTGGTTTAACTCATTGGACGCATTATAAAATCTTAATTGAATGCTTTTAAATAGTATCAAGAAAGGGAAAGGCTGAACAAATTGCCAATATTTTATTTGAAATGAAGCAAAGACTAGCGGAACCGCACACAGACAAGCCTCCCATTCTCCAGTTCCCCCTTTGAGCTTCTTCTAATACTCAAAATACTTTCAAGAGAAATAACGAGAGAGACAGAAGAAAAGCTCTATGGTCCCCTGAGATGTTTGAAGCTGTCAGCATGAAGGTAAGTAACACAAGAAATCGTGAATGTGCCCAGCTGTGAATGACAGAAGCCTTCTTATTGGCTAAAGCTCCTGACAGGACTGAAATACTTAAACACTAGGTTTTGCAGCCTTTTGGCCAAAGTGATGGAATTTTAAAAGTATGAAGGTCCTCCTGTTGCAATAAGAATAATAGCCAAAATGTTACTCCTAATACATATTAGAGCAATGCCATAGCTACTAACTCTCAATTAGCAGCAAAGAAGTGAGGTTCTCAAGGAAATCCCCCCAGTTTGCTTCTCACATTGATTATTGGCTGCCAGTGTGGATTATTATCAGGGGGGATGTTAGATGCACCATTTTTTGCCCAACTCATGTGAAGGATGATGCGGAAGGCAGAACCAGAGGCTGACTATGCATCTGTTGCATACGGCTGCCGATATTGCCAGTGGGAGGGTATTTCTGGTGCACATTTCTATCTACAACTACTTCGACTATTTCTGCGTGACTAATAGCAAATTTGGGGAACCTCTGAACCGTGACCCAAATTTTGGTCCATCAGGAGTCCCAGTTTAGTCTGTGAGTCTGTTCCTTGCAAGCCACAGCCAGCTGCCTCATATCTGTCAGCTATGGGACTGGTACCCATTGGGACTATGGAGAAACAAATCCGCTCTACTTTCCAGTGGGGAGGAGTTGTGGTGGACCACGTGGCCACCCACTCCCCTCTGGGGGCAGGGGACAAAGTCCCGTGTCACCTGGAAGTTCCCGGCCACGTCATTTGCCAGCCAGGGAGTGGCCGGGCCCCATTTAAACCGAGGGCCCCATTTAAACCAGAGAGCTTCCCGCTCACATTCTGTAACCAATAAAGTTGTGTCCTAAATTTGCCCGATAGCATTAACCTAATATCCGTGTCCTTGTGTCTTATTCATCAACGGGGGTGTGGTTACGGGGTCTCGACACGCAATCAGGAGCTTAAAGTGAATTCCTGCTTGCTCCTTTGTTGCCTCTGATGGGCACGTCATGCCCCTGAGGTTTACTGGGCTGGCCTTCACTAGTGACTGAGTCTTTAGTGGGGCAAGCCCCACCCTGGGGAACTCCTCACCAGTAGAAGTTCAGCAGGCTCCAGCTGAACTATTTAAATTTCTCTCAATGTCATGGAACAACATGGTACAGCAGAGAGATTAAAATGGGGGCTAGACCCAACCACCTAGTATGTTCAGAGTGCTATTGGCCACTGCTATACACTGCTAAGGGCCACCAGTGGAGGAGGATACCCACCCAAGGCTGCTTTGCCTAGTGTCACATCACACCTGGAGTCAATTCTGGTTTGATCTTCTTTCTTATTTATTTATTTATTTATTTATTTATTTATTTATTTATTTATTTATTGGTTTTCACATATTACATTACAATACAAATGTACCAAAACCAACACCATTTCCTCCCCATCCCCCCATACATTTACATTTATATTTCCTCAATCCATCATATTATTCTTTTCTCCCTCCTCCCACTTCCCTCTGCCCCCACTCAATTTCCTCCACATTATATAATTTATAATAATCTTTGCATTCTACAGTCTTCTCAAGTCATCTATATATTCTTATTATCTTCCCTTACAAATTTTTCTTCACATTTTAATCTAGACATATTAGCATATCTTTTTTGAGCAATATTTTGCCATTTATTCATTAAACATTTCCACTCCTTTAATTTTTGATTTGACTGATTTCTTATTATAGCAGTTAATTTTGCCAAAATTAAATATTCATTTAGTTTACAAATCCATTCCTCCTTTGTGGGTATGGTTTGGGACTTCCACCTAGCAGCAATCACTATTCTATCAGCTGTACTTGCATATAGGAAAATTCTTTCCCCCCCCCCCATGGTATCTCTTCATCTATCATGATATTTTCAACCTCTTATTTAGTTCTTCATGTACTACTATCCAAAATTTCTTAATTTTCTCACACCACCACCACATATGTATTGTTGTTCCTATTTCTCCACCACATCTCCAACAGAGGTTGGGTTTCAATTTATATATCTTTGCCAACTTAACTGGCGTTAAGTACCACCTATAGAACTTCTTTACCAAATTTTCTTTAATTGTATATGAGGCAGTAAATTGTATATCTTCTCACCAGAGTTTCTCCCATTGCTCTAGATAGATAGTATGTCCGAGATCCTGAGACCATTTAATCGTCGTTTCTTTCTCTTCTTCCTCCATCAATTCCCAGTCCAATAAAATATTATATGTTTTGGATAACAATTTCTTGTTATTCTGTATCACTGTGACGTTAAAGCCTTTCTTTTGATCCGAGTTGAATATAAGTTGTATATAATGCCATCTGTCAACTTCATATTGCCGTATCTCTTCATAGGATTTTAATCTGAGTTTCCCTTGTTCCTCTTCCAATAATTGTCTATATGTTGTCTATTCTGGTTTTGTCTTCTATGTCCCATCCCTTGAGAAGATGCATGTGTGAATGAGCCATAAATGTTCCTGATATTGTTGGGTGTTGACAATTTCCCATCACCTACAGCAGATACAAAGGGCTGTTCCCATTCATATACCTCCTATTAGATTGGAGCTTCAATCTGCAGCAGGCAGTCCAGACAAAAAGCATTTTCATACAACTGACATCAGCTTTGAAAATGGCAACCAGGTGATGAATGAATGTAGGCAATTACTCTACAAAAATTTAGAGTGATTACATGTTTCCAATTAAGACCAGTCTGTGGCCTTACAAAAACTAAATTGAAAAATAATCAAGTCAGTAACTTGATTTTAAGGCATTTTATGCTTTGAAAATTTCATTGATTTCAAATGCAAATGTGCATTGTGTAATTAAACTTGATCTAATTTCATCTTCAGTTAATCAGACCATAAACTAGATTCAGATGACCCATTCAGGTGGTGATTATCATGTGATAATCACATCAGAAATGTATTTTCTCCCTACTGGTAAGTATGATTTGTGGGGGAAACTATCCTAGGCAAGCTAACAAGATAAATGACCAGGGAATCATATGTAGCTTTATCCTATTTTACTTAGTACAATGCCCAAAGAGCTATTGTTGAAGAGCGACTTATCATCTGAATAAACCAATGAATACATAAATAAGTACAATTCAGATTGAAACAAAATAAGAACGGTTTGCTCATCTACAACTAGCTGAGAGATTTAAGTTGGATAAAAAGATTTTTGGTATAGAAAAAAAAGACAAATTTTGAAATACAGATGAACATGGTATTGTGAAAATGTATATATGATTGTTGAAACTGGATATGCAAAAAGAACAAGTTAAAGAATCCATGCTTAAATGGGCGAGAAATTTTGGGTATACTATACAGATGGAACAGTGGGAATATTTGCGGACTAAAGGATTAACAGCCCTGTTGAGGAATGTTAAAAATAGAATCAAACATTAAAAACTTCCCTAAACAGAGTTGCCTTCAGATGTCATCTAAAAGTCAGATAGTTGTTTATTTCCTTGACATCTGACGGGAGGGCGTTCCACAGGGTAGGCACCACTACCAAGAAGGCCCTTTGTCTGGTTCCCTGTAACCTCACATCTTGCAGTGAGGGAACTGCCAGAAGGCCCTCAGAGCTGGACCTCAGCTGAACGATGGGGGTGGAGATACTGGGCCGAGGCCGTTTAGAATGCACATATAAGCACTGACAAGTTACCACCCACAGACTGGAACGACAGATACTGCTGCTTCTCCTGCTACCACCATAATGATGACTGCTGCGTGACACTATTGTACTTTGGAGAAACAAGAGATTAAAACCCCCAGTTAGAGAAGGAGGAGGAAATGAATGGGAACACAGGGAAATGCCACAATGCTGCAGATGACCTAGGGTTGCCATACGTCCAGAACTTCCTGGACATATCTGGAATACTGCAGTCAGCAGTGTCGTTTTTGGTGATTTCCCTTAAAAAGAGCCAATCTTTTTTGCCAAAAAACTAAAAAAACCCCAAACTCAACAACTCACTGTTGGAAATATGGCAACCCAAAATTAACCACAGATTTTATGAACAGAATTTCAAGACATGAGGAAGTGTGAAATAAACGCCGACTTCAGCATTGATAACAGAAAGGGTGTAGAGAGAGATGCATTTATGAAAAACATTTAAACCCAACTCCCTAGCCCATGACAATGTAGACATAAATGGGAGTTTATCCATTCTGTATCTTCTATTTGGACATCACATTCCTTTTTCCACATATGTTTGAGATCAGAATTGCACCTTTAATCTTTGCCTAGGAAATGTGTGTGTGTGTGTTTATATTTATTTAACCTCAAAATTCCTTCCTTACATAAATCTCTAGAAACAGGTGAGGCAGAATCTTCCAACCCCCATAGCATCTCATCTTGCACCCCCATATTTCACACTTTATGGGGGAGTTCAGACCATATTCTGAGTGGAGTCAATTATCAATATTTGTTTAGAGCTACCCTCGATTTGTAGCTACCCTCATTTTTGTGGCTGTAATACCACCCTACAAGCCTCAGGGAAATGTAATTAACTTCAGTTGACACTGCCCTTCTTCATTGGGAAGCTGCCCTCTATTTAATGCTATACAGAAAATTAATTAAATAATGAGAAGACCAGATTTTGTAAATGAAGACTTATCATCCCCAGTCAGCATGGCCAATGGTCTGAGATCCAGGAGGTTATAGAATCTACATCTATTTTAGCTTTTTACCATTTGAGTCATCTAGAACTCAGCTTGCAGATTCTACTGGTTTCAGAGATGACAATAAAATGGAAGATGGGGAATGGGCTCGTCAATTTTGGCCCTTGTGGGGCAAATTGGGCTTCAGTTCAGGCAGCAAAGCAGCAATGTTTCTGGAAACCACAGGAGTGGAGAGTGCTCTTTTGCTGGAATCCTGCTTGCGAGTTTTCCACATGCATCTGGTCGGCCATGGTGAAAACCATTGTTTTGATAGGGGTCTTTTTATGTTCTCAAAATCTTTGCGCCAGCACTGAACTCGCTGCGTTCACAGCTTTTTGTACTTTAGCAACTGCCTTGGAGTACTGTTTCTTTTGCTCAATCCTTAGAGAACGAGTATCAACCCCAACCCTAACCCCAAATTTCTTTTTACTCCCTGACTTTGAATATGAACCTCTGAGATCCAAGAGGAAGTCTTTCCTCTTTGGCTCATTTTATACTTGGAGAGTTAAAGTGATTTCGATATTTATTTAGGCAAGTCTCTTGGCCTAGCCCTAGGCACTGGCTTCTGCCGGAGGGCCTTTCTCTTTGAAGATTCAGTCTCAACCTGATGCCTAGTTGTTTTCTTTAACCAGCACTCCTTGATCCTTATTTTTTTTCAGAAAAGAAAGAAAAGAAGAGATATGACCTGTGCTTCAAGAGCTGAAAGGTGAATCTTAGTATTGCTTTCTGTTCATATCCTCCGTTGTTCTTTTATCTTACTCTTATACCAAATTACGGGCCTGAACTTACCGTGGCAAGTGTTTGCTCCTGATTGCCATTTTCATGGCTGCCAGCTTGCTTGTCATAAACCAAGTTTCCCCCCAAAGAAGAGCTCTAAACAGGATGATAGCAAAGCAAATAATATCAAAGCAGCACAGCCAATGAAGCCATTTTTCTTCCTTATTAATATTAGTACTCTGGGATAGCAAAATCATTTGTATGTGGACTCAGCCAAAGAAATCAGTGATCATCCATAGCCCTATTCAGGCATCCCAGTGGGGGCTTAAACTGGGAGGGGCCATTATTATTTACTATTATGTTTATTTAGTTATACTGCTTAATGCCACAACAGGTTTCTACGTGGCTTACAAGCATAAAAACCAGTAACACAATGGTTCAAATGTTTTGGTATCCGTCTGTCTCAAGAGACAATGGAGTGCACCTCCAGGGGTGAATTCAAACTGCTGCAATAGCAGCACCAAAGTAATATCCTCAGGTTGTGAGGCTGGGCAGTGTGTCTCACGGAGAGTTTGAGACCCATCAACTACCCTCACCTAGTTCTAAAATAAACTGCCTTATATAAAATATACAATAACACAGAGAGACACAACTAGAGGGCAATACATTAACCAACGTTTCATTGGGCCCTTTTGGGAGGAAGGGGAAGGATATAAAATCAATGAACCCCATAAAAATTATTGGGGCGGGAATTGATGGATAAATATATAAATCCAACATTACATTAAGCACTCGTTTCAAACATATGCCGTTTACATATACTCTTTTCAGAATAGCCAAGGGACAAAATTATTGGAAGTATAATCCTGATACGTTGTAGAGGTTCCATTTCACTTTTAATTTGTATACTGCCTTCCAATACATAGCGGTTTAAAGTAAAGGTAAAGGTACCCCTGCCAGTATGGGCCACTCTTGACAGACTCTAGGGTTGTGCACTCATCTCACTCTAGAGGCCGGCAGCCGGCGCCGTCCGAAAACACTTCCGGGTCACATGGCCAGCGTGACGAAGCTGCTCTGGCAAGCCGGCACCAGCGCAGCACACGGAAATGCCGTTTACCTTCCCGCCAGAGTGGTACCTATTTATCTACTTGCACTTAAGGGTGCTTTCGAACTGCTAGGTGGGCAGGAGCTGGGACCGAAAGACGGGAGCTCACCCCGCCACGGGGATTCGAACCGCCGATCATGCGATCGGCAAGTCCTAGGCACTGAGGTTTTACCCACAGCGCCACCCGCGTCCCTACATAGCGGTTTACAAGCCATCAAAACAACAAAATATACAACAAAGATCTCGCATCCTTCAACAATCTAATGCTATGCAAAAATTCATAATTAAAAGCATTACTTTAGAATAAGCAACTGATATCAAATAAAATAATATTCAATAATCCATTTAGAATATATTACACAATAAAATTAACTCAAAATATCAGCAAATAAAGCAGAAATTCACTCTCAACTATTACAATAAATCATTACTAGATGATCATTAATAAAAATATTAGTGAAGTTGCAATACATAAAATACAACAATACATAAAAGACCATGTAAATAGAACAGACTGAGCAATAAAGTCTCACAGCCTATAAAATTACAAAATGCACTAACATAACTGGTCCTCTAGTCCAGGTCCAATATCTCATTCCAAAGGCTCTTCTCACCTGCTTACAAAGAGATTCCGGGAAGGTGCATTTTAATTCTACTAATTTGTTCATAATACACACACACACACACACACACACACACAGAGAGAGAGAGAGAGAGAGAGAGAGAGAGAGAGAGAGAGAGAGTTATTGCATATTACAAATCTAGAATTAGAGTATTCTTTCCATTACAGTAATTTAAATGTGATTTTTGTCACTTTGAACATCACTGTTCAAAATTGACTGCTCCCCAACATTTCATTGTCCTATATAGCTGGAGGGCGGCAGGAGGGCAGTTCCATAAGCTGAACATCATCTCACCGTTTGTCTCATAGGACCTTTCCATTCTCTCCTCAGCCCCAACACACAAACTTTTTCTTTATCATATCTTGAAGTGACAAAAGATTTAATTGTCCTAGCGGCAGCGTGAGGTCAGTCATCCTGGAAATTCAGCTGTCTGCTTCCATCAGGAAGGCCAGAAGGTACACAGCATTTCCCTCCAGGCAAGCTATATGGTCTGGCAGTTCACCATGTAAGTGATGCCTTATTGATTTCTGCCATAGCATCCATAGCTGACTTGAGAATCAGAGCTTCTGACAATAGCTAACAAGTTTAAACCATTAGTCCCACTTGTAACTGCTCAGTGAAAGGGCTGTCAGTCACAACATCCAATAGCCTGGAGCTTTTAGTGGATTTCTTATCCTGTTCTTTTTGCCACAATGACCCCTGTAGTTAATGGGTGTTATTGAAAAATTATATTTTTCAAAGTTGTCTTCCACTTTCTCTCCCGCCCCCCCCCCATTCCCCTCTTCTCCCTTTTTCGGATCCTAAAAGCCATTTAGGTAGCAATGTTAGGAAACAGAAATGCAGGCAATAATCTGGTTCATGGTAAGAAACGATGTGTCTGCGTCTGAAGCTGAAAACCAACCACAGCAGTCTGGTGCTGCCAAAGTAATACTATGGGAACAGAACAGCTTCCTAAGAACAGTTATTCTCCAGGAAGACCATGTTAAAATTCTGATCTCTTTAATACAGAAAGGCCTTTTATTAGTATAATTTTCTTGTTATTGATAGCTCTCTTTTTTTTCCATAGCCTGCTCTGTCTTGTAGTTTGTGGCTGTTTTAGAATTATAGAGTTGGATTACCCTGGGGTAATCTAGTCCAACTCCTGCTATGATGGAATCTCAACTAAAGCAGTCACTAAAGCAAATGATAATTCAATCTTTGTTTAAAAACTCCTCACCATGTGAGGAACCAGAGCTGTCCATAATGGATAAATTAATTGCCTCTTGCCACAAATGCTTTGCAGTTACCTCTGCCTCCCTTGCTCCAGCTGTTCCACTTGTTGATTCACAATAGTCCAGCAGAGATTCCTGGATTAAATTTGGCAATGGTGTTCCAGGTTATCTATCTAAAGCAGGCATCCCCAACCTTCGGCCCGCCAGATGTTTTGGCCTACAACTCCCATGATCCCTAGCTAACAGGGCCAGTGGTCAGGGATGATGGGAATTGTAGTCCAAAACATCTGGAGGGCCGAAGGTTGGGGATGCCTGATCTAAAGCATTGTGGGTCTGTGCACATATGGTAACCATATTATGACTGTTAAAACTGCAGTCTCCTTCAGTGGAGATGAGCTTCTAATCTTCCCTTATCAGCTGAGTCAAAACAGCTGCTCTCCCAACACCTGTCTTCCAATTAAAATATATGGCTTTTAAACCTAAGTAAAAGGAAAAATCAAACAGATAAAACAAATACAGTGGTACCTCGGGTTAAGTACTTAATTCGTTCCAGAGGTCCATTCTTAACCTGAAACTGTTCTTAACCTGAAGCACCACTTTAGCTAATAGGGCCTCCTGCTGCCGCCGTGCCACCAGAGCACGATTTCTGTTCCTATCCTGAAGCAAAGTTCTTAACCCGAGGTACTATTTCTGGGTTAGTGGAGTAACCTGAAGCGTCTGTAACCTGAAGTGTATGTAACCTGAGGTACCACTGTAAGCTTCTTGCCTGTATGCTGCAGTTTACATTAATAGCTGAACTAAGCTGACTTTAAAACTAAAATAAAAACAAATTAAAATCAATCATGGAACTCAAAGGCAAGCAGTCTTACTCATTGCCATCAATCAGAAATTGAAGAAAGAAGCTTTGTGTCTTAAGACATTGGCATCTTGTCAACAAGGAACAACACAATATTGGCTAAATTCTGGGTGCATTTTATTTTATTTTTTCCTAATTCAGTCTTTATTATTTTAAAAAATATACATTTATACAACATTTATACAACACTCTGTTTTTGTTTGTAACAAAAAAGAAAATGATGGCGACTGAAGCAAAGATACTTTGTGTACCTCACAATAAACGTGACACTACAATTTATGAAAAAAGAAAAAAGAAAGAAAAGGGGGAGAAATAAAGAAGAAAAAGTAGTTGAGGTTTTAAAAAAGACTTCCAAACATTCTCATTGTACGTTATCTGTTAAATACACTTTAATGCACAGTTACTTATTTCTTCTATTTTTTATCGTATTTCTATGTAAATTGTCAATTACCTTTATATACTACAAGGCTCAGCCTAGATCTGCCAGGAGATTACCCTTTATACCATGGTTCTTCAAATATTCTTTAAATATTCTCCATTCCTTGTGGACTTTTTGTTTTGTTTGGCCTCTAACTCTTCCCGTCACCTTTGCTAGCTGCAAGTATTCTGAATTCACTCCAAATTGTACACAGAATTCTTTCTCTCCCAGATCTATCTCTGCCAGCTCAGGATGTCTCTTAATCTCTCCATCCATGGCTTCATTCCACTCCTCCAGTACAGTAGCTCTGCCATTTGGCTGTTTCATTGGCTGTGTGAAGGTCTTCTCCATTTCATCATCTACGGCCTTCAATTTAACTTTCTCACTCTCGTGTTCTGGCAATCCTTTATTGATGATGTTCTCCAAAGGTTCTGTGTTATCTAACATTTCATTTTCCATTTCATCTTTCTCTGGTCTATTTCCATTCACCATTTTATCAATCTCAGCTCTGATGTAATTTAGTTGCTCATCCAATAATTGCTGTAAGATGCCAACAGTCAGTGGGGTGTCCAACAACATATTTGCCATTCTGAAAGTTCTTGGTCTTAATCAATCCCCATCTTAAGATAATCACAGTCTCTACCTTAAAAGTTCAGTCTCCCATCTCCACCTTAAGGCCTTAGAATTTCTCTGTGTTCCCTATGTAGAGAAATTCTTTTCAATTTGAAGACAGGATTTTCACCAAGGAGACAGAAAGTTCAAATGTCAGCCCACATTCCAGTGTTTTTGCCATACTGAGTGTTCTTGGTCTTATTAACAACTCACTCTCCACCTTGAGGTCTTGCCTTAAAATGTCAAGTCTTCCATCTCAGATGTAAATTTCAACTGGCAGACAGATCACCTCAGTGGTAATTTATAACAGTCTTCAAAGTAATTAATTTAATTAGCAAACCCTGTGCCCTAAGGACTGACCATCAGGACTTTAATGGGGTGTTTGGGCACAATTCCAGTTCCTCCACTTTAAGTCACTTATCCCACATCTAGGTCCCCCAAAACTTCTCAGTTTCCTGGCATGGAATGCAGGCTTTTCAGAGCATCAGACGTTAATTCCCTGATATCTCTGCTTTCCCAGAGATAATGAGATAACCCAGATTTATGGCTTGGCTATCATTTATCACCACATAATTATCTCTGTTGATGAGTTGTGGACAAAAGATGTCTAGTCTGTCATCTTCCTCCTTCCTCTTCTCCAATATTTTCCCATCTTTTTTTGCTATTGGTCATTTTGGAAATTATCCAAACTGAGCATGGGATAGCCTATTGACCCCCAAATGCATCCTCTTAATTCTGAAACTCACTGGTCTTGGGTAGCCACTTCTTGCTGGGACAAGTGTCTTCTAAATGGTATAAATGCATAATCCCTTAAAATACAATGCACATGTATATTTTTTGTGTTTGACTTCCCTTGTAGCATGTGACTTACCTGACATCAGACTGGCATAGCTTCCAGCAAACCTCATACAGAGCTCCTAGCTCATTGTTTGTTTTGGCTGTGGCCCACCTAGTTTTGTTCCAAGCCAGCCAGATGCAAAAATGGTTGTCACTGTGTTGTCTCCCTGATAACCTGGAATAAACAGATTCCAGCTGCAGCCATTAGATAAAGTGAGCTAATTCCTATGTGAGCAATCCCCAGAGTGTTCCACAGGTGAGGCTGCTTCACTTGGATTGCTTTGTGGAAAGTATGAATTTACTTACTATGAATTTATCATCAGAATCTGGAATCTGACATGCGGGGCCCAGGACATTTTGCTGCCTAAGCTGAATGTCAATATATACACACACAGAGAGAGACTTTGTTATGTTGTAGACCATCTGCTTTCCATGCAAAAGGTACTGGGTTCAATCCCCAAGATCCCCAGATAGGGCTGAGAGGGAACCCAATGCCAGTCAGGGAAGACAGCCATGAGCTAGAGGGACCAATGGTAGCTGAATCTGACTTCAACCCTGGTAGCAGAACAGTGTCCTTCACCACACCCAAGGGCGGCAGCCCAGCTTAGGTGGCACAGGAAGTCCACATACCACTGTCTTCTAACACCCCATCAGTCACCAGCATCTGCCACATGAAGCAGCCACTTCTTTCTGCCTAATGTTGTCTTTGTTGCCATGCAGAGGGAACAGAGTCTCAAGCTTTCGTGAAGTTAGATCCAGTTAAAACCATAATTTCTCCTCACCTACCCCAGTTGTCCAAACCTGCTACATTCTCCCCTTCAGCCATCTTCTCGGGAACTCTCACATTTTGGCCATAGTCTTCACTGCTCATGCTTTGTAAGCCTGTCTCTTTTCTTGCAGCACCTGCCCACCCACCTTGAATAGTGGAAGGTAAGCTGGTCGCAAAGGGGTCAAGGACAATTTCTCTCCCTCTACCTCAGTTGGCACTGGACTGGAGAGTTTTGCCTACTCTGCACTGTTTAGTCAATACTGAGGTAGTTAATGGGAAGGGTAGTATAGATGTTACTACACAATAACATCTACTCACAGTCACAACAGGCAGGTTACAATGGGAAATTAAATAAGGGAGCCGTTAATAGCGAGCACCTCTAGACGCCGAGAATGTTAAAGGAAATCCCTCAGACCTGCAAATGAGGACTTTGGGACTCAGGGAGCATCAAATGGAACTCTTGTTAGCATCACACATCCAGAGCTTTAGTGTGATGGCCTGGGATTCCGATTCTGAGAGCGAACCGGAGGAATCCCAGCCGGCACAGGAGTCCCCGCCTCCAGGGCTGGCTGAACTGGGGCAAGGCCTTGATTCTGAGGAGCCTGCACCTGTGCCAGATCCTCAGGAGCAGGCACCAGGTGAATCCATTCTGGCCCCAGAGGTGCTTGAGGACTCAGTGTCTACAGGTGAGCTTCCCCCGGGACCCAGTAACCCTTCGGCCTCTCCTAAACTGCAGAGGCTTAGGGCAGAGAGGCGAAGGGAACTGGTTTCTCCCAGGAGGAGTGCTCGCCTTAAGGCCAGGAGAGGCGGGGCTCCTGGGGGCCGGGACCGCCCCTGGCCTTAGAGAAGATAAAGGCCAGTCAGCCTGGTCCCAGGTTGCGGGAGCAATGTCGTTATTGAAGAGCTGTTTCGGCCAGCATCCAGTCCTGTTCCTCCAGTGTTCCTGTTTCCCGCCCGGCTTCCTGCTTCTGACCTTCCAGCGTTCCTGTTCCCCGCCCGGCTTCCTGCTTCTGATCTTCGAGTGTTCCTGTCTCCGCCCGGCTCCCTGTTTCGGACCTCGCCTCGCACCTTGTGGACTATTACCAGGCTAGTGACTCAGGACTGAACTTTGACTATGATATAACCTTCCCCCCGGGACCAGCACATTTAGGAATCGAGAGGTGGTAATGCAGATATACTTGCTTCAGTATAAATATAAATGAGGCGGAAAGTCAGAAGCAGACACAGAGCTCTTCTCAGAGTCCAAACCAGGGTTGAGCTTGTTGGAAGTGCAACAGCAGTTTGTCACGTAAAAGTTAGCTCTCTGACCATTGAGTCAACAAACCAATAGCAGAGGACTGGAGGTGTTGCTTAACAGCCAAGGAAGGTATAAACTTTAGTGAGGTGACACATGGTGTGATTGGCTGTGTAGCTATGAAGGAGTTTTCTGGTGACTGTTAAGTTGTACCTAACCCTGCTCTTATTCCTGCATTGCAGGGGGTTGGACTAGATGACCCTTGGGGTCCGTTCCAACCCCTCAGTTCTATGAAGGCCTGCCCTAGAAGACAAACCTATCTGTTTCTTTCTCCTTGGGTTATATATTACTTTGTATAGTTTGTTCAGTAAAGTGTTATCAGGATTTCTTTTCTCTGTGAAGTGGACTCTGCATTATTTACGTGACTTTGCTAACATATCTGAAGGTGGGGTGGAGCGGAAGCAGAACTTTGCTAAGCAGCTTCTGCCTCCACCTGAGAATTTGCCCACTCTGCAGTTCAGTTTTTCTGTGGATGTCCTCTGTAAAAGATATTAAAGCTGTGGCCTTAGTTCAACCTGATGGTGTGTATCTTGCATTTTATTTGGGGTTTGGGGTTTGGGCACAAGCTATTCCTATTATTGATGGGGGAGAAATTCAGTTCAGTTCACATTTTAATGTGACTCTATTCAGTCTGAACTTCCTGGAACAATAACCAAACTGAAAACAGCTATCCTTCAAAACATGCACTTCTCCAAATTTTGTGATGCCTGGTCACCCATGGTCCAATTTGTGTGGACCCCCCCCCCCAAAAAAACCCCACTTACTGTGCTTGTGGAGTAAAGCATAGTGTTCTCTGGTTACAAAATATTGCATCTGGGGGGCCACTAGGGGCGCATTGGAAGATGGCTGACAATAACATCTCTCCGGCCCACACGAGGTAATTAAGAGGCTGTTATGGGAGTATGCAGCCTCCCTTGTTGCCCCAAGGGAATGGGGAACACTGCCCTTGCCTGCTGTGCCCATAAATCACCCCTGGATTCGAAAGAAGGGGGTGAGAGCACTAGGCAGAATGCCCTCCTGTGGAATCCGATTCTCCTGGACGCTGTCTCTGATCGCGCACTAGCTGCAGCAAATTGAAATAAACAATTAGAAAAGAAGCAAATGCACATATTTCAAGTGAAGAGGGGGAGTGAAGACTGCTGATTAAAGGGACCTCTGTGAAAGAAGAACGACGGGCTGGATCAACAGGAATATTTTACGAAGAAGATACATCAAAGGCTGGGTATGTCGGAAACGGGACTGGATGGGGGGGGGGACTTTTTTTCTTTTGAACTTCCTGGAACAATAACCAAACTGAAAACAGCTATCCTTCAAAACATGCACTTCTCCAAATTTTGTGATGCCTGGTCACCCATGGTCTAATTTGTGTGGACTCTTCCCCCCCCCCCCAAAAAAAACACCATTTACTGTGCTTGTGGAGTAAAGCATAGTGTCCTCTGGTTACAAAATATTGCATCTAACGCTTCTCATCTGGGTTTCCATACACCGACAGAGAAATTTAGTAATGTACAGATCTGGAGAAAGGCAAGATGTGTCCTCTAGCTGGGACACAAAAGCTCGTTGAGGTGGCCATGACTTGAAAAGAATTTTGTCTAAATGGTTAGACTTCAGGCATATTTTATCCAGCCATCTCCTCTTGGCACAGAGGTGAAGTACTTGTTGGCGCTAGGCCTTACTCAGCAACATTTTCTAGCTGGGCTGCAAATCTTGTATTGACAGTACAGTACTTTATTTATTCAGACAACAGACAAAAAGGAACTTACCATCAAAGTGAACTGGGAGAGGGAGGAAAGTGTTGGTTTATAATGTTTGTTTGTAACTGAATTAAAAGTAAAAGAAGAATTCCCTAGATGCCTAGATTCAGGTTTGGGGCAAATAGACTTTTAGTGAGGGAGCCACAGCAAAGATTTAACATCACAAAACATGCAGCAAAGTAAAGTGTGGAAATCCAGGCTGTTAGACTTCTAATATATCCCTTTCTAAGTCTCTTCCAAAGTTCCCCTTTACTTTCCTTAGCACTGAAAGTGACCACACATTTGGTAGGTTTAAAATGGTTTATTTACAAACTCTTCAAAGGTTGGGTTCATGTTCTTTTACATACAACAGCAAGAAAACACAGGCAGTACAACTTAGTTTCAAAACTGGTAAATGGTTTTTTTTTAAATTATTTGTATAGAAACACAACTATGACTTGCTGAAGCTAAGTGGTCCGGGCTTGGAGCAACCAGGTCAGACATCCTTTCTGGTGGATTTCACATGGTGGAAGAGAGCGAGCAGAGACTTTGGTCACTCTGTCTCCCAGGATGAGCACATGACTAATGTTTACTCTATGGACTTAACCCCTTTCATGCATTATATAAGCATGCCAGTTATATCAGGCTGATATTTATCCCATAGAAAATTCATTTATCTAGTGAAAATACAATTAGCAATCACAACGCTCCCTAGAAAATAAACCAAAGAATTTAAAATGTATATTTGCATATTTGTTTTTATCCTGTATTTTATTCTGTGAACTGCCCTGAGATCATATGATGAAAGTTGGTATATAAATCAAATTTTTTAAAAATGTTATAGGCTATGGACCTCTCCCCCCCCCCCCGCCGCAAATTATTATTTGCAAATAATTAACTCAATGAACAGTCATACTAGTGAGCTGAAGTATTAATTAGTTATACTGGAAACACTTTCTGAATAAGAGCATATGATTATTTTATTAGCAGGCAGAAGAGACTTGTAGCAGGGGAGTTACGTCTCTAACTAGCTTTCTAAAAACAAGAACTTTATTTTGAACTGTGATCCCTAAAAGCCCTAAAAGTTTCCATTTGAATTTATAGTAATTTGTTTGAAGATTTATTTAAAAAACACAAAAACAAAAAGCTGATATGATTCATGTTTGTATCCCGTCAATTTTAATATGCACTAGCTAAAAGTCAGGTTGAATCTCTTTCAGAAGTAGTGTATTGTAATTTTTAATTTCTGTTTGGGGAGGGGAGATGAACATTATTCAGCTGTGTTTGTAGTTTTGTGAAACAGAGAGAGGGAAAGATCAAATTGAATTGTTGAGTGACATCTTGTGGTAGAACAAAGGTATTGACAAGTCAAGGGGAAAAGAATGGCTGTGTTTTCCTATCCAGCAAAATGCTTAATAATACTTCACATCTGGCTTTTGATTGCGTTAACAGAAGGCCATTGCATTATTATTCCATTGTAATATTTTTCATTATAATACCCAAAATTATTTTTCCCTGAATGTTATCAACTTATACAATTAACCAAATTGCACATAAATATAAGTTTATTTATGTGGGAATATTTCATCAGAACTCTTTCAGTTTTCATTGTACTTAAATAAAAGAGTTGGAAGGATATTCCAAGGGTATCTATCTCAAAGACTTGCAGCCTGTAGAAGGGGCTCCAAATATTTAGCTTTGAGGAAAGTAAAAAACGTGTGTGAATAATTGGAATCAGCATGAAATCCCTTGCCTGTAACATGGGCTTCTGGAGCAGCTGCCCTCATTATGACACCACTGAAGGATAACATGTGGCAGTGAAATATGTTTCCCCACCAAGAGTAGTTATTTTAAGATAATGGGCCTTAATGTATTTTAGACGTCCCAGATGAACTATACATCACCAGAAGTGTTGGGAAAGAAAGTCCCTTAATGAAAGCAGCATGAAGTTCAAGAGAGCATAGCCATGTGTGTTTGTGGTATTTAAAATATTACTTTCCCCCCCTTTACATTCTTTTTTTCTTCTTCTTCTGCAGACCTCCCCGCCCCCCATTCTTAGCCTCACTCCAGCTGCAGCGATGCTTCAGTATTTTTAATGGGTATTGATGGTTTCTGTCCCTTGAAAAGAATGACTTGTTGTGAATAATAAATCACAAGTCTTTGCAGGAAGACAAAGTGCTGAAGCACTTACAGCCATTCTGTTTCCACCCCACCTCCTCTCAAAATACTAATAAAAGCCACAACACATTGGATCCTGATTTAAGCAGATTTGCTGTTGAAAGCGGGGCCAAAGAGGCTATGAATAATGCAAAGGTTTTCAAGGACTGCTTCACACATTACAATTTGCCTACACCAGGTAATCTCTTTGAAGGCGGGCGGGGGAGGGGGGAGCTCTCGTTGTTTTAACCTCTTCTAAAAGGTCTCAGCAGGTGAACATGTAACTTGCCCAAATATGGTAGTACTAAGCTATTGACAGAAAGGACTAACAGGCATAAGAACTTAAAAGGTAAGGGTTTTTTTAAAAGCAAATGTAAAAAGTCTAATGGGCAAATCTCATAACAGCCAGTTCTAAGTCCCCAAAGCTTGAGGCCAAACACTGGGCTTCTAGCACGTTTCCACAGGTCCTTGAGAAGGCCAGCATAGTATTTCTTTTCTCCACCAGCTTTTCCCCGTCTTCTAGAAGCACAACACTGGGCACATGCTCAGTTGTCAATGGAAGGTTAAGGATATGATGCAGAAGCAAGCAAAGGCTTGCATGAAAGAAAAAGTGTCTCACAATATCATATCCAACATTTGCAAAACACCAACTTTACATATTGTGACGATAAAGAGGAGGGCAAGATTTGGTGTGAAAATAATGCATATTTTATTTTTAAGGGCTTTCATGAAATCACTAGACTATTTAGTCTACATATTACAGAAGAACAAAATGACAGTTCTTTAAGCTACTGATTCAAACCTGTGCTATTTAGCCACACACTTTGCACTACATATCACTGATGTCATAATTTTCATCAGAGTCATCTACAATGCTACATGTTCCCCGATCTTTCCCAATGGTTATCAGCACATGCTCTTTTTAAAAGCAATGTTTATGGCAAGTGCAAACTCCAGTATATCTGTGGCATCAGGAGCAAGTGGCCTATAATTGGGGAGGGGAGTTCCATTGTATATCTCAACAGTCTGCCATCAAACTACATAGAGTCTGAGGCTCTGGAAATATAATCTTTCTGTGGGTGGCTATTTCACAGATTAGATTGTCCTGGTGCTATAGTAATTTGTATTATGAGCCAAGAAGTCATTGACATTTCCATTGTACAGTGTGACAAAAAAATGGCATTCAACTTCATAATTATTTATCTTCTTACATAGCAGTTTGGTTTCTTGTGATGTTACCCCTTTCCTGCCATGTGGCCTGAATGTTTGCCTTACCAGGAGCCCAATGAACTGTCCAGGGATCAATGAGTTCTGGGAAGAAGGGAAGCTGTCCAGGAAGACATCACAGAGAGCACAACTGAATAAGATGGAGCTTCTGAGAGCCAGTGTGGTGTAGTGGTTAAGAGCGGTAGTCTCATAATCTGGGGAACTGGGTTCGCGTCTCCGCTCCTCCACATGCAGCTGCTGGCTGACCTTGGGCCAGTCACACTTCTCTGAAGTCTCTCAGCCCCACTCACCTCACAGAGTGTTTGTTGTGGGGGAGGAAGGGAAAGGAGAATGTTAGCCGCTTTGAGACTCCTTCGGGTAGTGATAAAGCGGGATATCAAATCCAAACTCTTCTTCTTCTTCTTCAGCACTAGCTAGGTCCCAACTGACAAACTTTACATTTGGCTATGCTGACCCCTTCATCCCATATCCAAAGCATGGCTTTGTCTTCACAAGTAGGGCTTGGGCATGGCTGATCTCGTACTGCCAGCTGGGCACTGTGCCTCTTGTTATGGCCTTCTGCTCAGTCCTGAGTCTGCTTCTGAGTCCTGGGGGTGATTTTGGTGGATCTGGAGAGCTAGAGAGAGGGCACACTAGTTTCTTGGTACTTCACAGCTTAGATTGTCCTGGTGCCATAGCATTCTTCATCAGGGTATCTTTCAGGGTTGTGAACTCAGGACAGCATCTGGCAACTCACCTTGAATCCCATGAATACTAGGAATACCATAAATACTAGTATAATTTGTTATGTCCATATTTGCTTCTGTAGCATTTTTACTCAAAGCAGTTCTCTTCTCCTGAAGGCCAAACTGCATGTGATATTAGATGCATATTTCCATTTAACATGCATTTTAAAAGAGGTGCTGCGGTTTTCTAACATCTACTGAGATTGCAGCAGTGGGAGAAAGGGAAATTTAACCTCTTTCTTTCCTGATGAAAATCACTCCTTTGAAGTTGCTATTTGCATTGCAAGGCATGCCCCATTGGCACCAATCACCCCCATTCTGCCTGCTGTAATCTCAGTAATTATAATCCCCCTTCTCCAGTGACATTACATACCCTTAAAAAAAGAAAGGTGCACATGTTTTTAACATAATGCCTAGTTTGGTATTGCGCCACCACACCTTTCACCAGGTGGGCACCACACCTTTCACCAGGTGGTTACCATCACTTTACAAACCAAATCCACGGCTATACAAAGGGCAGGAAGCACTTCAGTAGACTATTACAAGAACCCTGTTCTCCAAACACTTATACATTCTCTGTCACAGGGGGGTGCAGATTAGAATTTGCAGGTGCAAGTGTGAAGCCTTATAGATGCTGAAGTCATGTTGCTTTTATCATTCATTCTGGTTGCTTTATAATGTTGCATTGATTCCAGTCGCCCTCAGTCAGTTGTTGTTTTTTAAAAAATCATTTTTAAAGGGAAAAAATTAAGGCAGTGATCAGTTCTCAGAGATATCTGGCAACCTATAAAAGTAATGGATTTTAAATTCTGATAGTTTGAATGTCTCTTCCTTCAACAGCAGCTCAAAAAAATCCCCTTTTTAATGTAATACAAGGAGTGCAGAGGAGCGAAGGGGAGGATACTGAGATGCCTTCTGTTTACTTAAGTTAGAAACATAGTCACAGAGCACTATACTCAGTAATGAACAGCTGAGCCTCTACAGGAAAAGAGATTTCATGAGAAGAGAACTAGGTCTTGTTTATTACTGCTATATTTTTTCCTTGGGAAAAAAGCAACATTTGTTGCAATAAAACATTTAAAAGGAAAGGAGGGGGAAGCTTCTGATTTATAACGTGATTGCAAAACAGGAATCATAACCTATCTCAGAGTGAAAGTATCGTTTCAGGAGCATCCAAGGTTAGTGTTAATTTCAGCGGGTAAGGAAGTGCTGGGAGCAAGGTCAAGGTCAAAGGGATACCAAAGCAATGATGAAAATGGGAATCAAACAAATAACTCTCATAAACTCAGTGATGGGGGTAGGAGAGGGCTGGGTTATCTAGAATTCCAACACAGCACTCCTGCATAACAGCACTTTCTTCAGCCACTGCAACCACAGTGGCCACTGTGGATTGTAGACAGAGCCTGGTTCTCACTCAGAGGCTTAGCCACATGTTTAATGGAAATACCAACCATGGAGCTGTTTTTTGACATTCATGAGTAAGCCCTATAAATGGCAGGCCTGTGTGTTGGATTTCTAGATAGCTCAATTGTCCACATGGTTTGCCCCACCTCCACCAGTTAATTTATGAGGAATATCTTTGCCCCCATGTTGTCCAAATAGGGCCAAATATGGACAGATCATAGTTGGTCCCATAGAATGGTTTTCCTTTGTGGCAGCTCCTCAAGTTTAGTATCATCCTCATCTATCTACAGTAATCTTTGTGGGGCTTAACTGCCCACAAACACTTCTCTGTGCACTGCAGTGGCGTGGGCAATTTTTCATGCATAAAGAACAACTTGCCAATGCATTTCCTCCATTGAAGTGAATGGGCCTCGGATCATGCGTACCAAATCTATCCCAAACAGGGATTACAACCCTATAGATAATAAATTGGTATCTCTGTGTCATTGTCAAATCTCCCTAAGAGGAGTAAAGACAAAGACGTTGAAGAATGACAACACTACAGCAAAGCAGAAATGGGCCTTCTTAAACCACCCGTGTACTGTATCAAAACTACAGGGAGGGAAAATAACATTCACACTAAATATTTGAAAGTCTGGGAGCATTTTTATTGAATATGCAGAATCAACATTGTTAAGGCAACCGGCTACTTTGTCTAGCATTTTATTGTAGAGAGATCAAAAGGCAGCCCTTGTTAGTTATAGGTGATAAAACCTGTCATGTCTATCAAACTAGTTAAATAACCACTGAGTGCACTGTATTCATTTCTAAGAAAAGATCTTCCACTGTAATGTTAATTTGAAAATATCCCTTGTTCTCTGCTTTTCAGACTTGCTCCTTGTCATACAAATCAGGGTCAGCCTAGGAGAACATATTCTGTTTTCACAGAAGCTAGCAGCATATCTCCCCACTGCTTTCATTTGGTCCATGATTTGGCCCACAGCATCAACCAAATGGAGCCACAATTCTGTGCACGGGAGGCCTGAAGCTATTGAAAACTTTGGGAGCAACGGGAAAAAATTCAGAGAGCTTGGAAGTGATCAAGAAGAAGAGTTCATTAGAGGAATATATTTTCTGGCACAGGCAGGGGATGATTTATTTACTTGATTGTAGTGAAACCTCTAAGTGGCTTATAAGAAATATTAAAAGTATCAGTAAAAAAATAAAACAATTTCAAAATGTTAAAGATAATTAAAATTAACAGTTAAACAAATCAAAGCTGCACTGGTAATATAACAGGTGAGAAAGAAGAAACTTTCCCCAGAGGCTGAAACCATCTTCTGCAGCTCTGTTGTATGTCCCACCTCCAAGACAGGTTCATTTGATGGAAACACAACGTCAAGGTGTTTTCTTTGGTAGTTCCTGGGTTATGGAATTCCCTCGCAAAGGAGGTAGGACTTGCCTTATTTTAGGTGGGCAGTGATAACATTTAATCATGCTTGATTTTAAATGTGTGTATGTGTTGTTGTTTTTTTAAAAATGAGATTGAAGTTTTTAACTCTGCATTATTTTTGTTGTTGTTACATTCCTTTATTCAATTTGTATTCCACCCTTCAACCTCAGGTCTCCCATGGTGGAACATAAACATATATTAAAATACCCCGAATACAAAACCCATAAAATTAACAATATAAAATAGATATTGAAATCAAACACCAAAATATCAAGGTCTCATAAATTCAGAGTCCAGCATCTGTCTTTTGTGTTACCATTTTTTGTTCAACTTATTAGTTGTTTGCTACATAAAAAGCATCTTGAGTGGTCTAAGGGTTCATATTCAAAACAAGAGAAGCATTCAAAAAAATGCATCTGCCAAATTCATAAGCCCGAGAAAATAAACATATTTTAATCTAATAAGCTTCTGAAATAACTATTGGAAGGAAGGAAAAGGTAGTTTGGCACATATTGTATCTAATCAATGGTCTTTTGCCCATAATATTTGGGATTGGTTCTTACAGTTTGAATCAGCTGACTTTCCTTCAGATAACGAAATAGCTGTGAATGTATTCTTGTTATGTCAATACAAGAAGGCACAGCTTTTGGGCAGGAGGTACATATTAGGAGAAGCTCAATACTCACAAAGACCCACATGGCAATTCCCCCACATTTGTGTCTGACTTTTAAAAACAACTTTATGGGAAATCATTCCAAATCAGAAGAAGAAGAAGAAGAGTTTGGATTTGATATCCCGCTTTATCACTACCTGAAGGAGCCTCAAAGCGGCTGACATTCTCCTTTCCCTTCCTCCCCCACAACAAACACTCTGTGAGGTGAGTGAGCCTGGGAGACTTCAGAGAAATGTGACTGGCCCAAGGTCACCCAGCAGCTGCATGTGGAGGAGCGGAGACGCGAACCCGGTTCCCCAGATTATGAGACTACCGCTCTTAACCACTACACCACACTGGTTCTCATCAGGTGTGGAAACGGGGGGATGGATGACTACAGATTTTGTGTTATGTCCAGAAAATCTTACTGGAAGCCATAGAGGAATATGGCAGCATGGAAGGCCTCCTGTGATGTTAAAGAACAGTTTGGAAATAAATTGAGCTCACCAAAAGACAGCAGTCCTTTAATTCTGGGAATATGTCTCAGAAACAAATCAAAAGGGGATCTTGACAAACATAAAGGGAGCATAAGTGTATCAATGGCAACTAATCATGGAGACCAGAATGTCTAGGCTCAGAAGTAACATGTCACCAAATACTAGCTGCTCGGGGAGGCAACAGAAAGAAACATATATTGCCTTTATGTCCTCCTTGTGGGGTTTACAGAGGCAACTGGTTAGCTAATGATGCTGAGATAGAGGGACTTCTGGTTTGATCCAGAACTTTGAAGTTCTGACATTTATAATCTTGGACTCCATATTAATTCATCCCAACTACTGACTACCCTCACCCCCGTTTCATTTTTGCAATTATTAAGATGGAATAGAAAAGAATATCCACTTTATGCAGAAGCATCAAATAAAGAATTTGGTCTATGTTAACAGGTTTTCAGTTGACAACAAATTATGGAAGAAGCTTTTGTTGGTACATTTCTGTTTAACTTGCTCTATTTTGCAATAGGTCTCACCTGAAACTTGGGGCATGCAGTTGAATTCCAAGGTTGATAGGTTTCCGGAAAGCAGGGATTGCACAAATTTGACTCACTCACTCATGTTTCTACTTTCCTCACCTCATGTAGTATATGAGATGAGTCGATTGTCCAAAGCACTGATACTTGCAATGGAAAAATCTGACAAGTGGCCTTTCTTCAGCACAAAACAGATAAGGAAGCAAAAAAAGTTGCAGAAGAGTAGCTCAGAATTTTAAGGCTGCCTCCATAGTAAGGCTATTAGGCACATGTTACTTTCCCTATGGCACTGGTGGAGGAACGGGAGTGTGGAGGGAGCGGACTGCCCCTGGCACCACTGTTCCCGTAGGGTGCCATCATGGTGCCCCCCCCCCCGGACATGCACTGCACACCCCCGGGCGCACTGGGAGCCACGCCCCCACAGGAGGCATTTCACACCCCCAGAATGTGCGCCACGCCCTGTGGGTGGCACGCAATGCCCCCGGGCGGCGTGTCATGCCCCTGCCTGCTCTCCGCCCCCAGTAGCGGAGCATGCAGCTTCACCACCGGCCTATGGTGTCTGATTAGTGACTGAGACATGTTCAACACATGAGTCCTGCAAATCTCATATCTGAGTATTGAAGGTTTTATGATACCTACTCTAGGTGACCCTGTGTTGTCCTTCTAATTCTAATGCAAGAGCTGGGAAGTACCGGTAATTGCAGAAGAAAATTGGTAGGTAGGAGGAAGCTTCATAACCATTTCCCCAACTGCTGATTTCCCCCCTGCACATCCACCCAAAGCAGTGGTATGTTGTTGTTGTTTTTAAATTAGAATCTAGAGACAAACAATAGATACAATCAAATCAAAGATAAGGACTATTAAGCCTACTGATTTCAATGGAATAAATCTGAGCCTGTGCAGTATATAAGCAAAATGGACTTTCCATCTCATGTTCCACTCTCAGGGCTAAAGCTTTGAAGCTTTAGCAATGTGATTCTAACTCATGCTGAACTCTTAACATTAAAAGCAATAGGACTTGAATGTGAATAACTTGATTTTCCAGAATGCTAAAACATGCATAGAGCATCCACAGTTACAAAGGAGTGGGGAGGCAATGAAGAAAGCAATGAAGAAGAGTTATCACCCCTAAGCCTGCTGGCACCTTTTTACTTCCCCATATTGGTGATGCTGCAGAGGGCTTATGAAAATCAGCAAAATGCAGTGTGGGGAAACAGGTGAAAGCAGCAATGATTTAATTATGGCCACTATCAGTAATTGGGGGAGGAAGAACTGCCCTTTTTCTAAAATGTTATCTGACTTCCAATGTTATCTGTTCAACATTTTCAAATTTTGTATATTTAAGGCACAGAGAGAAAGAAAATAGCTGAAGCATTCCCATTTTTTCTACATTTGTTTATTTCTCCTACCACTAATGCAGAGAGAGTAAAATATTGCAAAGGCAACTCTGCCCAAGACCCTCAAACTGCTATTCAGGGCAATTTAAAACTAAGCAGGTAGCAAACACATCCAGAGCAGAGCTATGCACTCTTGAGGAGGGTGTCATTTTGAACATCGAACCTGAAGTTCTGGAAATGTATGGTCATAAAATATTGAGGTGAGGAAATATTTGGTGGCACTGGGCCTGTTCTGAAATTTAAAAGCACCACAAATGAGGGCAATTCACACAAACCCTTTTGTGGAGTTTATTTTTATGGGTGGCAACTTTTGAGGCAGTCATCGAGGCTTAAGCATTCCAGCATGGTGCCTGGACCTGATAGAAATCACCTCAGTTTAAAAATTATTATTCAGGGTTGATTCATATATATAAAATATAATTAGTCTCTTCATAGATGTCCCTAAATGTGTGCCTTCATGTTTCCTCTTATCTGTAATTATAGACTGCCTAAATAAAATGTGGCTTCCATTCTTCCATTCATGTTACTCATTTATAAACTTACAGTGGTCAGCAAAGAAGATAGTGTTCAAGTACCTGATCTAGACAGTCAAATGTATGGGCCTTTCGTCACCTCCTAAATGCTTCTTTGAACATCTTTTGTGCTCAAGTTATCTCCTCAGAATTGCAACAGACATCTGGAGAAGCCAACTGTTTCTGCCAATTGATTTTATATTTAGTGCTTGGCTGTTGCCACCATTTGTTCCAAGGATTTTCTTTTTCTTTATTATCATAATATTTGTTTCCCTCACAAACTAAACACAAACAACAACATTTCAAGGTGCCATGTGCCATAAATGCAGCTTTCAGCCCTGGGAGGCACCACAGACATGAAAGTGTCTTTAGAAAAGCACATCCCTGCCAAACCACATGCAGGGATGAATCTAAATGAGTGAATTTAGGTAATTAACACACAGCCAAGCCAAAGAAATGTAGCTGGAAAAGCTGCCAAACACCAATTACCTGTACAGCTTAAAAAACCCAGACAATAAGGATTTCCCAAAAGCCCTTCTATCAAAGCCTTATTATCAGAATCCTTGTGGACAGCTTTTCTTCTCTAGGTAGGTAGAGCAAGGTAAAAAAGCAGATAGCAATGGGTAGCTTTGCTTCACACAGATAAACATGACTCTTAAAAATAGTTGCCCTGGGCTCCTGAGGGGGGAAAGGTGGAATATTAATTTAATGAATGTATGAATGAGTAAAACAACCTTGCCCTGTCTCGTGCTTTTTAAAAGAAGTTTGGGAGGCCTGTGGTTGCTACTGCAGATGGAGGAGAAATACAGTTCAGTTCACATTTTAATGCAAACCAATCTAATTTGCACTTCCTGAAACACACACAAACGAAACAGCTATCCTTTCAAATCTGCAGTTCTCCAAATCTTGCAATCTAGTTCTCCAACAACAAAATGCATACAAAAATGCATTTGTTAGTGAAAATTATATACAAAAATGCATTATATTAGAGGGAAATGTATGCAAAAATGTGTTCATTTGGCATAATTGCGTTTAAGTATACATATTAGAAGAGGCCCCACACTGCCCAGAAAAGCTCCGCTGAATGGCACAATGAGGATGCAATGGAGGCAGCAAAGCATGCCTTCTTTGCAGACTTCACTGCCACTAGGAAGACTCCATGGTGTTTCTAGCTGTGATAGGCCACCAGGGCTTGGTGGTTCTTGGCTGGCACTTGGCTCTTTCAGTAGGCCTTGATCTTCACCTGGGCAACAGCTCCTGAGGAGACCACATTTGGATGTTGCATGGAAGCTCAACCTGTGGGAGAAAAAGGAGCAACTGGAAATTTAAACCTGGTATTTAGGAAGTTTCCAGAGTTTTCCTTGAGTTAATGGATTCTGGCAATTTGTAGACACTTGCTGTCCACTCCCTGCCTGCCCCCACCAATTCACCAGGATGTTTTTGCTAACCCACAAAAAATTATGATGAACCACTGAATGGAAGCCCATGGGGAAATGTAATACAATCTCTGCCCTTTGAATCACTGGAATCACAGCCTCCATCCCTAATGAGGAGGGATCATTGCACAACAGAAAACAAATTGGGACTTTGGAGCTGAATAATTACTTGTATAAATAATTTTCCCAGCAGTTTTATTTGCTCCATGATCGTATTAATTCATTTGCTATTATTCACTGTAATAACACTGAACACAATGAATTCATTTAGTATTAATGCAGCTCTGAGCTCCACTTCCCTGAGAGTTCCCCAGTAATTCAGAATTAGTTAAATGTACCATTAAAATAAAAAGTAACTCTCTCTCCGTTTTCATGGAGGCTTCTTGTGCCCAAGCGAAAGTGGCTTCCTTCTCCTGTTGATCTATTATTTGGCCACATCTCAGTTCTAGTGTTTCCCAAGTCAGAATGTGCCACTTTCGTCAGTTAACCTTCATCCTCCTTGGATTTTCATCTTGAGGAATCTAGATTAATCCGCAGCCTGATGAATGGATGTTGCTTTGGCAGCACAAAAAGAGCAGTCATTAAGGAAAACTCTCCTGTGGCATGAATCAAAGGCAGAATACTTACCCCCCTTCTTGTCTCCCCAATTCAGGAATTGCCTGCAGCAATGTGGGTTTTGTTTTTCATTCTTTGAATCTATTTCCTTGCTCCCATTCCATTTCCAAACAGTTTTCAGATGAGTATCCTAACTGGAGGGTTCTCCTACACACACACACACACACACACACACACACACACACACACACACGATATAGAGGTATGCCTCATCAGAAGACAGGCTGCTTTTGATTGCACTAATGTGGTTCTGCAAACACATTTTATCAGTCAGGGATGTGATGCAGGGCCAGGAGGCATGAAAACGAGGAGTGCATGGAAGTTAAGTAACAAGCACCCTGATGTGAGAAACAATTATAATTAATGAAGTGAAATATGAATGGAGTGTAATTGTAAACCATTTCTCAGCAGAAAACTGGTTTTCCAGGGGAAAGAATCAAGGAAAGTTTTGATCAGGAACATAACAAAGAATAAATCCTATTGAACTCAGTGGGACATAGCTCTGAAAAAAATGCTTAGGATTTCAATGTATGGCTGCCCAGTCTTTACGCAGTTACCTGAGAGTAAGCGCCATTAAATACAGTGTGACTTACTTCTGAGTAGACAGTGTAAATTTCCATTTACAATAAAGCAATAAACACTCCACACGTTTCCTAAGAAATGGTTGGCTGCTAAAGCATTGCAATTAAAGAATTTGAAGTGGATTGGTGACTTTTTCCTTCAACATTAAGGAAGGGGCTTTGTATGTCAGCGTCACCTTCATTTGGTGCAGGCATTTTATTTTTAGTATAAACAGGGTTCCATTTTTGCCCCTACACACACACGCACACAAACCCCCAACCACTTTTAATCGTTCTCCAAGACATGGAGAGGAGGAAAAGGGGAAACAGGGACATTTCAGCATCAAATCAGAAACTGGGACGCCCTCTGTAATTCCAGGCGTGTCCCTCGAATACCAGAACACTTGGAGGGAATGCAATTTAAGCTTTGCTTGTGTGCTCTCCATCATGGGCCTTCTAAACATGTACTAACCAAGGAGCTGCCAACCTTTTGTGGCCCTTGGGCACATCTGAAAATCAGAGAAACTGTTACGGGCACCACATACACAACAGTAGAAACTCCTTTTGGTGTGAACTGGTGACCCCTGTGTTAGCCTATGCTATGAGGGGGCATTCAGATTACCTCCATATGCTCTGAAAGAATATGGGGTGGCCACAGTGGATAAGCCAACCCCCTACTTTCTGTGTATTCAGTCAGCATGGGGAGGGGAGTGGCTGCTGCACCAGGGACTGAACCTGGGATCTCTCATGATGCAAAGTCTGTGTTTCGCCATTAAGCCATGGCCTTTCTCCTTATTCCCTATACAAATAGAGCAGCTTCTTATAATGCCCACTTTTATTCATTCTCTACTTCTTGAGTCATACCTATTAGTATATTCAGCTTTCCTCATTTGTAAGGGATTCTTTCATTTGCAAAAGAATGGGGGGAAAGTAAATATAAACCTTTTCGATGGGAGTCCAAAGGCACCCATTTTACTTAAGCATAAGAAGAGCAGCAGCAGCTAAAGAAAAAAATCCAGAAATGGGAGCAGTAATGTTACCAGTAGAGAGAATTTATTGAAGAAAAAATCATTTTTCAAAAATTATGGGCCTTTCTTTTACTGCTGGGAATGCAGAGAAGATTAAAGTGAAGTCTATATATCACAAATAGGAGGACCAAATGATTTAAAACATTTGCTATAATGACCTGCTTTGGAGCAAAGAATCAATTTCTTTTACAGCAAGAATCTGTTAATACAAGGGAAAGGGGAAACATAAGAAAGGAAATATTGGAAAGTGCTGGCTCCCCAGCATCTTATGTCTGCATTTTGATATAACTAATGACAAGGACTGTGGTTATTATCTCTATGCCATGTGCTTAAAGGAAGCAATGATGAAAGAAAATGGAGAAATGGCTAAAATTTGGAAAGGGTTATTACTGAAGAGTCCTGCAGCTCGCTCTCTCTCTCTCTCTCCACACACACACACACATCATAGGCAGCCCATTGTTTGCAACGGTGAGAGTCTCTTAATTGTCCTGATGAAATGCTCCACTAGCCACAAAATAACTTTCAGATTTAAAATGGGAATTCTTTTTCAAACAGTGAGTGCTGGGAAGTTAATATTAAAATCCATTTGTATGGATCCCAGTAAACGTGGCCTGTGCTTTCAAAAAAGCACGGAAATCATGCTTCAAAACCAAATCAAGCCATTCGAATGTTTAAATGGCAAAAAGAATCTCGGTGTGAGGACCTAGTTTTATATACAACCAGCTCAACGCTTTTACTTTGATACTAGTATAACGTGTGAAAATGCCAATGCGCCGAATGTAAGATGAATTTGGTGGGTTTTTAATATTTTTTCGCAGACACAAACATTGTGGGATGGGCAGGGCAATACGGGGCAGTGATGCTGTAGGGGGTTGGAAGGTCTGCTAGCCTCCACTGGTGGGGCAGCCATGCTGATAATCAGCGCCCCAATGTGCCCACCTAGACAGCAGTTGGTCAGAAGCTACTGCTGGCAATATCTGGCAGGTGTTTTGTGAGGAGAGCGCCAGGCTCGGCTGGGCCAATGCTGGATCCTAAGCTGGCCCTGTTGTTATCACATGATGGCAGTGGTCCCAATCTGGGCCTCTTCACTGCACTAACCTGGGAGATGGCATAGCAAAGGGGCATTTTCCCTCTTCTCCCCACACCACTTCATGAAGTCTCACCACTGCCTTAGGCTGCAGTACTGTATCCACTTACCTGGGAAGAAGAGTCATCAAATTCACCATAGAGCATTTCAGTACCTGAGATCAGAGGAGCACCCATTTGACTTAAACATGTTTCAAATGCTAAGCAGTGTTCCAGTTCATGTTTGGTAATCTCTGTGCTTAACTTTTTTTTCCTGAATGACTAGAAGGAGCTGGGGGAAATATGTCAAGATTATAATTGGTAAATTGTGTCACATTATTTACTAGGAAGAGGCCTAAATCTAATCAAACAAGAAGAGGTAGGAGTGGCAAGGCTGCTAAACTGCAGCTTAACTTAATTGATCTCTGTTCCTGCAATAATTCTATTCCAGTGGCAGAAAAACTATATATTTACAGTGCAGTCTGTTGTCTGCATCTAGCCTGCAGAGGACTACATTCATGTAAATAATATCACAGACTCATCTCCCTGACACACATTAATTTCAATGACTCACATCCTCCCCACCTGCTGAATTTCTGCCTGTCAGAAGAATGGTAAATGTAGAAACCCAGTCAAAGAAAGAAAGACGTGGAGATAGCAACAAATTCTGTTTCTCTTCCTAACAGAGCTTTGCCTCCAACATCCCTTTCCGTATAGCTGCTAATGCCAATTCATTTACACACACACACCTGTGTCATAGACAAGTTCATCCAACCACTAGGGTTGCATTTTTTCTTGTCACATTGAGAGTTTTTACGTAAATAGAATTCATCTGTTACCTAGAGGTATTCAGAGAATCACAGAATTGTAGAGTTGGAAGAGATGCTAAGGGTCATCTAGTCCAACCCCCCGCAATGCAGGAATCTTAACTAAAGCATCATTTAAAGCACCCTTATACCACTTTAACAGTCATGGAGTCCCCCAAAGAACTTGAAGCCATTGGTTTGAGTTCCACCCTCCAGAACAGGAGAACTCTCTTCCATGTGACAGCCCTTTAAATACTTGAAGATGGCTATCATATCTCCTTTCAGTCTCTTCTTTTCCAAGCTAAACATACCCAGCTCCTTCAAGCATTCCTCATCAGGCTTGGTTTCCAGACCCATGATCATCTTGGTTGCCCTCCTCTGCACACGTTCCAGCTTATCAACATCCTTTCTAAATTGTGGTGCCCATAACTGGACACAGTATTCCAGGTGTGGTCTGACCTAGGCAGAATAGAGTGGGACTATTACTTCCTTTGATCTGAACACTATACTTCTGCTGATTCAACCTAGAATAGCATTAGCTTTTTCTTTCTTTCTTTTTTGCTGCTGCATCACATTGCAGACTCATGTTAAGCTTCTGGTCCACCAAGACCTCTAGATCATTTTCACATCTGCTGCTAGTAAGCCAGGCGTCCCCCATCTTATTTTTTTTTTTCATTGATTTTTATTTTCAAAGAAACAAAAGAAAAAAGGGGGAAAAGGACAAACAAAGGAAAAACAAATTGTACATACTATCCATACTACAGCAAATCATATCCATCTTAGACTTCCTTCAACGTCACTGATATTCATTCGTAGTCATATCTTTAGTGCACATTCCATTCTTTCATATTGCCATTTTCCCTTCCTGACTTCAATATTTCTAATAAACAATACATATTAGTTCTTTACAGTGCCTCTTTAAACCCCACTAGCGTTGTGTTTACCCCACAGTTATTTTCCAGATAACCCACGAATTTCTCCCAGTCCTTAATAAATTTTTGATCTTTGGTGTATCTAATTTTCCCTGTTAATTTATCCAATTCTACATAATCTGTCAGTTTTACTCTCCACTCTTCTACCGTTGGGATTTCCTCCTGCTTCCACTTCTGGGCCAACACGATCCTGGCTGCCGTTACGGCATACTGAAAAAGTTTGCAGTCTTTCCTTCTAATGTCCCTTCCTACAATCCCTAATAGAAAAGCTTCTGGTTTTTTCACAAAAGTATATCTTAACATCTTTTTCATTTTGTTGTAGATCTCTTCCCAGAAGCTTTTAACTTTTTTACACTCCCACCATAGATGATAAAATGTCCCTTCTTTATGTTTACATTTCCAGCATTTGTTATCGATCTTATACATCTTTGCCAATTTTACGGGAGTCATATACCATCTATAGAACATTTTCATCGTGTTTTCCTTCAATAACATACATGCCGTAAATTTTAAGTTCTCTCTCCATAGTCTTTCCCAGTCCTCAAATTGAACATTGTATCCAAAATCCCTTGCCCACTGAACCATCACCGATTTCACTTCCTCATCCTTCGTATACCACTCCAACAATATTTTGTACATTTTTGACAGATTTTTGTGTTCATTATTTATTATCTCTTTTTGAAAAGTTGATTCTTTTCCCTCATAACCCCTTTCCTTCAACTCTTTTTTAAACATTTCATTTATCTGAAAATAATTCAACCAATCATATGTAAACACTTTGACTTGATCATATGGTTTTACTTTCCACTTCCCTCCTTCACTGAAAACCATTTCTCCATATTTCCCCCACTTTCCACTCATATTAGTTTTATTAACACATATTATCTCTAACGGGGATAACCAGTGGGCGTCCCCCATCTTATATTTCAGTAGGGACAAATGTAAGGTTCAGCACTTAGACAGGAAGAAACAGATGCACAAATATAAGACAGGCGTCCCCCATCTTATATTTGTGCATCTGTTTCTTCCTGTCTAAGTGCCGAACCTTACATTTGTCCCTACTGAAATTCATTTTGTTAGCTTGCACCCAGTTCTCCAATCTGTTAAGGTCATTTTGAATTCTGGTCATCAGCAGTATACGCTACCCTTCCTAGTTTGGTGTCATCTGCAAATCTGATGAGCATCCCCTCAATTCCTTCATCCAAGTTGTTTATAAAGATGCTGAACAACAATGGGCCCAGGACAGAACCTGGTGGCACCCCACTTGTCGCTTTTTCCCAGGATGATGAGGAACAATCAATTAACCAGCTACAAGAGTCACCTGAGAAGAGTCTCAGGTGTGACTGTGTGCCTCATTATTCCAAAACGAAACACAAA
Organism: Podarcis muralis; assembly: GCF_964188315.1. Taxonomy (NCBI): domain Eukaryota; kingdom Metazoa; phylum Chordata; class Lepidosauria; order Squamata; family Lacertidae; genus Podarcis; species Podarcis muralis. The sequence goes on along the minus strand of NC_135665.1, from coordinate 5,034,999 downwards.
TGCTGCTTTAGTGTGCCTGGGACTCCTGGAAACTCACAGTGCTGTGGAAATTGGGGTGGTATGTAACAATATAGTTTTCTGCTGAGTATCTCAGCAGGTACTCATAAGTTCCATGCATGGGGAATAAGTGAAATATTTACCTCTTTAATGCCACTGTTAACAGTGCTAAATAGAGAAGGGGAAGAAAATCAATTCAGGTGTCACTGGAAGCCGAATCTATCAAATATACACTTTGTAAAACAAGATGTGAACTGGAATACAGTTTGAAATTTTCTATGCAGCTCTCCAAATGGAGAACATTTACAAAAATATGTCTATTGGGGGAAAGTGTACATAAAAATGAATATGTTGGTGAATACCAAGTTGTATTATTTTAGGGGAAATTGCTTACAAAAATGTGTACATTAATAAAAATGTGCTTCTTAGGAGAAATTCACACTAGAATGCTGGGGATTTTTCATAGGGATTTTTAAAAAGCAAATTGCTGCAAAATGCAAAGAACAATTTAAGACTTTGGGGGGGGGGGTGAGAAAACAGAGAACCAAAATTGACAGTTCCTTCCATTCCTAGCACTGACCCAGTGCCTTTTCAACAGATGGCTTTGTTCTGGCTTCCCCCCCTGGGAAGAAACTGCAAACAGCCTGGACCCACAAAGACAGAGAGTTTAGTCCCACATGAGTTTTGATAATTTTTGAAGGAGTCACTTTCTGTCAGAATTTTTTGTTGTTGTTGTTAAGGCTACTTCCCATGTAATGATACAAACAGGAGCATTAATTAGGTCTCATAGCCTTTTCATGACTGTTTAATTGATTAAACATCTAACCCTTTTAATTGAGTAATTAATTAAGCAATTGAATTTAAATGTGCATATCGCCAAAACCTCAATATTGCTGTATTTTAAGATACAGAAAACAGCATTTAATTTGTCCACGTTTTTGCCTAGTTGTCTTCATAGTCGCTTAAAGAAATAATTATAAATAACAATCAATACACACCATCAATGCATAAATTAAAAGCATAGTGTCCATTATTTTAAGGTAAACCAGCAACTTCTAAAACCATCATCGAGTAGAAAATAAAGAAATTGTAGGACATTAAAGCCGTAGTCCAGAACCACTTGGAGGACCTTAGATCAGCAGCGTAGCCAGCACCCGAGGTGGGCAGCCCAGCAGTGCTGGGCCATCGCCAAGAAAACTGCCTCCGCAGCTCTCTTGTGCACCAGAGCCCAGCAGAGGAGAGGCGTGACAGGGTGGTGGCAGCAGCAGTAATACCTCCCTCCCTCTTGGCCGTCCCTTCACTGGCCATGAGGAGAAGGAGGAGGTGGCGCTGCCCCAGCCCTGAAGGCCCAGCCCGGGTGGGGTTTCCATCCCTGTGACTCCAGACTCAATGAGGGAGCTTGTCGTGAAGGCACCTGGTTGCGCTCCCTCAAAAAAATGTGCCTGGGGAGACCCCCCCTAGCCCCGCCCATGTTTCACCTCTGCCTTAGGTTCCCCTCTCC